>NC_092422.1:170841025-171441025 GCF_036169615.1 Heliangelus exortis
AAAAAATATTTTGTCATATCCATGTTAGTATCATGGATAACCATAAGTAATTATTTCCTTTGCTCAATGTATGCTGAATGAATGTCAATACAGACATTACATGGTTATGCAGTTTTAAACTGTTGATTTCTGTCTCATTGCTCAACTGTTAAACTGCTCAACTAATAAACATTAAGGATTTTTTTTAATGTTATTCTCCTTCCATCACAGAACACAATTCAAAAAAGATCTACTCCTCTGATTTAGCATGAAGTCTGCCTTTTTAAATGTTACTTTATTTCGGAAATTTTGGAAGTCAATTAGTTTTATAATGGTAGCCATAATGCTTTTTCATGTTGGGCATCCAGACATTCAGAACTATAGATCATGCATGCATCATTTCAAAATATATTTTTGAATATTGGATAGTTACAGATTTATCTTCTTGAGCTTACAGTATCTTCCATTTTGTTCTTTGGTTTTTGTTCGTTTTTTTTTTAATATCAGACAGCACTTAAGTATCAGATGTTACATAATTACTGAAAACACTGCAACAAGAAAAGAAATCTAGTAGCCACGGGAAGCAATATTTTTATATATAAATATTAGATATTGAAAGAATTATACTATTTAAGCCTAGGAATCTTTCAGGTAACTGAAGTTCTGCATACATAAATAAGAGGAAAAAACCCACTATTTTATTTTTTTTTTACTCCCCTCAGGAAAAGCTTATTGCCTGATTATATCCTTCCTACGACTCGTTTCTTCCCTAGGCTCAGACAGGCTAATTTTCTCTTTCTCTAAAAAACAGACAGTTGGAATTTTCATATCACTCTAGGGTCTGGGAAGAGACAAGACAGTGCTGCTTGTGATATCACTGCACTGCTGGGTGAAGCTCCCAAGACACACTCTGCCTTCAGAAAAGGGCTGAAGCCTCAACAGCCAAGAGGCAGCTCACTGACACAGGAAAGATGACAGTCATTTTATTCCTACGAAGCAGGAGTTAAAGTAATTTGTTAACAGTCTGGATCTTTTCTATTATGCTCTTAAAAAGATGGATCAGACCTTATAGTTTCGCTTTTTAGACAAGCAGAGCAGCAGGGTGTTCAAAAAGTTCTGCCCTCAATCCTGAAGAGTCTCAGACCATTGGAAGAGCTCAGCTCATCAAGTGAAGCTCAGGGTGAAGAGCACACAGCCACCCCTATTAGTGCCCTCATTTATCATCCTGGCTTAAGGCTCTTGTCTTTACACTTAAAAATGTGGCGTTGGGACAATTCCAGCAAAGCTACAACTCTGTGGCTCTGTGGTTTTGAACACCCTGGGGAAGCTGAAGGAAGACAGCCACTGAAAAGGCAGTGGGGAACACAAGTAAAAGGAAGGACTGCCCGTTCAGAAACAGCTTTGGAAAAAGCAGTGCTCTACAGCTAAGAAAAGAAGTGGATTTTCCTTTCTGCTGCCTCAAAAACCTAGAGAAATGAAGCCACAGAGATACAAAATAGGAATGGTGAGTCCAGTTCACACCACACCTTTAAGTACACCTGGCCAACCTTGTTTCATAGGAAACCAGCATTTACTCCACAAAGGAACAAATGCCTAAGAAAGAAGTTATTGAATTCTGAATTGGTAAAGTTCTGTTTACATCACACCTGCTGGCAGCCATGCCTATGCAATTGTGTGTTACCACATCCATTTAGCTGATCCAATTGGCTTCTCATGGCCAATTGCCACCAGAAGTTATTGTCAGCTTCTGCCCATCTTCTCTGCCTGACAGAACTCGACATAAATTCACCTCCTAGATGGGTTAGAAACAACATGACATAGATTACTAAAAGATGAGTGATGCTAACTAAAATATGGGTGCAAGTAAATATTCCTTTTGCAGAACTTAGTATCATCATCTTTGGCATATCTGAACATCACCAGCCTGAGAAATACATGCCAAGGTCGTTCCTAAATCTTAGTTTTGCACATGTCAGCTGTTGCAAAGCCATCTGTGAAGCCAGCTGTTTCTGGAATATACAAGAATTTCTTAGATTATATTTTTAGTCTAAAAGTTTTTTTCCTTCTTTCCTGTGTTTCTCAATTTATTTCTGAAGCATGATTACCAGATGCAGACTTGTATCAGGCATAACTTCTTTTTCAATAGCACACAGAGAAACAAATTATTACAGCTATTCTTTGATTACTGACAATTTTTTTGCTGAAATTCAAACTTGGCAAGATTAGCAACACTAGGTGAGGTAACAAAAATGAGCAAAAAATGTTATTTTTTCAAGTCATGGCAAAGTTTGAACTAAATAAATACTATGATGCTTGTATACACACATGCATATAAATAAATATATCTCATGAACACCTCAGGAAAGCTGAAGTAGTACTGTGTCCAGTTCTGGGGGCCCCAACACAAAAAGGACACGGAGCTCTTGCGGTGAGTCCACAGGAGGGCTACAAAGGTGAGCAGAAGGCTGGAGCATCTCTCCCATGAAGAGAGGCTGAGAGAGTTGGGACTGTTCAGCCTGGAGAAGAGAAGGCTCCAGAGAGACCTTATAGCAGCCTTCCAGCACCTGAAGGGAGCCTACAGGAAAGCTGGGGAGGGACTTTTCACAGGGGCATGTAGCAACAGGAGAAGAGGTAATGGCTTTAAACTGGAAGACCATAAATTTAAGTTAGATATGAGGAAGAAATTCTTGACTGTGAGGGTGGTGAGACACTGACGGAGGTCACTCAGGGAGGCTGTGGATGCCCCCTGCCTGCAAATGTTCAAGGCCAGGTTGGGTGGGGCTTTGAGCACCTGATGTAGTGGGCGGTGTCCCTGCCCATGACAGGGGAGCTGGAACTACATGATCTTTAAGGCCCCATCCAACCCAAATCATTCTCCAATTCTATCAACACAAGTTTTGCCAAATTTAACTGTAACAATAATATTGTTACTAGTAGTCTCTACAGCACAATTAATTTAAATTTTCCTTGGAGCCAGCAGGCATAACAGACTAAAAACCAATTTCCATCAGGCATCACAGTATGTAGTATGTCCCAGAGAAGTTTAGGTCAATTCTAAATTCAGGATTCATAGATCTGCCCAACACAACCCCCCTCCTCTGCTGACACTGGTGTCACAATTGTATAATTGTGTTGACTGTGCAGCTGGCATATCTCATCTAAAAGCTACCCCTACAAAAAAGGATAACTGGTGACATACGTAAAATAAAATTCATCAGTTTCAGACCTGTTGTAATGACTGCTCAGAAAGGCTAGGAACCTGTTTTTCTAAAAATAAGAGAAATAATAGCTCAAAGGCAGGCTACATCTCAGAGTATCACTAAGCAATACTTAGAGTCCTATGTTACTGTTGCCTGTGCTGTACCTCACTTTGTGATTTGCGATTTTTAATTTGGAATTTTTCTGACAAGCACTAAATTAGCAAACATGCAAAAATGTCACTAAGGATATTACATCAGATAATTTCTTCTTGAAAGCAAACAGATCTTTATCAACTTCGCATTTTGACTGAAGTCCTTTTGAGACTTCAGCAAAGCAATTGATGCTTAGCATCCTCATTCTGTAAAAGTGTTTCTGAGTTTTCAGTTATATGTTCTTACTGAAATTCAGATGAGGAAGAGGTACAGATTTTATTGTGAATTTGTCATGTAAGTCCAGAGATTTTAAACTAAAAACAAAAAACTGCAACCAGCATTATAAACAATATTTTGATTTTTATTACATATATCAGATAACTTCATTTATTTATACTATATTTAACTCACTAATAACACATAACTCACATGCTACCCATATTGTTAATTAACATTGAAAATGCCTTACTTGTTTGCAACCAAACGCATCACTGTCCAGTCTTTTGGAAACATCTCTGGTCGTATTAGTATCCGAAATACAGTGAAAATCTGCAGCAGGAAATCCTTTGGAAGAAAAAAGAAGCAGTCATATGTCTTTGCTGCCTTAAAAATATTTCAATCTGAGACACAAAATCATTATAGAAACAGAAATGAATTTATTTTCAACACAGATACACCTCTGAATATCTTTTCTTTTTTTTTTTATTCCCCAAGAAAGCTACAAGTAGTGATTTAACCCTTTTCTTAAAAGGAGAATAATTTATTGAATTGCCATTGACAACAATGCATAAGAGAAATGTCAAAGATTTATTTGGTTTCCACCCATACACTTCCACAAATGTGATCCTGAGAACAATTTGCAAATCAGAAAAGCACTTTATAAACACTACAGAGTTCTGAATATTCCCTTAATCATGCCAGGTTTTCACCACTTTCAAGATCTATTCTAAAAAGTGGCATTGTTTGATGGGAAAGAGAGAGTTTAAGGACAATTTTAACATTGTATTTGAAAAGACCAGTGAATTCAATAGTGATGCCCAGGCCCTTGAGCTGTTACCACAGCTGGCTGCCTGTTTGCAGGTCACTAAACTATTCTGCCTCATTTGCTGAATCCGTAAGAATAGTGAACACGTGAGCTACTTTGAATGCAGAAAGCACTGCTGAAGAGCTTCTAGCATTATCATCTCCTATGCAATTTAACTCACTAATAAAAAACTGAATAAAACTATTCCTTTCAGCACATGCTTTTTTCAGATTTTCTTTTCACAAATAAAGATGGTATTTCTAATGGCCCATCTTGACTGTGCATAGTACTGCCTAGAATTTTTTTCAGTAAGCAAAATGGAGCTGTTGACATCGTGAGGAGCACAAGGCAAATGATATAACATGCCTAACAGAATCAGTGTGGTACCTGACCTTGAAAAGTTTTGTATTGATTCTGCCCACACCACTCATAGACAGCCCAAAACACCAAACTGAACACCAAAATATATTCTCAAGTACTTTTACCAAGGTGTAGATGACAGGCATTGCACAACAGATGTCTTTCATTAGAGAATCACTGTAAAGGAGGATGAATGCAGGCAGCTGAGATCCCTGCACCCACTCACCAGAGAAAATTACATAAAAGAGACAACCTGTTTTCCAAGCAGAAGACAAAAAATTATCTATATGAAAGAGTATAAACAACACTCATTGCAGACAACATAGTGTTTGAGTGGAGTTACAGATAAACAAGTAGCTCTACAAGCAACACATTTACTCCAAACTGCTTTGCCCCTCTAGTTAAAGTTCAATGCTTCTGCTTGCTCCTTTTTTCCTTTAGGGGTTACCTCCCTTCCCTGTGCTGTAATCTCTGTAGCTCTGTGCCAACAATACAACAATGACTCAAACACTGCTCTATGTCACCTCACAACAATGCCCCAAATTCTCCCATATCCCATTTTTATCCTATCTCTTGTCCAGACACAATACACAACGCTGCTGTTAGGGAGCTAACTAACTGGCTGCTGGACTACAGAGACTAAGTAAAAGATTTTAACACTTTTCTGGCAGTGTAAGCTGAATAATATTTGTCTGGTTGAGTACAGATATCATTAATGTCTCATATTCCTTCTATCTTAAGAGATAGCAAGGGAATAATTTGTCCTTTTACACAGTCTAAACATTTCTTAATACTCCTTGCTAGACTACATAAGGTCTAGTGCTATTTTACACCACTTAAATAATATCACAATATTACAGTACAGTTGCTCTAGCAGCAATATTTGCTTGATGAAATGAATGTCGTTATGGGAGAAGCATGGCCTTCTGAAAGACTGAAACCTATCTATTAATTTAATCAAAATCTTCTTTGGAATTTCTTTCACATTTCCCTATATGCATGTAAAATCCTCTATAAAGCAGGTCAGACTCTCTTTACTGCATCTCTCTTGGAGCAGCTATATTAACATTTTAGTTTGGGTCAACAGTCAGCTTTGAAGCTAATTGCTTGATCACCCTTAGCTTTTGTTTGCACTGCAGTTTTATCATGCTACTTGTTACCAAGTCTTTGTAGAGCATGCTAGAGCTTTTTTGCAGGGTGCCAAGGTGTCCATAAGAAAGAGAATGGTTTGACAGAGAGTGATCTCATCCATTTTGTAGACATTTCCTTTCCCAGATCTTCTTTCCTTCACTACAACAGAAGCCACTTAAGTATGTTTTAGACCTATACCTCTTGCCCCAGCACTCATGCCCATGGATAAAATCCAGGCCTTCTGGCAGGTGCTTATGTGTTTGCTTTGTCTGCTTTTAACTTACAAATTAAAAAAACTCACACATATCAACCAAACTCACCTTGCTGTGCTCAGAGCTTCACTGTGCTAACATATACAGGTTTAGTCATTCACTTTCCCAATTCTCCTATTTATAACTTCCACTGCTACCTTTTGTCAGAAACTAGATCTGAGCTTTTTCAGAGCAGCAAATATCCACCTACAAGGGCGCCTCTGTTCTATAAATTGTTATATTTACTACAAGAAGATGGCATTTTGTGCTAAGCAAAAGGAGCATATCTTTAAAATCGTATTAAAAGATAAAAGGAAACATTTAAAACTACTGCCTCATCAAAGTCAATGTTTAAAAAAAGTGAGTGAAGTGTTGTCCCTGGTGCTACTACGCAGCCATGAATCCCTTGTCATTTCTTTCTTACTTTATTTGCATGTTTTTAAATATAAAAATATAAAATGCTTTTTCAATTTTCTGCTTTTTGTGGAAAAAAGCTGACTCTCTTAAAGAACAAACTAAAATTAAAATAGTCCCCGTGTCATCTACTTCAACTAAATAAATTTACAAAATAGAGGAAATATTTCCATAAACAACCACTTGTATAAAGCATCACTCAGTTGCATGTGATATAAAAATGTGTAGATGTCATTCATCAGAAGTCTCTCTTTCACTATACTGTGATAAACAAGCTGGAAATGTAATTTAAAAAAAAGGAGAGAAAAAAAAAAGAAGGAAAAAAAAAGAACTGCAAGTATATTTTGATAGAATGAAAGGCAATCTTTTTTCCCTTTTTACAAGTTCTTGCATGAGTGAATTTTTGTTTGGAGAAGTGGTTTGGTGGAGGTATTCTTTACTACCATCACCTGCATTCATGAAGGCACTTAACATAGTAAACTTAAGAATTAGTTCAGAAGAAAGAAAAAATACCTTGTGAGATCACTGCCTAGCAGTTCCATATAGTTCTATTATAAGCAGATAAGATTATAAATGGAGATAGGCAAAGCAAAAGAACCCACAAAAGACAGCAATTCAAAGACCTGGATTACATGCAGGTTAAGCTTCCCCTCTGCTCTCGTCAGACCCCGCCTGGAGTACTGAGTCCAGTTCTGGAGCCCCTGTTACAGGAAGGACATGGATGTGCCCAGAGAAGGGCCATGAGGATGCTCAGAGGGCTGGAGCATCTCTCCTATGCAGACAGACTGAGAGAGTTGGGGTTATGCAGTCTGGAGAGGAGAAGGCTCCAAGGAGACCTTATTGCAGCCTTCCAGCAACTGAAGGGGGCTACAAGAAAGCTGGTGAGGGACTTCTTAGGATGCCAGGTAGTGATAGGACTGGGGGGAATGGATTCAAACTAGAGTGGGGTAGACACAGATTGGAAGTTAGGAAGAAGTTCTTCACCATGAGTGTGGTGAGACACTGGCACAGGTTGTGTAGTGAAATGAGGCAACCAGGTGGCACTAATTGCCAGGTAGTGGGCATGAGCTTGTGTTAAGCCCACCTGTGCCTGATTAGGGCGGGCCCCTACTGTGCATGAGCAGGATTAGGGGGCCAATAAAGCTCACACCTGAGGGAGCCAGGGGGGAGGCCCCTTTTGGAGTAGTAGCACCGATTCAGGCTGGTCAGCCCTGAGAGCAGTAGACTCAGAGCACTATTTGTGAGTTTCTCCTGGAACACCTGGTTGGACCTTCGAGAGCCATGCCCTAAAAGAGGTTCGTCTTGCTACAGGTTGCCCAGAGAGGTGGTGGAAGCTCCATCCCTGGAAGTTTTTAAGGCCAGGCTGGACAGGGCTCTGAGCAATCTGATCCAGTGGGAGGTGTCCCTGCCCATGGCAGGGGGGGTTGGAACTACATGATCTTAAAGGTCCCTTCCAACCCTGAAAATTCTATGATTCCAAGCCACTTGGAAACCCTGTATCCAATTTGTAACATGTAATGTGGCTTAGGGAAGACCCAATCCACTTTGACATCACTGACCAGGGGCAAAAAGAGGACTAAAAAACTGTCTGTCAGTTGGTGACTGACAGTCACCAACACTGAAGCTTAAAGTACATACTATAAGATAGTTATAACTAACTATAACATTAACTAACTATAACATTAACTAACTAACATTAACTATAGCTACTAGTTTAACCTCTCAAAACACCTCACATACACAAAAAAAGTATTATCACAGTTATTTCCACCTTCTGAATCTTCATTTACTCACACTGATGTCACTTCCCAAGAAACATATCTTAAACCAATATAAAATACCAAGGAAGCTCTACACTTGGCAAAGCATAAAAATACTAAGGTACATGGCAAGATGGTTTAGGAAGTCTGTTATACACAGTCACTGCATGATTAACAGCAGTGTGACAGCCTCAGACTCTGATTCCCATCTTCCCCTCTTGCTCTCAGTTCTATGTATTTCAGTGATATTTGGTATTTCCAAGGGAGGGGGGAAAAAAAACCCCAATATATTATTTAAGATTCAGAAGAGAAGAATGTTGCATTAATTATGATCAACCTACTGCCACTGAATCACTGGTGGAGCAGATGCTGATTTGATGAGGTCTGAATGGAAATAATATACTCTGGACTTGAGTTCCTAAGACCACTATTTTGCTAGCTGATGGCACCGGCTACAGCTGCTTTCCACATGTCTTTGTACAATAGTAGGGTATGTGTGTGGGGAGAATATAAATGTGTCAAATCAAGCACCATTCAAGCATTAATTCTAGAGGTTTTTCATGTTCTAGAAGCAAGAAAGTATGAATAAACTCTATTTCATACATACATCAAACAAATCAAGCTTGAAACTGCTGGGAGATAAAACAATCTAAAGCAAGGATTTTTGACCTGCTCAGAACTCAAAAACCCAAAAAGGATAAATATTTTCAGCAAATGCCTGTGTTGCATAACATATACTAAAAATTGCCTTTCTAACTCCTAGGTTGAACTCTTGATTCAAGGTATTGGTAACTTCTCAGCATAGTTTTCTGTCTTTCAAGCTCAATATGACCATCTCACTAGAAAGAAAAGGCACTTACAAATGGTATGCTCTCGTCAGAACAGCTCTAAACAGCTATCAGAAAACTGAGGAAATCTGGAACTGCACCATAACTGGACTTGTCTTTTCCTTACATTTATCAAACGAGTAACATCCAAAAATACACTATCACAGTAGGACATGATCACTTTCTTATCTAGGATGACCAGCTGAATAAGCATAAGTGATTACTCAAGATTTCTTTTGTGGATCAAATTTCGTACTACATAAATTTTTTCAGGGTCTAGCAAAGTCAAACTTGTAGGTTGTGCCTTTATGCATAGGAAAACTTAAAAAAAAAAAAATCTACCCTCTTTCTCCAAATAGGAATTCAAAATGCCATATTTCCATCACCCCAGAAGTCTGTAAATGGAATTGTTAGAAGCTGTCCTGAAAGAACCCAAGCACCTATCCTCCTCCGTGATCGAACTGGGCAGACAAACATTACAAGTCTGACAGGTTCTCCAGACAGTGGAGAAATATTTTAAAGGGAGCTGAATAAAAAAGAGAAATAAAACGAAACCCAAACAAGTGGAAAGATAATTCTGTCACTTACCCTCAGATCTTCCTTTGTGCTGAAACTATCAAGAAGCTGCTGATAATGTCTATCAGTCATTTGTCGCAAAAGTGACAACAAGCAGGAGACAAATTCCCCCTGTTCAAATAAGGCAAGATTAGAAATACTACAGATTATAATGTCTTCTGTACTTGAGATTAAACTCTTAAATTATAAACACTTAAAAAATATTTAACCATCACATGGAAAATTAATCTACAGTTAGGCTTAGACTGTATGTTTTGTCGAAATACATTAATTTAGCTATGAACTTCCTTCCCACTACAAAAATTCTTTTTCCCCAAATGCAATTTACTTGTATCTATTTTTGAACAGATTAAACAGCATATTTAGATTGCAAAAATTACAACCACTTAGTCAACTGAAGTTTTGAAACAAATATAAACAAAAATATTTTGCAACAATTCTGGGCAAAACCCTATTGTTTTCCTTTAGGGAAGAAATTAACAGCATAAGCTGGGAACATTTCAAAACATTTTTTTGTAACAAGAACAAGATTTGTCAAAAAGAAAACTCCTTCCTAGGACTGAACAAATTTAAAATAACGTTTTAGTCATCAGCAGGGTAAGATCACTTCTTTCTGCAGTGTCAACTCCTGGATTCATCCTCCATCATGTCACAGACCCCAGAAAAGGGATAGTCCAGGGGACAGATGGAGTTAAATAACAGGTTTGTTAAATGATGGGAAATCTACTGGAAGCCCAGTCAGGTATGATACAGAACAGATAGGTATGATAACAGTACTTAAAATGGTATCTTTCATTAGTTTTTGAAGACACATTTGGGGAAGATTTTTCCCTGCCTCTCATTGAAAACAGAAAATAAGATGAAAGGAGGAGTGTGTCTTCACAGGAATGGATGTTTTGTATTTTACATTAGAAGGCATGAGGTGGTGTGTGAGGTGACTGCTTTCACTGGCAACATGGTGATAAAATAATTTTCCTGCCCATAGTAAGATTCTACACTGAAATAATGAACACATATTAATTACCTCCTTGTAGAGACAATTATTTTTTACAGTGAACAACATAGCATTCTCAAAACAATATCATAGGGCTACAAAGTCTCTAAATCTTCATTCTCTGAATGCAACCATCAAGGTTCCAGCTGGTATCTTGTATTTGAAAATTTATTTCCAAACCTATTAGGTTCTCTTCAGAAAACAGAAAGACTTTTCTATCATTATTTTTTAATATATTCAGTTTCATTACATCTGGCCTCAATATGATTTTACCATCCCCTTTAATATAACGTAAGTTCATCTAAATAGGCAGAATTTTTTTAGACTTTATTTCAGTTATAAAATCTGAGGCTATTTAGCCATATCAAGCATAGTAAATAAATAAGGGTTTAAGCTTACCTATTGCTAGTTTGAGAGACAAAATTCAAAGCTTTAGACTACCTTCTTGCTTAAGCATTTTAAGCAGTCCTTCCTAATCACCTTCCTTCTATGTTCCCACACTTACTTCAAGTTATAGCAATGTATTAAAAATCACAGTCTATTATAGAAAGCTGTACTATTATAGTTGACAGACAGATTAGCTATAAAAGGGTACCAGCTTTAGCTAATTGTTAACTGACTTCTATATTTGAGCTTTGATTCAAATGCAGGTAACTATACAGGCAGCTGTTTTTTAAAATAACAGTGAACATTCAGCTGCATGTGTTGAACAGAACATAAAAATATATGTTGTCAGATTCTGCTAGTGCTAGCCACAGACTATCTAGTAAGGGCATGTGAATCATGCACAAAGGCAAACTCAACACACCTATTAACCCTGATGAAAAACATTTAAGATCCAATTCTAGTGTCACAGTCAAGCCAAGCAGCATAGCTGATTCACTTTGAATCCTGAAGTAATTTTTTGTGTCTTATCTAAGGGGAACAACTGTTAAAATACATGGAGCTCACAATTCATTTGGGTTCTGCAATTTATTTAAATTCTGAGGGACTAAGTACTTCCAAGACCTGAAATCAGTACAGGTTCATTTTAATTTGATTGCCTTCTGCTAACTCTTTATACTCAAAAGCATTTTTCTTAAGGAAATCTGACCATCCAAAAGCATCCTAAAGCAGAAGTTTCACTTTCACCACTTTATTAAACTCAGAATTTTTTAGGGCAACATCTGTGACACTGAACCCTGAAGACATGCTCAGGTTAAAGCATCACAATCATCTTGCAGCTTATCATCTAGGATTCCTCATTGCAAACTGAAATGGTACAGAGGTACCACAACTATCTGAGATTAAAGAAAGATGCAGCCATAACAGTGCACAGCCTGACACTGTCTGATTTCATGCAGCTTCTTTGTGCAGAAAAGCAGTGACATGTGGGCTCAGATGATCCCACTGAGGTGAGTTTGGGACTAGTTCCAGAAGTAAAACTGTAACTGATGCAAAAGTATGATAGAACTTTATCCAGTGTGCTGCAATGATACATCTCAGAAGAATATTTTATGATATGTGCAGCTTGAAATAATGGTAACATCCTGGAACAGACCCTACTGCTATACTCACATTGAGTACTTTATCATACTTGTTCTACAAATAGTTTGAAGAATCTGGCTCTGTATGTTGCCATAAGCCCATACTTCATGATGTTTCTACATAAATGTATATAATTGCCTTATGCTTTGCTGTGAGTCACTTCCACATTAAGTATTTGAAGCACTTGTGGTGACAATGACATGGCTTTCCTGATGCATAAAAAGAAAATGTTGCAACTTGAAAGCACTTTTAAGAGTCTAATTTTTTGAAGGCATGAAAGAATTAGGCTGTCACGGTGTTTTATGAACACTTAATCTGCAAGCAAGTGGGTATCAGAAGAAACCAATAAGATCAGAACTTTGATACACTAACAGTCTAATACTACAACCCACTACTTCAGCTGATATTTTCTTGTAATGGCCGGATATGACACATATTTGTAATTTTGTAATTTAAAGAAAAAAACCCATAAATACTTAGATGTGTAGTCCTGCTGAATGACAGTGATTTAAACATGGTGTTATCTTGTTACAGAGCTTGGTCAACTCAGTAAAGCACTTCATATAATATTCGGTCTCTGTGGGATTAAGTAAAACAAACAAACAAACAACCCAAACAACACATCTCTTCCACAGCCATTAAATGCTTTTTGAAATGTTTGATCTCAGAGGAAATTCTGGTCTGAGAAGCAACCATCTATTCATTAATGAAAACTGCTGCAGTGTAAAAATTGGACAATTAATTAATTGAGCGTGTAATGAGATGGCAAATCACACAGCATAGTTTGTCCTCTGCACAAAATCTTGGCCCCTCATCTCATATTGGAGTCACATCCCTTGCTATATTAGAACTGATTTGCCCTTCAGAAGCAAACTGTGAACCTAGCTGAAAACAAAGCAAAGTAACATTTAGTGTCATCAAAGCTCATCAGAGACTTTTCCTGTAAATGCCTGCATTTCTGCCTTCTAATTTACATGAGTTGTTATACAGGTTGATCAAAATAGCATTTGTTAATCTTCTAAGTACACCCTCTTTTCTCTGCTTCATGAGACAGAAATGAAACTCCAATTACTTAGCCCAGAAAACAAGAAAATGCTTTTCAATTAGTTAATTTGAATTTTTACAAGCTAGCATCACAGATTCAACAGGCATTTTTGTCAAAAAAAGAAACACACTGAAATATGTTTTGACCTGAAACACTTTTAAAAGAAATTTTATCTCTTGGATTGTTTGTTTGTTTTTGCAGTCACAATTTATAAGTTAGTTTAATGACAAAAATTTACTATTTCCAGTGAAAAAGAATAAATTGAAAGAGAAGTTTCCTTTGTTCTCCTCATTCTTTGTTTTATACACAAAATTTTCACACCGTGACTGACAGAATAAAGGCAATATTGTTACAGATCTAGCATTCCATTGACAACTGTGAGCTATTTCATAATGAAAAACTTACAGTCACATCTTGAAACTGGAGGCGCATAGCAGAGCCTGATGGTTGTGGTCGGCTGGTGATCTCCAGGATGGTCCTTAACAGAATATCTAGCAGGCTGTTTACAATCACATCAATTTCTTCCAGGACAGATTTTTCCTTAAAATGAATTAAACACTTAAGATTTTGAAAAAAAAAAAGATGGTCACAGGCATATTAACTTGTATGTTATTTTAGAAACAAATGATAGTTTTATTGTACAAGTTCCACTTGAGAAACAAGGACTATTCTCTAAGATATTATTTTTAAATTTTGATTTTTTTTTTCCTAACAGTTTTCGACTGTGGTTTACTGAGGACATTTAAGGGGTGACTTTGAATATGGAAACTTTCCTCAAATTAGTATAGCTCTATTTTCATCTTATGCTTAGAAGAAAGCAGTAAGATGGGCAAGATTTTTATAGGTAACACCCATATATTTTCCGGGGAAATTGCCAAGAGAGGTCTAAATTCCAAAAAGAATTCTGTTTTCACACTTTGAAACGATCACCAGAAACAAGCAGATGGTGCTCAACCTTCAAGACCTGCTTCAGCAGTAAGGATCAGCTACATTGCTTCCCATCGACTGAGTAGCACAAACAAACTAGTCATTTATGTAAGCCTACAACTGCTTCTGTGCAGCATCAATACAAAGGAAACAAAGTGTTCAAAGAGACCATGAATATCTTAATTACATGCATGAAAACACTTGATGAAGTCAAGTTGTAGTTACTTTTCTTTTTTAATTCAGATGGAAATACATTTTCTCTGCTCCAACATTTTCTGTCTCCTCTGCAGCAGACAGGATCATCTTAATCTGAGTGATTTTATCCACAATTTCAAATGACATTTCTTCACAAAAACAAACACTTTGTAATCAAACGCATGCAACCAAACTAGAAGTCAGCTGACAAACAGATCATTCAACTTTGCTGACATCAAGATGTAGGAGTGTGGTTGGGTTTTTTTCTTGGGTTTTTTTTTGGTTGGTTTTTTTTGTTGTTGTGGGATTCGTTTTGGTGTTATTTGTGGGTTTTTGTTTTTTTTTTTGCTTCCTACACACCCAATGTGATTTGAAAATGCATGTGATTTGAAACAACACTCAAAATTCCTGTTTGGCACAAGATGAACCAATTTCTCTATCACCTTGTCTAATATCAAACAACCGTTAACTTTGCTACTTATGAAGAGAGGCAATATAATGTGCATTTAGGTACTGAATCAACTGTGATGTCTCATGCACAAACCATGATTAGAATGCCCAACAACCTCCATCTTCCAAGTTACCTGTGTGCAAATTCACTTGTTCCCTAAACCTCTACATTATTTTGATTACCATGGGAGAAATGAAGTTCTGAACGGATCCACAAAAACTATGTCAAAGTCACCAAGTTAATATTCTCAATGACTCAAAGACTACTAAAAATAGTAGCTCCACACCCCAAACACTGGAAAGTTTTATGTAGACATTCACTTGTTACTGTGTACATCTCTGGCTTGATGACTCCAAATCAAAGATCTCCTGAAACTATGACCAGACACGAATGTCTGTCTCCTAGTCCAAAACTACAGCTATCTTGTGATGAGGCATTTTACCAATCCAGCAGCAGCTGCAATAAAAGTGTTACATTGATGGGAGTTGTAAGCTGTATCCACATCAAACAACTGCTGGAGCAACTTCAATTGCTGACAGTGGTATGAAATGATGAAACAGGTAAGAGAGTTCTTATGCAATACAGTGTAATATATGCTGTCCTTCATATGTATGTACTGCCCTAACTGCAGGCAATGTTTGACTTTAATTGCCTTATATCCCTTTGTCTGTCAGAACATACCATCATCTTATTTGCAATATACCTACCTAAGCAAGCTCTCATATGCAGCTTTCACAGATGAATTTATAAACATAAACATCAGAAATTGGCCACAACTAAAAACCATCTACACCTCACCTTGCAATACTCATATCAATCTATTCACTTACACCACCCTTGAGTTCCCTATGACTAAACAGCCCACAACAGAAAATGCCTCTGAAAGAAAATGGACACTTCTTTATGTCCAACACAATATTCAAAAAGCATCAAGGCTCAGAACACCACTATGTGATACAATTAAAATATTCTTGCAAGGGAAGAAAATGCTCATGAGAAATGTTTTTGCAGAATCATTACCCAGAGAACTCTTTAAACTGGTCTTGGTCAAAATCCAATTTGTGTCATTAAATGTCACATATAAAGAAGTTCAACACCTTGTGGATGTCACACAGTGTTTACTTACTGAGCTGTTCTTCTTGATGAGGCAAAATATGTTGCTAAGGATACGTGCACACATTATAAGGTCCTTCTGCTCTTGTAAGTGCATGTGGAGATGATGTAAAACTACTGGAAGAAGAATGTATCGAGAATCTGGAAAAAAAAATTTATGACTAGGAGCTTCTCAGACAGTCATCTAACTTTAATGCAGATATAAAATGTGTCTTCAGTCTAAAACAGTATTTCTGATGAGCAGAAGCTTTTACTTGCTATAACCAATATATTTGATAAGCAGTTTTTACTTCATAATTACCATAACCTAAATTAAATATCTGAAGAATAAGCAATATGCTGAAAGTTATCCTGTTATATCATGGATGGAGAAAAAAGCCACTGTATCGAACACACTATATGCAACCAAAAATTCCAAGTATTTATTGAATTGTCAAGCTAAAAAACTTAGCCAAATAGTACTTATATTCATAATAACCTAAAATTATGCTCTATTATTCCCTTTACAAGTCATTATCACAACAGAATTTGTCTTAAACTGATTCTACTTTACAAACAAGCAGCACTTTGAGATTTCTTTCAGGATTTTCTTTTTTCCAGACTCCTCACTCCTATGAGCATGTACAAGCAGGAGCATGTGTGAGTATGAGCAACTTGGACTACTGTTGTCTACAGAAAATGATTTGCCTTTCCTCTGTTTCATTTTCTAAACAGTTCTTTGGTGCTACTTTCAGACCTGAATTCTCTCAAAATTATACAAGCACTTCATTAACCTGCTACTCTTTCTTGCTTTTCTTTCTTATAATTATAAGACAATATTAAATAGGAAGAGCCCTAAAATTTATGAGTAGTATAATGCATTAAACACTTATTTACAACTTGATAACTGGAATAGGTGTTACCTGTTTTCATTTTGTTGTTGTTTTAGAACTTTTCCATAATTGAGAAATTATGTTCTCATAGAAATGTACTTGAATCATTTCCTCTATTAAAATTTTAATGACTGTTAAATACTTCATTATATAAATATATTCACCTGCTCAATTCCTTTGTTAATTAATGGAATTATTTCCTAAAACTTGAGTTTACCCAGCTGGAAAATTATTCCTTTAATATAGTTTTGCAAACCAAGTACTGTTTGTGGATTAGTCTTTCTATAAACACTTTTTTATCCCTCCAATATTTCCTTTATTTTTTCCTGGAGGGAGAAAAAAGATTTATTCTGAGATTTTATTTGTTGAATACTTCTTTCAGTCACTCATATACAGCACTAATTTTGGTTTTCTCTATTATTCCCTTGTTTTCTTGTCTGTGTAACACAGGACAAATTATATGGACAAGTTGATTTGAACACACTATTTAGTATACTCTTGGTTTCAAAAAAAAGACTGCCTGCTCTTTTTAAATGGATGATTCATGCTTATCATTTATTCAGGTGTTCTTCTATATCTTTCTGTTGATGAAAAATGTAAACAAAGAATTAGGCAAAAGGCCATCAATTAATCTAAAATCAGTGGTACTGAAACCCCAAATTGGGAAGCAAATAGCCTCTATCCAGTCACTGCTTACTTCTCTGCAAGTGACTCAGAAGGTTTCCATTGGGACTGCCTAAGAGTTTGCATCTGTAACTGGGCAGAAGCACCTCAGCCAAACCAACAAGGCCGTTTCTTTTTCTCTACCTAGAAAACAGAAGCTCACCAAAGTTCTGGTGGTCAGTTATGCACAGCTGCCACTGACCCATCCAGGTCAGGTGAGATCTTTAGGGTCAAAAGGAAAGTAGGCAGGAAAGCGACTGAGGTGCAGACCTGTTAGGAAACTGCCAGCTTCTGATCTCCACTGGCTTATTGGTTACCAGTAGATGAAAAAAACAGCTAATGCCTTCAGATGAAGCAAAAAATCATAGAATCATAGAATTGGCTGGGTTGGAAGGGACCTCAGAGATCATCAAGTCCAACCCCTGATCCACTACCGCTGCCAGTTACCAGACCATGGCACTGAGTGCCACATCCAGTCTCTTTTTAAATATCTCCAGGGATGGAGAATCCACCACTTCCCGGGGCAGCCCATTCCAATGCCTGATCACCCTCTCAGTAAAGAAATTATTTCTAATGTCCAACCTAAACCTCCCCCCGGCACAACTTGAGACCGTGCCCTCTTGTCTTGCTGAGAGTTGCCTGGGAAAAGAGACCAACCCCCACCTGGCTACACCCTCCTTTCAGGAAGTTGTAGAGAGTGATGAGGTCTCCCCTGAGCCTCCTCTTCTCCAGGCTGAACAGCCCCAGCTCCCTCAGCCTCTCCTCACAGGACCTGTGCTGGCAAGCAAGACTCTTCATTCCTATAAAGCTACTCACACCTCCTCATTCCTCTTCCTATAACCTAAGGGTTATAGGGGATGACTTCTTGTCCCTGATTGCCAGTAGGTCTTACACGTATTGAATTCTTGTCTATCTGGAAACTCATGTTCAAGAGAAGATGTAAAGAATTCACTGTGCAAGCCAGCCTGTAGCTGTGGTTGGGATACTCCTGACAGGCAGGTGATAGGAAGCTGAATCCAGGCTGACAGAGCACTGCCCTTGGTCTTCCATTCCCAGACAAATGTTGAAACCTCTACTCAACTCCAAAATATTACAGAGCAGTTACAGCAGCTCTTTCATATATAGTGCAAGCCTTATCCTTTGGGCCATAGGTCCTCTGCAGACAGTAGGTCCCTTCTTGCAGCTACAACTCAAATACCTCATGCCAGAAGGTGAGGAGAAAACATAAGCAGCCTTGTGCTAAGGTGTTTCTTCTTGGTCAACTAGAGAGCTTCCTGATAAGCACACACAGGAATTGGGGGACCTTTTCTGAGGTGCCCACGACCTTGTGCACTGTTTACATGTAAGCACAGCATTATGAACTCCATTTTGAAGATGAGAGAATCTATATACAGTAACACTTGTTTGTAAATAACACTTACATATGATAATAGCCTGAAGCATCTCAGTCAAAACTGAGCATCCCCATTCAAAGGTTTCAAGTACCCCATTTTTTGCAAAAGCTCCATAACATGATCAGAAACTTTGTTTTACCAAGACCAAGCAAATTAGCAAAAAGCATCTTACAATGACTTGCAACTAAATGTGGGAGGGGACAGCGCCAGTTATTGAATTAATCACCACATCTGACACAGCTTGCAATACATTCCTTGTAAACTTGTAATCTAAATACCCTTCTGTCTTGATTTGTTTAGCTGGAGAGATGTAATGATATTACAGAAGAGATAAGCTGGTATATTCACCTCTGAGCCAAACCAAGGAGTATGTGAGAAAGTCTGGAGAAGGCAATGTACACTATTTGTCTCAGGTTATTCTTTTTCATAAAAACTGTCAGCTGCTATGTCAACCTCTCTGTAAGGAAAAACTAATGAGCACAATGAATGGTGCAATAATCAGAACTTAGATACCATCACTGTCCTAATTTGTTTTCTGTGCAGGAAGCCAAATTAGCTGATTGTTTAAAATGCTAATACTTTCCCTTTACAAGTATTATACAGAATAAAGGGGAAAAAATCATGACACAGAACTTTTCAAGTACATGCTTGGCATAACTTGAAAGAGTGCTCTGGGTAATCCTTATGACTATCCTGTGAAAGCCACATTAACCTGTAAATATTTAACCCACAGCACAACATTGCCCATTGTTTTTCAGTTAGTGGTAAAGCACCTGAAAAGGTATACAAATATTTCTTCATTCTAGTGTATTTTAAAGATTAATTTCAGAAAGATGATATTCATTTCAACTATTATCTGAGCAGATCATCCTATCCAAGTGCTTTTGCACAGAGGTTCAAATCCTCATATTTTGGGAATACACAAAGTTTCTTGCCATGTAAAACCATTCTCCATGTGGTAAAGGGCTGCACCAGAGATTATTACTGGGCTAAAATACAGGCCTTCCCAATATAGGATTTTCTGGTTTTAAGATTTTACTTACTAATGTAACTTCTCTTCTGGTAACTGACTTGTTTGATTGGTGTGGATTTGAAGAAAACTCATCCCCTTTAGAGAAAGAAACCTAGACATTCCACTTGCACACCCCACGTTTTCACAGCTACTGAATTTGCAAGCTCAAAGTAGTGCCCTTAGAGTAAAAATATTATTGGTGTTCTCCCAATTCTTATTTAACTATGTCAAGAAGTAAATGGTTAAAGATGTGTTTCTCTGTTATTTACCTTAACACTTTCCAGCAAAACAGACTTAACTCATCTCCAAAGCTAACTACAATGATATTTAATACAAAACAGACAACAGCCCTGAGTGCTATACTACAGATATATCAAAAATGACAATGGAAGAAAATCTTCTGGGTACAGGGATTTATCATTTTGGCCACTCAGCAAATATCAACAGGGATGTGTCCAGAGAGTTACACTCATATCAGGGGACAAGAAGAAAGGCCAAAATGAAAAAAATACTGCTAGGTTTTATCAGCAGGAAATCTGTTTCTATCTAGACACCCAGTGTAGTGTACTACAAAGATGGAGAACAACAGAGTAAATTAAGGTCTTAACACCCACTACCTTTTCACAGGAGCTAAGCAGATAACTGCTGTTAACACCTTTTAACATCTCTGTAGTTGTCACCTAGAGGAAGAGCTGGAGTTTAAAAATCACCAAAATAGAAAAAGGTTATAAGCAAGCTATACCAAAGTCTCAATACAGAGCCATTTAAGACATCTTATGCTCCCATGATCAGTAAATGCATTCTCTAGAGAGAGGTAGAGACCAGATGCTTTGAATATATCTGAAATTGTCTTAAATAGCTGTGCTTTAGACTTTAAATAAATCCCTGCATATCTGATGTCTCTGTTTTGCAACAATACATCAAATACATCTCCTGATTTTAGCAAATGTGTAGCTTTAATGTCAGCTGATTTCTGAAGCATTGGGACCTAATGTGTTAAGTTGTTCAGGCTCTTGCAGCACAAAATGCATAAAACTCCTGTGCTAAATTACTTTCACTTGTTTCCAAACAAGTTCCAGATAACAGAAAATGCTATCCAAGAAGTGCCCTCCTCATTTATAAACATTTGAATAATTATTTCCTGTGTTCCAATTTTCCTAGTTCCAATGTACTAGCCAGTACCACAGCTTGCAGCATTCATCATCTTCATTTGGGAGACAGAAATCAATTATTTTCCCAGCAGAAAGCCTTGACTTCATGTAAGGATGCAAGGTTTACCCAGCACATTAGCACCTCTACTGCAGTATTTATTTTCCCTAGGGAATTTGAAAACTACTTCTATCTACATACTGACTGAAAGTCTACTTATATTTTTGTATTTTATCAAGATAAAACATTAAGGGCAAAGAGCCCAAGATGCTGATCTCCACAATTCCCTTGAAATACATGATGACTGAAATTTTACTGTAGAAATGTTTCCCTGAGCTCCCCATCATGGACACTGGGAGCTTATATTACTGCCCGAAGTCTTTCACATCAGTTTTCCCATGATCTAATAAATTGATACTCTATTTGTGTATAAAAAGCACTCCATATAATATTTAACATGTAATTTTCATTGCTTTTACAGATCAATCAACTCACGTGATGTCACATAATCACAGAATCTTCTTAATAATGAATATGGATATGAATAACATCCTAACATTTTTACAAAAGGAAGCAAACAAATAATTTGTCATACAGCTGAAAGTAAATTTACAGTTCCAAGAATGTCCCCAGGAGTCTTTTGCATCTCATGGTATTTATGCATATCCTGGTGGCTTCTGCACAGCTTTCATCACTGTAATGTGTTATTTTGAATACCTTAGATGTTAAAAGCTACTGTTACTACTGAACTCCATCAGTCAAAACGCAAGCTACTCTCAGGAGGGCTTTTGGTGAGTGAAGTAACACTTAGTTAGAATTCTTTCAATCTCTTCTTTAATTCTTTTATTTCAAAATTACTTAATCTCAAATTTAATACTTGGTCTCTTCTATGAGTATCACTTAGAATAGAAAAAAAGAATGCCTCAGGCTCATCACCACAGAGCAGTACTTTCTTCTGCATAGCAAGTAACCATGCTGTTACATACTTTATGCACCAACTATCACCTCCTTTGTGTACCTTTCATGCTACTTTAAGGAATGAAGAACCAGAGGTGCTGAACTAGCAAGTGTTACATAAATAAGACTTATGGATAAATGACAATATGTTTGCTGAAGTGCCCTCCAAGGAAAAAAAAAATAAAAGCTTTTTCTTTTTTAATGACTTAAAAAAATAAAACACAAACTTCCTTCACTAACATATTACCAGCAGTAGATTGAAACAGAACTGTATTTTCAGAATCTTTGTCTCTAAAAACCAAACCACTAAATTTATCAACTGTATTTTTGTAAATGAGTTATATAAAAAAAAGAAAGCAGTGGTGCAAGAATTGCTCCCTAGGAAGCATTACTCTGAGCAATACAGTTCTCTTCAGCACTTGTTGGCCTGTGTACCAAGGACACAATTTGAGTCCCTTATTTGTCCAGGGTAACATTACCTGGGTTGGTGTACAGGTGACTTTCTACAGTTTTCCCAATACTCTGCAGTTTAACAGCTTGAAGGGAGTCATCCCCATGCATGACTGTTGGCAAGCTGCCCAGAGCATCATGAACCAAATTTGCCACTTCTCTTACATCAAAGAGCTTCAAAAGTTCAGAGTACACTGATGGGAATGAGCTGAGAAACACAGCCTAGAGGAAAAGGGCAAAAACGCACAGTCAGATATTGCAGTATAATTTTGACATTTATAGAACTTAAATAAGTATGGAAATTTAATTAACTGAAGAAAAATGCCTGGGTTTACATTACAAGGGTAGTTAGTACCTTTAAAAATGGTCATATTGTCAGAAGAAATATCCTCACATTCATTAGCAGGCTTACACTTGTAACTATTTTCCTTTAAGGATTATCTAATGATTATTCATTTCTCCAGGGCAAAGTGAAAGTAAAAAGTTCAACTTGGAACAAAAATATTTATACTTTACAAACTAGTTATGACCTGTGTATAAGAGGCAATTTTTATAAGAATACAGAATCCAGCTGGTAACAGAAAAAAAATAGGCTTGAGTGGAGTTGCTTTGGTTTGCTTTTTTTTTAAGACAAGTAATATAACAGGCTGCATATCTGCCATTTTCCAAATAATGAACATTTTTATTTTGGAGTGAGACAGCACTGGCAGTCTTGGTTCACTTCAACAATTCTAAAACAGAGTTAGATATTTATTTGTGAGTATAAAGAATAGGGAAACAAAACACTGGGAAAGAAAGGAGTGCAATGCTAGAGAAAGGAAGCTAGAACTGAGTTTCCTTTCTTCCTCTCCAAATCCTGCTGACTGTGAAAAGCTACTCACACCTCAAGCATTCTTCATGCTGGTGTTTCAACAGATGACATAAAAAGTTAAAGCTACTAAAGAATTCTGAATGTAGTTGTTTATATAATTTTGCTTTTACCTTTGTACCTTTTCAGTTTGTCATTTTCCTGGAGGAACAATTTTCTATAGAGCTTGAGAAATGGATAATTCTCAACAGTTCTTAAACACTTTCAGTTTTAGAAACAGGGGAAGAGGACAGCATATCTATGAGCTGTAGAAGGTGGTCTCAATGTAGAGAGCTGAATCTTGTGTGTTCTGTCTGTGCACTTTAGCACAAACCTCTCAAACAGAGAAATTA
Organism: Heliangelus exortis; assembly: GCF_036169615.1. Classification (NCBI taxonomy): domain Eukaryota; kingdom Metazoa; phylum Chordata; class Aves; order Apodiformes; family Trochilidae; genus Heliangelus; species Heliangelus exortis. Next base: position 170,864,650 of record NC_092422.1, read on the forward strand.
CTTACAAAAGGAAGCCAACAAATATTTTGTCATACTGCTGAAAGTAAATTTACAGTTCCAAGAAGGTGCCCAGGAGTCTTTTGCATCTCAAGGTATTTATGCATATCCTGGTGGTTTCTGCACAGCTTTTATCACCAATAGAGTTATTACAATTACAGTAATTATAACTCAAAATTAAATATTAGATTATGGATTATCCATGCCAAGAGTATTTAGAAGCTGCCGGCACAAAAATTTCACACTAAAGAACAAAAGTTATGAAGATGAACGGAAAATGCCATTTTGCTTTAGTAAAAACTTATTTTCTTTCATGGGAATATAGGTAAGGACATGAATACATTTTCTATATAGGAGAGGTAAATTGGTAATAAGCAAGGAACACTTGACAACTTACTTGTAGTTGGGATAATGCACTAGTTCCTTTGCTCTCTTGGGAAAGGAAGAAGCGCACTGACATAAGAAGCTCTTGAATACAGCAGCGAAATTCCTCCTCATTTTGTCCACCAGTGGCAATAGAGAATAACCTTCTAGACTGAACTATGTATTTAAAGATGTATTCCTGTGCCTGCAAATGTCAAAATCAGAGATAAGTCATGGAAAAGGAGCTCACCTTTATACAGAACACCCACTGTGACTATATCATTAAAATAATGACCAGGTTCTGAAGCAGGATCACATTACTTAATTTTGGTAAAACTTTCTATTGAAACACTAACATTTCAAAGGCAGGCAATGCTCCTTGCCTTTCATAATCTCTACAAGCCAGAGAACACTTGGTTTTTTAACAGATGCAAAAACTCATCCATCCCATACGTATCTTTGGCTATGGAAGCACCTATTGAGTAAACACACAAGGCAAATATAAAAAATAAGCTCAAGCTTTTGAGCTGCTGTTGGAATTTCTCTACTTGTTTAAAGTTGTTTTCGTGTCAAATAAAAGATTAAATTAAGTTGAAAAGAGAAAGTAAAGCCACCTTTTGCAGTCCTGTACCTCAGAGTCAGGATTGTACCATTTAGTCAGCATGCATGCCTACCATTTATTTTTGGTTATGCAGCAGGTGTTAATAGCACCAATGCAATCTACATTTGATTTCTTAGATCTAACTCCTACTCATGTATATCCTCATTCTGTAAGGAACATAAGAGCTCAGAGTCTGATGTTAGTAAGCTCCATTGATCAACTTACTGACAAAAGGGAACAATGAATAAACCAACGGCACTGAAAAAGCTTGCAGCTCCCTAGAATTAGTACAATCATTCCATCATTTCTACATTCTCTGCTCATATCCTAAGTTAATCCTGTTAATACTGTATGAACACATCATTCAAATATATAATTGCCTTTGACAATTTTTATTACCTTTAGTACTTCCTGTATGTGCTCGTGCAGCTCCACTTCAGTGACTCGATCAATATGCCACTTCAATACTTTTATAAGATCTCTAGAATAACACATCAGAAAGTATTACAACACAGAAGTGGGAGAAGTGTTAACTTTGCATTTAAATTTCAAAGCAATAGCTGTCATACAAGAAACACTGACAAAATAAAAAAATGCAACTAGATTTTACTAATCACTACCAGTCAAATGTTACACTTAGTTTTCATTTCAGTCTGCTGAAAGCCACCCAGTAGATCACTGATGAGCAGGAAATAACACTGGCATTACATATGCAGAAGAATGTTTTTGACAGGGATACAGAAGCTCAGTTAAGCCAGAAGAATCCTGCCAGTGTGGACTGCCCCTGCTATTCCATTGGTCTGCAGTCTTATTAACTGTGTTGATTTTAATGGAAGTCTAGGTAGAAAATAAATACATAGAATAGAGCAGAGTAAGAGATACTTAGTAGTGCACTGCTCTACACAGACAGCACACACAGTGGCAGCTGGATTATATTAAGGCTCCTATGTTTGTCAAAGAAATTCAAATAAAGAAATGCACTTAAGAAAAAGATTTAAAATTAAGCCAGTGGAGGAGCGTTAACAAGTAATTTTTCTGGTACCTTAAAGTTATTTTACTATTTTTTAATGGGCTAAATCTGGGAATTCATAAAAATGTTGCATTTTTTTTTCTAACGATTTAATTTAACATAATGACTGATTCTGCTTAATTAATAACTGTCAGTATTCAAATCAGATAGAAAAAGTACAGACTTCACCTGTATGCAAGTGCTCCTGCAAAATGACTTTCAATGTAAGTGTCCATTACTGGCTTGAAGTGGTGAAACTTGCTGTCCTGCAGCAAATTTATTATGTGAACCTAAATGTGAGGGGGAAAAAAAAAAAGAGCTGTTTCGTTTTTGGTTTTTTTAACATAATTCTTAAATAATGTTAAACAACATCACAAAATAAAACTTACCAAACAATCAAATACTTTTGATCCATATCTTTGAGAATTTTCATCTAAAATCCCAAATAAAGTGTCTAGTGTATCTTGAAGAAACTGATTAGAGAGAATAAGAGGCAGTTTGTTATTAAACAGGTATTTTGTGACAGGTAAATAAATTATTTCCCTCCTATTATGTAAAGGCATAAAAAAGTATAATACCTTCACAATTTCTGAACCATCAATTTCTTTTAATTTTGAGAGGCAACCAGCAATTTTGTCTGGGTGGGTTCTCCATTTCAGAAGGTCAAGCATATCTCCTGTAAAAACAAAATTCAAGAGTAAAGTTGGAAGCAAAACAGCATTTCAAATTTTAAAGCATACTATTAAAGTACACTCAGCAAAACTTGGCATCACTAAAGCAAAAGAAAACATCTCAAGATTTCTATAATATGATCTGCCCAACAACAAATTTTCATTGCATCCCATAATTGCTCCATGAATAGAAACAGAAGAACGTGATACTGGGTCACTAAAATCATCCTCCTGTGGCAATTGTATCATGTAATTTTGTTCAATATTTGTCAGCCTTCTTAAGAAAAACAATTTTTTTTTCTCTCTCATCCCACTGCAGGATGCCTTCCAAATATGTCCTCTGACAGCTAGAAATAGTCTCCTAATTACCAATTTGAATATATTTAAAATACTCATTTTCCTATGTCTTACTTGAGAACAAACATAATAGCTTTGAGATCTAGCTTTATTAATAAGCAACACAATCTCTTCTGGACAATAAACTCTTCTGAGCTAAAACATACCCAAGTATCTTGTCACTTCATCCAGTTTTAATTCATTCTCCTTTAGCTTTCTTGACCAAAATGGTAACTACATTAAAGATCATTGTTTACTGTATTATCAGCAAGCTCATATGTCTGCTATAAACACATGACCTATGTCCTAGAATTTGAGAACTTTTTCAGATTCATTGTACAGGTAACACAAATAGGTCTTTCTCATTTTTAATATTGCTCAGACCCCTGGCTACAGCTGAATCCCCAAATCTCCATTAGGATCCTTCCTTTTGTAACAGTAGATTTGATCTAATTTTTACTCCATTTAATTATTCAAATAAGCCTTTGAATAATGCTTTGCCTGTATCATATTTTCATTTTGTGCCTCTCAACTGATGAGCCCTTCCAATTATGCACTAGAAGCAAACTGTCATTAACAGGCACTCTAGTTGTCTCAGATTTTAGTGAAGAAATTCCCATCCCCACTTCCTTCCAACCCTTTAAAAAAGGAGACTGAGCCCAGGCCTAATTCTTCAGACCAAGTAGTATTTTCCTTTCATTCAGGAAGGAAATTCTTTCCACTCCAGTGCAACCCGCTGGCTCCATTTTAGCCTTTATTTACCTGTTTTAAAATTCATATTCTAATCTGTATATTATCTATTTTTCTATGTGGTGTCCAGATGGTTTAGATCTGCTACGTTTCCTCTGAATAATAATTAAAAAAAAAAAAGAATTCTGAAAAGCAAGATGAAGAAACCTACTCTGGCATGATATGCCTCTAATAATGCCTCTGGCATGATTAATCTCATCATTTTAATTTAGTTACATGTCCATTTTTTCATCCATGTTTTCTTGTAAATACTTGCATAAAATTCATCAGATGGTAACAAGCCAGTTAACATACCTGCTCTTCCACCTGTCTTAAATCTAAGTGTTATATTTGTTACTCTTCAGTCACATATCATTGCTTTCAGCTTCAAAGAAACCCTCTTGTTATGAGATGGGGAACTTTATGTCCCACACCATTCAATATCCTAAAATAGTTCTGTAAATTTGGCCTGGATTTTCCAGGGTTTTCACTTGATCCTGACCCTTGCTGAACTCTGACAGCTTTTTGCTATTTTCATCCTTTCTCTTGCAGGTTCTCTGCCTATACCTAACATTTTATGGCAGTGACTCACTCATTCAGGTCTGCAGCACTGCTTTCAAGTTGTATTCAGTAGATTTCCACATATTTTTTAATTACGTACATCCAAAGCCTCCTAAAGATTCAAGTCTGCTACTTCCACGTTTCAGTAACCATTTTCTCTAAATTTCTCAAAGCCTGGCCATTTGAAGCAGAAAACCTTCACCACCACCATCCATCCCTTCCATAACTTTAAGCTGAACTTCTGTCTAGTTGAGCACTGCCCAGCAGTATCTCAGAAGGATCCAGTTCCTCTAAAATGTTCTTAGTACTTATCAAACTAATAAGCAAATAGCAAATTTTCCTCTTGGTTCAGCAACTCTTTGGATGCTTTCTACAGCAGACTGTTTTCATACTCCAGTAATATTTGAGCTACACCCATCCTTGCATTCTTTTCCAGTTTGCTCCAGGAAAGCTCCTCCCTCCCACAAGAAGAGAAGTGATATTTCTGCCACTAATAAAAAAAAAAAATCTTCATCTATATTCAAATCTTGCCAGAGATGCTAACAGTAAACACCCCACATGCTACTCCACTAATATTTTACTGCCTTAATTGACTTTGGAGGGCACAAATTGGTTTTATGCATTTATACATTTATTTTTTGTGTTGCTTCACCCTGTTCTAGCATGGAATGGTTTGCATAAAAGGAGACCCCTGAGCTGCACTAAGAGTACTATAAAGTCTTCCACATGCATCCCAAAGATCAAGGACAGAAGGTATGTCTTATTTTTCCTTCTGTCAGGAATTTTCAAGAAACAAGCATTAGAAATCCAGTGACCTGCATTTGTCTTTCAAATAATTAAATGGGCTTCTACACTTCATTCTGTTTAAGCCTCAGCTTAAGTCAAGGAGTAGCAAGACTAGCTAAAGCTGTCTTTCATAGCAGAAAAAAGATTTCTTTACAGGTTTTCTGGAGGAACTTGGTGGGGAGACAGTTGACACTGAATATTGGGGATTTGTTGGGGGATTAAAAGAAAGAGAAAGTAAATGTCAAACACTCACTTCAAAGCACTTATTTCAAGGAAAATGCTAAGGAGGGAAGACACTGCTGAAATAACATTAGCAAATAGCCCAAGCATAAATGACATGAACAGAAAATCTGACATGTGAATCCCAAGGGGAAGGAATAGTAATGTGTCATGTATTAAGAGAATGAGAATATAAAATTGCCCCTCAAAATAGTCCCACTAGGAAAACAATCTTTTGGAAAGGGGAAAAAGCTGTTGTCAAATTTTGCTGAAGAAGAAAAACATTTCCAATGCTTTCCCTTATTCATGATCAGTTTTGTGCACTAAAAATACACCTGGCCTACCATTCCTACCAAACAAAACACTTCCCTTCTCAAAGTCTGCAATTTCAATCCAAAGTGTGAGGTTTAATAAAAAGTTTAGAACCACGTGTACAGGAAGTAGCTTGTGATGATCTTTCCATATCTTTTCCATTAAACATGGGACATCAGAAACTGGCCTGGTGTAGCATCACTGCACTTCAAAAGTTAAAAAAAAAATTCCATAACTGTGGGTCAGCATTCCTCTGCCAACAGGCTGCTTCAATGGTTTCCAAGACTCCCTCCAAACTGGGGTCACTCTGGAAAGCTGCCCTGTTACTTTTGTTTTATTAATCACCAGTTTGGCTTTTATAAAAGGCAGATAGATGCATTACACCTCTGCCTTGCAACAGATGTGCTGCATGGCATTTTGCTCTCCTGATGAACAGCTGCTTACCAGGGATGTGCCAATCAGTGCTGAGAAATGAGTGGATGCCAGCCTGCTAAAATATTCTGATTTTCTGGATGGATCCTGAGTCTCTGGCAGGCAGAGATCCCTTCTATGTCAAAATCTAAGTAAGACTGTATTGATAAATACTCAGTAAAATATTCTGATTTGCTGGATGGATCCTGAGTCTCTGGCAGGCAGAGATCCCTTCTATGTCAAAATCTAAGTAACTGTATTGATAAATACTCAGTAGGTAGAAAAATACTATGCTCTCTCTTGCTCTTTAGGATAATGAAATACAACTATCCAGCGAAGAATGTAATATATATATATATAAAAGCTGGTATACTTTTTTTGCTAAAATTAACTCATTAACTGCCCAGGATTAAAAGTCAAGCTAAGAAAAAGCTAGCTGGCAAACAGACTAGGTAAGGATGCTTTCTTATCAGATATGTTGATGAATGCACAGACTCCCCTGGTTAGAAGGTCTCTGAAAATTGTTTGGAATTAATTTAAAAAACCCCTCCGAAGCACCTAGGATAAGGATGTTACGGATTCCAACAACTGGGAGTCATCCTCTTCACCCAGTCCCTGTAATTTTAATATGCACAAGAGCTGATAGCATGTGGGAACAATCAATGGGAGAATGACAGCTGAGTTTCCCTTGAAGCTAGTGAATCTCTGGCCTCATTCAAGTCTGGGTTTGGGGGCCTTCACCCCCCCATGGGCAGACCAATAGTGTAATTTTCAGTCATTTCCAGGCTGGACTTTATTGTTTGTAGAGACAAGCAGGCCTCTGAGAACTTCAGAAAATCTCTAAACTTGAAAACAGTTTTAAAAACAATCAGCAATTTTCAAAACTGAAAATGTTTACTAAAAAAGTAAATACAGAGATCTTTTTACTCCTGTGTTTTTTAATAAGTAGGCTACATTCTCTCAGGGATAACTGAAGTAATGCTCACATGACTAAATATCCACATGCTTTGCTCTACGTTCATTTTCTGAGCATGCAATAGGTTTTGGCAAATTTCTCTTTAAAAGAATGGGGATTTGGAAACTCACCAAGATGAACTTCCCAAAGAAGATCCTTGGAGAAAATATGAGCCTGTCTATTGAAAATATTTCCACCCTCTGAAGTACTGCTGAAATAATTGCTAACTCTTTCAGAGCTGAAAAGGGGATCAATATTATTCAGATATTCTACACCCTCTTACTCAGAATATGGTTTTCTTTAAGAAAAAAAATATCTTTTTGCCCTTTGTCATACATCTGTTTTCATTAGGTAGAGAGTAACTCCTGTACTGTCGACAGAAATCAGTAGTATAACCTCAGACAACAGCACAACTATTTATCACTGAGACACTTAAGTTCCAGGCAGCACTTTCATGCACGTGTAATACCAGCAGACTCATGTGATTTCCTAAATCAAGGCCTTTAACTGAAGCAAATTCAGTCTCTGAGTGCCTATTAGCAACCTTTGGGAGACATACAGGAGAGAGCTAAACAAGATTTAAGCTATGATAAAGAGCTCAGAAAAAAAATTATAGAACTGTGGGGATATCAAAGAACGGTCAAATGCACATCATGAAGCAAAGACATCTTTAGAAATCTGCAGAAAACTGTTTCAGTTACAGACTGTAGTTATTATAGGAAACAAACAAGAATCTTAAGAATTTTATACAGGGCAAGATAAAGAGTGCAAACACATGTATTTCTTAATGCTGCTCCTTATATCCAGAGTATAAGCTTGATTTAAGTAGTAGTAAAGGTTTGTTGGATTTAAATAAGAAAACTGATAGAACAAAAAAGCAATGTGCCTGCTTAAAACTGAACTGCCACAGCCTGAAGCCTGCAATAAGTATTACATAAAAACTCTACAACAAACAGATTCAAAAGTTTTGTAAAGCAGATGGATTTTGATAGTTGATTCCAAGAGTGCTGCATTTGATTCCAATATCATGTTAATCTAACAGGCATTCTTGAACTACGTAAAATCAGTGATTTATCATACTGCATTGCTTTCCATCTGGATATAAAAAATTATGGAGAAAACCATTTTGTAGAATGGCTAGAACATGAGCTATTTTTGAGTACATCCATGCTTGCTTGGCACAGAAAAGGCTAACTAGCACACTCATTTAAATTCATCATGTTTTAGATAATCAACATATCCTACCATTTTGTGTGAGCTTAGTGGAGCAAAGAAAGGACGTAATCCAGAAGGACTCTTTAGTGGTTTTTACTGCTTGGCTGTTGTTTCCCAGGAAAATTCCCTTTGAAAAGGGGAGTTTGAGGTAGCGACCAGAATCCTGAAGGTTTGTGTTTTCTTCACACTGTGAAAACAAACCAATTAAAATAACTGTACTGCATAAAAACAAAGGACCAGATCCCTACATTTGATGAATTATTATTGTTTCTCTGCCAGATATTGAGGAATTTTTGCTATGCCTGTTGCAACTTTGGTTTTGGATCATAGCTTCACATCTGACATTGATATCTAACAAATTTGCATAAGCTATGTCAAACTACGAATAGCTCCAAATTTTGGTGTTAAAATGTAAAATTTATCCTCTGAACACAGAGGCAACTGTTAAATGTGGAAACAAAAATTCCACAAAACTGAAATGTATCTCTAAAAATATCATCGAGTAGATCTGCATAAATTGGATGGCTTGATTTTCCAATATCAGCAATTCACGGGTTCACCATGTGTGTTTTAATTGAACTTAACTTAGTGAAAGCCATTATAAATACAATTTAATATTGTAGTAAGACTTAGTAAAACCAGTGGGCTGAAACACATATGTAGAGTCAATTGCAGTTTATAGCAGGAAGCTTAATATTAAGCAATCAGCAATGGATATTTTAATGATGACAAAATTTTCACTCATTTGGTAATGAATACAAACTTTCTCAGCCTAATGTTTCTGGGCATTTAACACGTGTTCCAGAGGAATCATTAGAACTCATGATTACTAATTCAAATTACCTTGTGTACAATGAGTTCATGGGTGCCATCTGGCAGAGTTCTCCCGTTTTCCTGCATCAGGGGCACGAATGAAAAGCCAAACAACTTCTTCTCACCCTTTTCTTTTGCTGAAATACATAGGTAAATATTAGCACTAAAGTTAATAGAATGCATATTAGACAAGACAAAGGGATATAATACAACATAAGAAAGTATAGTGGAAGCTATTTGCTGCTAGTCAGACTAAGATTATCTTAAATTTCTTTTCAGATTTGCACATTATCTCATGCAGTGGTTCCCTTTATCTCACTGCAAATCAGAAAGCAATGTTCTGGAATGATTTATTAAAAACAAATAATGGGAGGCAGCAAATTTGCAGTCTTAGAAATATGCAGAATACTAGGAAACCAAAATGAATGGGACCTAGCCAGTCCAACATGAATAGAAAAGGTGTTTGGGGTTTTTTTGGTGACAATTACCCTCTTATAGTAGCTTCTACCTGCTGGTCTCCTTTTTAGGTCAGCCTCAGGCTGTTCTGTACTTCTGTCTTTGAATAAGGCATCTGCCCCTATAGGTCTGACTGAAGATGTCACTGATCCTTACATGAGTTCTAGGTAGCAGATAACAAGTTCAAACTTGGATGCCTCATCTCAAATTCCAAAACTCATCTGTCACTTAAATATTCAGCAAAATACAAAACACTGATCTGGCACAGATTGCTAAACACTTGAAAATCAAATGATTTTTCATCAAATGTGCATGTGTGTGCATATATATGTATATATATATATATATATATACATATGACTTCTGAGTCTGGATTTAGTATTGTTGGGGTGATGTAGGTAATCATAACAAAAATATTTAAATTGTACCTCATGGTAGCAGTTTGCAATGTATAATCTTCATGAAACATAACACTGTCATTTTTTCTTTATTACTTCATATCTTATAAAAGAAATCTAAAAATTAAATCAAGGCAAATTTCCTCCTATATTACCTGTTCGTTGCATTTTGAAGTCCTTGTACCTGAAATCTAAATATATTCTAACTTTTTGTCTGTGCCCATTTCCACAAAGTCAACCTATGTAATCAAGTCTTGCTACATCTTCATCACCAAAACCAGATAAACAACATCAGCAGTTTAAAAGAGGTACAATTTTATCTACCTTTCCCTACTACCTCTCTCTACTTCTCTTCTTGACAGCGGTCAGCACCATGGCTGTGAAACCTGCATCCCACACCTTTGTATGCAGAACATGGACCCAGGCCTCAATATTTATCTTGTAACCATCTCTAATATCATTCAGGATGTTTAGAGAATTTTGGAATTTTATAAGTAAAAAAAATAAAAATTAAAAAAAAAAAGTTATATTAACTGACCATGATGTATCTACATATGTTTACCATTGTTTGGATTGCTTAAGATGTAGTAAGGAACAGGTATAAATTTGGATAATTCACCAGGTAAATTCTAAATTTGCACTTTGAGTTTACATGAAATTCTATTTATATTTTCATCTGCAATTTTGTCTATTTCTATTTAATAAAACTAGACTGTTTTTTTTTCTTGGTATTTAAGCTTTACCAAAGCACTGAGTTTCCCCAAGCAGAGCTGCAAGCCTGGAAAGCTGTGTCAGGAAAGCCTTACAGAGAAACTTCATGCAGCTGCCTTTTTTCTAAGAGAATATGGGAACCCATGTGCTGTGACTGCAGCTGTAACGGAGAGGATGAGCAGGAGTCATGAGCAGTGCTTACTGGAACAGTGCCGGAATTCACAGCGGATGTGTGCTCCTCTGAATTTATCCACAGGGATAGGAAGTTTCAGCAGTTCAGCCCATCTGGGACCATTGTTATGATAAAGCACAAAGGAATGGTACTCGCTGGCCGGTGGCTCCCCAGAACCGAACGAGATAAAATCCTAATGAAGAAAAACTACTGATTAGAGATTAAAGGCAAATTAACTTACTGGTAAGATGTCATCAGGACTGTTTTATAAGGAAGACTGGTTAATATTTACTTGCATATAATAAATGCTACATGTGGTATAATGATGAACTATCTTTAAGCCCACAAAAATAGCATTTTTTAAAATATTTGCTGATTAGAAAAAATGGCAAGAATCATTCACACCCATGAGAAGTACCACAACAGAGGGAACTGGGTGATCAGGAAGTCTTGAGCAATGAATGTGGAGTCCCATGACACAGCATGGTCCATCCCACTTTTTGCCCAAGACACAAACAAGAATATGACTGAGACAAGAACAGCACAGGATCAAGAACTTCAGTCCTCTGAAATAAGCCTGATGGTATCAGTGATATGTCCTGGCATGAAAAAAGAAAGAAATTTCCTTACTAGGAAGAAGCAAAGTGTTGGTTGCCTTTGCAATAACCATAGCAAAATAGGCAAATGGGTTCTACTAAGTCCTGACTTTGGGATATCTATTAATTGTCTATGGGAAAGGTAAGGTGTAGCTTTTCTCCTTGGCAATTGTAAGCGATCCCCTCTGCATCTCAATATTCTTTCTTTTTTTACCATGTATATATGTATATAAAAGTATGCATGTATGGAAAAGGTTGAAAGTGAACAGAAATCTTTAGGTACAGAGAAAATCTGAGAATGTAATTTGTAAATAATAAAAAATATAAAACAGTGCCTGTTTAAGCATTCAACAGCAGTATGCAATAAAGTTTAAAGAGAAGAAGGAATAGTAGCTTATTATTTTATGGATAAACAGTGGTGATATTTGCATCAAGGATCTCTGATTTATTAAATTCAGACAAAAAATGGAAAATTATTGAGACATGTTCTGTGTAAATAAGAAAATGAATAGATTCTAGGAAAAATATTATTAAATAAAATTTCTCCAAAACTCCATCTTGCTTCAACATTTAGCAGCATTTAATGGAATCATTGCTGAATCATGTAATTAATCACAGAGATAAAATTAACATTCATTTTATGAAGATTTTAAGCAAAGTGAAAATACTTTGAATATCTAAAGACAGCAAAAGATAAACATGAGCTTTCCAAAGCCTTTTTGTACGCTTCAAACAATGCCACAAAACATTATTTACATATTATATTAAAAAGTGTATCAAAATTAAATAAAGCAAGGAAAAACACACAAGATACCTTTAAAATTTGACCACTGCTGTCCACAACATGCATTGTCACTTCCACATTTCTGGCCACACTTTTCCCTCCTTTCTCAAATTCTCCTCTTTCTACAGTGATATATAAATCATTCCTCATTTCACCTATATATAAAAATAAAAAACAAAAAACCAAAGTGTACGAAAGTCATTTCAATTACTTATTTTTTTCTTTTAGTACGTCAGTAAATTTTCATCTCCCCAAACAAGGGACAGTATCTCAGACACACAATTTATCATTATTTTCAATGTTTAAATTATATTCTTTCCATAAACCAAGAAAACCAACAAAGCTTCATCCCTCTAAAAGCCCAAGAGAGAGGCTTTTACTCATCTTTTAGCTCTTTTTGGTCTTTACAGTGGCATCTCATGTTATACTCAATCTGGAGTCTAGCTTCATTTCATTTAATTCCTATCTTAATCTAAGGCAATATTAATCTATTTTCTTTCATTTGTAATCTCTAAATTTCTCTGTATATTATCTCCCTAGAGCACTGATTATATCTTTTTTATCACTTGTTCTTGAAGGAAGGCTTCCCAGCTTGCTAGCATTCAAATCTGTACTTCTGATAGCATTCAAATCTGTACTTCTGATACATATGTCATCAATCTATTTTATATTGGCAGGGTGTCCTGAAGTTTTCTAGTAAAAAAACCCAAAAAACCTTAGCTTATTTTTGGCTTGTTGGAAGGGCTTCCAAGAGAGAGATTAAAATCCTCATCGACACAGAAAAACTACAAATCCAATACAGGCACTGCCTAAGTGTTATGTAGTAGACTTATTAAATGTTACCAGCATTTTAAAATTGAAATTCTTTGCACATTCATACGCTAAGATGTTAATTTTTCTGTCAGAAAATAACCTGATCTTCTGAATGAGATCAGTGGTAATTTTATTTTAGTCTTAGTTGGCACAAACCACAAATTTTGCAGTTGATGAATGGAAGGAAGACTGTTTAGTAGTTGAAGGGGGATGGGGGCTACTGAAGTGGTGTGGTCTGGAAGCCCTTGTACTGTATGAAGATGCTAAATCTATTTTTAAAAGAGTAAATTAATCTAATTCTGGACAAAGGTTGCTAGAACTGCTTGGAAGCTATTGGAATTTCCTTGTAAAACACTAGAAAAATGACGGATGAAAAGCATTAGGAGATTCTTCTGAAATTCTAATTTTTAGATGTGGTAGAAAAATAGAGAAAAAGTGAAATGCAAGTTTAACATAATAGGAATATTCCCTTTTCCCTTGAAAAAGCAGATTTTCAATGACCACCAGAGAAAAGAAATCAAGTATGACATTTTTGAGTATTTTTAATTGTAAGACAAGTAATACATGAAAGGGGTAAAATTAATTAAACCATACATAACTGATAAATGATTAGCACATCTTAAATTTTTTGTTTCATTTTAATGTGCAAACAGAATTGGACCTGCTTGAGTTTTCAAAGATACTTTCATATTTCAAATTTCTTGCATTTATTTTGCCACCTTCCGCTCTGTAGTGATTTTTAAGTACCAGAAACAATGATCTTGCTACAGTCTTATCATATTTTTATAACATTATTCCATCACTGCATAAAAAATTATTAAATGACAATCTAAACCACTGCCAAATGGAAAAAAAAAATGGTGTAAGAGGAAACTGCTATATAATCAAGCCTTCAAGAACCACCCCTGTAGAATCATAGAATCATAGAATCCTAGGGGTTGGAAGGGACCTCGAAAGATCATCTAGTCCAACCCCCCCTGCCAGAGCAGGGCCCCCTAGAGTACATCGCCTAGGAATGTGTCCAGGCGGGTTTTGAATGTCTCCAGTGAAGGAGACTCCACAACCCCCCTGGGCAGCCTGTTCCAGGGCTCTGTCACCCTTACAGTAAAAAAATTCTTTCTGATATTCAACTTGAACCTCCTATGCTCCAACTTGCACCCATTACCCCTTGTCCTATCACTGGTCACCATAGAGAAAAGCCTAACTCCATCTCCCTGACACTCACCCCTTACATATTTGAAAACAGGGGGGATGAGGGGGGAAATTTTCCTAGTGTGTTACCTTATTAATTATCTTCTGAAACAATTATGGGCAGAGGTTACAGTACAGCTAGACTGAATGAACAGAAACAAACACCAGGACTGGGTGGTATTCACATTAGAGTTTTCTGTGAAGTCAAGGATGAAAGTGCTGAATCACTAATAAGTGTGTGCAATCACTGAATCAGTCTCTGGTTCTTGTTGGGAAACAGGTTCTAAAAGGACAAAAAGTTATTCAGGTAATGGATGGCATGACTTGTAAAAAAACCAACCACCAATCAATCAAAAACCACCACAAAACCAACCTCAAAACAAAAAAAAAAGTTAAAACCCTTCCAAAGGACGTTGTGTACGTGGGAATCTATAAACGGGTTCAGGAGAAGAATGGAGAAGCCATGAAAGGAAAATCCACTAAAGAATATGAAATAGATGATGACATGCAGCTCAGGAAATCCCTTGAGCTGAAAATAGCTGAAGGCTGGGAGAGCTTCAGGGGTAATTACCATACATGAATATATGTATGCTCAATTCTTACTTTTCTTAGTCCCTGTTTACAACACTGGTCTAGACAGGCCCCTGATCTGAATCAGTAAAGCTATTCATATTTTTATTCAGATCAAAAAGTTACCCTTAACTCTACTAGATTCTGATTATTTCCACATTGCAGTAATAGAGCACGCAATATGTTGAGTCTTAGCACAGCCTTACACTAGGAGTAGTTCTAGGCAGCACTGGAAGTTGGTGACTTTCAAGAGTCTTTCATTCAGAAAAAATTACAGCAAACAATATTCAAAAGGAGAGGCTTTCTTGTAAAATTGATTTTAGCATTCAACTCGTAGTTGCAGGAATCTCTCTTTAAAGATGAGAATTCTACATGCATTTGTGCTACATTTTTGTTTATTAGCAAACAGTTATTTAAAATTTCCATGGTGTCATCACAGAAACATAACTATTTCCAACACAGATTTCATGACCTAGCCCAGTTGAAACTTAGTGAAAACCTGGAAAAACAAGACACAAAGAAAGCCCTAGCAAACAAACACACCACCATGCCCACGTCTACACGTTTTTTGAATATTTCAAGTGATAGTGACTCCACCACTTCCCTGGGCAGCTCACCCCAGTGCCTGACTACCCTTTTGGTAAAGAAATTCTTCATCATTTCTAGTCTAAACCTCCACTGGTGCAAATTCAGACAATTTCTAGTCCTACTGTTATTCACCTGTGAGAAGAGACCGATACCCACCTCCCTACAACCTCCTTTCAGGTAGCTGTAGTACTGAGCAATAAGGTCTCCTCTCAGCCTCCTCTTGTCCAAATTAAATAATCCCAGTTCCTCCAGTCTCTCCTCACAGGACTTGTTCTCCAGACCCTTCAACAGCTTGGTTGCCCTTCTCTGGACATGCTTCAGAGAGGATGGATGGTTCCAGACAGGTTGGATGAGACTTTGAGCAACCTGACCTAGTGAAACATGTCCCTTGCTCACAGAGATGACCATCTTTAAAGATCAGGATGATCTTTAGGGTCCCTTCCAATCCAAATAATTCTATTATCCTATTCAAAAATATGAAAGCATTTCTAAAAGAAGTAATCAGAGCTTCACAGAAGTTAATCAGGCTCTCAAAGCCAGTGTCTGCCATTTTAAGATTAAATAAAAAAAAAACCAAACTCATGTAGTTTCACCTTTTTAATTGCAAGAAGAAATCAAATCACAGGGAATAAAAGACATGCATGTAAAATGTACTTTCATAAATATTGTCATATTCTTCTCTTACAGAATCTGGCAAAGTTTGTAGTTGTTGTCACAAGAGGAGAGTTCAGATGAATTTTGTCCTGATCTACATTCATTCAGGAACCTCTATTGTTTTCAGTGTCTCAGAGCAAATCAAGACACATGAATCATTTAAATTAAAGAAAAAGCAGGATTGTGTCTGTTATTATGCAAAGCAAATTAAATCCAAGAGGAGAGTAAGCCTCTCATACTATATGAGGAATAACAATGTTTTATATGGAAATGGATAGAAAAGCAAAAGGGAGATAACTGAAGGAGACTGGAAAATTAATCAAAAAGAATGTAAACCATGGGCCATATATCAAGGATGCAGTCTGCATAAGGCACTACTTAGCACACCATTATTTCACCTATTTGGCTAATCAAAACCAGGTTTTTAAACATGAAAAGCTACAGACTGAAGCACTCCTACAAGAGATTCTACTATGAAGTGAGGGCTACAGCTATATGGAAATCAAAGTTCCATAAAACCATGTAAAGCTTTAACAATGATGATGATTATCCAGCCTTAACTTTCCTCTGCAGCACAAGTGTTCAGTGCACATTCTGCAGGGTCATTTACTCTGGTAAATAAATTTAATTGTGTGTGAAAGGTGCTGGCTGAACTGAAATGTCAGGGCTGCTAAACCAAAACATGTACAGCACATCACTGGCAGTGCCTGCCTCTTCTTATGGTTCTGCCAGCACATTTCAGCTTTGACCTGGCCAATAATATCTTGAAAGCACTATTTATAGGCTGAAAGAGGAAGAACTCCAAACTCTTCTTGCCCCAGATGTAGGTGCTAATCAGGCATATTACAGCTCAAGGTTTCTCACCTAAGAAGAAACAGAAGCAGCTTCATTACTTCAATCCAACTAGCAATGAAGTGTTCAAGGGCTGAACAAGAGAGGAGGACAGAGACCTGATCAGCATCAATTACATGAAAGATGCAATTACAAGGAGCAGGAGAAAAGGCCAATTAAAGGTGCAGAACAAATGCAAGACAGACTGCTGGGGGACATGCTTAGCTAATGGTGGTCAGCCTTCCTGAACCTACCAACAATAAACCACAAATTTTAACTAATCATTAGAGAGAAAACAGCCAGGAGTAATTTGCAGGTTGGAAATGGCAATGTATGCTGCAGGGTCCTATTATCTGCACCAGGCAGTTCCATTCCTCGATGGCTCTGCAGGCTCCCTTTCCTTCACAGACAGGAGGCTGCATCATCCCTACTCAGGACCTGTGTAAAGCTCCTCTCTGTGGCTGCTCACAGGATGTACTCCCTGCTATGAGACCAAGGTACAAGCTGCTCCCAGCTTAGAGAGACTTGAATGCTCCCACTGCACCTCAGCTGACAGGAGCAACGCAGGCAATCACTGCTAAGGAGAAGGATTGATCAGGATAAACATCAGCAGAACATTTGTATGAACGTTCTTTTATTTTTCTAGAAATACTTGTACCTAACCTAAGAGTCAAAGTAATTATCCTTCATCACAAAACCATTTTCAAACTTATACTGAGGAAGCTGTGAGTTACAATTGCAACACAGATATTACAAGACTTCTCATAAATTCCAACCACATTTACAACTGTAGAATTTCTTTTAGCTCATTAATATGGAGCAAGGTTTTCAAGCTAAAGATGGCTGTCAAAGATCAAAGGTAGTTGTCTTTGTTAGAAATAAAAGAGTTTAATTTTCCAGCTATCCTCAGAAAGCTTTCTAATGAAATAAATTCCAATCTGATTATTTAATACTGTAACAAAACACAGTGATTGTATTTGAACAAGACAGAATCTCCCTAGGAGCTTTTCTTAGGAACTGCTTTTTTGAAAGCTTTGCTCAGAATTATGGGCCCTTTAGAACCATGAATTGAAAGGGAAAAGGTTTTTTTGTTTAGAGAAAGTTCCTGTTAATTTACATCTCTCTAAAATATAAGTTAATGAATGGTTTTGTTTTATACCCTAAACATCACTCCAGCAGCTCTTAAAAAAATTTCAGTTGTACGGACTGAAAATTTCTGGATGTGGTTTAAAAGGTATTACCCAGAATGTAAATTTTGTGGATGCAAAATGTTTTAGAGAAAGGCTTTCACAGAAGGAAACAGTCAGTGACCTATTGAACTGCTTGGATCCCCACAAGTCTATGGGACCAGATGGGATCCAGCCAAAGGTGATGAGAGAGCTGGCAGAAGAGCTCGCCAAGCCTCTATCATATACCAACAGTCCTGGCTCACTGGGGACATCCCAGATGATTGGAAGTTGGCAAATGTCACACCAGTCCACAAAAAGGGCTGAAAGGAGAACCTGGAAAACTCCAGGCCTGTCAGCCTGACCTCAGTGCCTGGCAGGGTTATGGAGCAGATCATCCTCAGTGTAACCACACAGCACCTACAGGATGACCAAGGGATTAGACCCAGCCAGCATGGGTTTAGGAAGGGCAGGTCCTGTCTGACCTTTGGCCTTTGACACCGTCTCCCACAGCACACTCCTGAAAAAGCTGTCAGCCCACAGCTTGGACAGGGGCACTCTGCGCAGGAACTGGCTGGAGGGCCGGGCCTAGAGAGTGGTGCTGAATGGTGCTGCATCCCATTGGCGGCCGGTCACTAGTGGTGTCCCCCGGGGATCAGTGTTGGGCCCAGTTCTGTTTAATATCTTTATTGATAATTTAGATGAGGGGATTGAGTCCATCATCAGCAAATTTGCAGATGTGGCCAAGAAGGCCAATGGCATCCTGGCCTGTATCAGGAACAGCGTGGCCAGCAGGTCCAAGGAAGTGATTCTGCCCCTGTACTCAGCACTGGTGAGGCCACACCTCGAGTCCTGTGTCCAGTTCTGGGCCCCTCAGTTCAGGAAGGGTATCGAGGTCCTGGAGAAGGTCCAAAGGAGGGCAACTGGGCTGGTGAAGGGACTCGAGCACAGATCCTATGAGGAGAGGCTGAGGGAGCTGGGGCTGTTCAGCCTGGAGAAGAGGAGGCTCAGGGGAGACCTCATCACTCTCTACAACTCCCTGAAAGGAGGTTGGAGCCAGGTGGGGGTTGGTCTCTTTTCCCAGGCAACTCTCAGCAGGACAAGAGGGCACAGCCTTAATTTGTGCCAGGAGAGGTTTAGGTTGGATATTAGAAAGAATTTCTTTACCAAGAGGGTGATCAGGCATTGGAATGGGCTGCCCAGGGAAGTGGTGGATTCTCCATCCCTGGAGACATTTAAAAAGAGACTGGATGTGGCACTCAGTGCCATGGTCTGGTAACTGCAGCGGTAGTGGATCAAGGGTTGGACTTGATGATCTCTGAGGTCCCTTCGAACCCAGCCAATTCTATGATTCTATGAATACTTTGTAATATGGGACAAGAGCTGTGCAGCTCCTGTCCATAAAGGGATCTCCAAAAAAACAACAGAAGAAAACCCCCCAAAAAAACAACCAAAAAAACCAACAAAGAGAAGGTGATTTTAACTTGACAGAGCTAGGGATCCCTAGTCCACATTGCCTCCTACCCTCCAAGTCAATGCATCCTACACCTTTCAGCAGTTAGGATGTTCTATGATGACACTGTACTTAAAATAACAAGCAAAATTGATAAAATAAAACAGCATTTGATAAAAATAATTGATACAATAAAACAACAGAGGAGAGGGACTTGGGAGTGATGGTTGACGAGAAGCTCAACATCAGCCAGCAATATGCACTTTCAGCCCAAAAAGCCAACTGCATTCTAGGCTGGATCAAAAGAACCAAGGCCAGCAAGGCAAGGGAGGTGGGCTCTGGTGTGACCCCACCTGGAGTACTGTGTCTAGTTCTGCATCCCCCAACACAAGGAGGACATGGAGCTCTTGGAACAAGTTGAGAGGATAGCCACAAAGATGATGGAGGGCTGGAGCACCTCTTCTATGAGGAAAGGCTGAGATAGTTGGGGTTGTTCTGCCTGCAGAAGAGAAGGCTCCAAGGAGACTTTATGGTGGCTTTCCAGTATCTGAATGGGCCAACAGGAAAGCTGGAGTGGGAATTCTCATAAGGACATGTAGCACTAGGGCAAGAGGTAATGGCTTTAAACTGGAAGAGGGCAGATTTAGATTAGACATTAGGAGGAAATTCTTTATTGTGAGGGTGGTGAGACACTGGAAGAAGTTGCCCAGAAAAGGTGTTTATACCCCATTGCTGGAAGTGTTCACAGGCAGGTTGGATGGGGCCTTGAGCAACCTGATCTATTGGGAGGTGTCCCTGCCCATGCAGGTGGGTTGGTACTTTAAGATCCCTTTCAATCCAAACCATTCAACTAGTCAATGAAAATCTCCCATTCCCCTTCTAGCCACAGCCAAAGTTAGGGTAAGAAGCAGCATTTTACAGAAACACAGGTAACAAGACTGAAGAACACATAGGTGGCCCTACGTCTGAGAGATAAAGCATTGACCACCAGCAAAATTCCTAAATTTCAACAAGTTACACTACAAGCTGATCATATTTGCAGCAACCATAACCTGGAGATTGTAAAAACTTAAAGTATCAGCGTACATGTGCAGGGGAAGAAGATATCAAGCCCTGGAATACCATAACAATACTAAACTCTTTCTATTGCTACTCTGTTAGTTGAATTTTGTTGATTTCATAGTTTTAGAATAGCTTGTGTTGGAATGAACCATTAAAAGTCATCTTGTCCAACCCTCTGCAATGAGCAGAGACATAATCAATTACATCAGGTTGCTCAGGGCCCCATCCAACATGATCTTGGTGGTTTCCAGGGATGGGTCATCTACAACCTCTCTGGACAACCTGTTCCAGTGCCCCATCACACTCATGGTAAAAAATTTCTCCCTTACATCTAGTCTCAGTCTGTTCTCTTTTAGTTTAAGATCGTTACTCCTTGTCCTGTCCCAGTAGACCCTGCTAAAAGTTTTGTCTTTCTAATAAGTCTCCTATAAATAGTGAAAGGCTGTAAGTAAGGTCTCCTGGATCCTTCTCTTCTCCAGGCCAAACAACCCCAGCTTTCTCAGTCTTTCCACTCCTCTGATCACTTTTGTGACCCTCCTGTGGACCCACTTCTTCAGATTCAGCTTTCTCTTCCAAGTACTATAAACAGCAGAAGACTTTTTCCCATTCTCCACTTCCAGAGACTTTAAATCAGAGGAAGTCCAATTAAATTCTGGCTTTACTTCTCTTTCCATAGTTCTCTTCTATTTTTGCTTCACTTTCTAGTAAATTAAGACAATAAGAAGAGATAGGAAGAAGGAAAACAACACTGAAGTTCTTTGCACTTGTGTAATGAAGTATGCAGCCATGTATTAGTATCTTAGTTTTCTCCAGTGACTTGTGGAAATTATAATACCTTTGGTAGACAGATTCAAAGCTATAAAAAGAATTAAAACAGGATTTGGAAAGGAGAGAATATTCCCCATAGAGTACTATGGGTTTGGGAAAGGTCAAAATTCAGGGTGTCTCTACTCCACAATATTGCTTAAACATATTTTATGTAACTAATATATCCAGGCAATATTACTTTCACTAATTAAAAATACATATGTCTGGATTCTTGGAAATCAGAACAGCAAACAAAGGCAGGTGTTAAATTTAGGCTGTTTGTGCTGCATACAGGATAAAGAAGATTGGCAAAACTCATACCACTGCTCATGGGAAAAAAACACTTAAGTGTGTCAGACATATTTTTTTTCCTAGAATCAACAGCTCTTTACTAAGTCCAAGCTCACTGACAGATACAGATGCTTACCATGACGGAGAGAACAAATTCCATAGCTTTCTTTCCATTTTTGCTGTCATATTCTAAGCTTTGAAAGAGGGAATATGCTTCTAGTCAAAACCACATCATGGAAAACACATATCTTCATAAGCATAGCATTTGGTGAGATCATTTGTATAAAAAGACAAAGATTCTAGTTCTAGTTTCACTTTAAAAGCTTCTGAAAATAGAAACTAAGAAAGATTGGAAAGTGTGTACATGCTTAAGAAAAGAAATTAATACTGCAGCTTCATACAGAGTCTTTTGCAAAATTGAATCAGAGGACCAAAACCATCCAGAATGAAGGACTGCAAACCAAGAACTTCACAGTCAGGACTGACTAGCTCAGTGACAGATACCAGCCCTATAGACCCCTCTAATTTATGTACCACAGTCATAGAATCAATCATAGAAACTGCAGTGTTGGAAGGGACCCATCAGGATCATCAAGTCCAACTCCTGCCCCTGTGCAAGGCACCCCTGGAATCACACTGTGTGCCTCAGAGAGCCCTCCAAATGCAACTCGGGCAGGCTTGCTGCTGAAACCACTTCCCTGGGGAACTTGTTCCAGTGCTCAGCTGCCCTCTGGGTGAAAAACTTCTTCCTAACATCTAACCTAACCTCAGCCTCCTACCATTTTCCCAAGTCCTGTCTGGGGTTACCAGGGTGAAGAAATTAGTGCCAGACCCATCTCTTCCCCTCATAAGGAAGCCATAGACTGCTATGAGCTCACCCCTCAGCCTCCTTTATCCAAACTGAACAATCCAATTGGCCTCAGCTGCTCCTTGTAAGTCATCTCCTCCCAGAGTCTTCACCATCCTTGCTGCTCTCCTTTGGATGCTCTCCAATAGTTTGAGGTCTTTTCTATACTGTGGTGCCCAAAACTGCACACAGGATTCAAGGTGAGGCCAGCACCAGTGCAGTACCATTGTACTGACTCATCAACTCTTTAATCTATTCTAATATCATAAGAATTTAATAATCTGGGTGGAGAGGAAGAAATATAAACTCTGATCTTAAGAGCAAGTGGTCAGATCTCAGCAGTGATAATGCCACTGCTTCAGATCATAAGCTAGCTATTCTTTCTAGCTAATTGACATCCACCAACAAAAATCTGTTGAGATGTCAGCCAACAGGCCATTTGTTTATACACTGCACTACATTTTATGGAATAAGATATTTGGAGGCAAGCTGTTGTCCTCTAGCCAACAGAGAGACTTTCAGAACCACATCTGTACCTGTTTTAAATAGACAGAGCTTCACAGAGTATGTTTGTAGGTAAAGTTTCAGGAAGCAAAGGTTGGACCTAACTGAATTTTTAGTGAAAAAAATGATTCAGCAGAAAGATATGAGATGAGGTTACTTTATGTGTCAGAGATTTACACTGAAAGAATTTTGGCTTTGAATGTATCACTAGCACTAGGTCATTAGCACTATTAAGAATAGTATAACTTAAATAAAGCAGATGCAGTTCTGGTCTGATAAGCACATGAAAAAAAGATGTGCAAAGAGCTTTCACTTTCCATCACTTATTACTTAGGTAAATTCTATATATAATGATGTGGTTTCCTGTCATGTCAGAAAATAGTGAACACAGAAATTTAGGGTTTAAGCACAGTTCTCCTTTGATGCTGTACTCAGCTTTCCAAGAACACTGGCTTGTGCATCTGCAGACTGCCACACGAGGATGCTAGAAAGGATTTTACTAATGGCTGAATAGAGCTTGCCTGTGAAGTCTCAGTTTAACCTAGAAAATGCCTGTTGATTAGACTCACAAGATGCCACTTTTACTGCCTGAGCTGTCAGCTAGAATAAAGTGAGTTACTTATTTCACAGCCTTTTAAAATTGTATATGCTTTTTTTTTCTGGCTATCTACTTCATTTCTTAAGACACTTGCACTTCTTCATTAAAAAATTCTATGGGTCCTGGAAAGAGCTGTGTGGCTTCACCCTGTCAGGCTCCAGTGATATAAAAAGCATTGCTCTATAAAAACATGCATTATTATTGTCAACAAAATTCTGGTTTGGCATGTATGCTGATCCTTGTTACTTTTAACAGCAAAAGCTCCAAAAAGAAAAGGATTGATATGACAAAAAATGAAGGCCAGAGTGTAAATACACCAGAATAGGAGGGAGACTTAAAATATGGCATTTATAAAAGATATACTGCAGTTTAGCAGCATGATGTATTTCTTATTGAATAATTCAGGAGAATCTGGTTCAGAAACCTAAGTGCTAATTAGCCACAGCAACATACTTATTTAACAAAAATGTAAGAACTAATTAATGACCATTTCCAGTGGCAAAAAATGAAGTTCTCTAATTTATCTCTGAAAAAAAAAGACACTAGAAGAGAAACAAAATGAAAGGGGAGCTTTAAAAGAAGAAAGAATTTCAAAGGCTAGGTTCCTGTGGGCATTTTGGTGCCTAGGGCACACTGCTCTGGTTAGCCCTTGGAACTCATCATTGCAAGACTGAGATGATTATTTCTCTTTAGGAGAAATCTTTTCTATGGCAGTAAACATTTTCTAAACTGAGGTGTGCTACATTTAGTCTGAGAAAGCAGCACAGCAGAATCTGTATTTTTTTTTTCAACTAAAAAAGGGACAAACTGAGCCTGCACAATTCTTTGCAACCAAGTTGAGAAACTCCTCCAGCAGCTGATTACACAATACTTTGCTAATATATATTTTTTGCAGTTTAGTACAGTACATTATTTCACAACTGAAACATAAGGGTATACAAGACCTATTTATAGAACTTAGAAAATTTTATAACATAGGCAAGCCACTAAATTATACGTAAATGGAGAAAGGTTTTTTTTTAATGGGAGTTACAGTGTGCTGAGTAAAACTGTTGGCACTGTTATGTCATATTATCTGCAACACTCATTTGAGTCAAATTACAAATCCAACAGTAATACAACAAATAAACTTGAGCTAATAAGCTATAAAATTTCAATTGAACACTTCCATTAAACATACATGTAAAACACACCTTTAAATTAAATGGTACCTGACTCAAGCATTTTATCCTTCTAAATACTGCAGTGACAGCAGCAGAGTATTTCCATAACAATGCTAAAACTGTTAACCTGTGTTCTGTGCATGTTTTAAGTGATTAGCAGTACTTATCAAGGATAGAGAAGGACAGATGTTTAATTGGCAGTTAGAACACAAGAGAGAATTCTCAGTTGTCAAGTTTCAGGCGACAGTTCAAGAGTAATACATGCCCATAGCTACAGGCAAGTCTCATTACTGAGCTTTAAATGCTTACTTAAGACCTCCTTGATTAGTGAAGTATTGAAACTTATCTACTCTTGCCTCAGAACCTGAATTTACTTCTGATTTAGGTATACACAGGAATGCAAAGACAGGTCTTTATAAGAAGGTAGTCTCAACTAAAAATCTGCAAGTCATGAAGATGATTTACATTTGGGAGAAAAGTCACTGCTTGTGGACTCAGCTGAAACTGATGAAATGTTGCACAGCACCAAACATCAGAATCATGCCAAACAAGCCTGCCTGCAAGCATGCTTTTCCTTTAAAGAGAAATTTGCCTTTTTAATTTCCAGAAACCCATTAAACTTAAAAAAAAATAAATATTTCAGAGACAGATCCATAGATATGACTGCAATCTTCTTCCTGTTTTTGCTTCTTCACATTCATACTGACACATTATTTCTTCCTTCCTTAGCATCTGCTTACGTATGTGCATATTTTATCATAAAATATGACCAAAATAAAGCCTCTACATTCTTATTATTATAATTTATTTCCAGTATCTTCACTTCCAGTATTTGACACACAAACTATGTGAAACCAGAAGCTCTACAGTTTCTGAATTTTTGTGAATCCTTATTTTGAAAGCTGCTAGCTTTTAAGAACATAATGTTCTGCTGGCCATCTTTTTTCTCTGCATAGAGCCCAGCAGCCTGGCATTCAGTCATCTTCACTTCTATGAAGTGGGCTTCTAGCTCTCAAAAAAGGCTGCTCTAGGTGCCCTTTCAACACTGACATAGTAACTATACAGTGAAATGAAATGGGGCCACTGGTAAACAGCTTTTGTCTATCTATCTGAGAAAAACTAACATAAAAGTCTCTGGAAAAGTTTAAGATGTTTTAGAACACAGTGTTTATTTGGAAACCAGATGAAAACTATATTTGTCAATGGTTCTTTCTTCTGCTGCTGATTGAAATTTATTTCTTTTTTAACTTACCAGGCATAATAATATTTGAAAAACCTAGTTTCCTTGTTATGGACACTCCATGGGTAAACATGGATGTATACTCCCTCCTGATTTGTTCTATGTCTCCATGAAGCAATTGAAGAGAAACTGCCAGACCTGAAAAGGAAGGGAAAAACATGGAAAAAATAAGATATTCAAACAAATTATGGTCATCACTACTTCTTAAAGATTTTATATATACTTGCACGTGTGTATGTGTTCCTGAGAAGTCAAAAAATTCAGAGGTAATTCAATAAACCAAGTCAACCCACCTCAACTTTGTTATGTATTGTGAAAGGGTACCAACATGCAGAAATAAATAAAGACATGACAATAACTACCCATGACTAACCCAGTACAAAGTTATATAAGTTATTAACCCAAAATCTGAAGCAACAAATGTTAATAAATCAACAGAGCATAATCAATATTTTTCACTTAGGCACAGGAATTTCATAATGACTGAAACTAGAGTTTTTTCAATAATCATCAAATATAATCAATCATGCTCTTTCCAATGTTTGCTAGAAGTTATGCAAAATGTAAGGATACCATATAATAATTTTCCAATATTTAGTCCCCTAGAACCAAGGAAGAATAACTTTACTGTATTTGGAGTATAAAAAAATGCATTAATTATACGTAGCTATACTTCATTATACTTATAGTGGCTTTCCAATACCTGAAGGGGGCCAACAAGAAAGCAGGGTAGGACTTTTTGCATCAATGTGTAGTGAGAGGACAAGGGGCAATACTTTAAAACTTGGTGACGGGAGATTTAGTTTACATCTGAGGAAGAAATTCCTTATATGGTGAGATACTGGAATAGGTTGCCCAGGGAAGATGGGTTGCTGAGGGAAATTGTGGAAGTCTGTTCCTCGGAAGTGTTCAAGGTCAGGTTGGATGGGGCTTTGAGCAACTTGATCAAGTGGGAGGTGTCCCTCCCCATGCAGGGGGGTTGGAACTGGATGATCTTTAAGGTCCCTTCCAACCCTACCCATTGTATGATTCTGTGATGACAGCTGAGACTACCAAAAAGAACAGGCATGTCTTTCAGTTATTTCATATATATTTACTGAGGCAAGTGTCAGGATGATACAGCTTGTGCAGATTAATCTTCTCTGACCTTCAACATCACTGCAGCATATCAGGTGTCAACATACAGATCAAGGAGAAGATAAGAGCAAACTCTTCCTGTACACTGAACAACTGGAGATAAACAGACAACTCAGAGTCGTAATTAACTTTAGATTAAGCTTAAGTAAATAACATGTGGACACAGACTGAATGACAAATTCATCAGTCCTTTGGGGTTTGGAAGACATTTCCCTACAATGATGTTACTATTTAACCAAATAAATTTATTTGAAATTTGATGGTTCTTAAATCAAAGCTTGAAAAATCTGTCCTAAGCACTGCACTAAAAAAATTGGAGATCTAATTAGCAAGAAAACTTTTGTTTTTTATCTTACTTACACTTACATTTTATTCTTTTGTCAGCTTCAGATAATGTGATACTCTGACCAGACTTCCATTCTCTAATGAAACCTACACACCTCCAACTGACTACATAAACAAATCTTACCAGGAGAAACATTCAGTAAAGTCTATTTTAAGGACTGTATTTTTTGCCATGGACATTATTTTATTAATGGGGATTAATTTTGTTCTTATCCGATTAACAACTTTTAGGAAGCAGTGGCAATTATTACTGGTGTAGACAAGACAACAAACCACACTGTGGCCAACTGATGGTGCAAGAGGTTGGTAAGAAGTCATACGGGCAAGACTCATGTGAGAAGGTTTTAATTGCTGGATGGAAATAGCTAGGCTAGGTATAGATCACTTACAAATAAGGATATTTGGCCCACCTCTGTTCTTGTTTCTTTTATATTTTAAGAAGTTGTTATACATACATATGTATATTCATGTCCTCCTTATGCCCCAATTGCACTGTTTCCTTGGAAACCTAAAAAGACATTTGCCATTGCTCCAGATCACATCAACCACAGCAGCATTATCAGATCTTGTACATCTCCTAGTGCTGAGTAAAGTTACTGTCTTTTCTGAACAAAACACTGAAGACCTCAAATCTAATTAGCACCACAGTTTTCTTTGGGTACAAATTTCACAGATTTACTTTAAGAATTTTATTTAGTTCAAAAATGAGGTAAGTGTCAAAAAACCTCATTGAAGGCAAAATAGTTTTAACTTAAGAAATAAGCTGCCTGTCAAGGATTTGAAGCACTTGCTCATGCAAGGCCAGAAGCACATTAGAGCTCTGTGTTTCACAGAATTCACTTACAAAATGAAGAACTGTCTTTTCATTTCCAAAAGCAAAAAGAGAAGCTCTCAGTGAACACAAAAGATAGTTTAGTCATTTTACCCATAGTTTAAATACATCTTTGGAACACAAATGGAATGTATCCTCCAGCTCTTCAGAATAACGAAGATCACTGGATTAAAGATAGCAAAGTTAATAAAAATTGTTATATGGTGTAAACAGTCTGGTACACTGGAAAGAGTGAAAATAAACCAGAATGGAAACAGAGGAATGGAATCAAGGTTTCAAGTAAACAGTCTTTCCACCAAGGATCCAGCTGCTTAATCAAAAAGAAATTTACAAGAAGGGATGCAGAAGATATGATAAATCTTGAAAAAATGCTTCAGTTAGGAGCATAAGGACTCTAAGTAATTAATGAAAAGAAGGTGACCCCCTGTTAAGTGTTCTGATTGCTCTCTCAAATTGCCACTAATTTTTCTAAGGAAACTAGGGCCCCCTGCATTAAGGGGTTGAATGCTGTTACTGAGGTGTGACACCCCACTTACAGTATAGTTTGCTAGAATTCCCACTGAGTAGTTGCAATGAGGATCTTGCAATGGGCAAAAGGAACACAATATATATGAAAAGCCAAGACCTTATTTACAGTCCTAATGAAAGTTATACTAGCCTAATCAATAGTTATTATTAGTCCATTTACAGTGATACTAACACACTCCAAACAAAATACTATTAAAATTACATATAATCTTTTCAGTATCTATTCCATATTTACCCTTACACTGTCCCTCTGGACATTAAGGTCAATGTTTGCAACCTGAGACAGTGTTGTATGGTGACCATGTTACCAGCATCCCAAGTACTTTGACATTACAAGTAGGATGCTGCCTGTTCCTTCTTCCTCCTCCTCTCTCTCTCACTCTCTCTCTAAGTTCCTCTTGGAGTAATTTTTTATGTTTGTTAATGTGCTTTACATCTTGTCTCTTCATTGGTCTGCAGGTCCACATTACATCTTAATTAAATATTTCATTCAGAAACCTGTTTTTATCCTGTTCTCAAGGTTACACTATTTGATGAGCAGTAACTGGCCACTGATTAGTTATTCTTAGATCTAGAACATCCCATCCCAGTGCTTTCAAGGCTTTAGTTATGGTCACATGCCTTCACTCTTCTATGTTCCATTTTAGTCTAGGGTTATAGATAGCTAACTCTACACAGAATACCTACATACGTGTCTATTAAATACAAAACACATACACTAAAGTGGGTCACACCACACAATTGTACAAAGCAAAGAATGAGCAAAAGTAATGTAGATACAATTTATTATTTTGTCCTTAGATACATGCTTTTGTAAGTCAGAACAAATCTCCAGGCAAGCTAAAAAAAGTCCAGATAGCCAAAGACAGACAGGTAATTACAACTGTTGTCAACTAATCCCAAAGCCTGTGGCCAGTTACAGGCCACATCAAGCCCTATAAAAATACAATAGATTTGCCAAAGAAAATAGACACTCATCATAACTGAGGAGCTATGCATCTGAAATAAAAGTCATGGGGAAGAGGTACTTTAAAAATATGGAAAAATTCACATGTTACAAGGGACTGAAGGTTGTATCCTTATTATAAATCAAGTTATTTGACTACTTATTAGAGTTAACTAATATACTAACATGTCACAGAGTGATTAAAATCTTCAGGATGTTGCACATTCTACCAAAGGGGAGAGGGACTCCAGCAGACACATATGAAAAATGAAGTGGAATGAAGAGGAACCAACTGATATTCAGCACTATCTGAATTTTAAGAAAGGTAATAAAATAAGGCATCTGTCTAAATAAAGCTGCCCAAGGGTGTTAAAAGTATGCAGAAAGCATACGGATATTCACATTTCTGGTAGTATTTAAAGTGTCTAAGTTATCACTGCAAAGATAATAGTATTTGCCACATTGTCATTATGAAACACATGATTTATTTATTCAGTGAGATCTGGGGAAAATAATTGTGTAAGTCCTGTGCACTTTTACCATTGAAAAATCTATATAGTAAATCCCATGTACTACAGTCTGGGAAGAGAAAGGAAAAAAAGGAAAGGTAGATTCAGTCCTTGCTTGCCTTGCTAAAGACTTGATTGTGGCTACTTTGAATTATCAAAGGAAACTCCAAACCCTGCCTTTTTTCCCCAGCTTTAAATTCTGTTTTTTGCTCAGTAAAAAAAATGCAAGAAAACAGTCTGCAAAATTTTGACAGCTTTCTTGAAGCTCATGAATTAAATGAGCTCTTCTACCCAAGGCTTCTGTCAGAAATGCCCTCAAGTGTGGAAAGTTGGTTTTTTTCCTTCTTCACATGGATAATAAATACTTAAGTGGAATTGACATTATATTATCACAAGAAAACTGGCTTGAATTTCTTTACAGGGGAGATTGTAGAGCCTCAAGTATTTCTTTCCAGAATCACCATAGAATGAAGGTTTAAAGTACCAGAAGCTAAATGCTATTATAAGCAGTCTTAACTTCCTTAAACAAACAATAAAATCTCAACAAGAGTTTCTCCATTTCTTACCTCAGGAAGCCCATTGATAGCCTTTTCTATTAACAATACGCAGAGCATGTCAATACCCACCGAACAATGTCACAAAGTTTTTGTATTGCCAAGTTCATCACCTTGCTCATAAATCTTCCTACTTCCATTTACCTACTTTCAACTTACCTACCTAATTTGTATGACAAATTACCTGCTTCCATTCCAATTGTGTGTTTTATTTCAGATAAAAACACAGTCAGCATTTAACTGAGACATACAAGTTCTTTAATTTACCATTTGAAGTAGTCTTAAGACTTTTTTATTCTTTCGGCAGATAAAGGAAATCAACAACACTTCAACACTAACAAGCACAATGAATTTTTGGAAAAGGCTTATAAAAACCTAATTGCTGAGACATAATCCAATTCCAGGATGGAAATATAAACCAGCTATTCTCATTATGTAGCCTTAGCTAGGAATTTTCTGCTTTAAATTACATGCCATTTCAATCAGATGCATCATCACAGTACTGAGATGAACAGCAAGTCATTAGCTTCTACTGGACATAAATGTCCTTGACAGAATCATAAAGCACATTTTTTTCATTCTTCTCTACAAACAAGTCATTAAGCAACACTCAAGCACCATGTGAATTTAATTTCATTAGTGACCTCATGCCCAGCACAGTCCACAAGCCATGGTATGGGATGGACTATTAAGAGATAACTACACCAAAAATCTTCCCGGAAATTGATGGTAAAGCCAAAACTCACACAGACACAAGCTTGAACCTCTGTAAAAAATATACAGAATTACATCTGTCTGGCCTGTAAGTCTGCCACCTTTAAGGATTAATATTTTTTCCCAAAACCAGCATAATTAATATGATATGCTAGACTAGGCTACTAATTTTAAAGAATTAGTTATCCCTGAATTTGGGAAAAGGGTTAAAATTAGATATATCAATATGTGCTGAGTGCTACAAGAAGGACTTCGAGGTGTTGGAGCATATCCAAAGGAAGGCAATGAGGCTGGTGAAGGGTCGAGAGCAAGGAGCAGCTGAGGGACCTGGGGCTGTTTAGCCTGGAGGGGAAGAGGCTGAGGGGAGACCTTCTCATTCACTACAGCTACCTGAAAGGAGGTTGTAGCCAGGTTTGTGTAAGGCTCTTCTCCTGAACTACAAGAGGTAGGACAAGAAGAAATGGCCTCAACTTGTGTCAGGGAAGGTTTAGACTGGATATTAAGAAAACTTTCTTCATTGAAAGGGTTGTCAAGCACTGGTACAAGCTGTCCAGGGAAGAGGTGGAGTCACCATTTCTGGAGGTATTTAGAAGACATGTAGATGTGATGCTTAGGGACATGGTCCAGAAGTAGACATAGTATAGGAGTGTACTTGGCAGTGTTAGAATAACAGTTGGACTTCATGATCTTACAAGTCCTTTCCTACCAAAATGATTCTACGATTCTAATGTAATCTACCATGTAAAAAGTACTTGAGAAACTAAAGTTTGACAAAACCCTGTCTAAAAACCTGCTCTAAAGCTTGCCTTTTTCTATGTCCAAGTTGCCATTTGGGGTCAAATGATCTTGAGCAACAATTTATGTGAAAAATTCTCCATATATTTCATCTTCCAGCTTTAGCATTTATTGAAAACAAAAAGGAAAGCTTTAATTCATTGTGTACTTAGGGAAGCACATATAAGCACTATTATTATTTTAAATGTATTTCAAATTGCAGCCTCCAGTGGCAACTAATTCTTAAACACATCAAAATGGAATACACAGTGTCCTTGTCGCAAAATGTAGCAGTGATTAAAACTGACAGATTAATAAACTGTCATAGAACTAATTAAACAAATGCACTTGCTATTTAAATGTTAGTGACACATAGATACAAGATACATTTCAGTGCACCACTGACACATCTGGGAACCCTGCTGAGAACAGAACACCAGAGATCTCTTAGCTGAGTACAGATGGAGAGAGTAGATTCATGGGATTAATCAAGTGCCCAGTAGTTACCTAGAATTCACTTAGTTCTAGTTTATTCTCTTTATTATGTTTTGACTCCTGCCCTTGCTCTTCCTCATCTTCCAGCAGCCACTGCTCCACTCTTCTCCCTGCTGGGAACCTATGCCTCCTTTTTGTGGTCAACAGCTACAGCTGCTCCCAGCAGGGAATGCACATCTTGTTTCCCACAGACATTTCTTTTCCTGTGCTGATTCACAGGAAAAAGCTCTCCTAGCCACAACACTGTCAGCTGCTGAGGTAGTGTCATGCAAACGCAGTCACACTATTTCTTTTGTTGTGAAATTCCTGTAAGCTACCACAGCTCTGTTCCTAAAAATTCAGTACTATGTAAATTTACCAATTTACTACCTGTAGTCCCTGCTACCAATTCCTGTCTGTGTGTGATTTCTCACAGCTTTTCATTATGCAAGATGTGGAAAAATCATGCTCCTAAGTTATATCGCTTCATGGGGCCTCTGCAGTTTCTCCACTGCAAGGTAAATAATGACTCCAACAGGCTTCCCCTTTCAAACTAAGGAATTTGCAAGCCAAAGCTTACTAATTTTTTTTCCCATTTTTCAGTGTTTGACAAGTGACCATGGAGAAAAGATACTATAAGAGTCCCAAGAGGTTTGTTGGATGAAGGTAAATCAGAATGGGAAGACATGCACTGCCCCAAAGCACATAACACTGTTTCTAGCCAACTGCCTCCATTGCCAAACTTGTCTCAGAACTTGTGCCATGTCATATGATTTGATACAGTGGGCTGCTCTACCTCATGCCTTCACTTACTGAGTCTTATACCACCACTGAGCTAAACTGAGATTTAGTACCAACTGACATGGACACTGGGGAGAAAAAAGCAACACATGTGAGGAAACAATAGCTCCTTAAAACCAAGGATGTTTGCTCTATTAAACTTACTTTGATCTGGTTGAATTAAAATGATAAGCAGTGTAATGAAATTTGCCTTTGAATGAGAAGACTCACTGAACTTAAAAAAGTTATGTCCCACTTTGAAGTTGCTTTCTCTTTGAAATGCTGTTGGGCCACATAACCTCCTGAGGACCCTATAACCAGTTAGGAGCAGCCTAACTGATGGTGTAACTTAATGAATAACTTCCCCCTCCAAGTAGGACAATTTGACCTTCCTTGTGATGGGATTCTTGGCAAACACCTATAAACAATATGAGCTTTGAGTCCTACAGGCTTCAATCAGGGCATTATGCAGATGCACATTTATTGGATGGTCCTCTGCCTGCAAATTTTTGCACAGCTATGTGGAAAAAAGTTTGAATTTATTAAAGACAGTAAACTATTCACTTGAAAAAAACTACTTCTGCATTTTTCTCTTTTAAAGAAAGAAACTAACAATTTGTGGCTAACAGACTGAAGATAATCTTCCAACAAACAAACCACAACCTGGACTTGTCTTTAAAAGTCTCCCCATTCACATCTTCCCTTCATCACAGATACAGTAATTCCTGATTTTATTATTTTTATGACCTAAAATGTATGTAAGAGTACATGATTTATGTAGTTTTTTCAAGAGCTGTATTTAGACTCCCTATGCATCAGTTTAAAAAGTAACACTATCACCATAATAACAATTAAAAAATAAAATAAATTATGCTTAATTCAAAAGTGGCCAGACAAATCCCACCATTTTGAATGTGTTTCCTCTAAATCCTAAGGCCCTCCCATCAATTCAAGTTAATGTATAATTAAGCTTCCAGTGAAATTGCAATGTACATTTGGCTTTTCTACCACATAATTCAGTAAACATGCAGTTAGGTTACAACACTCTTGTCTGGTTCAGAGCATTCCAAGATAATAGCACAGAAAAGACCTTCCCACTACGTTCACTATTTTTGTTGAATCCATGTAAGAGTTCAAAGCTGCAAAGCAAACAGATATGTTTATAATTTCTTACACCAATAATTTAGTCTCAAAGATCTGAAAGGGCTTTCACCTCCTTTGCTGTAACAACTGCTGAAAAAACGTGTATCCTTGTCTCATGTCTCAAGAATTACTGCATCAGGCACATGCAGTTTTTCAAGACTTATACAGGCAATCTAAATTGGCATTTACACGGGAGCTTACACATGAGGAAAGCAGAGCAAAAAGGAATGTCTTGCATCTCCTTAAAACTGAGCTATCCAGTCTTTCCTCTCAACGGAGGGTAAAGAAAGAGGAAACCGTAGTGCATTTTCAATCAATTTTTAGCATGCTTTTTATAAGACAACTTACTGGGGAAAATATTCACATGTAACACGAGACCAAGGTTTAAATCCCTCCTCTACGGCATTTGCTAAGAGGAAATGAATACAAAATCAAGATGCTAAGAGGACATGAATACAGATCACACTTAGGAAAATCATGAATTCCTTGGCAGGCGTTTCACTTTTCCCATGGTATGATTAATATTTTCTGATTGTATATGAAGTTGAATAGTTGCTGCAGGGAAGTCTGAGAAGCCAAGTGATTAGCATACTCATCTGGGACACTTGAGACAGACTGAAAATCCTTTTCGAAACCTGACTCTGAACCAAGACATTTTCTGTCTTTGAAGAATGTCTCAAACGCTGAAGTAAATAATTTCTATGGTAATCCCAGTGAATATTTATATATTCCCTGAAACAGCCTGATCATGAGAGCCACAGCAATTATCTGTAGCATTTTATTTTCAGTCTAGTGCTCAGGAAACTAAATTTAGCCCACCTGTATTCCAGCAGTGCAAGTGCCCTGGTGTGCCCAGCTACCCACCTCAACTATAAGCAGTGGTGAAAATGAAAGCTAACTTAGATTTAAGCACCTACAGGAAGATACTGATGACACTTAAGTAGGGATTTCAGTAAGAACCATCACTGTTTAACTGTGTAACTTACAGTTGTAAGTAGGTAATTTTTGTAGACAAGAACCCTCTAGCTTCAGGGCCCAACGGATTACTCCAAACAGAATGCATAAAAGACTGCTCCAATTACTAGACATTCCTTCCAACAGCATGTGCTGCATTTTAAAAAATACATTTTAGCTTTTGAAAGCCCAAAGAACTGGAGGGTTAAAAACCAAACAAACAGTGTTAGAGGTAAAAATACAAAGTTGCATGTGATAAATTCATACTAAAAGCAGAAGAAAACCAGAAATCTATGTCTCTGCATAAGTATGCATGATTGGAGTCGCATTCCCTGTTTATTTATTTATTTATTTTTGTATAAAAATGTGTTTAATGGCAACCAGATCTGGCCTTGTTCTCTTGCCTCTTGTCCTGAACTGCACTTTAACCCATTTTAAAAATCAACAGGTTCATTCACGGCACAATAATTCTGTGGGCAAATGAAGCAGCTATTATATGATCAATAACAGTTTACAAGGCATTTTGTGCATTAGTGCCTGCTTTGTTAAAGAGAAAATCAGAATGTATCCAGCATTACTTGTTTACTGTAGTCCCAAGAAAGGTCCCTAGTGTCATTTCACTGTCACACCCAAAGAGTAACAACTGCAACTATGACTCACGCTGCAAACCCTACAAAGATTTTAACATTTGACAGCAGTCCAGGCTTTGATATGAAATCAATGACTTTGGCTAGGCTTCACTATCTAAAATATACAAGGGGATAAATGATGGGTCTAAACTATTTGATATAAGCTGGTAACTGCTTTCTGTATCTGTAGTATCCATTCCACTGACCTATGATCCTACAGTTGCAGAAATAGAAATGTGTTATTTTACATGTAATACTGATGTAACCGGGTGCAAATTCTATGCAGGAACATTCAGTTTTCCACAAATATTTGCCTTTTAAAACAAATTAACCAGCTTTTAATGTTAAAAAAATCATAGGAAAAATAGTTTCTATAGCCAGCTCCTCTCCAGGTATTACTGCAACCTAGTTTGTTTAGTAATTAAGATAACATCTAGATCTAATAGTACTTATTCTACAAATACTACAAACTCAGTGTAAGAAATAACAGCATTACTAAATGCACCAGAGGGTGCACAATTAGGCATTTGTGTTAATGGCTTCTAAACAATGCAGCCAGGTGTCTTCCACTAAGCTGATAACTGGTATCAGCTGCAAAGACAAGTGGTGAAGGGGATTTCTACCTCTTACCTGCTACACTAGTCTCTGTTTTTTTGGGGAGTGGGGACTGAATGCTAAATACAAATGCTACAGCCTGACAATGCATGTTTTACATGCAAAACACTGTACACTTTGAGTTCCTTTTCATTTTTCCCCAGAAAACAGGTTTAATTTTTTCTTCTGAAGGAATATGATTAATTATCTGATAAACTATTTAAGCAGTGGGACACAACAATTTGTGGAAAATAAAACTGTGTGAAAATCTCCTGAGCTGAAAGAAACTGTAGAGAACAGAATATAGAGAACAAGCTTAGAGAGGACAGACAACAGTCTGAAGCATCTTCAATTTTTGTTTACTGTGTTTCCATTCCTGAGTATTTTTAGCATGAACTGAAAAGGACAAGTGCTATATAAACAAAAAATTGAAGTTTTCCTGTATTTTGCTCATATCTACAATGGATTCTAAAAGAGAGAAAAGATCCATGTCTCCTGTAATGCAGGATTTTCCCTTTTTTTGACAACTATAATGTGCCAGACAAGGGTAATGAGGCTTCGGAGCCTGCCATTCAGTAATTTTACAGAAAGAGACAGCAAAGGAAAAATACAAACTAGTGTAACAACAATGTTTTCCATGAGGTGTCAGCAGAAGTATCTGAACATACTGCTAAAGCTTTGCAAGTGCTTTTCAGGTGGCTAAGCTGTCACAGAGGATTGAATTTCAAGTGTGAGATGAAAATAAATTTTCATAGTTTATCTTTCAGATGCCTTAGTACTCAAAGGGGCATTACTGCTCACTTCTTCCTTCCCTCTCTACCTTTGCATGCAGTACTGGCATCCTGTGCTGCTCTTCTCTTGCCTCCCTCCCTCTGACAAGACTTTTCAAAATCTTACTTCTCTTCCATTTGCTACCATTAGTTTCCAGCCCCCTGTAATGTGAAAAAAACCCAAACATATCCCAAACATCTTTAATGTAGAATATTCACATAATTAAGAGTATTCAAATTTATCCAATGTCTCCTAAAACTGCTGGGTATTTAACTGTGAACTCCTATTCAGTGAGAATGGATAGGGCAAGAAATGCATCAGAGAGTAAGCAGATATTGCATGGACAGTCAGAATGACTAAGAGTAAGTTATTTTTCATAAATATTGTTAATGTATTTGTGTAGCCCAACATTATATTTACAAGAGTAGTGTGCTCTTGTATTTTCACTATATGATTTTTGTATTTTTTCTCTGATCAGATGTATGACATTCTAAACCTTAAATACATGTATTTATGTGGCTAGACTATATATGAGAAAAGATATGATTAGAAATCTCCAGGGTATATAACATCAGTCTTGATAAGTAACATAAGCATTTATGTGCTTCTTGCTTATCCACTGAAGATTGTTGAACATACATTTTCAAGGTAATTATTATGCTTGAAATCAAGTTAAAGGAGCATGAAGTCTGCTACATGAAAGGGGTTACAATAAAGTACAACCTGGAAAATGAGTTCCTATGAGATTTTTCTGTTGTCGCATTTCAACTGATTAATTTTTCAAAGGGACAAAGCAGTATTTGAATACAAGGACAATAGACTCATCAGCTTTCATTTTGGGTTTCATTTCAAGTTTGACTGCATCCCAGGATGACAGCATTCAGAAAAAGTGAATATGTTAATTTTTTGCAGTGAGGGTAGTGAGACACTGGAACAGGCTGACTACAGAGGCTGTAGATGCCTCACCCTGAAAACACTCAAGGTCAGGTTGGATGGGTCTCTGAGCATGTCCCTGATCATTGCAGGGGGGGTGGCTGAACCAGATGACCTTTAAAGGTCCTTTCCAACACCAACTATTTTATGATTCTGTGATCAACTCTGAATCTTGCTCAGCTGGCCAGTAGAAACAGAGCGCCCTGGTAGCTCCCATTTCATGTTTTTCTGAAGAACACAGCAAATAAATATTGAATTTATTATTTGCAAATACCAGACTTTGTATTTCAAATATACAGATAAAGCAGAAATGTTAAGCAACGCGAATCATGCTTCATGTGTGAACAGAACCTCACTGAGTGACAGTGACTTTTTTTTTCCCGAATGTGCACCTGGAATGACCATATCATACATTAACATCTAATAACAGTCTTGTTCCCTCTGTGAAGAAATGTTTCTTTCACAGACATCAGTCTTTCTAAAATAGAGCCTCTTCATTTGCAAACCAAGAAAACCCTAAAAATGCAAACAGAAATGTGGCAACTTACTCACCTGCATTGGAGCCTGTCAAGTTGTAACGTGCATTCAGCTTTTTAATGATATTTTCATGGATCTGGTACCAGTCACTCTCTGTGTTGCACCTAGAAAAACAGCAACTTACTTAACTCTGAAATGGGAATGCAAGTTTTTCAGACCAGCTTCATCACATATCTCCAACCAAATTCTCTTCGGTCCACAAAACTAATAACACAGTAAGAGACCCTAAAGCCCCATGAAAGTACCTGTCTCAGGGGGAAAGGTGTGAGTGCTCTTACTGTTTGAGAAAGGCACCATGGAAATATCTGTTTCATGTGGCAAAGGGTGGGAGAAAGATTTGAGCAATTATGCTCAGGAACTCAGCTGTGACCAAGTTCATCGTCTGTATAGATGTATTATTGAGCAATAAACCACACAGAGATCTATCTTGTGGCACTCCAGAGGCAGCACAAGATTCAAAGCCATTCTCAGCAGATAGAAAAATCTGTCCTGTGCACTTCAAAATTACTTAAAACAGGAAATGATCTTCAGAAGGTAGTGAGTGAAAGAGCAAATTACACTCCAGTTTACGTTTAGAAAATGGCTGCTTTTGCATACAGAAAATCTGACCATGGTCTAATGATTGCTTATCATGGCTTAAGCTGGAGTTAGTCTTAGCATCAAATTTGGTTTTAAGTCAAGTTTCTTCTTCCATTGTTTTTGTTATTCTAAAACAAAGAGGCTAGATTTTTATTTTTTTAATACAATATAATAGGCAGACAAAACTATTTATTTCTTACCAGCAGAAAACACCTACTTGACTTTAATTCCCTGGGTGTCTAAACAAGAGGCAGCCCACATGTCTGCTGCCACACTAAATTGCTTTTCTGCAGCACTGATTTCAGCAACTATAATTCAGCACAGAGGTGTATAGAGGAGAGTGAAGAAAAGGTTGCTTGAAAGATTTCTGTGCCTTCAAGATCTGAGTGCTAACCCCGGGAGGGGCAGAACTTCCTCATGTGCCCAACATGTGTCCCAGATTCATGTACTTAGAATAGACCACTCCACAAAATAGTTCTTACTCAAGTGTCCCAGATCCACTGGAAATTACACACACTTTGTTGCTACAACTAGAAAACACAACTTTCTTCCAATTACTTTCAGCCAAAATACACTATCTGGTTAACTATTCGTTTTAAAATCTAATTTAAAGTTTCCATTCTTCAGTACTAAGTTGCTTCTTTTATCTTTGTAATCCATTATATCATTTCTTCATTTCACAAAAAGACACTCTGCCTTCTTTTTTTTCTGTAGTTATAGAATTCTTCCAACTAGCTGCCTAGGCAGCACAAGATATTTAAACAAATCCTAAATGCACTTCATGTTGCTATAAAAGAGCTCCAGCAGCTCTTACAAGGATGAGAAAAATGCTGAAAAATACACAAAGATCAAAAGAAATTGTAATCTTTATCTCTAATATTATCCCACTTTATAAACACATCTGTAGAACTAACCAAAATTTCCAATCTGTGACAAAAAAAGAAGCTACTGGACTTTTATGGAACAAAGAGTTACAGCTATTTACTCACATTGCATATACTTCTACTCACATCAGCACTACTTCTGATGCACACTGATTCCAAGGTACTGCTAGAAATTTAGAAAAAAAGCATTTCTTACATGTATACTTTTAAGACTAGGTCATCCTTTGAATCTCCTGCCAGCAAATCTGCAATACTGAGGACTGCACAGCCAAAGGGCCGTCTGTATTGTACGTTGCAGGCATTTTTCTTTTCTCCAGCTCCCATTCGTCCTGCCAAATAAAATACAGATTTGATGCATAACCCAGGGAAGTGTCTCAATTAAAACCACAGAAGGGAGGCAGAGAGCAATCCAGCTCAGTATGGTGACAGGTCTGAGCAGAGTATGCCAAGTGTAGCCACAGCAAATCTGGTCAACCTTTATACTGTTAGGATAACAAATGGTACAAGGGGTCCAGTAAATATCTGGTGACCTTGAAAGGTCTCACAGCAGAGGTACTGCTAATTCTCTCATGACTTCCACTCAACAAATAACACTTTGCAATACCCAGTAATAACACTCACATCACCACCAAACTGAATTTAGAGTTAAGATATGACAGGGTGTTCAGCATTTGCTGCTCAATAAGTATTATTTTATTGTGGTTGTTGCTATGATTTATACCAGAGGTGTTGTGATTGAGCCATTACAATTTAGTAATCAAATGTTGCTTCCAAATATGCAACTGGCTATCAAAGGGATAATCAACCAGCTGCATAAAAATCAGGCAGAGATGAAACACAGGGAGGAAAGATGACAAAGAGCAGAGGAACAATTTATGAAGAGAAAGAAAGCAGCCAAGGAAAACGGATTTGAGCCAATTTTTTCCTAGTCTTTTCTATTTGATTTAAATACAATTGATCAACCTTCTCACCGTGTTCCTGGTCTTTTAAACTGCCCTCTTTCTAGACATTTTATTCAATGGTGCACTGGCAGCTATGTATCTTTCCCATCAAGACTTAATTTCTGACAAGAAAAGCCTATGGTTGCAGTCACTGCAGGGCAATGGCTCCTCCAAATATTCCTATGCATCATGGCAGCTAGGAGAGTAATTGTTCTTTTTCACACAATGCAGCATATAAATCTTATTTTAGCTTTTTAATATCTCAGTGACTCATTTATAAACTTGACTGAGAATATGTGTGAAAACAACACAACAGGAAAAGTCCTTTTTCTTCTTTAGAGCATATATTCTTACCAAACCTACTCACATCAGAGTTTACCACACTTTTTCCCAATACTTACCAGTGAAAACAAAGCAATATTTTGCTATTCTGATAAAACATTAAAACAACATGAAAAAGCAAGGAAAAATATTTTTTAGCAAATTCTTTCTGAACTCAGCACAAGTTAGAGTGACTGTGTTTCAAACCAAAATATCTTTCAAAAATGGGAAGAAATCGTATATTTAGGACTGCACGGATGCAACTATAGGGACAGTTTAACAAAGAAAACAATATATCCAAAAGATCAGAAGCAGGACAAAGACTATTATTTCACATCCGTACAGCCCAGAGGATAAATTCTTAAAATAAATACCTAACACAAACACACCCATGTGCTCTAAAGGATTTGATATCTGGCTTTTTTATATCTCTCTCTATATTTGATATCTAAATTTGATAAAGCATCAGGAATTAAAATCATTATAAGACTTTCTACACTTCTTTCTCTCTCCCCCTTTTTAAAGAAGTCAGGAGGAAGACAAAAGAATCTGATTAATTTCAGATTTCCATCAGATATTATATGCTGATAAGATACAATAAATTTCCACGAACAAAGGATGCTTGAAATTACTCTCTTTAGAACAAGAATGGACTCCTTAATGACAACCTCACCATCTTTACTGAGTTCATATTTGAAATTTTTGTTTTGTTTAGTGATAGTAACAAAATATCCTATCTTGCACCTGAACTCAGCAGTACACTTGAAAAGTAACACAAAACAAGGCTGAGAAACCCCAAACAATTTTTCCCATCAAAAGCTAGGCATTTTCATTTACTAAACTTTATTCAAAAGCCTAGCTAATCTAACAAATCCCAAAGCTAACCCCAAGCAGTTTTATTTACTGTCACATGTGTAATAAATGTA
The DNA here is from genome assembly GCF_036169615.1 of Heliangelus exortis. Taxonomy (NCBI): domain Eukaryota; kingdom Metazoa; phylum Chordata; class Aves; order Apodiformes; family Trochilidae; genus Heliangelus; species Heliangelus exortis. Next base: position 170,907,328 of record NC_092422.1, read on the forward strand.
AGATTTCTACTCACAGATGCTGATACCTACCTATCCGGATAATGTGCACAGTGATATAGATGTCCTTCCTTAGTTCACTGCTCCCCAAATCCTGTGCAAGACCAGAACCTCATTATTTCTGACTCCTGATTAAAATGTGACATTTCAAGAGATCTTTAGACACTGTTTTCACTGCCAGTGAAACTGATAAATGAACAGCGAGTTCATTTACACAGCTTTAACAAATTATCCCTTTTACACTTTCAATTGGCCATCATGCACTCAAAACAACTGTCCTAAAATAGCAGGGGCTAGAATATCCTGTAATGCAGCAAAATCAGTGGGAGGACACAAGAGATTCACTGTGGACCTTGAACAGCAGAGATGCATCTGTGCAATGCCTCTTATGCTGAAAATACTGACTGCTGCACAACCAATCTTTTGGGTGTAAAAGGCACAAGGAGGAAACCTAACTGATCCTTGTTTTGGGGAGAAAGACTGGTACATAGGCACATGTGAAATTTTAGATGAGTGTCCACATATTGCCAGAGAACATTCATGTTGGGAGTTAAGCTATACACTTTTCCCAGCCTGTAAGGTTGACATTCAAAACAATGTAAAAATCTAGGGAAGAGTTCTGAGTCAACACCAGAATAAAAATATAATCCATCTTATATTTTCAATACCCAGCACAAAGACTGAGAGTAGGAAGAACTCACCACAAAGAGAGAACAGTGTCTTTCAGGCTTTTCTGGACATTTTGGCAAACCATTTCTATTCAGTCTCAAAAAAAATCTTTCACTGTAAGAAAACAAATAAAACAGATATGTTGAGTGACACTACAGCAAAGAAGATATCATTTTGATCTTATTTCCAGAGACAGCCTTCCTCAAGACATAAAAGATCCAAATAATTTCTTTCTAAAAGTCACAGATGTATCAATAAAATAAAAATAAACATTAAAAAAACAGACAAACAAAACCCCAAAACAAAACAAAAAACCCACAAAATCCAAGAGACTAATGAGGAGTAGTGATTTACTTAATTATCTAATAAAATTGCTAAAAAACTCAATGCAAAATAGAAGACTGTAATTTGGAAGTATGATATTGTATATCCTAGGACACAAACACAAGCAATAAAATTAATTTATTCTGAATATGAAATCAGATGTGTAGTATGTTTGTACTGATTCTTGCTAAACAAGTGCCAACATTGCCATGCTTGTACTCCACCAATATACTTTTCTACAGATAGGAAGATGACCCTAGGAGACATTTTTAAGTCTACAAAATTTCTCACTCTAATACTTAACTCTATTAACTATGTTTAACTCTAACAAAATTTCTCACTAGAAATGCCACTGATTTGGCAGTATTTTAACAGTCTTGGAATTTCCAACAGGGCAGATTTCATTTTCAGAATTCTGTTGTGCAACTTACTGTGGGGTGTTAAATGATGCAGCTGATATTAAGTACTAATATTGCTAGTAGAGAGATGCAGAGAATTCTTCTTTCAGAATAGAAGAGGGCATAAGACCCCACTGAAATCGAAATTACTTATTGAAAAAATTCCTATTTGATAGCTGGTCCATAATGGACAATTTCTGAGCAAACCTGGCAATTCATGCATGGGAAGTTCATGAAAAAACACACTTTCCATGCTTTGGATAATTTTCTCCAAGGGAGAGCCTTGTAGGAAATGTAACAATCATATTTCTGCAGTGAGAGATGCAAGAGATGGGAAAAGCAAAGAAGTCAGAAGTACTATACACATTTCTCCCTTTACCCTGTCACCCCCAGCCCCAATTGGCCAGCCATTCAAGTCTGGATGCCCTGAAATTCTCAAATCAGAAAAAAAAAAAAATCCAAACAACAACTAGGTTTTTTCTCAGCTGTATCCACCTCTTTGGCTTACCCAGGAGGCTAAACATGCTTTACTGCTGCTCTATAACATCCACAGCTTTTCAAAATGCAGCTGGAAAATCACTAGGAATATGATGGCTGAGATCCAACCGAACAGAGACTAATTAAATCTTTATTGCACTAGCATTTGCCTTGTAGAAAATCTGCATTGATCATCCATAGAATCAGCCATTCACATTGAATGGGACCTCAGAAAGCCCCTAAGTCCAACCTACTGCTCCAAGCGGGGTCAGTTATTAGGTCAGATCAGCTTGCTCAGAGTTTTAGGCAATTAGGTGTTGAAAGCTTTCCATTACTGAGACCACACAGCAACTCTGAAAAACCACTGCCAGTGTCTGACTGTCCTCAATTTTGTCTTTTCATCCAGATGGATCTTCTCTTGTTTCAATTTATATGGTTTGTCTCGTTATGCCACCACGAACCATTGATGTTATTGATCTTGTAGGTACAAGCAGGTGATTTACCTTCCCTCAAAACCACTTCTGCTCCAGCCTGACCAAGACCCACTGCCTCGACCTGACCACCCAGGGCAGGAACTCCTGAGGACCAGGACTTCTGCTGAACTCACTTCAGTGCATTAATATTGCTCTAGTACTGGAGGACCCAACACTGGTGTGGTCTAACCCGTGCTCAGCATGGAACGGTCACTTCCTTCAAGGAACTGGATCTTCTTCTTGACACAGCCCAGGATGCTGTCACACAAACCAACACATTTCCTAAGAGTTATGTCTGGGGGATACTTTGGGTTTTTTACATGCCAGCTATCCAGACTGAATCTACAAGCACTTTGACTTCTTCATTGTGATTATTTAAAAAAAATGTGCGGTCCTCAGCTACGCAGTTTTTTTATCAAATGGCATAAAAGGCAGAACCTAAGAATAGTAGACTTGAACTCAAATATCTCAAAGTGCATGAAAATTCCATTTTCTAAGAAACATTCATGTTTTATGATACAGCCAACTTCTGCAGCTAAGGTCTCCATGGAAACTTTAAAACTGAGTTGTAAAGACTATTTATGTGAAACAGAGAAACAAGTTGGTATTTTGCTGTTGATTTAAAAATGTTTTTCAAAATAATTCTGTCCTTTCATTTAGATTTAGCTCATTTGCAGTATTGGAAAATACATTTTAAAATGTGCAGAGCTTTGCTTATAAGTCTCACACAAAGTCATTGTAAGTTGAGCAAGAATTATTATTTATATTACCAAAGCACCTAAAGCTTTAGGACCCCATTATGCTGGGCACCATGCAAAACTACATAAAAAGAAAAAAGTCTCTCTGTTCCAGCAGTAACAGTACAGCTTCTGTGCACTGAAACCTTCAGTGCACTAGTAGGCATCAGTACAAATTTGGCCAACACAAGGTGATTCTGAGTTTCCACACCTGATCTCCAGCCTATAGAACTATGTAGAAGTAATGCATGCATACAAACCCCATTTTACTATAATTTTTTGTTTTTAAAGCAACTACTAGACATGTTGGTTCAAACTAAAATACCACAAAATAAGAAAATGTCTTGCAGTGGATAAGCTTTCATCATAGTTTACCTATGTACTGACAAACTGAATTTAACTGGGAATATATTCTATGTTTACTGAAGTTTGCATTCTGCAGAAACAAAGACACATCTTTTGAAAGCTTCCTACTCACTATCCACTACCATATGAAATTTTCAAGCTCTGCTTATACTCACAGACCATGAGATTATGACTCACAACACAATTAAAAGCCAAGGACTTGTCATGACACAAAGAAACACGCTAATTGCAGCAGACATGTAATGGTTATGCAGCTCTCATTTCCTCATTTGCATTTGAAATTTTGTTTGACTGAAGCATAGGACCCAGTAGTGATGAAAAAGCTAACTGAAAACAGCAAATAAAAAAATAAATTGCAATCCTTGTTCAGTGTTTTGATACATTTCCTTTGCTTGAAACATGTCACGGTACCTGTTAGAGCTCTGATCAGAATGATTATCTCTGAACATTACCAGGAAGAAAATGCAAACAATTAAACTGGAAAGATTATGGGGAAAACATAGCAATGCTGTATCTAAGTACAGAGAGCATGTGTGATTACATATAATATTTCAAAGGATTTCTATAGAGACAAGCAGGTCTGAAAATGGATGAGAAAAGCAAACAGCCTTCAAAAAAACAAACAAAAAAAAAAACCAGAAAGAGAGAGAAACAGAAATCCCAAGATCTGAAAGCCTGGCTTCAAATATAAGCAAAAACTCCAGAGGTTTAAATCTAGGGCTGGTATCTTATTGCACAGCCATTTTCTCAGCAGTCAGTTACAGGTATGTGTCTATGGCAAAGAGACACAGCAGTACCCCAAAGCAGAAATACTTTTCCTTTATTAAGGTGATTTGATTCTTGTTTAGACTGTAATGAATTTTTTATGAGCACCAATCTCACCACTTAAAACATGCCATACAAATTTAAACTCCGCTGTCTTCCCCCTGAAAATAAGGAAATAACTAATGCTGGAGAGATTAATTTAAGAAGGTCAACAAGGGATTTTTGTACTGTAACTTCCCATGTATTAGCAAAGTAACAATGTGCTCCAAATCTGCAGGCTTAATGCATGCATTTGAAAGAAACATGGCTACAAACTGTTCCATTTTCATAAGTGACCCCTATTTCCTTAGTATTAGCAGGAAAATGTTACCACTCACATGCGACCAGTCTAGACAGATTGCTTGTTCTGTGATTTCTAAACACACTATATACAAAAAGAACCAGCCAGGTTTATACCAAATGGTATACTCTTATGGTAAAGTTATGTCACCAAATAGTCATAGTTCTTGGTGTAGCTTCCCTTTCAGACATCTTTCTGAATTCTCGATACTTAAATACAGGTTATAGTGTTTTTTAAAGCAAATAATGAGAGACAATAAGAGAATACTGCCACATAATTCACCAGCTCAAGTTCCAGAACACTGTTAATGGATAGGTACTTGTTAAAAACTTGAATCTGATTTGACCTAATTTACAGCTAGGGGCTCATTGCCTTCAGAAAACCAAGATTGGATGCAAAATGTTACCCTCAAACTCAGTGGTAAAATCAAGGGAAATGTGGTAGAATAAGCCTTAAAAAATATTCTTAATCAGAGAATAATTGAATGACAAATGTGCCAACATGATTTAGCAGTACGAGCTGTTCCACAGTAAGTCAGCCCCTGTATTTTGTTTCTGTTACACAGTTATGAGAGTCATAGCCAAATGTCTGACTGTAAAATAAGTAGCAATGAGCAAAGGGCGAGAGAAAAGGAAGAATGAGAACTGTAAAAATAAAATTTCAGCCAATTTCAAAACAGATCTGATAAAAAATACTAACAAAATACATCAAACAAAACAATATTATGATGTTGGATTGAGGCTTATGTTCATGCCTTCTAGCCATGCTGACAACATGGGGGAAGAAGGAGAAAAAATTTTTCAAATGCTAGCTTTATGCTGTGGATCCCCCTATTTCCCTTGGTTAGCTGTACAGTTAACAAGGAAAAAAAAAAAAAAAAAGGAAAATTAGACAGGGAAATGGGAGGGAAAGAAAAGCAGACCTATGTAGCTAAATCAAGTTTCTCATCTTCTGTCTCTTTGTTAACTGAAGACAGCCTCAAGACATTCGTTTTTCTGAACACACCCAACATCATTTTGTATCTTTGCACCTGTATTTTAGCTGAAAGCTGGCACCACACATTTCTCAGGAAGCAGTAATTTTCAATTAGTTTTTGTGAGGTACCAGGAGACAGATGAAGCCAATACAGTTTTAAAAGACAGGCAGCATACTGGAATCTAACAGCAGGTATTAACAGCTGAAGAAACAACATACACCAGAGGCTGGAGTTCTCACTAATAGTGAGCTTAGTCTGCCTCCATAGATAAACATTTTGCAGCACAGAATTATCAGTGCACAGACCTGCAGATCCTTTAAGCTGAATTACAATCTTGATTATTATCCCTCAGTCTCTGACTGAGGTAACAGCACGGATACAAGCAGATTTGCTGTATCTTTACCCAACGACAGAAATTAAACTTGAAGAGAGCAGAAGCAATTGGGAAAAGCTAAGGGAAACAAGAGCATTTAAGAAAACTCCCCTCCCTCCAAGGACACCTGAGCTCCTACGTATTCATCACCATTTGGGGACTTACAAACAGCAAGTCTGCATTTTTGTGCTGACTCTCACGTTTTTTTACCAGTAGCCAGTGCATCTGCAATATGTTCTCAGATGATCCCATCAGAATACCACTGGTGTTGAATATATCTCATAATTATCTAAACCCATCACAAGTCTGTCGTAGCTGGTGCACATACCCCTATTCTCACCTTGCATTAATTTCTGAATCTAACTCATTGTTTAAGCTCCACCCGCTACAAGACAGGTTCCCTCCTGCAGCATTTTTAACATTACAATTAAAAACTATCTTTCCTCTTAGTTTTACATTTTTACAATACAAACAGAAATAGAGTTATTTGTTAATAGATGTTAGAGACCTAAATGGATACCACAGGTTTCTTTTGCTTGGGTTGGTTTATCTGCTTTAGAAAAGCATCTGTCTACACAAGACCCAGTAGAAGATCCATCCATATGAGCTAACACCTTTTACTCTGACCACAGCAAGTAAAAGATCTTTGAGAAAGAATCTTTAAACAATTCATAGGTACATAGATTTATTTCACTGAATATGAGTATCTATGAGAGGAACTGAGCTACATCATGAAATACAAACAATTTCAGTTACAGAGGGTGTGTCTGTGTCTTTACTTTGGGAACTGTTTAGCTTTTTAAAATAAAAAATGCAAATGTAATTACTAAGGCACATTGACTGACTGGGCCAACACTTCAGTGTTCTTACCTCCGATGTGGAGGAACTCCAGAGCAGGCAGTTCAAGTCAGTATTGTCAAGCAAAAAGTATTTATTCACTTGATGCACATCCTTCACATTTCCAGTCTGACAGGGACCAAGAAACAACGTTTTTGCTACTCACTTCTGACAACTCCTATTCCAGAATTTCTTCTCATCTAGGATCCAAGCAGAGAAGCCCTATGACTTTTAATACTTGCCTATTCCTGCCAAGAAAAGGCTGACTGACTATATATCCTGACTGTATTCCTGCACGTAGCAATCTTTCTGCTCACAATGAGTAACTGGAAAAAAATGAGGCACATTTTCTAAAGGGAAGCTTTTGAAGTTTCTAGGACTTCAGGCTTCTCTTGTAAGCTGCTTTTTATAACCTTACAGTTATTCCAATTACAATCACACCTAACACATTATTCTTGTCCAAAAGGTTAAATTACCAAGTGCCTTAAAACAAAGCCAATAATTAAGCCTGCTTACATACAGATGTATCTATTGTGTGTCTATCTCAATATCAAGGGTGACATTAAAAAAAAAATAAAATATATATATATTAACAAAACACAGTCACAAATGTGTTTGTGAATTGGTATGCATGTAGCATACCAAGCTACCTATCTAAAGATGCATTTTTATTCCAAATGCATGAAGGATTGTTAATAGAGCAGTAACTGCTCTCTTGTCAAAGTGACCTTTAAATTTGCTTCAAGGTATTTCAACCTTCCTGCTAAAATCAGAACTACCTCCTGAATGAGCAGGAAGTAAATAAAACCAGGATGGTTTTGGTTTATCTTTTTTCTGAGGAGACAAATCATAGCAATAAATGACTAAACTAACATGAAGTGCTCTTAATTGCCTGCTATCCAGAAAAAACAAGATGCTCTCCATATGCTGATCCAATAAAAGTGCAGATTATGCTTTTGTGGAAATGCTATAAAGAAGTAGCCCTGAGCTAGTTCATGGCTTCTGTTTCCCCCAGGCTGCTCCCTCTACCAGAAACCCTGCCAGCTCCTTTAGTTCAAATCCCTGCCCTGCATAGCAGGCACATTTGCATAGAGAAACTCAGGATCCAAGACAGAAACTTCAAGACAGAAAGCATCTATGGATAATATGGAGGTATCCGAGTAATAATTCTCATGGAACACTATGAAGTGAAGGGTACACACATTAAAAAACAGTATTTTAAGAAGAAAAGGCACAGCAGCATGTCACCTAATGATAGACTAAAAATTCTAAGGAGCACCTACATTGTGTGTAGCATGCCTTATGACACTGCACTGAGCACTTTCATGCACATACATTGTTTCTTTACAAAAATACTGTTGCTGAAAAACTACAACAAAATCCAATCTGAACTCTGATTGCTCCAGTCAATCAATCAGCTACTGCACATACAGAAGCAGAAAATATAACTAATATACATGCACGTATGCACATATATAAAATTTCTTTCTCCCTCTCCAGATTTTGTATTTGCAATACACTGCACCATTGCAAATTCTTTCCAAATCTGGCTTTAAAGTGCATTCCAAACCACTTCTCAAACCAAATTTGTTCTTTTCTCTGATGTTAGAATAGCATAAAGAACCAAGTGTCTGGAACAAACATGGACAAGAACAAGAGATGCACATGCTGGATACAACAAAAAGTAGTCAAAAATAACATTTCTGGCATGAAACATTTGCATGATAAGAATGCTATGAAAAGAACCATAAAGAAGTTGAAATTAATTAGCAGGTTGTTCTGAAATGAAACTTCTTGATCAGCTTGATAAAACTACAATGAAATTAATGGCTTGGTGGATGAGAAGAGAGAGACCATAGGGCCTACTTGGATTTCAGTAAGGTCTTTGACACTGTCTCCCATCAGATCCTCTAGAAGAAGCTTAGACAATAAGAGGGATTTAAGCAACCTGGTCTACTGGAAAGTGTACCTGCCTATGGCATGGGGGGTTGGATCTAGATGACCTTTATGGTCCCTTGAGACCTAAACCATTCTCCAATTCTAAGCTGTTCATGTGTGGTCTGAATAAGCAGGCAGAAATGTGGCTTCAGAACCGGCTGAAGGGGCGAGTCCAGGGGGGATGATCAGTGGCACAGTGTAGTTGGAGGCCAGTAACTAGCAGTGTACCCCTGGGGTCAGTACTGGGTCCAGTCCTGTTTAACATCATCATTAGTGATCTGGATGATGGAGCAGAGAGTTCTCTCAGCAACTTTGCTGATGACATAAAACTAAGATGAGTGGCTGATATGCCAGAGGGTCACAATGCCATTCCGGGGGAGAATGGCTGGAGAAATGGGCTGACAGAAATGTCCTAAGGTTCAACCAAAGAAAGAGAGAAGTCCTACACCTAAGGAGGGGCAACCCCATGCACCACTACATGCTGGGCACTACACAGCTGGAAAGCAGCTTGGCAGAAAAGAACCTTTGGGTCCTGGTAGAGACCAAGTTGAACGTGAGCCAGCAATGTGCTCTTGTGGCAAAAGAGGCCAGCAGTCTCCTGGGCTGTATCAGACAAATTATTACCATCAGGCTGAGGGAGGAGATGCTTCTGCCCTCTACTAAGCACTGATTACACCCCAGCTGTAGTACTGTGTCCAATTCTGAGCCCCTCAGTACAAGAGAGACATGAACATACTGGAGAGAGTCCAAGAAGGGCCACTGAGATGATCAAGGGACTGAAAGGAAAGGCTGAGAGAGCTGGGAATGTTTAGCCTGGAGAAGAGAAGGCTCAGAGGTGATCTTGTAAATCTTATTAATACATATAAATACCTGAAGGCAGGGTGCAAAGAGGACAGAGCCAGGCTTTTTTTCAGTGATGCCCACTGACAGGACAAGCAGCAATGGACATAAATTGAAGAACAGGAGGTTTCCTCTGATCTTCATGAAACAATTTCTTTATTGTGGGGTTGTCTGAGCACTGGCAGAGGTTGCCCAAGGATGCTGTGGAGTCTCCATGCTTGGAGACATTTAAAAGCAATCTGGACATTGCCCTGGGCAACCAACTCTATGGGGGATAGATCAAATAACTTGTAGAGTTCACTTCCATTCACAACCATTCTGTGATTTTGTCAGTATATAGAAGTACTACATAAAGGCTGCAGAAACTGAGTACTGGGTCATTTGGGTCTCTACAGATATATGGTTCTTTAAACATCTTTCTCCATCTTAAAACTCTGGGAGTTAATTGCCATGCTACAACACTTTACCACTTGTCTTTACTTGCCCCGAAGTTCCAAATTACTATAATTAATAAACTTCCTCACAACAACATGTGAAATACCCTTCCTTATCCAGAGGGACATCCAAACAGGATTCTTCTTCTGTACTTTTTTAAAACATCAGTAGCCTTGCACTGAGTACACACCCTACACTTCACAAATAAATTCTTCATCTCCTTTGTGGTCCAGTGTTCAATACTGTTTAGAAACAACAAAGAACTTGAGTCTCCTGCATCCAGATAGAGTACTGATGTTTGGAGCACTGACTGAAACTCCAGTTTACACTTACATGCTTCAAGTTATACTGAATCTTTGAGCTTTTGCTCAAAGGGATATCAGAGAAGACAGACATCTTGGATTCTCAGTAGTGAGCCTTCTGGATGATGGAAATGCATTATCAGCTTGATGCAGAGGTATCCAAGCTCTTCCTTTCTGTTGTTTTGACTTAATTAACAATGGTCAGTTGTGTAAACTTTAGTTAGAGGGGCAATTAAAAGTAGATTCTGTGCTAGAACCAAGCAGATTTTGGGTCTGAAGATGCTGACAGAAGCTGCAAAAACGCCTTTAAAAATTCTCCTGCTATACCAGTATCCTTTAAGATATTAATAGAATAAGGAGGGTGTGAAGTATTTGTTTCTTAAAGGGAGAAAAACAGACATGATGGATTTCTTGTGAAAAAATATTAGAACACAAAGTAGTAAACACTGTGACCTGCAATATGTGAATTTCAGGTTTCAGCAAGTGATTTAACTTAATTAGAGTAATAACAGAACTGAGAAAAAAAGGAAGGCATAAAAAGATTGATGATGTTTATGAAAGTCATTAAAAAGGTGACGTTGAGAGTAGAACAAAGGAAGGATAATCTTACTCGTTTACATGGTCTGGAGTTTACACAATCATTAAGCATATAATCAAAAGCTCACAAAATAGAACATGCAGTTTGCTTTCAATGGCCTTGAATAAACAGCCTATTCCTTTATGTGCTGCTTAAGAATCTGTACTCATTTGAGTGCAGTATGATAGTTACAAACAAGGTTGTTCAAGGTGATAGGAAAAGGAGGATTAGCATGCCAACTTATCTCTGCTCCTCACACAGATGGGGCCAGAGGCATCAATCATTTGTGATAAGACATTCATATCATATTGACACAGACACAAAGTGTATATCAATGAAAGAAAATCTTACAACATTCCATCCTTCTGAAGTGCTGCCTTGAAATTATGCTATTAAATGCATTGCTATTTGAAAAAAAAATATAACATTAAGAAAATGGTTTAGAAAAACACTCCTACACAAAAAATGTGTGTCACGTTGCAGGTCTAAGAAAAACAATTTGTGAAGTCATATATTGGCATAACACAGAGGCACAAATTCTACATAAACATAAAGGTCAGCAAAGCAAGTGGGACTTTGGGCAGATGATGCAGCATTCTTATGCATACTCATCAATGCCAAGTATGGGGTCCATGGGCTGAACTGAACAAACATAGGCAGCAGGTTTAATATCTTCCATTTCATTCTTCATAAAATCCTGCCCAGTGTTGTTGGCGTTTTCAAAATTCTCTTAAAAAAACCCCAAACAGGCAGAATCTCCGGATAGCAATGTGCTAATATCAATAAAATCTTACGATATTTACACTGGAAAGGTGGCATTTCACAGGACATTGAGGTATTTGATTTTTTGAACACAGTCATACAGTAAATATTCCATTTGGGGTTTTGTGTTTTCATTTTTGTCTTTTGTAAGCAAAATATTCTTGTGGCAAGACATAAAGTTAGCAGAGTCTCAGTGAACAATGTACATTGTCTGCAAAACAGCAGAACTGTTACTTTGTCCCCTGCAACTTGTTAAACTGTTTCTATTAAAAGCTGATAAGTGAGATCTTTCCAGGATCTGATTGAAAAAAAAAATCAATATATTTTGATTAAAGGATGGGTGTTCTTAGAGCTCTAGTGTAAATGGGCCCTCTGGCTTCACTAAGGTCATCGCTGCTGCAACCAACTGCTGCACTGAGTAAATGATATGAATACATGTGGGGAAAATGTATGTACTATAATCAGATGTTTTTCATATCTCTGAAAATCTGACACTACAAAACTGGTAACTATGTCATCTGTTGAAGTACATATTATTGGCTTTGTATGTACCAATTGCAGAAAAAGTTTTATTTCGTAAAGTTTTTTGCTGGTAAGGGAAGATATGCCCAAAGCAAATAATCATCACCAAGCTCTTCAGCACTCAAAATCTAAGTGTCTGCATATTCCAGCTTCACGGAACAGAAGTTACTGATAATTTATTAGGAACAGAAAAACCTCAAAAGCTTCACAAATCTCATAAATGACCACACATTACAACAGATTTTTAAAGTATCAGAGTAAAGTGCATCAGAACAAAGGATTGTTGCACTCTGCTGAAATGTTGAAAACACATAATCATATCTTTTACCTAAAGTTTAAACTTAGTTATTTTCTCATAAGTGTATCTTACATTAAACCAACTGGTTTCAGGTGGCTATAATTCCATTTAACTCTGAAATTCTTTTTGTAATGGGATTGTGATAGGTAAAAAAATGAGTGAGCTCCCAAAGTAAAAATTATGGAAGAACATCTGAATTAGTCCATGTTTTACAGAATTTTCCTACATTCAAACTATGATCCTGTAACAGCCATCTTACATACACTTCTTTAAAATTTACATGATCAGGTTACTTTCAATCAGGTGTTTGCTTTTGAAGAAAATCTGATTGCCTCCCCATTTTGATTCACAACTCAGAGCAGTCTAAACTAACAAACTGGATTCTTCTGCATAAACCTAAACTGGAACATACAGCCACTCTGTCCACACAACCAGGGATTCAGTCCAAGGTAGGAGTCCTAAAACATTTACATATACTAACATTGGGTTCTCAGCATGAACTGCTGCTCTACAAATCCACTCCTACTGGCTGGCACTACTTGCTGAGGTAAATAGCAGACTTAGACTTTCAAACCTTTCATCGAGTTACAAGAAATTAGATAATATTAAAAACAAAACAAACCCCCCCCAAAAAAACAACCCCCAAAAAACCAAACCCAAAACACATCAAAGATCAGTACTAAATTGATAAGCCCTTCTGATCTTGCTCTTCTCCAACTTTTTATGCCAGGTTCAGGGGACAGATTTTATAATAGCATTTCTTAATATCACTAATTAACTATTGTGAGGACTCCCAACAGATATAGATAGAGTATGTTTGAGATAATATACTTTACAAACAGACTAAGGTCAATGCTAAGCAGCCAGTAAACACTCAACAGTGGCCAGAAAAACAGGACTGAACTGAAAGACAAAAAATTCTAAAAAGATGTGATCATGGACCTCTTTCATTTTCCAAATACAGTACCAACATTACAACTGTGTACACTAAGAATTTCAATTGTATTTTAGGATTCTAATAGTGTAATTAGTTCTACAAATTTAACTGGCATCAAGATAGTTTCTTTTTATGTTCTTAAACAACAAAAACCAAACAATAAACAAACAGGGCTTGTGACTTTAACAGAAATAAGGTATAATAGTGCATAAAATAGAGAATTTTAGTGGGACAAGCCATATGGCTGTAGTATGTTGAAGTAGTGCCATTCACACACTTGCCCTATGCCACTCAGGAGCTCTTACTGTTCTAAGAAATAAAACTGCAAAGCAGAAAGAAAATATGGAGGAAGATACAAGAAGACACCAGGGAAAACTCTAGGAATCATCAGGGCCTGACTGCAGTTGTTTATTGTTAATTTAAGTGATAGCAAAAATTATTCCTAGCAGTTAGTTTAGCAAGAAAATATGGATATATACATATGCATACACAATAAAGTGAAATTAGTATGCAACAATTAAGTAGAAAATTACTGACTTGCAGCTGTAGTCTTAATGCATCAAGTGCACAAGCATTTAATCGCTTAGATTAAAATACTTGACTATCAAGAGCAAATTTTTACATTTTTCTTGCTTCTATACAGGAAGTTGAATATTCATGTCCAAAAAAAGTCTGTTAAAATGTGAAGAACACATCAGACAATTATATCAATCTAGACACAGTCTGCAAAGTAACATATATTATTGCTATTTATTAACAACAACATTAGTTAGAAATAAAAGTGTACTTTATTACTATATGTCTATCTTAATAAAGCAGAACTGAATTTACTGTGGATGCCAAAACAATTAGAAGTTATTTTTAGTAGCAACTGCCAGCAATAGAAAAGCCTAGATAATAGTATAGCCCCATACAGTCCCAAACAACTGGCAAGGGAATGGATAAGAATATTTATCTCTAACCTACTACAATGTCAGAAAAAATGCCTATTGCCCAAAGTGGGCACTGATCCCACTGTGTGGCACTGATCCCACTGTGTTAGGTGCAAGTGATGCATCACAGCTGCTGACTATCTAAAGAAAATTTTAGCTGCTAAGTCTGAAGGTCAAAAAGAATCTGAAACATTCCACTGATTTTTGTGTTACTATCTGACAAAGGATTTCTTCTCTAATTCTTTTCTACGTCACAGTTTCTCACATTGCACCTGGAAAACATTATCTACTTCTTAGTACACATTACAAAAATTACAAGCATTTATCCATGCTGTTAAGATGAAAAATTATTTAATTGAGAATAATGTAGTTATAAATTTATCTAATTTCCCTTTTATTCTAAGAACTAAATAAATACACTGAGACACACTGTCAGAACCACAATTATGGTTTAATGGTTTTATGACTTTAATTTTCATCTCTTTCTTATTTTAAATGTGTTGACCTAGAAATGCATGGGTAGGCTACTCAACAAGACCACCAATTAATATATTAAATTAGAAGAATATTTCTTAAACATGCACATCTCCTACCACAACATTATAACAAAAGATACACACAGACCATGCTTTCTTTATTAACAAGAGAGAAGAATGTCACTATATACTGAAGCAACAGTGGTAAATATGGGTAAATACGTGCATATATATTTCACTTTTTTTAAATTCATCTACTCTAAACCCTTCGCAAATAATTTAAGAGCAAATTCAGAGTGCTTTTCCTTATGGATTCCACTCTGAGGGGCTAATGTCAAGAAGTAAGATAACAAATATTGCCTATCTTTATCCTTTAAGAATTCAGTGTCAACTCTTTCTGAACTTGAAGGCTCAAACTTTATTGAAATCTAAACTAATGAAATAGAAAACAAATGAAATAGGATGATTTCAGCTCAAGATTACTTCAGGGCATGCTGAGAAGCATTTTAATCAATACAGTTTGTGTATTTTAAAAAGCTATCCAAAATTCCCTGAAGAAGATGCCAACTTCAGATTAATTGCTTTCTAGGTTTCACTGACTATAACTATGTGTAAAGGCCCAGTAGACTGCAACAAGAACCTTTCACACAAAGATCACAGATTCATATCATGGGGTTTGGGCTGGAAGAGACCGCTGAGATCATCTAGTTCCAATTCCTCTGCCATTGGAAGGGACATCATCCACAAAGCCCAGGCTGCTCAAAGCTCCATCTAACATGCTCTCAAGTTTAGATGCTGGATTTCAATCCTAAAGTTGATCTATTCACCATAAAACCTTCTGAAATTAAACAAAAAGTAAATGTTAAGCATTGGCATAGCCTTCAGCACCACTGCAGGGCATGATATGCAGTAGCTGAGGAGTGCAGACACTGTCTCCTTTCATACATCACCTTTCTAAGGGAGGCTTTTCATTTCATGCACATATCAGTCAGGGTCTAAAGACCTCTGAAATATCCCACTCATTTGTAATGAATAAAAAATTATTCATAATACCATACTGGTCTGCACCAAGACCTACTTGCCAGCTTTTGCTTAAGTCTGTGATAAACTGGTTGTGTTGCTTTCAGTTCTAGTCCAGAAAGACCATACCAATCTCCAGCTTAAACACCTCTGCATTATAGAGTTCATTGTTTGATACAGATATATCTTGCATTTAATCTCCTCTTGTGAAAGCCCTTCTGGTTTCAGATTTTTGAACGTTTTGAGAGGTTTCTGTTTGTTTCTTGGGTTTTTTGTTGCAGTTTTGTTGTTGTGGGGGTGCACGTTTGTTTGTTTGCAGATGTTTGCAAGCTACTCTCATAAACTTCATCTTCTCATTTCCCCATGCCCTAAAAGGCAGTTTGGATTCCTGATAACACACTTCAAGGTTTTTCTGTAATGGAATGAGGAAGTTCACACATAATAAAGCAGCTGCAAACAGACAGGGATCAATAACTAAAGGTCAGATCACAGCAAGCACGTGACAAGCAGCTCTAGAATTTGTGCTTTCATGTGAACATGAAATCCAATCTATTTGCTTTCATACCAGCACTACTGCCCATAACCTTGTTTTCAGCAATCCATAACACCCAAATTGTTTTCTGTCAAGGTCTGAAGCTGTCTCCTAAATCTATCACCTGCTGTGGCATTCACCAGAGTTAACAAAAAAGAAGGGCCCTGACACACATAGAGTTCTCAGAAATTACAGTAAACTGTGCTTTGGTGACTAATGGCCCAAGTGCAGGCCTGAATGAAACACCAGTGATTAGCAGCTAACATTGTAACAATAGTTGCTTATATATTATTTCATTAACAATAAAAATCTATTTACTCAGCATAATCTTACTTCAGGCACTAGTTAGCTATCTTGCCCAACTATGAAGCACAGACATAATTTTGTAAAACTCAGTCCAAATTTCACATGGTTTCTCAAATTTCTATAGTCATATGTAAGACAAGTAATACAGAGTCATGGCTTTGTCCCCATTTTGAATAACACTTTTTACCCTTAGCTTAGGGCAGTAGCTTACATTTCTTTTTGTGCATTTGTGAGCTGTCTTATTTAAAGTGTATTTTGTCTTGAAGTCTAGTCTTTCATTCCCTAGGGATAAGTTTTAAAGGAGATGATGTTTGTTACCTCCAGAGCATGTTCTTTCTATTGTGAGGAGAACAGAGAAGAATTCAGTGGCCACCAACCAACAGCAAATTATGAATGGAGCCTTCTGACTAGAAGGTGATCTCCTATCATTCTGGGTTTGTATGGCAATGTTTTGTTATCAGGGGACTGTGAGGTGGCTTCTCTGAGAAGGCATCAGAAGCTGCCCCTATGAGCCACAGAGTCCAGGAAGTTCCAAGATGAACCTTCTGCTGGCCAAGGAAGTTCAGCCCAGGCAGAAGGAAAGGGTGGGAAGGAGGCATTTTAAGATTTGTTTTTATTTCGCATATCCTTCTCATATTTGATTTAAATTATGCTTTTCCAAGCCAAGTTTGTTTTGCCTGCAATGATAACTGGCCAGTGATCTCTCCATGACCTTACCTTGACCTATGAGCCTTTAGTTTTATTTTCTTCTCCCATGTCCAACTGAGAAGGAAAACAATAGAGTGGATTTGGTGGGCACCAGGTGCCCAGCAGGTGTCCAGCCAGGGTCAGTCCTCCACACCCATCACTAATGCACAAGCATATAAAGGTTCAACCTCCCTAATGCTTCAGTCTTCTTCAAACAGAACTTATAAGGCTCTTGCACTAACTCTGCTTTCCTCCTATGCTCATTAAGTTTATAGCTGTTTTGCTACTGTTTACTCTCATGTTTTCTCTCTTGGCCAAAAATATGCTGGGAATAGAAATAACTACTTATTATTTTAAAATTCAAAGGTTATAGGATCCCTACAGAATTTAAGCCCTAGGACAAAAAGAAAAAGGATGGCTCCAGGATCAGCTCCCAGCTGAAAAGAGAGGCCAAACAAACCCTAAGAGTTTTGGTATTGACTATTTCACTGAAGAACTGGCTCCTTTTACAAAAAAACCAAAACCTTTTAATTCACTGAAGGCAGATTCTCCAGTCTCATTGTAGCTAGGAGAATTCATGAAATTTGTTACCTGGATAAAAACATACAGCATATACTGACAAAACTTACATAAAATCTGTATCCCCATGAAAAACTGTGTAGTACCTGATGGGCCGATTTTCTTTACTATCAAAGAGTGAGAAGATTACTTCCAGTTCCTCTCCCAGATTGGAGCACATCAGACTCTTCATCTGAACAAAAAGATGGTGGCTGCTTGCTGGTACTGGTGTGTCTTTTTTCCGATGACGATGCTCCATCTAAAATTACCACAAACAACAGAGTGACCAGTGGAATTACTACTAAAAATCTCAAACAAAAGAGATAAAAACCATATTAGTGAACTGCTTTCTTAATACCATTTTTAAAATTTTTAATTCAGTATTAATTTGTAATAACTTCAAGTGGGTTTTTTTGGGTTGGTTTTTTTTTTTTTTTTGTATCTGTGAATCACAAGGAAGTAATTTTCCCAATGTTCCTAATGATGTTTAGGAGAAAAATAGCCTCTAGAAGTTTTCTACTCTGAAAATTCTAAGTCACTTTTTGTGCTTTAACAATATAGTTTTTCGTAGCTGTATTACACTTAATGATCTGATATTCCATTATACAAAACCAGAAAAGATACTTATGTAGAAAAATAAATACCAGTATTTTTAAATGGAAAAAAACCTTCACGTCCATATTTTATAATCTTGGACAGACTGATGTATAGAAGCTACTGAATTCTCTTGATTTGACTTTACCATTCATATTTTCACCAATTCAACCTTCCATTAAGAGCATGACAACATTAAATTCTACTATTTCTCTCATAACAAAAATAATTCTAAACAGCAGTCTTACTGCAGTTTTGAAAGTTACTTAGCTTTCAAACTGAGGTCACAGTGGGCTTCTTTCTTCCCACTCTTTATTTTTGAAAGTGCACTCCATGAGTTCCATTTTTAGCTTCCTGTGTTATTTTTCCTCTCTATGTTTTTTGTTATGATTAATGGTTACTCACTGTATTTCATCTAGTGCTTCAACAGGATTCCATAAGATTACATATGGCTTTGAAACAGCCCAAAGGTATACAAATTCTGGCATGAAGAAATTACTATTAGACATTGCAAATTCTCAACCTAAATAGCTAAATATAGCAAAAATATATTCAAATTTCAGACAAAAGTGTAGCCTTTATTTTTTTTCTTTACTCTACCTTTAAATAAAAAAGTTAACATGAATCCAATTTAGTTTAAATAAAACCTTAGGCAAGCAATGCTCAGAATTGTATAGCTGTAACCACTGCAGTATTTAAATAAGAGCCAAGGCCCACATAATTGAATTGACAAGTTTTCTTAGCTCTCACTGGAATATAAATCAGGGTAAGAAATATCAGTGTTGGATTCAGTAAATCAAGATGGGCTTTTATACCCAAAGGAGAGCTTCTCTATGCAGTTTAGATGCTATTTACATTAATACATTAGAAAAAAAATCAATAACCCAGTGTGATAAATTTTGACAATATGTGTAGCATGACATAAATCATATCTAACAGGACTCAGGGGGCAGGTAAAACTCTCATGAAAAAGAGTCTCATAAGCTTTTATTGATGATTAAATGAATGTTAACTGGCACAATTTTTATAATATATCAGAAAACAGAACTTTCAACGAATAACATATAAAATGAGTGTGTGTACATACAAATTTGATATCAAACCAAAGCACCTCATACAGATGTAGAGATTACACAACTGTTCAAAAGAAAACTTCTTTCCTCATAGTAAAACTCATTACATTATTAAAAAAAAAAAAAAAAAAAAAAGTTTATTTGAACAAAACAAAAGTATTTTTGGCTAAGCAGAGGAAACCTGCCACCAAAACATCAGTATGTAATTTGATAGCAGAAGTACAAGTCCTGTATTCACATACCAGCCTGTAGAGCTCTGTAATGCTGATCTCTTCAGGATCCACCATAGCATATTCTTTTCTTGGTACTAAGTCAAGTCCCAGTTGTCTGTATGAGAAATGGAATAAGAGTGAGTAGCTTTTACACACAAAGGAAACAAACTCACTATCTACGTTTAATAGAAACATTCCTCCAAACAACATACATGTGAACTGGTCCTCTACAATTGGTTTAGCTTTTTTTAAATATATGTTGTCTGTACTCACCATTCAGGGATGATTCTTCCCTTTCTTCACTTTGTAATATTTATAGAATAGTTTTTTCCACAAATTTTAAATCTCTTTCATAATGTGGACAATGTCCACAATAGATACTGTCCTTTGTACTATTGTGGAGATTGTACAATGCAAATCACATTAGTATTGTCAATTTGAATGACAACCATGGAGAAGAAGATAAAAAGAAAATCCATCAAATGCCAAAATATCAGATTATTTTTAATTTGGACTGGATGGAGTCAAAGCTACTTGGCTGTATCCTCTGAACAAAATAATGAAATGAGTAAACAGGAATAAAACCATTTTCAGCACAGCAGCAAACAATAAAGATTAAGAACACATATGAGCAGTCATGCTGAATCTAGAAAAACTTGAAAGATTAGAAAGTTTTTTAAAAATCTGTTTTTAAAGTGTAGAAACTGACCACTTCAAAAGCCATCACATCTCCATTCAGTTAGCACAAAATTCTAAGCAGACATTTCATAATACAGTTAATCACATTTCTTTCACTATGTTAGGTATTCAAGCTTTCAGATAGCAGTAGCTGCAGAAACCATGAAATTCAGTTCATGCTGCTACTGAATACTGCTGCATTAGTCAGAATTTAATTGAAGAAATACCAGCTAAAGAAAAGACTTTGGAAACAGCACCCGAAGGCCAAAAGGTATTCTAACATTCTCCTCAATTTTTTTTTTCTTTTAAAAATGTAAAATAATACAACTGGCATTACCTCTTATTAATTATTCAGATAAAAGAAACATGCAGAGCATTGTAGCAAGATGTATGTTAGAGATGCCCAAGTAGGACATGAAATGTGTGACTCAAGCAAAAAAAAGAAACAATGTCAGACAATATACTCTCATTTGAAACAGCAGAGCTATGCCCATGTGTGACCCAGGTATCTGGCCAGGTATATTTTAAAATGATGTAAAAGGATGCTGCAGACATTCCAATGCATTTTTCTTGTAGACATTACCACTGCTATGTAAAATAAGCTGAGAGAAGCAAGGAAAACAAAACAAATCTCTTTTCACCGTTAGGATACAGCAGACAGAAAATCAATGTTTTGGACCGAAGTCCATTAAAAAGAACAAAGGTGACATGTCAGAAATTTTTCCTGCATTTCAACATTCTACGATAAGTCTAAGGCTGTAGCATTATAATTAGATTACACTCTTTTAACTCATTATTATGTTCACTCACTCATTGCCCCAGTCCAGCCGAGCAGTGATGTGTCTCTTGACATCCTTCATGCGATCGTGAGTGAGGTGGCCAACGAGCACCTGCCTGCGCAGGTCCAGGATCTCATTCATGATGTGCCACAGTCGGTGAAAGAGATCCCCCTCATTCCTCTGTGAGACAAAAATCCTGTTACTTCTACATCACTTGCATAAGCTGACAATCCTAATAAATACAGATGCAGTGGGAAAATCAATCAATTATTCCCCTTTTTAGTCTTTTTTCTCCTTGTTGTACTGTCACCATTTTACCTGCATGTGTGCGTGTCCACACTAAACCATTTCAGAGCTTACTGCAGACCCTGTCTTTGCACAACACTCATTCCAAACATTCACTCCAACTCTTGATGCCTCATTTTAACACAGTCCAATTACTGTGATGCTTATGACAAAAACTCAACAAACAAATTTTTTCATGCCATAGCACTGTTTTATTCCAAGAACATGTTTGTTCTGTGCTGCTCTCTCTCTGCAAACTAAGTCACCAAGACTATTTGAACTCATACACAAGTGGGTGAAAAGGCAATGATAGCTCATAGCCTCCAAAATCTGAACCATGGAGTATTAATGTTCTTTTAAATTGTTCATGCATGGATGTAACTGTACACACTATTACTGTCTAACTCTAAATAAACAGTACCACATAGACAGAATCTTGTCCAGACAGCTCTCCAGCTAACTGTGAAGCTGGAGAAATTACGTGAATTATTGCTTTTTGAGTCACATCCTCCTACTCTAATTATACACCAGTTAAGTACAGAAACAATTTCCCATAACAGTCTCCTCCCAAACAGAAGTTCTTTTCACTCTTCCTTCACCAATTCTAAGTAGTTTTACTTGATATAGTTTTTCTGAGAAACCGTAGCTTGAGAAAATTCTTGCAATCTCCATTGTGATGCATCACACAAAGTTGAAAAAAACATTCCTATTTGGATTTGTTCTGCCAGTTCTTGCCAAAAAACCATAAGCCCATTCCCCTTTTCCTTCTTCCTACAAACAAATAGCATAAAACCAGTTCAGCTAGTTCTGCTTTACACTTACTATAAAAAGGTAAAAATCACTTAAAAGAACCATTACTCTCTGTCAGTAATGTTTATATTCCAAGGGCTCTGACAAACTGCTGCTTTATAAAACTACTCTTTTTGTTTCACATTTCCTCACTTCATAAGCTCATCAAAGTGGACACTAATTTACTGTTTATCTTATATTTCTGTCTGGAAAAAAATCCAGTGTATTTTGAACATGCAGTAACAATAGCAGTGAAGAAAAAAGTTTCTTAGGAAGAAACAACTTAATAATAGGGTTATTTGAAACTTAACTTACACAACTTAATAATAGGGTTATATGAACTTTCAAAGTAAAAGAAAAACAAACAAAACAGTCATACAAATACCCCTTAAATTAGTAGCAAGAGAGAAAAAAGACTTTGTAAGAAAGTTACTGAGAATTAGGTGACAATATCTTTTTACAGTTTTCCATCAGACATTAGTGTATAAAGATTTTGTTTCTGGTTAGAAAAACCAAGTCAAATAAACACTTAATTCAGGTGCATCTTTGGTTTTGGTATCTGATGACAAGCTCTACTGATGTATATAATTCCTGTGAATACAAGTGACACATGAAAGTTTAACAACACTTAGATGTGCTTCAAACATTTCAGAAAACTTCTTCCCATAATAATTTAGAGAAATTTCAAACAAGCTTTGAAGAAAGTTTCCTGTTTGTCAAAAAACAGTTCATACTGCTTAATTAAAATTTCACAGTCAAGGATAAAGTTATATTCTATTACTTAGAATCCAACAGAAAGAAATACTTGATTTTGTATGTTCTTGTGTAAAAGCTCTTACTAAGTTAATAAGCAACTGCAGGATCCAGAAAGGTCACCTGATTCTGAACAGCCTCTTTAAACAAATCCATACAGACATCTCAAAAAAGGCAGTGGACTGGCTACTTCTACACCATCCTGGTACAGAAGGGTCTGTAGGTGGTCTGTGGCCACCACTCTTTGCTCTTTCTTAGGTAGCAGAAGTAGTCCCTGTATCAGCTGAAGGTAGCTTATCTTCTCACAATTTAAGTCATAATTACCAACTCAGCATTGAATTAAGACAAGAGGTTGGAGACCACATGAACAAGTTTTGGAGACAAGTGAACAGTTTTTTATTATTTGTGATGTTTTCACATGCTGCCAGGTCCAAACAGCAGTTTAGTTGTAAAGTAGTAGATTAGAAGGTCAAATATTAAAATCATAAGGCAATCCTTATGCAAATCACAATTTAAAACTAAAGACTATTTGTGAAACCCTTAAAGACACAACTCTACAGTCAAAAGATAGTAGAGAAAAAAAAAAGTTCAGTTAATAGAAGAAGCAGAAGTACACACTGAAAAAGAAAATAATTATTATGTCTTAGATGATGTGCAAAACCATGCTAGAAGATGGATAACAGCCAGTGAAGGTTGAATTTCAATCAGAATAAAGAGAGACACTGAACAGGTTTCTTTCTGTGTTTTGTAAGAACACTGAAACAAAACAGTTTCTACCAGTGGTGGCAGACAATTTAGAGGATGAAATGGAAGGATTTCATACAGTGAAAAAGTAACTCACTGGGCTAAAATCTCTCAAGGATATGGGAAACTGCAGCAGGTTCACAGGAGAAAGTGAGTAAAAAACAAGCTTTTATCTAAGATTCTACTGATACTGAACAATTAGGTAAATAAAGTATAATAGTCCCACATCTATATAATTTATGTAATGAAGCAAGATCTGCTTAAATGACTGGTGACTCAGAAGAGGACTATAAATAGAAAACCACCAGGTGCCTGAGTTTGGAAGTAATAAAAGTTTGCCTACCTTTACTTATAAAGAACGAAAATTAATTACAAAAAAAAAATACAATTAAAGAAGTCAAACTTGATGCTTTTTTACTGAAAAGTATACTCACTGTAACATTTAAACAACAGTCTATCTTTTGAGTTAGTACTAAATAAAAGCAACATCATTCAGGGTACTTGCCACATAGAGTTGTTTCCACATCGTTCCCCAGTCTCTTAAAGTTGATGTCATTTCTGTAATAACAGAATCTTCTGTTGGAATAACCATTTCAAATTGTCTATAAAGAGCAGAAGAACACCAGCATTACAAATCCCATTACAGTTATGAATATAAAGACTTTATTCCTGTCAACAATAATGTCGATCATGGGAACTCCTTTAGTTTATGACACTTTTTATTTGTACATTTCATTTAAACTCCATGGAAAAGTCTTGGGTGAAAATAATTTAATCCCCCTGGAAAATCTTGGTCCTAGAGAATTCAAAGTGAGTTTTTTTTACTCTGACATTAGTATGTCAAAAATACACTTCCACAGAGGAGTAATTCCCAGTTTCCAAAAGGATCTTTTAATTTTAGTTTAGACTCTTAAACAGTGCCACTTCCACTCTTTTTTATATCTGTTTATAGGTACAAGACAGAAAATGCCATTCCTTCATTTGAAAGAGAACACAAAAGTCAAAAGAAGCCTAGTACAGTGAGAGTGATTTCTTGTTTATTTGATGCTGTCCAAGGAAAAGCTGTGTTGACTTGGTCAAGACAAACTCTCTACCATACCATCACTTTACACACCATCATCACTACCCCTTTGTTTTCACACACAGTACATTTTGAAGGTTTGCATTCATGCCTTGATTACTTTTCTTGTGGTATCATTTCTCTCCTATCAAGTTAATGTGACAATGTGAGAGTTCCTGGCTGTGATGTGCTGTAGGGCATAGGGCAAATGGCACAAATATGACACAGACTACAAAGAAAACAGGCAAATGAACTCTGCAAACTCCTCCAGCACTGTCATGGTGTTTGCAAAAATTACTCCATCTTAAAGTTTTGTTTTATTGTGATTATTTTCACCAACTTTATTTCACTGAACCTTCGGTTTTATCTACAACCACGTTTAAAGGAGAAAGCACTGCAGGGCATGACAAACCACATAGGGCTTGAACTCCATAGCAAACAGCAAAGTTTACCAGCAATGCAGAGCCATTTTTGCCTGTGGGAATGAAACTTTTTGGGTTTTCTAAATATGATTACAGTGTTCATGGTCATTTTTGCCCATCATGAATCATGGACCTTCTACTCATTCATTCATGCTGCCAAAATAAAGGTAAGGTACAACTGTTGTTTAGGCATTCATCTATTATGATGAACAGTGTCTTTACCTAAACATGTTGCAAACTGCTATGTATCAATTCTCTATTCATGAATTTAAATAAATTACAAAACATGAGTGCTCCCAAACTAAGTCGAATTTTGGAAAAAAATGTGTTGAGCTAAGCTCACCAAAAAAAATTTTTAAGTGATACTGTCAAGGTAAGAATTACATATAAAAAGAATAAAAATCAGCTTTCCTTTTATATATAACATTACAGTTACAAAACACATTTTTTAAACTAATTCTAACCTATTGTTCTGATTTTTACTATCTATTAAAAAAATGAAAAGAGATCGATTGTTGTTAAAAATAAATTTTGGCTCTTCATCTCCTGAAGAAAAGAAGGAAAAAACATCTCAATTAATTCATAGGGGGTTTTAGTGTAATATTTTGCCATTGAACTGATTTTTTTTTTTTTAGAATGCCAGCTGTCGACCATGCTATAGCTGCTGTTCTCAAAGAAAGCAATTAATCTTAAACAGCAAGCTAATGGGCAGCTTCTGTACAGAATAACTTGTAATTAAGGCAATACCTTTTTCAAGCCAAACTTAACAACAGGAAGTGAAAATATGTAATTGTTTTCTCTTTCCTCTATACACCACAGACTGATATTCCTAATTGTGCTCCATGTATTTTTAGAATACATCACATCAATTTTATCATCATGCAAGAGTATCAGGCTAGCTAAAGACAACCATTTCTAGTCCTGTGGCAGTAAGCTGAAATTAAGATACTATAACATAACAAAATCACAACTTTACAAGCAAAGACCTTGGGTAAAAGTAAACGATCATATTTAAGTATTTGAATCCAGAACATTTCACCTACCCTTTGTTCTTAACACACGCATTTTTCAAGTGAATGTAGTTGGATGGAAATATGCCCTGAAAAATAAAACAGTTTAGGTAAAAACAAAAAAACACTCCTCTTGCATGAGTTTGCCACTTAATATGCAAATGTGTGCTGAAATAGAAGTCCTCCAAATAATTACCAAAAAAAAAAAACCAAACAGAAAAGAATGCAATTTATACTCATTATTTACCTAGTGCAAACTAAAATCCCATATTCAGTAGAGTTTAAATCCTTCAGTACTTCAGAAAATTAAAAGAAAAACATGTGTAGAACACATAGAAGACTGATTAAGAGCTCACTTATCCTAGATGTTAATTTTTCCTGCCTTGAGAAGAAACATATCAGATAGGGTTCAAATAAATGTTAATAAAATGCAATAAAAATAAAGCCAAGTTAATGAAGAAAGTCAAAATAAGCTTTTATTTGGTGGCTGCTATGCTCTTCAGTGGATGGGAAAGCTGTGGTAAAGATCTTCAGTGTCCTGACAGGGGTGGTCCTCTTTTTGTTCTTTAAGTGCTCTCCACTGTTCTTTAGACTAAAAAGCATTGCTGCAACAACCATACTGTTCTTACAGCACACTAATGATAAATCAGAACAATATGCAAAATAAAGCAACGGGGCTCCAAGCTTCTGGCTTGGAACATAAAATGGTACAACTCATCACAGAATGCAGTGTGGGAAAATACATCTATACTCTCTTCATAATATGGCCAGCTGCATACAACTTTCCTTTGTGATAATGGTGCCCCATCTTCTTTCAACATAGACTTTAGACCTTCAACAAAAACACATCAACTACATGGAGGCAACTGCCATTGTGAGTGCTCCTGCTCCTCAGCAATGTGAAGTAGTTCAGAAGAGCATCTCCCAAGGACAGCAAGATGCACAGCCTTGCATTTTTAACAGTGAGCCAGAAAACAGGATGGCTGCATATGCACTCCTGCTGCAGACCAGCTGCCACAGATAATTTCTTCAAGTGTCAAAGCTGGCAGAATAACAAAAGAAGAATCTTGCCAGAGCAATAGCAGTAACAAGCAAAGCTACAAGGTGCTCTCATTACTTTACTTTCTGAGAGACTCCCTTCCAAAACCCAATTTAGCAAACGGCTTGCATTCACACTAGGACAGCAGAAAATACATCTCTCATTTCTTCACACATCAAGTCATGTTTAGAAAGCCTATTCATAATTTCTATCTACACATTTGACAGACCACAAGGCAAGACTGACAGAAAGCGTGTGGTGAAAATTGCAACAAAAGACACAGAAGAGGCAGTAACAAACCCCAACTGCTCATGTCTTATAAATCAGATTGCAATATACATCAATGAGGCCAAAGCAGTATACATGAGAGTAGACTCTGTGGCCAAACTGATTGTTCACACTGACCTTCCACATAAAGCAAAGGAAATTTATGTGAGTAGAGGCACAAAAGGCCAATGACTTATGAGATGAGCCCCTAGAAGCTTTTGAAATCATTGTATTTGTTCCCCATCTTTGCAGCTGAAGAGGCTTGGAAATGAAAAAAAAAAAAAAAAAAAAAAGGTGACTCTTAGAATCTGGGTTAAAGGAGCAACACATGATGTAAGATTTTCAATGGCTTTAAAAACACTAAAAAACTAAAAATTGAGGGAGGAAAAAAAATAAATCTTGAAATGGTTTCCCATAAGAAAACCAAAATCTTCAGTCACAGAGCGAAGTCTACAGGAGAGACTAACAAAATATAAAGACTGATCAGACAGGTAAAGCTTGAATGTATTTAACATGAACAAATGCTGAAATACAAATTTTATAGTATTTCATGTCTGAATGCAGGAAAAAAAACAGTGAAGTCTAATTTAGAGTAATATCAGCTACACTACTATGGAAATCAAAGACTATACTCCAAAGAAATATATAATGAACCATGTATTTTACATGACAATACAGATCTTTTATTCAATTGTTACCCTGCTGGCTGCTCTAAATTAATTCATAACATCAAGAAAAACAGGCACAGTTCAACCAACTTCTCCAACAGTATTTACAATTTGTATTCTCAATAGTCTTTTCCCTTCAACATAGCTCCCTCTGAGTTCATAATCCAAAAAGAAGAAAAAGAAAATTCACCAGAGCCTCAGATTTCAAAGTGTATCATCCTAATACTTGGGAGCATTTCAGAAGTGTAATTCATGTTCAAATCAAATCAAAGCAATATCAGTAATATATTTAAAATTAATATCTGATTTTCTTTTAAGAGTAAATATCACATACATATAAGGAGACTATAAGCTTTTAAAAAATAAATACATGTTTTTGCTAAAAAAGGCAAAACTGCAATTGACTTTTACCTTAACATTGGGGTTTTTTAAGGCAAATCCTCTGTACCATCCTGTGAAGAAAGAACATTTTGCTTTTTAAAGTATGCAAATCATTTCCAGATGTAAAACAGATTTCATCTTTCCCTTTTGGACAGATATGACAATTACACAGAGCTGTCAGACTGCACTCATTTAAAAGAATTCCTATACAATGTCTCATTTAAACCAACTCATATGCAGATTATTTAAATCACACTATTTCAGGAATTATACTTTAACCTTGTCTTCCCAAATGTTTCTAACAATGTAATCCCAATATAGTTTGCACTAGGCACCACACCAGGCAAGAGGGAAATGCTTTCAATACTCCCTGCAAAGATTTACGAATCATTTTTGGACTTCATGCTCTAAATCTATCAGCCACTATAAAAATTTGTAATATACCTGATAGATAGAAAGAACAAATCTCATGCCTTCTCTAAGACTGCTAACAGTATACAATCCTTATATGAAAATTACCCATACAATCCTAAATTATCAAAAACTCATACTGACAGGCAAGCCATGCACTAAGGAGGCAGATTACGAAAAAAAAAAAAAAGTTTATTTCTCTTACAGTGGTAACAGGCATTTGCTAAAATTGTAACTATTCTCTACCTCTAAACAGAGGCAGGAGAGGATGTTTGCTCTCCATTAAGATTTGAACTTATGATTTTTAATTCATTTGAATGGATCTCGATGGCAGCCAGGCTTCCCTTGGAAATACTAAGATATCAGAATAATCTTAGTAAGAAGTTCTGGCTGTTTTTATTAGACATTAGGAAGAAATATGTGAGGGTGGTGAGACACTTGAACATGTTACCCAAGGAGGTTGTGGCTGCCCCCTCCCTGGAAGCATTCAAGACCAGGTTGGATGGGGCCTTGAGCAACCTGGTCTGGTGGGAGGTGTCTCTGCCCATGCAGGGGGTTGGAACTGGATGATCTTTAGGTTCCTTCCAACAAAAAACATTCCAGGATTCTATGATTCTACAAATGTTCATTAAATCAAGAGATTAAATAAAAAGAATTAACTTCAAATTAATTATTACAGGGATTAGAACTCACTAGAATTGTGAAAAAATGGTCAGGCTTGAATATCTTAAATTATTGACTTCAAAAATAACAAAGTTCAAATCAACACTATGCAAAACTTCATTACCACTGGAATTCCAGTCTGTGAACTCACCATCACATTTCTCCAATATTTGAACAGTGTCTCCAATCTCCAGTGATAGGCCATGTGGGACTGTCCCTCGAAAACCAGCTATTACTGAAAAAGATAACAAGTTTCAATTATTTACAGCATCCAAATGTCAACTACTATTCCTCTTCTTAACGAAAATAGTATATTAACATGGGAAGTTAAGTTAGAACAAACAGGCTTACTGAAATTTAGTAAGCTGTAGGAAGAACCAGAAGTTAAGCCACTTTTATGAGCAGAAAATTTAAAATGCAAGACACAGAAAAAAACTCACAGACCTATTATACAAAGATGGAAACCTTGCACAGGAGGACACTTTTAACTAGACCTACCTACTCTGAAGGACTGAGACTTGATTACAAACATGTATCAGACCTCAGAATTCTACAAGCTGAAAGTGACAGTGTTTTTGTTGCCACCTATACCACCCATATACCACAATAAACTTCTTTCACACTGACTTAGTGGATGCTATAGAGTCAATGCTGCACATAATCCCAAATGTGGGGAACTGGTTAGGGGGTGGAGGCCAGTAAAGCACTTCTGCTCCCTAAAACACATTAAGTGCTCACACAGTCCCTCTTACAGTCCCCCTGAAGCCAGTGAAGCCCATGACCTACAAGAGCTACAGAAATGGGCTGCCCTTACTGGACATAAAAACATGACTCAGAAGCAAAATGTTCACCAGAGCAGTGATGTTCCCAAATACTTATAATGGTCACATTTTAAGTCTTACATTTCTTTTTCACTCATATTTACTTTTTTTCACACAGAACTGAAATATAATACTCAAAACCCACTCAAAACACTCATTCCTACAAATGTGAAAAATCTGTTAACATGCTAGAGACATATATATTCAGTTACTCAACCGTGTACCTATTGCAGTAGAAAATCTCAATTAAAATATTGCTTAACTCAGGCCGTAAGACCAAGCAATAGCAGTTTTGAGTCTTTGCATTTTTAACTTTTTTGAGCTTCATTTTGAAGATGAAAGAGGAACATGTCCTGCTACCAATCACAAAACTCCAAAATCACACACACAAAAAAATCACTCAATCACAAAAAAAAACAAAGGCAGAAATCACAAAATGACCTAGTGGCCTAACAGCAGTCTTGCTACAATCAAGTATCTCTCCATCTAGGTAGGAAAAGTCAAATCTCACACAGCAAAGTAAAAAAACCCACCAACTGGGAGGCATAATAAGAAAGCTTCATATATAAAAACCAAAAGGAAACCCCATAAGTGCAGATAAACATTTAAAGTAGCTACTCTTCCAACAAAGGACCTGCAAGATTTCGAGTCACAACAATCCATTTTGGTGGCTCTTGCTGCTGTCAGAGGTCCCTCCAGCCACAGGCAGAGACTGTGCTCAAACACAATATAACCTGTCACCTATCTCCTCTGCTTGTCACACTGTTTGTCACAGGCAGCAGGAGACATCAGCTGTCAGCAACCATAAAAACTGAAAAATCATTTCTGAATCCTTGCCAGAGAGTTTCAGATCTTAAGAGTAAACCAACATGATACGGTTTATACTATAGGATGTCATACATAAAAATACACCAAAAGTACATTTTGGCCAAGTCTTCAGAATGTTAAGGCTTCAAAACTCACTGAATTCAATCACCACTTCCATCATCATTAAATCATCAGTTTGCTTAAGGTTTTATTTAGCCCTCTGATAAAAGCCTGTGAGGTTTTTGTGCCTGGTCAGCCCTGAAGTTTGCTCTAACATGTGACAAGTATTGAGCTTTCCCTCCTTCCCCACAAGGCATGTGTACTGAATCCACTTCATTTTGGTGCTCCTGCTTCTCTCAAATAAATTTACATAGAACTAAAATACCCAGAGATAAAGTACTAAAAAATAAAAAGAGCTTATCTGGTTCCCCATCCATGGTCAAGTTTACAATTTTTTAAGAGGGTTAATTGCAAGACAGCATTTCCACAATGAATAAGTTTTTCTAAGAGTTGAAAAATGAGAATTTTTTAATTGATTCTTATACAAAAATCTAAAAATTAAAATGGCTTATTACATATGAACATATTAATATAAAACTCCCTGAATATTAATATAATGTATATCTAAATTCCTCTGTAGCACTGGACAGGAGCCATTCTGGTCACCTTTCCAGCTTGCAAGAAGCAAAAGTGAAACATGAAGCCTGTCAAAATAGCAGCTATAGGCACTGAAATAAAATTTAGGAATTAACAGAATCAACACGCAAAGCCAAAGCAAACAAATCCTTGTGTGTTGTTACATTTGTGAGATGTCATATTTTTAAACTACATGAGGTTAAAAGAATGACAGTAATTTTCTCCTCAAGAGCCAATATACCCTGTCATATTGTTATGATCTGACTTTGCTGTGACACTCAACTTTTATTACATTTTTAGTTACTAGGTCTGTTAAAGATATT
This sequence comes from Heliangelus exortis, assembly GCF_036169615.1. Lineage (NCBI taxonomy): Eukaryota > Metazoa > Chordata > Aves > Apodiformes > Trochilidae > Heliangelus > Heliangelus exortis. The sequence continues at coordinate 170,939,597 of NC_092422.1, forward strand.
TTCTTTTTCTTTTTTTTTCTCTCTCTCTCTCTCTCTCTCTCTCTCTTTTTTTTTTTTTTTTTTTTTTTTTTTTTTCCCTAAGAGAACTGTAAAAAATCCTTTTAGGACAAAAAAAGACTGAAATCTGACACAGTGTAGAAAATAGCTAGAATTCATTTTAGAGCATGTATGGAAGAAAAAAAAATACACCTTGAAATATCTTTTAGAAGGACAGCCTGCAGAGTACAAGAAAAAGAAAGAACTGAGGGCATCACCCTGTACTTCAGGGGACCACTGACCCTGTGCATTCACCCAATCCACTTGCAAAACTCTGGGTTCTTTAAAAGGTCTTCGAGTGAGGTCAAGTTCACAACAGGCAGCCCATTGTCCTAGGAATGCCACTTAAAACAAAAGAAAGTGCACTGCTGTGTAGCTGATAACTTAATGCAAAGCACAGGAACACACAGATAAATTTATCACACAAATGTTTCCTCAGCTAACCTGTATTTTTTTTCTTTTTTAATCTATGGGGTATATGAACCCCATAAGGAGAGTACAGAGAGGATAATGATAAACTCATGGAAGGAAGTAGTGACAGTTCGACCAGAGAAAATTCCAGGGTTCAACAGGTCAGCTAGGACACAGAGTTCTTAACTAAACCATGATACAAATTTGATGTACTGAATCTCTTGCTCTTTCCTCCCTGATGTTCAGAAACACGTTTCAGATGTTCCTTAATTCTTTTCCTTCGTTGTAGTAAGCATAAAATTAAATCTCTTGGGGGTGAACAAGGCATAAGGTGCTCTCAATCTAACTATATATGTAACAATATATATTTGGTAACCTCACAAACCTGGGCTCTTTACCTATACAGGGTTCACCAGGCAGGGAGCACCAAATATTCACCATTTTCGTTCTCATAACAACTCTAGCTGGTGGGTTTATCACCTCTCACTTCCATTGTAACTGGACAGCAGTGACCACAGAAAAGGAAGACAGAAAGGAGAAGAGAAATCCACTCTGAATACAGCTCACCTACCAATATCTGCAATCTTTGCAGATGGGCTGTCCAGGCATGTGTCTGAAGCTAAATATCAAAAGAACTTATATCTAGATATATTTTTTCATCATTGTACTACCCGAATGTCATAAAAATCCCCTGACTGTGTTTTCAAGCACAGTCATAGTGATCAATGCCCTCTTCAATCACCTCTTAGCAACACGACAAATGTGGAGCTCCACAATAAAAGTTTGTAGGAGGATATATTCTCAGAAGCGTTTTAGAAACCAAGCTCAAATACAGCAGCTGGTTGGCATCATTAAATATTTTCTTGCTGCCAAAGGGTACTGAGAGGATGAGAAAACAAGACAACACAGAACACAAAAACTCCAATCCATATAGAAGGTGGAATCCTATGGTGAAAACTGCAGCTGCAAGCTCAAAAGAACAGTAAGTTTAATAAAAAGGTGACATAAGACCTTACAGGACATCCTTTGTCTATGTTTCACAAAGTTTTTCACTACAAGGACATTTGCAAATAATTGCAGAAAGGTATTCAATCCTTGCCTTCATTGCAATTAGGGAAGAGGAGAGATAAGAACAAGAGTTCTTCTTATGATCAGCTTGCTGGAGCACCTCCCTGTGAAGAAGGCTAAGGAAGCTGGATGGTTCAACCTGGAGAAAAGGAGGCTCCGAGGTGACCTTACAGCAGCCTTCCAAGATCTGAGGGGGGCCTACAAGAAAGCTGGAGTAGGGCTTTTTACATGGGTGTGTAGTGAGAGGACAAGGGGAAATGGTTTCAAACTTGAAGAGGGGAGATGTAGGTTAGACACTGGAAGAAATTCTTTGAGGGTGGTGAGACACTGGCACAGGTTGCCCAGGGAAGCTGTGGCTGCTCCCTCCCTGGAAGTGTTCAAGGCCAGGTTGGATGGGGCCTTGAGCAACCTGGTCTGGTGGGAGGTGTCCCTGCCCATGCAGGGAGGCTGGAGGTGGATGAACTTTAAGGTCCCTTCCAACCCAAATCATTTAATGATTCTCAAAAGAAACTTCATATTTTTGCTCTCATGCAGATCACTGCCTGTCTGTGCTCAGTTCTACATGTGCAAGAGCCTTGTGCACCAAAAGATCAGTCTCAGCCCAATGTCTTAATTGAAGCCTAAACTATGTTTTTGGTGCAGAAACTCACTTTGCAGAAACTCCTCTGGAGCACAGATAATACGGCTGTTCTGAGGAATGAAAAGATTTTTTTTTTCCTACTTGCAACTACTGCATTCAAATCTTACACGAGTTAGCATTATAAAGATGCATTTGAGTCTCATCAAGAGCACACTTGCTTTCATGGCTGGCTTGACCTTCTGTTACAAGATAAAAATGTCTCCCCAGAAAGACTGCAATGTGACACGGCGCTCAAGATGTACCCCTGATACAAGTTAAAATTAAGCTCAACACTACAGAAGGAGACACAGAGTACACTGCAGTTCCTGGCTGAGTAGAAGGATGTACACCCCCACACATAGTGGAATCAACAGCAGCAGAAGTACCATCTACAGTAACTACTAATAGATCAAAAGTGAGCATTTTCAGGCTTTATGTAATAATAAAATGTTCTTGAATTGAAGAAAGAGGAGGGGGGAAAGAATGTGGGGTAGAAAAATGTAAATTACTGTCATTACTTGGCCATTTCTTGCATGGTAAATACTGGAGTAAGAAATAGGCTTGAGTTCCATGCCCTAAGTCATGATGCCCCAGATATCAGAGGTAGCATATGAGCTGCACAGAACTGTGGTTAAAATGCACTGGAAAATAATAGATTTGGAGGGTGGGAACACTGTGTCAGAGGGACTGGCTGTGGCAGGGAGCAAGATGCTCTGATAGAAAAGGAATCGATTATCTGGTAACAGGGGTGGCTGGCCCACTGAAAAGTTTTGCTTGGGGGTATATTCTTAAAATTTTTATGCCTGAAATAACTGGAGATGTGAACATAAGAACTAATGAGGCAGATGTTGCTGTTTCTTTCCTTCTAACAGATGACTAGAAGCTATTATTGATTCCAGATATTATCTGCTATAATTGAAATCAGGTCCTCTCAGTGGCAAAAGCATTTTTTGAAGTTTTCAATTCGGACTCAAGTTGCCATTCTTTTACCAGGTTGAGACTTTTTGAGACACACATATTTCAAGGGGTTTCTCTTCTCTTGAACAGTTGAAAAAATACTCTAAAACGCTATGATAAATGAAATCAGGAGCTTCTAACATTATAAAGTTAGTATATTACTTAAAACAATAATTTACTGCTGTCCTTTTCCTTTATGATGGAAAATTGAGCATGTTTTTATGAAGTTTTTTAGCTGATGAGTAATGATGTGTGTATATTACCTTTGAGGAAGGCTCTAATTCTGTGATCTTTATTGCAGGTGTGTAGAAAACTCTCCTTTAATGTGTACTTATGGATTGTAAACACAACAGACATCTGGCACTGTAAGCATCAGCACAAAATGTGACATCAGAGACAGTGTATCACCAGGACAGCCATTAAAAAGAAAAAAAAAATAAAAAAATCAGACCAATGACTCTAACCAGGATACTGCTTATACACTGATGTCTGATGCTACTGAAGTTACTGAGGCTACTGAAGTTACTGACCACTGGAAGCAATGCAAGCATCTAGTGGTACAGCAACCAGAATTTGTTGGCACAGGATTCTCCTGGACCGGACATGGTATTTCTGTTTTTAATAACCAGTGATGGGTTTTTTTCTTCTATGAATTTTCCTAACCAACCTTTCCATGCATCATAATGTCAGTGTCCACAGACTCACAGTAAGCTTTCCAGTTTCAATATGCTTCCTTTTGTTTTATACTGCCTCTTAAAATTTCATTTTATGTCCCCTTGCTCATGTGGGAAAGTTTGAATAAGCAATTGCTTGTCATCCTCTCTTCACCTTGGCTGTACCTTTTCCCAGATGAAGCTTTTTTTCTCCTCAAAAGAACCTGAAGAACCTTTTCAGCTTTCTAAATAGGCAGAATTTTGAGAAGCATAAACACACAGAGGCATACAAATTTGCTAATGTAGACTGGCCAAAGCTTACTGTAAAAGGCCACCACATACACTGAGCTCTGCCTACATATGAATTGATCAGGGTAGAGATATACATATATATATATGATAGCATAGCTACATGCTCTAATGCACAAACTAAATGGGGCATTTCAGTAATGCACTGTGTTGCCTACAGGTACCCCAGGAGGTTTGCTGCAAACCAAAAACATGGTAATGAAGACAGTGACAGAAAAGCAGAGGTAAGGAGTGCATGTGTGTACATGTGTCAATCTGATCACCTTTGAACTGAATGTTATGTTTCTATAATAGAGGTAATCCTTAAATCTCTGAAAGATTACTGAGGAGACACACTCCTTTTATACACACACACATTTATATTGAAATGCAAGAATGAGATTTCTCTTGCCTGTATATCTTCTCCACAATTAAAAGGATCAGACCCATAGCTCAGATAATGACAGTCCAGAGCCTCCTATGGCTTTTGAATAACTCAAGTGCTGTCCCCGTGCAGCAAGCAGTTGTTGTTCTGAAGGACATGAGTGCTTGTGTGGAATTCTCATAGTAAGAACACTTCTTGAATAGCTATTTATGAAAATATCTGAAAGCACACGAAAGGTTTGTATCTATGTACAAGCTCTGAAAATAATTTATTAATGACTTTGTAAAGTAGAATATTTATATACAACTATTCTTGATATGTCTCAAAAATAAATAAAATAATAGTAATTTAAAAAGACCAAAAAAGCCCAAACCTAAGAAACCTCAACAAACCCTCTGGAATTCCTACTGTGAATAGCACCATCTACCTATACAGATGAGGCAGTTTCCAAGTCTGATATTCACAAAGGACACCGAGCTGCAGAAGGCTGTATTCCCCCCCTGTGCTGGGATTTAAATTCAGCAAGATAATAACCTGCAAATCCCCAATTAAAATGCTGCCAAAAAACACAGGACAATTTTAACATATGTAATCAGTGTAGTGTGACTGTTTGAACATTTGTCAATTTCTTCTCATCCCTGCATCTCAGCTACAGGCGGGGATGTTATCATCACTCTGAGAGAAGCATGATTGGTTCTCCCTATATCTGCAAACATTTTTGCCAACTCTTTCTTTTAGGTACCCAAGCTTTTTTACTTCATTACTTCGAAATAGCAACATCTTAACAATCCAGATAATAAAAAGAAATAAGTGGGAAAAAGTAGATTATGTTAAGATGACATTATCTATGAGAACAACCTTCTTAGGTTAAAAATAACTATGTTACTCATTATGACTTTTATTAAGTATTTCCAAAGGTCTAAGCATTTTCAAACTTTAAGTAATTGCCTTCATTTTTAATAGGATGATCAAGAAAAAGAGCTATTGTTATTTAATTTCAACTTAAAGTCTTCATGTTTTGTTCATGGCTTTTGGGGACCTAAAGTTTCTGATTAAAATAAAAATAAATAAGCAAAAAACAACCAGGGTTTTTTGTAACTATCTATATAGGTATAGTAAAGAAGGGAAGTGACTGAATTCACAGCACAAGTGCATGATCCAAGGTCCATAGAAGCCAACAAAGCCCTGTGGGCAGCAGGGTTGGATCTAGAAGATCTTTAAGGTATGTTACAACCTTAGCTTTTCTATGATTTTTGACAGCAGATACTGGATCTCAAGACAACTCTTCAGTGCATTTTGAACCCCATTAAAGCATCAGGTGGTACTCACCAAATCTTCCAAAAAGGTAAATTTATGAGACACAGAGTTTTACATAATTTCAAATTCAGATCCATTTTGATACTTCTGTATATGCCAGAAGGTTTGCTGGCTACCTCTCATATCCCTACAGAGCCAGCAGAATTGAATGGGAAAATTAAATGACTCACATAATTATAGACACAGGAGATATCTCCCAAAAAACACAACTTTTTTTCAGTATAATGCAAAGACAGTTATTTTAAAGTAGGCCTTGAATAGATGAGTAGATCCTTACAATTTCATGCTGACTTAATGTGAAAACACTGCGTATGGTCCAAAGTCTAATGACCACACATTTCCTCATTCTACTTTTTCTTCTCCCAAAAGCATTATAACACAATCTGCTGCTTTGATCATAGGGGGGTGTGGGAGTGTAATTTCACAGCCTTTAACAAACTTCAAGTAGCACCATACAGACAGACCAAAGCTCAGAAGACGTGTAGTCTTGTGAACTGCAAAAACCAAAACTGCAGTGCAAGCTGCTGCATTACTCTTGAGCAACTCTTAGAGTCACTCAAAGGGAATAAAATCAACAGTACAGTAGCTGGGAAACTCCCCGTGACTGGTGGCATCAAAGAGCTGGGCAAATGGGACTGATTTCCCCTTCATATTTCACATTTATATCCCTTTCAAGTAATAGTAGCATTCAAGGAAGCCAAGAAAAGCAGAGCAAGAGCATTTTTTTCACTAGTACAAAAGAGAGAGCACTTATCTTCCACAGTAAAATTTTTTCTAACAGACAGATCTGTCAAATGACTTTACAGATGAACACTGTGCAGTTTTCTTCTATTTCCTTTGGAACAGCAGGATTTGACTCTGTACTTGATATGCCACAGTGGAAGACAGTAAAAGTATCACAGGAAAGCCAGTGGAGCCCAAGCACACACGCACACACAAATACAAAAGTTAATACCTCTTGCAATTTTCAATGCCATTATTTTTCAGCTTTCTGGTATCATTATATTTCATATGAGTTTTAGTCTCCTGGTAATCCATACCTCTCTGACATTCAACCATTTCAATATAAATTTATTTAAAGAATTTTCATTTTACCAGTAAGAGCACTGTTCATTTTGAATTCAATCTGCCTGCAATCTTCTCTCCAGCATTTTGTAATTCAAGGAACTATTCTGCTTTTGTAAGCTGTGAGTCTTCACTACATCATGACTTAAAATGCATATTTGTTAAATGTTGGCTGTTGGCTGCACAGCAAAAAAATACTGGAATATGGTTTTAATCCTAAGTAATAATTTATTTAGTGTGAAACAAAAGCCCTATCAAATCCTACAATAAACAAATTGTGCAACTTAGCTAACATTAAAAAGGACCTGTAATTGTGAACTTTCTGTAGCCTGTTCTACAGGTCAGTCAGTTCTCTGTGGACATGAACTCAGTAGCAGAAAAACACCTGAAAGACAGGACAGTTTGGCAAGGTGTGGAAATAAGTAAAACTAAGAAAGACAATAATTACAAATCACTTAGAAGTACCCTGGCACATGTTTTTTATCTTAAATGAGGCAGAACTTTCTTGATCTAGTGTAATTGAGGTGTTTCAAAGACACTGGAATACAGCTATCAAGACTAGAAAAGCAGAACTACTTGTGAAAATCCTCAGAGACTGATGAATACAAGCTTAAACATCCCACTCTGGCTTTAAGATAGCTTATTAGGCTTAATGGTTGGACATAACCACTGCACTTTACAGCCTGATTTCAATAGTTGTGCCAGCAGAATTCAGTGTATTTAGCCCTGCCGAGTTTCATCACTAACCCATAATCTCTATAATGTTAAAACTTAAAGAGATATTTGATGTAATCCCACAGGTATCCTAAAATGTTTGACCAAATAGAAATGTAACAAGTACGTATGCTTTTTTTCCTAATCAAAGCTCTGAAAACTTAAAAAAAAACCCCAAACCTGGATGCATACATTTAACAACACCTCTGTGGTGTTACAGTGCCCTTTCAGAAGTGCAAATGTAGGATCCTCTTCAAAAATCAGAACATTCACATTCTGCTCATGCTTGCCTCTCCCTCCAAAATCAAGGGTGAAAAGTGTTTAGGTTCAATTGGCAGCTGTTTGTAAAAGAGCACAAGAGCATTAGAAAAATGTATCTGAAAAGTATACTCAGACAATTATGATAATGAAGATTGCTGACAAGGGAGTGATTATTCTGTTTGATGTGATGGGGGGAAGAAAGTGTATGAGCAAACGGTCCTCTTCATATGTTTATACTATGATTCACTGGTGCATCTGAACATTTATCTATTCACATACAAGCCCTTAAAGAGAGATGATTCTTTTGTTTTTTATCATATTGGGAGGGGGCTTAAAACTACCTGCCACTGAAGCTCTCCTTATACATTCCTCTAGATTTGGCACTGAAGCCCAAGAGTAACCACAGGAAAGCACAGAAAATAGTGATGTATTTCTGAAAACCTGCTACTGGGAGGCACATGCTATCATCACACTGCACCATGAAGTACTTCCTGAGTGAAATGAGTCAAGAGCTCAACAAGAAACTGGAATGTCCAAGGCAAACCAGATAGAGGTACTTCTTTTCTTTGATTATTAGTTGTCCCATCCTCTTCCAGAAGAAAGAAACTACAGGTCTTTTTTCTGAAGCTCTTAAAGCCACAAGTAGTAAAAACTGTTCTGTAAAAAACAACAGGCACCTAAATAAACTTATGTCAGCCTGGTGTCTGCCAGCAGGAATGAACAAAGATGAAATAAGCTAACTCAGATCAAGCAGATTTGAAATCTATCCATTTGGTCACTGTCCATGCCCTTACATTAAACCATACAATATACTTGTTTTGCACTGAACCACAGTACAAAACCTACAGACTTGAGGGCAAAGAAGCTGTCAAAGTTCACTTCAAAGTGGCATGGACAAGGCAGGGAATGAAGGGGAATGGAAGTCAAGGAAAAAACAGTAGCAAAGAATCACAGTCATAGAATGGTTTTGACTGGAAGGGACCTTAAAAGATCATCCAGTTCTAACCCCCTGCATGGGCAGGGACACCTTCCAGTAGACCTAGTTGCTCCAAGCCCCATCCAACCTTCCCTTGAACACTTCTGGGGAACAGGCATCCACAACTTCCCTGGGAAAGCTGTTGCAATGTCTCACCACCCTCATAGTGAAGAATTTCTTCTTAATGTCTAACCTAAATCTGCCCTCTTCCAGTTTAAAGCTATTACCCCTTGTCCTATTGCTACATGCCCCTGTGAAAATTCCCTCCTGAAGGAGGTCTCCTTCAGGTACTGAAAGGTTTCTGTAAGGTCCCCCTGGAGCTTTCTCCAGGCTGAGCAATCCCAACTCTCTCAGCCTGTCTTCATAAGAGAGGTGCTCCAGCCCCGGGATCATCTTAGCAGCCTCCTCTGACCTTGCTCCAACATCTCCGTATCCTTCATGATGAAAGAAGAGCAGAGCCTCTTCCCAGGAGGCTTCTGTCCTGGAAGGGAGTGCTACCAGGGAGGGACAGAAAACAAACACCAGTTCCAGGGCTAGAATTGGCCACAGTGCCACAATTCATCAAGAGGACCATAATACCACACATAATACCACATATATAGCTGATATAATTACTATGTTAATTTGAAAACATTAATTTCCTTAATTGCTCAGTTTTTTTCCCCACAAGAGTCTCCTGGGGATCCAGACATAGTAACATAGGTCTTATGGGATTTACCAAGTACCTGAGGTAATGAGAAGACAAAGTTGTATTTTCCTTCTGTGGCTGAAAGCCCCTTCTGAAACAAAAACACGAAACTCAAGCACAAGATCACATGCACAAAGAAATTCTAGAAATAAGTAAATTTTATTCAAATGAACATTTACTAAGTGATGAACCTCAGTGATCATACCTGTGGTTGTTAGACATGTGGTTAAAAAAATATTTGGTCAGGTAAGAGAAGGTGAACTGATTTTCTGCTACTGCACAGCTATTCAAAAAAGATTTTTAACAACTACCTTCAGAAACTGGTTCCCAATTTATAGGGCTTTTTGCTTTTTATTGGACGTATTAATTCAGAAGCTAATTGGCAGGAATAAATCACCCAGACCTTACCACTGTCAATTAGAAGAAACAAAGCATTACAATTTACATATTTGACTGCACCATGTACCATGTCCATGGTGTGTCATGTCCATGTCCTGTAGTCAAAGAACAAAACTGTACTGTTCAGAGGAAGTAAAGACAGATTGTTACAAATTACTCTGGGAGTTCCTTGCATGAGGTTTTGCTCTCTGGTATGAAAGCTAATATGTCAGAAAGCAATTTATTCACCATCTAAGGTTTGATAAAGTAATTTAGTACAATAAAATATCCAGTTTTCTTCTTTCAAAGACCAAGTCACATCTGTACACTGCTGCAGGAATAAAGCAGTCCTGCCCAACAGCAATGATGGTGCTCAGGAAGCCAGCAGGCAAGAAGCTAAGTGAAAAAAACAGTCCTCACCAATCTAGCCTAAGAAAACCTTTCAGAGTTTGGCAGTTGCCCATAGAACCATGTGCAAGATGTACATAGCAAATAAGTCAAAGGACCAGTTCTATCCTATGCTCCATCTCAAAGGTCAACACATCAGGTAATGACTGTAGCTGCTACCATGACAATAAACGAGCAAACCAAAAACCTGAAGTTAAGGTATAAGCAAAATTCTGCTTAATTAGAGTCAGCTTGTGGCAGATGGTACTTGAAAACCAATGCATAGTATGTTCAAAGCTCCAAAGCATATGTAAAACCAGTTACTGGGGCACTCAGAAATTCAGCCACTATCAACATCCACTGTGAAGCCTCTTGGGGTAAATGGAACAAGAACCAGAACAGGTTTTAGTTAGAGAAAGACAAGAAGGCTGACAGGAGATTTGCATTATCTTCAACTGCAGCAAAGAACTGAACTTTGAAGAGTGACCTAACACAGAAGTATGCAAATTGCTAATGATACAGAAAAATTAACATGGAATCACTACCCCTGTCTCCTCAAAGCATAATTTAAAGGAATTAACTATCTGACAGGAGGTTTGAAAAGAACCAAACACTGCTTTCACAAAGGCATAATCAAGTTATGGAAAATAACTCTCACAGAACACTGAGGGTCAAAAATAGGAGGAATTTTAAAAAGAGGTTATAGATATAGAAGAACTCAAGTACAACAGCTCTAAATGCATGCTTTCACTTTGGAGGATTTTAAAAACTATGGTTAAATCTATACTTTTCTTGTTTCTTACATGCTCTCCCAATGCAGGGTTAATGGAAAGTTAAGAGACATCTGTGCCTGGCAGCTTGACAGCTCAGTTTGAATATTCCACCAAGCAGTTTCTGATACCGACTTCAGCTTCAGGAGCAACATACAGGTGTTGAAAATTCATAAATCACATGGTCAGTAGATTGCAAAGGCATTTTTCAAAACTGAGTGAAACAACCCCTTAGGACTAATAAGATGAACATCTTATGGCATGTCTACTATAGAGACATTTCTTTTTAAATAAAAGATTTTCAAAACCATTGAAAAGAATCAGCTGCTTAGAGCCAAGTCAAATAATAAATCTGAAGATGGTTAACAAGAAATACTTCAAAAACAACAGTAACTTTCCTTAGACTTATCTATCTTTAATTGTATGATTTAATACTCCTGCACATCCACTGTTCCGGATGTGATTTAGCAACAGTTTTTGATTCATATCCTACACACTAATCAAAATTGTTACATGTGTGTAAATAATCAATAACACACCTAGCCTGTAATTGGTTTATTCTGCCTGACAACAAACTGCAAAAAGAATTGCATTTTAAGGAATAAGAAAGAAAGTAGCTGCAATGAAACCCATAGTTAAACTTGGGGAAGAAGACGAAAGTAAGGAGCACACCAATGCTTGTGCCTCTACCATTCTTAAGCAATTTAAATACAGTATATTCAACTCATTTATAAAAATAAGTAGTTTATTAATTCTAAAATTATTATCTCAATTAAAAGAAACTCTTTTTTTCCATTTCACTAAGTTTGTCTGAAATATCAGCCAACAAAAACTGCCAGGCTTGCATAGAAATTCATTAGTTCCAACAAGCAGCAATGATGATGGTTGTGGTAATTACACTCATTGGTGGTTTGGTTACTTGTGCCAGAAGGAGATACCATTCTGTGACCAACATAATCCTCCCTAATCCTTGAAGGCTTGCATCTAAACCACTCAAGTGTCCCAGAAAGGAAATTACATATGAGTGAAACCAATCAAGTAGTCTGTTATGATTTTTCAGACTACTTTCCTAAAATGTACAGAAATTGGATGATTTTAGGCTTTTGGTCTCCAAAAGAACTCAAGGTTTCAAGTGAACAGAAAGAGAATCTATTTGTTCAAGCACATCTTGTGGAATTTGCAGCCTTTACATTTCAGCTGGATTTAACATGAGAAGAGAAAAACAATGAATTTTACTTAGAAATACCCCTGCCAACACTTCACCCTTTCTAAAACAAAAGATGGTATTGTACTGATGATGTTGATGTTCATCTGCCCTATTGTTTCTATTTTACTGTTTCAATTCCTTCCCCTCCTTTTATCTTTTTAAGGCCTGAAAGAATCACTAACATTGGCACATAATAAGCAACAATCAGTAAAAGGAGTGATCAGTGATGGATTAATTAAAATTAACAGTTACACTAAAGAGATATCTAATTTGTGCCTTTGTAAAAGCTGCACAGCAATACTTGGGACACAAAAAAGCCTGGCTGTAAGTGTGGACATCCATCACACCAGAATACTGAATTGATTAATGGAATTATTGTAATCTAGGGCAGCTACACACCAAAGCAAGATTTAAATATCACCTTAATGATTCAGCCTTGCAACTTGCTTTGCCCAGGCAGACTTTTTAAGCACAGTCCATCAGGACTAGAGATTTACATGTAATATTCAGGGATGACCTGGTTTCATCAACTTTAGCCATATTTAAGACTAGGAATGGGAAGCAGGATTAGGTGACAGGACAACGGTATTCTGGCTTCTACATTTTAGGATAGGGTTTTTTCCTTTATTAATTACTGAATTATATTTAAATTATTCTAATGTTAATGAAAGTTTGAAAGGTGTTTAGTTTTATTAACACAAGAACTAACTAAAGCAGAAAAAAAACTGGGCCACTTCAGATGAGTGTATTTTAATCTCATTCATCCTGAATTTAGTATAGTAGTGAATGAGAAAGATGCTTTCCAGTTTTGACTCTTGATAAAAAAACCTCTTTCCACCTTGAGAAATATATGTTTTAGAAACTAGAATTTCATACTAAATTACCATTTTTTTCAATTATAAAATTATTAATGCACAGGAGCTGTTTATTTATGCCTTTCAAAATTCTGGATTATTAAAAAATGACAACACAGGGCCCATGTAGAATTACATATGCTGATTGCTAGTGAAAGAGATTGAAGTAGCAGCAGAAGTAGCAAAACAGCAGAGTAAGTAGTTTATGCTTACTCACCATAAAAAGGTACCTAATCCTAATTCTAGTACCCAAGAGACATCTTTCAGAGCTGCTTTGATATCTCTGCAAGAAACTACATTCAGCCAGACATGAATACCCAAATATCAGAGATGCTGTTCATGTACATGGGCTTTGCTTTTCTCATATTTCTAGTATAACTGAGATGGGAAAAGCAAAGACACTACCAGGCTTCCATAGCTGGGGTGAGAGAAAGAATTATCAAGCAGTCATTGCAAAACTTAGGCACAGGACAAATGTTCTAGTTGGGTTTGCCCAGTAATTCATAGCTGACTACCATAATCAACAGTGTGAACCAGCAATATTTTGCCTGATATAACTTAGAAATTTAAAACCACCAAAACAAGACAGTATTCTCTTAAATAATAATAATTAAAAAATAAATCAAACACCAATCCCACAAACACCACCACCACCACCCCAAAAAAGGTCCCAACAACCCATAAGCAAAATCAAACAAACTAAAAACTAAAATGCAACCAACCAACAATGAACACCAAGGACAAGGATCAGTACAAGATGAATCAAGGATCAAGACCTTAATCCAAGGCTTATGATGAGACATTTTGTATTATTCCCCAAAAGACAAAAGAGGTAATGTAAACGTGTTAAAATTACTGTAGCTCACAACACAGAATTCACTGGATTTCTCAATCTCATTATAAGACTCTAAAGTAGGCCACAGCAAGTTTAACAAAATTTGACAGAAAGCAAAGATTAAGGGGTACTAGTATGCAAATCACCTTCCTGGAAAAGTTGATAATTTTTTCCCCACCCCTGCCATGTTTTTGACCAAGCTTCAACTAAAACATGATACATTGTCTCTGAAAAGATAGGAATATTTATGTACATACCTTTAAAAATATGTATTAATGACAAACCATGTGCTTTTAAGCCACTTAAAATTGATCTAGAATTCTTTCAGTATTTATCTTTCCTTAAGTAGTGATTTACTGCTGCTCAGTATTATTATCTTAAGTGATATGATTAGAAGGTATTTAAGAAATTGAATACATTATATAGAGATCCAAGTTCAATCTATACATATATTTATAAACTTTCAAAATAAAATTATACTCCCAGAACTCAGGCTTAATAAAGGATTTAATCTAACTGTGCAGAAAAGTATTTTAAAACAAACCTCAATTATGTGCTTGTGCAAAATAAGAAGGAAAATACCAGCTTTTTCTCTGTGAGCAACATTTGCAAGTTAAATTTAGGTAACCATATTTATCTGAATATTCAGCACATTCTGAAAATTATGGTTATTAGTAAAACAGAGAAAGAATGACCCACGAATGAGTCAAGTCTGCAAAGTGTCTGGCTTCGTTGTGTAACAAACTATAATAATGACTTTCAGTACAAAATATGCTTAACACTTAGTAAGTTAAATAATTCAGTGAAATTTGTCTCTTCCCTATATTCCATGAGTTAACTTGGACATTTAGGATATTAGAACTTCAGAATAGTTTTGTTTTGTCTGAGGGAAGGACAACACCTGACAATAAAATTCTTCATTCTAAGTAAACTCCTATAAAAAGCTCCTGAATCACATTATTAAATCTGAGAGAAGTATTCTGATAGATACTTATTGTACCTGACATTTTGTTTCCAGCTCAGTGTTTGGGATTTCATGCTGGGAATAGAGCACTGCACTCATGACATCATCGTTTAAAAGTGAGATGCTATTGCACCCACACTGCATTCAACAGAGCATGTTAATCTTATTGAATATGATTACACCCAGGAAATAATCTAGCTAACTCCTACCAAGCCATTATTTGGTCTTTTCTTCTTTAACTAAAATGGATACAGTTTAATGTATTTCTTTACACCCTTTTAAAAACTAGCATTTTCAGACTTAAGTGCTGTACACTTACAGGGTTTTGATGGAGAAAATTATACTGATTATTATATAGTGACAAGGTGAAACTGTGCATCTTATGCTTTGCTCTCTGTATTTTAAGAGCTGTAGTACTGGACTCATCTTTTTTTATCAACATATAGTCATGTTTTCAGGTGTCTGCATTGTAGTCAATGTAGCTGTATGTAAGGGAAACTTCCAAACCCAAATCTTCCTTAGGATTCAAGAACGTAACTTCCCAACACTGTTTAATGAAGATTTAAAGATTTCAGCAAATCAATTGCAACAGTTCAGTGTATCTGGCTACCCATGCCCAGGTTATACCATGAGTGCTTTCTCCATTGCTGTGTGTCAGCCAACTGGCATGCAGGTGGGGAAAAGTTATCAAGGATCATTAAACTTTAATGACCGAAACCAAACCAAATCTGTTGCAAAGGGAAAAAACTCCAAGGTAGAATAATTTTTGTCAATTATTAATGCAGATTTTTGCTAATCTTGGTGTCAGGTGGGTGGAGATGGAGAACTTTGAAAGAAGCAGCAAAAGGAAGTGGAAGAATTGAGGAATCTGAGAAAGTTGCATAAGGGTTCTGCAGGAGAGAGAAAGACGGGAGTTCACTCCTATACCAGGGAACTCCTAGAAGGAGGACAAAGGGAATGTGTCAGCAACTCAAATTTCATGCAATGTGAGGTAGGAGGAAATAGAATGAGCCTTTTAAAAACTCCAATCAAACTTTTTCTCTGTGAGGAATGGAGGAATTAGGTGGAGAAAGCTTTCAGAAATATACATGGTCTTAAATGTTTTTAGTATTTTTTAAATGTAATATTTATCTGGACAGGCAGCTGGAAACAGTGCCAAAAAGGTGAGAAAAGCATCTTCTCAGGACAGAGGCATTCTGAGATCACAAGTGGTCTCATTAAATCAGAGATGGCTCCAGGACCCCACTTTCATGAAGGGACTGTGCACAGATAACCCTCACTAGACAAGTGCAGATGAAACGTAAGTTGAATCTACTGGGACCTAAGAAACACCAAGACACAGTGAAGGGACACACAATACAGCTCTCACACATATATATTTATCCAGAGAGAAGTTTAACATATGGGAAACTACAGACACCTTTAAATCTTAAAATAAAGGGGGGCTGCTGAATTGGGAGATGCTGAAAAAAAAGCATTCAGTTGTTGGCTTCTCAGCCTTCTGTCTTCCAAGGACAGCAGTGTTCATGGCTTGGTTTTGTTTTCTTTTATGATGTGGTCATTCATCCTCAAGGAATGGGATAATTCCAAGAGTAACTTGGAACTCCAGAAGAGTAATAACTCCAGAAAAGTAATTCCAAATAAACCATAAGCAAGTAGCAGATTGCTATGGTTTCTAGCTTACATGGACCATTTCAAAGGTGAATGCCCTTCCTGAGTAGTGCTCAGCATCCCTTCCTATTTTAGAGCATTATTAATGTCTCCTGTTTAGGCATAGCCCAAAAAAAAAGGCAGTCAGCATTTCATATTTGACATTTAAGGACTTCAGTATGAAGTGACTTGATACTAATTACTGTGCATGAAACCTCAGTGTTGTGATTGATCACTCAAAAGCACTGCAATAAAAAAATAATTAGTTGTGATAGAAGGACAACAGAAATGTTTGGAACTCCTGATAGCTGATGAACTGTCTAGTTGTACAAAGCCAGAATTCCACAGGAAACAATGCAGTAGTCTACAGGATCTGTATTTACACAAATAGATGAATTAAGAGGATTAATTAACATTCCGGTGCGTCAAAGAATGGAAACTGTCAGGACAAGAGCAGGGTAGGAAAATTAAAAGGTAAGAACTAATGTTTCTAGAAAAAAATAATTAGCAGCCAATTTATCATACTGCAACTACCAACCAATTTAATATCCTGAGGGGGCTTCTGACAAGCTAGAAGGGGAAAATTAAATAAATTGTCTGAAACAGATCTAGGGCAGTATTCTAGGTCAGTATGCCGAGAGAGGGAGTGCTGCAGAGGGCTGGGCAGTGGCGGCTCTGCAGTATCCCAGCTGCCAGCGGGCGTTGCTCTGGGCACAAATCCCACAAAGGAAGTGAGATAGGAAACTGGCTCTTTCAGCACGCTGACCTCAGTGGCAGAACAACCCATCCTGTCCTCTGGGATTCACTCAAGCTGACCACAAAGGCACTAGATGCCCCCATACACTCATTTTTACAGCCGCGGCTGTAGTACTGTTATTTTTGGAGGAAAACTTATTTAATCACAGAGATACTGTGAAAAATCTGTATACTGATTCTTCAACATGAAGAAAAGTCATAGCTGGGATTCTCTTCCCCATGAGCAGGAATGTGCTTGTTACCTTCTGCTCTCATTTTCAGCAGCTATCAGGCTCCTCCATCCTATTTTAACATTGGTGGGGGGATTTGGCCATCTCACTTCATAACAAGCAATTAGGAAAATAAAGCAAACCAAGTATTCCAGAAAGACAACCAATGTGACTGCAGTGTAACTGGTGGAAAAAAGTGTTTTTCTTTTTTTCTTTTCCCACCACCAAAAAACCAACAACCAGTGAACACACCCAAACTCCAATATTTACATTAGTTTCTCAGTCCAAAGTATTACAATATGCTTCTTCAACAAACTTCCCCACACCCTTTTCTAAGAACATATTAATTTTAAACTCACAATTACTGAACAAATTATGCTGCCCTAAATAAATCTGTCAAAGTTAGCTAGGCCATGCCAAAATGTTTTTTCAAACCTGAAAGACTGCAATTTACCTTAGGGATCAAGTTAGGCATGCCAGTGTAAATCACAAATATCTGTATGCCAGAACAAACATTCAAAAACCGTCTAAACTGGTAATTACCTAATAATTACCTAATTCATTTAAATGGATGACCATCAGCTAAAAAGGTAAGGCATTCACTAAGTAAGTCTTGATTTAAAACAGGCCCAAAGAAATGGTTCTAACATCTAGAAGACACTAGTCAAGAGCACAATATTCATAGAACAGGAGTCCAAAGTGATTTTAATTTTGTTTATAAAAATATATGTCAAGAGCTTTAAATGCTCAGGAAGGAAAAAGAGGAATCTAAATGAATCTCAGGAGTGGCTGCTCATTCACTTAAATGCAGCTCAAAGTGTTTGCTTACACAGGAACAGAATTTGAACAGCTAGTCAAACACATGAATCTCTAAAAATTTTTTTTTTTTTTCATTCATCTGATAGACCTGCAACAAAGCATCATTTTTAGTTGCTGTATCCAGAGCAAACAAAAGGCCTGGTCACTGCTTGTGGAATTCATGTCTACAGCTAAAGCTGCCTATGTGAGATCAAACGAATAAAGCACTTATTATTTTTAAATTACTTTACCTGCATTTTTTGCTGTAAATATGGCCTACATATACGTCATGTTTGTGGATACAATTTTGCACCCATCTTACTTTTACTTTTGAAAACCTCAAACATTCTGGGAGTTTGCCAATTAATTTAAAATAAGATACATAAATATTAGGATTTCATAGGTAAAAAAAGTGATTTTTCTTCCCAATATACAGCTTTTGAACATTTAGCAGTCCCTCTAATAAATTTTGATACCACATTCAGGTATCTCTGAAGCTCTGAAGACCTAAGTGAAAGATGGAAAGTAAGCCTATACACAAAGTTACTTGCTTTTATCTTTCAACAGAAACACAAGTGGATTATATATGTTGTATTTCACAGCATATAAAAAACAGGTATTAAATATAAGAATGCAGATGTACATCACTTCACCTTCATGTTTGAAGATGGGAGCCTGAAAACAGTACATGGGCCATTCCCCCTGTAAGGCCCACCTGCATTATCCACTGGTTCTCCGCATGCTTGGCATTGCAGCCACTGCTCCTCACCTCTTCCAGAAGCAAAGTTCCCATAAAATACAACTTTGAAAGCTTCTGTTAATTCTTACTAGCTAAATTTACCAGGGTATTCATGGCAAGTTCCTACTTTAAATACCTTACATAACCCTGTAGTTACTAGTAAACTAAGATGTAGGTATTGAGGTAACAATCCACTTAATGCTCTTAGGATGAAAGAAATGGGGAATTCCTACTGAACTTCAACTTAGTAACTACCTTATTCAAGAAACACCAAGTTCCTCCACTGCGTTACAAAGGTTCAAGAAATGAAACATTAGAAGAAACCTGAACTATTTCCCTGTATCATGTCTGAAAATTTCCCAGCCTTCCCAAGAACACACACAGAAATTTGAGGCCTGGCAAGGCCATTATGAACTAAGAAGCATAATAGTTGCTTAAAAATAGGCAACTATCATGTAACCTTTAAACCACATGCTTCATGACACAGGCTATACATCTCCTTTAGAGCAAGACCTCCACCAACACCTAATGCAAGCACTTATCAAACAGACCTGCCAAACACACCCGCAGCAACAGTCAAGAGATGAAAACTGGGAAGTACAAAGCAGAGTTCAATGACGGGAAGACCACTCTATGCAATTAATATTAACAATTTATAAAAGAACTAAAGCAGACATTGCTTCTTCAAAACCCCCAAAATACAAGGAAGTACAAAGGGACTTTCTTCACTTCTTAAAATTTATTAAAGGCTTCAGCAAAACAGCAAGGAGGATAAGCATATTAACTCAAGCCTTGGAAAGCACTGCACACACAGAACAATTTGTTACAGAACTAGAAATACAGAGCAGCAAATGTTTATCTGCTAGCTTAAACACATAAGTATCAGCCTAGAACAAAAGATTTCTTTTTTAAACAGCTTGTCAACACTTCTGTGATCTACTATTTAATTGAGCATGTCTTGTGTTGGTAAGAACCGGGTTGCATGTGTGTTTTCCACTTAGCACTGTGGCTTTCCAATAGCAAATTCTCCATCAGTAATTTTTCCACCCAAGTGAAGTACTTTGTATTTCTTTCATCTGTTGAACCTTGTTCCCTTCCAACCCCATAGTGTTATCTCCAAGATGTTTTAAGCAAAAACTTCAGTGTGAAAATTGTGAGAAAAGACACAAGTATTCCTTTGCTATGCATCAATAAAGCTGAAGATACCTGCCTTCACTGCAAAGCTGCTCAGCTTTCAAGTTACTTCCAAAACTGTGTATCAATATGTAAAGTTTTATTTTCTTTTTTCTTTTGTTTTTCTTCTAACTAGTAAACAAGATATCCATATGCACCAAACTTAGATATTATTAATAAATGCTGGCATTTACCAGCAACTACTTTTAAAAATATTTGGGCAATCGTGGTCTGTTCCCTTGAATGAGATTAAGTGCCCTTCTTTCGATACAGAAAACCAGCAAAATTTAACTCTCCATTCTCTTTTTCATACTGGTTTCCAGCAGCCCTTCATTTGTTGTTTTGTGTTTCTGAAAAAGGTGTATTCACAACATTCTAGCTGCATAACTTTCTTGTTCCTTTTTTCATTAAACTTCAATTCCAAGTTCAATGATTTATGTAACTAAATTTTGACTGCCACAGTGCATTTAATTTGTATATTCTAGATGACAAGAATAATGTATGATTACTTCCATTTTAATAACATTATACATCCTTTGAAAGAAAGATTTTTATCTATATTAAATACTATTACCCCAAACAAAGCCTTGAGCTCTCATCCACTTTCTGTAGGACAACTTATCAAGAATAGCACATTCATTCCTAGAAATGACCTCCACTCAGGATAAAGAGCTTGAAAGCAGCTATTCTCTATGCTGACAGATTTGTAGAAAAAAAAACAGAAAGAAAAAAGTAAAAAAATAAAATAAAATTTATATCCACATAGCAAGCTTATTTATAAATTACTACACCATGAGGAGGACCTCAGGTTACTTACTACATTTGCCTTCCATAAAACCAGATACAATTACTTCCTCAGTGTATTAAACTGTACTAATTTGTGAGCTGCTTTGTTATGAAAGACTTTCAAAATCTTTTTCTGATTCTAGATTTCTGGGTAACGTCCAGATTTGCAAACTAGACACCATGATCAGCAAGCATCTTAGCTAAACACCATCTACATATCTGGATAATGAAACTGCCTTTCAGCTTCCAATTAGTTCTTGGCTTCTCTTGTAATTTCATATTGTCCCAATAATAAGCCTGTAAATAACCATTTTAACTTGATTTCTGACTAATAATTGATTCACTAATTCCATCCACTTCAGTTTTAGCTGTGACATCAGCACTGAACACTGCTCTGTCAAAAGCAAATCACCATGTCAATGGATACATTTTCCATATTTTTCCTGTTTTCAAAACACCTGCAGAACCACATTGGTTTTAAATACCTCTTTTGAATAGGATACAGTATCAGCAAACTGCCAGAATCTGCCAATCTCATTCTCCCAGCCTACAAATGAGGAATCCGTAATTCAGAAAAGTATATGAAAAAGTTGGGTTTTTTTCTTAACATAACTGACTAGTGCAAGTGACTTCATGTGTTTTCTGCCTGGCTTTACTGGGTCTGAGGTTCTGGTAGCAGTACTGACCTTTGTTGTTACTAATGTGAACAGCAGGGAGGCACCACCATTTTGGGCCATGTCACCTTACTTTTACAACCTTCCACTGCATCAAGTCTGAAAGCATGTATTAAACTCACTGCAGCATTGCTCCCTTCAGATAGCAACCTACTGACTTCATGTGCTCAGTCTTTATAAGACACATCCCAGTTTTTAACTTCATTAGACTTCAGACAAAACCCATGGTCTCTTTTCTCAAGTCTTTCAAGGCAGTTCTTAAACTCTGAATAACCAAATAACCCACTGAACTCCACCTAATCAATTCTTGAAACATTTTTCTGTATACTTGGGTATCTTTTTGTGTTAGGCTGAATTCCTGATTTAACAAATATTAGTCTAAGAGAACACCAAAGTAACAAAAAAAAAAAAAATGTAAAATATCCTCTAGGCACAGAAATGAGGTTCAGCTCTGGGCTATTACAAGAAAGCAAATCACATTAACTTACCAAAACTTTAAAAAAAAGTAAATGCTCGAGTACATCATAGCTTCTGGCAGCATAATCTTGTAAGTACACTATTAACACATTATACTATCCATAAACAGAGAAAGAATTTGCAAAATAACCACAGCATATTCCTTTACTTACTACTTGTACCAGGTTATGAGTGTGGTTATGAGTGTCAAGGATTCAATAACTTTTTTCATATAGTGCCAGAAGTGAAGCATTCTTCTGCTTTGTTTCCTTTTGTGCTTACTTTTGTCATCACTACAAACTTTTAAAGACACACTTGGGAAATTCAAAGGAGATGGATACATTAAACCAGTGACACAAGGAGAGTAGAGTTTAGGTTAAAATAGAGGCTAGAGAAGTGTAAGAGGGGAAAGGCAAAGAATGAAGGTAGGAATTGTGAGACAGATTCCTTTCTCCTCCTCCTTTTGAAGTCCTAGACTTTTTGTATCTGGCTTCTAAGTGAACATAAGAAAAAACTTTGTCACCATGAGGCAGTCCAGCAGTGCAAAAAGATGCTCAGGAAGGTTGTGCAGTCTCCCTAACTATAATTTTTCAAGGCTAGCAACTGGAGAAAGTGCTGAATAACCATCTCACCTCACAGCTGACCCTGATTCAAGCACAAAGTTGGACTACAGACTTTCTGAGGTCCCTTTCCTCCTGAATATGCTGTGATTTATTCTGAGTTCTCAAGCTGAGTTTGTGACTAGAGTTCTAAAACGTGCATGAAAAGAAAGGGGGAAGAAAACCAAACCCAGACAAAAAAAAAACCCCAAAACTATTAACTAAATTCTGAAGAGCCCTTTTACTATGTTTACAGTCTTCCTGCTTGTTGTCATGTTCAGTAACAATGTTAAGGATAATGTTTGATCTTCAAAAGAAGGAAGAAAATCTATTATTCTGTATTACATCTAAATTCTGTTTCTTTTAAAAGCCGTGTAGTTGTACGTTTTGTACCCAGCTCAGATGAGTCTACAGTGAATACAACTTCTATTGAAATGAAGACAGACTTTTCTAAATTAAGCCTGAAACTTTGTGTTTTTCAGAACAGCCCTTTGCCTGAGAGAAAGGGGGATTTCTGATGAACCACTAGGATTAACAGCACTCCCACATGTTGCTCAAGTACATTTGCCTGGGTTGTAGAGATCCCACTACTGTTGGCAATATGGTATCCAAAAAAGATGTAACAGCAGTTGCTTGGATCTGCATATTCCTGCACATACTAAAACAAAATCAGACATAGGAAAAAAAATTAAAAAAAAAAAAAAGAAAGGATAAGTATCAAAGTAGGAAGACATAATAAAAGATTTATGTAATTACAATGAAAGAATAAATGACAACTATGTTTGTCACCTGAAATGCAAACAAGCAGTGTGCAACAGAGCTAAAACCAGACAGCTGGCTTCCAGATTTCAGCTTTGCACGGCAACTAAAGAGAAACACCTTTCACCTCATTTTGCTATATATAAAATGCACTCTCTCCTGCAAAACTAAACATTTAAACAAAAATAACATCAGCAGAGACTGCACCTATTATCTTAAGGAGATCATGGGAGAAAACACATGATAAGAATGCCAATCCCTTAAGAAGGATCAGTAGAACCAAAATATCAAACATAGACAGTGAGTGGAAGGGAGAAGGTAACTCCACTTCTGCTTTTATGGCATAGATGTAAAAATTTGTATCATTTTAACAATCAGCTGAATCTGGGGACATCCCAAGATTAAGACAACCAATCTATTCACCAGCAGACTGACAAAAAAAAGACTCATTAAGTAATAGGTTTCACTGAAGTTTAACTTCATTAAAAAAAAAACAAAACAGCCCACAAATATTAAAAAAAACAAACACTACCCAAGCCCCAACAACTTTCCTCTTCCACCCACCAAGCAGCAAGTTGTATCTACGAAAAGGTAGGAATAAAAGAAAATTTTAAAAATCACAGGATGGTAACAAGATGTTTTGATAGAGCCAAACCTCTTTGTTAGCATACACAGAATTGTACACTTTGTGGCCCTCACTGATAAAGTTCTATAATGACTGAGCTGTTACACAGCCCAGCAGTCATAATGAAGTAAGGGGGGGAAAAAAGTGGAAAAAAAAAAACCCAACACAACCAACAAAAAAACACAAAGTCTTGTGTTCTCTTTTATCCAAATTACTGCACTGTGAAAAATTAACATTCTCTAGGGTCTGCATTTTAAGTGAACGATTGCTAGAAAGAAAAACATCTATTGGGTCATCAGTGAATTCCTCTAACAATGCAAAATTACATCTTGCAGTACACAACAGTGTTTAATTCAGTCTAGATAAGGTACCAGTCCATGTATCTTTCCCACTGGAAAGAGCTGTGCTATATAGTCCAAATATTCTGTATTTAATTGCTAGCCAACAGTGGCAGGGAAAAACTCTCATGAGAGCTTCATTCTTTGTAGAACCTTAGTTGTTTCCTCCAACCTCATCTATCTATCTACCTCAGCTATCGTCCAGCAACCTCCACGATCCCCCAGGTGAAATTCTCTCACCCCAGCTGTTTTTCTCTCAATGTATCTTGAGAGAGGGATGATAAAAGCTGCACATGCTCATGCAGCACTTTCCCCTACAGCAGCTCTGTCCAATATTGATTCAGTACAGACCATTCAAAGCAAGAGGCAATTCTCGAGGCCATGTTTTTATGAGACTTGGGAGTCTTGGAGGCTGGTAACACTAGTTATAAGCAATTGCAGGAAGCCAAATAGGGTGAGAAACTGAAAGAACAAATAGCTCAGAGCCCCGAGAAACAAGAAAGAAGAGACTATGTGACAAAATGAAGTAGGGTTTACAGACAGAGTTCATAACAAATCCCAAAAAGACTCATGTAAACTAAATATACCTCAGTTAAACCCTTCTTAAGTTCTCCATACCTTCAGCTCTAAAACTTTCATTATCTGTGCATCAAAAATGATGTGACTGTGCTGGGTTTTCACCAGACTGCTCTTCAAAATAAACCAAAGGTATCTGTAAATCCACAAGCTTCAGACCTGCAGCAGACTCTGCCTTCAATCCTTTTGATGGAGAAGGTAAGCCTCAATTTTATCTTGCATTTTAGCGCTTCCCTACAACTGAACATTCATCACAGACCCTCACACATCAGTGTGTTGTGAGCAAGAGTGTTTGCTTCAGTGGGGTGCTTGGTGGCACTTCCTAAGCAAATGGATTTCAGAGATGACTGCCACAACACAAACTCCCTGCAGTGTCCAGTGCTTAGCAGAACTAGCAAAAATAAACCAGACAACAAAACCCCTATCAACTTGCTCAGAAAAAAACCCATGCCCTTGGGATCAATGTGAGGCATAGGTAGAGTAATAAAGATTTGCCTCATCCCTATCTTTCATTGAAACAATAAACCTAATTTAAGATTAACCTTCAGAACAAAACCACTCAGTTTAAACAATATATGCAAAATACCTGGGAGTATGCAAATTGAGCCATTATGGAATTAGCATAAAATCTGAAGGAGAAAAGCTCTGAAACATTATGCACTTATGCTTTAATCCACATGCTGTTTCCCCTGGCAGGAAGAGAGAAGGCTCTCTCCAAATCATCACAAAGCTCAGCATTATTAACAGGCACCTGCCTTAGAGACACTTCTGTGGAGAGGGTTTCCACAGCTAACATTAATAACTATGCAGCAAATCATTTTTATTTCATTTTTCTAGTGCAGTAACCCCCAATGCCTCAATTACAATTGCTTCTCAATATTGTAAGTCTTATATTCCCAGACATTATCTCATAGAAAAGAAATAAAAATGGAAAGACAAGAGTGTAAGAGAGAAAATGGATTACTTACTGCAGTTACATATTTTTGTGTGCTGTTACAGCATTTAGCTGAGCAGAACCTCCATCTGTAACTGCAAATGTAACCCCAATACTGAAAGTCATAAAAGCACTTCTGTTCCTCTTGGTCCTGTCTGAACAGCCACAAGAGGAACATGTGTCTAGTATTGAAGACATTTATTTTTGGGCTACCCTGTCTGGTAGCCTACTTGGCCTAAACTAAAAAGAAAAAGCATTCTTACCCCTAACTTTTCTTCCCCACGTAAATACACACGATGGAAAAAGTTCTCCCTGAGAAAAAATAACAGGTCTACCAAAATAAAAGTCAAATAAATCAGTGTTTCTCTTAACAGAGGAGGCCTTTTCTATCCCCATAGCATTAAATCTCAGTAACCCAGCTTTCTCAGGGGGAGGGAGGTATCACTAAGAAATTCTATTTTCAGCCATTAAACACACACAGAGCAAGTAAGCTCTTTGCATTCCCAGGGAGCTTTCCCATGTCGGGCAAGTCTAGCACGAAGGCTTGTACTGCAGAGTATTTAGTTGCCCTGTGCATAATGAAATAAAATTTTCAGTTATTTGTATCTCCAGCAAATAGAAATGGAGACTCATACAACACCTAGGAAAAAACTAAAGATAAATTGGTTAGTATGTTTTTTTAAAAAATAATTTATTAAGATCTAAGTATGCAAATCTTTAGTTTATATTAAAAATTGAAGTAGAAGCATTCAACAGAAGATCAGAGGACACAATTTACAAACTGTAAGCTATGTTGCTGAACTCCTATACTTCTAATTTTGAAAGCAATGAAATACAAAGAGCATTCTTTCTAGTAAAAATTACATTTCCTGCAGTTATATAGCAGAAATCAGAAAGAGTATCAGAAATATAGTACTGAAATACAAGTCTATCACATTATTTCTTTGTACTGAACAAACCTTTGAAATCTCAGGTATTTTTCTGATTTGATAAATGGTTCTTGGACAGTTCACATACATTTGATTTTGCTGAATGTGAGATTTCTCAGGGAAGAGGCAGTGAATGAAATCAATAGCTCAGCACGAGGAATGATCTGCACAACTTAACTCTGTCCCACTTTCCAGCTGAATTAGGTTAGCTCAGCTAACAGCCAAACAACCAGGCCCTTTCAGGGAGACTGCCTGGCACACAAAATGGTCCTCACCTGTCTTAAACATTTAACAGCTAAGCCAAAATTCCGTAATTTAAAGAATTTCTATAGAAGTTTTTTTTTTTTTAACGTTGTATCTGATAGTGCTACCACCTCATCAAATGCTTAAAAAGCATTTTTAAGCATCCTACTAACCTACAATAGCAGCAAGTAATGCCAATAAGAGAAACAGAGTTGCACAAAATGCATTTATTATTTAGTATATCACTCAAATAAATCCATTTCAGGCAAAAATAGAGAAATAATTTATTTTAAAATCTAGGAATGTGGTTGCATTAGCAGAAAGTTTTTACTCTGGTATGAAGTTGTAGAGTCTTGGAATGCTGATGAAGTGTTACTCTCAGTGTACTACTGGTGATGCCTGGAAGGTACAGCACTACCTGCAGGCTGTGTCAGTGTTACTGCACAATCTCCAAGCAATTTTCAAATCTCACAACCACTGAAAAACAATTTTCAGTTCTGCTCAGGAACAGAAAAATCTGCATCTGTTTATGTCAGTCTCTGAAGGCAGGAATAAGACATGAAGTACTTGATGTTGCACAACATTGGAGTCTTTCTAATAAAAGAAATCAGTTTACTAATCCTAGGAAAAATGGAAACAGCTGCAGTATAGACAGCACGCCTCTGCTATTTCCTGCTGCATAGCAGAGCCCTATGGAAGAGTTTTGTCAATACACTGCTGTATCAGATCCTGAATACCTGGAAAAAAAATCACCTGGGTTAAGTTCAAGTTCTGCCCTTCAGTGTAGAAACATACAAGCTTAAAAATAACCATTAGCACTACAGTAGGTTTGCCAGGCTTTGGGCAGTCACTTGTCTATAATCTAAAAAAAATCCATATACCTTCTTTTCAACAATGCATGCCACACAAAAGACAAGACTGGCAAACTACCTGATCCAAGCAGAAAGCTAAAAATGTTTGCTACACTGTTTTTTACTACCAGATGGGCACAGTACAAGTCTAACTATTGGCAATTAACTATTCCACATCACCACTAGAGTTTTGACTATGAGCAGCATATAGCACTCAAAGTGCTTTCAAAGTGAAAGAAATTATGTAAGTAATAAATTAAATTTATCATTTAAAGGGTTTAATACATCAAGAGTAAGCCTAAGGCAGCAGTTTATTTTTAGGTAAGAAATTAACAGAAATATCTGACAACAGTTTATAAGCAAGGCTATTGAAGGTCACACACACTAACCATCTCTGTTCCCTATCATTCACACACTGTGGTCTGCATGCAAATGGTGGAACAGGAGACCAAGCATAGTGGTGTTTCCAAATCAAAGTGTCATAAAGAAGGATTTTCATTAGACAAGGAGGAATTCAGAGGGCTGACAGCAGCTTAACAGTAAAAAAAACTTCTGAGAGCAGTTAATCTACATGCTGCTGCACCTGCTAATGCACTTATTTCCATATTTTTCCTTGCATTACATACCAAGATTTCAATATAAAGGGAGCTCTGATTTTAACTAAGTGTGTATCTATCAAGCTCTAATACTTAGACCTTCCTTTAGAAGTTCCAAAGCAGCACTCAAAATTCTCTGCTCAGTCTTAAAAATCTTGAGAATTTTTAAAAAGATACCCATTACAATTTATAAGCAGTATATAGTCAAGCAGCAGAAGACAAATATGTATAGAGCAAACTAAACATGTTAGTGGAGACTGTTCAAATAGTAAATTTTTCATGTTTCTACATGTTTATTGTAACAGTAATTTGAGTGAATTACTACAGATGCATTCAAAACCATAAGAACACATTAGCACAACGATCATCTTCTTTCAGAGAGACACATACCTACAAAAACTTCCTTTTGTAATTTCCTGGTGCCTATTCTGTAAAGAACAGTGATGCATTCCCTCCAGCCACCAGACCCTAAACTCAGAGAACACCTATAGCCATAGGGCCTGGGTGCTAGCTGCTTAGAAAGGAGCTTTCCAGAAGGTAACCTGAGAGTCCTAGTGAATTCCAAGTTGGACATGAGCCAGCACTGTGGCCCTTGCTGCCAAGATGAGCTATAGCATCCTGGGCTGCCTTAGGAAGAGCAGGGCCAGCAGGTGAAGGGAGGTGAGACGCATCTGGACTGGGAGAAGAGAGTGAGAGTCTCAGCTGGAAGGGACCTACGATGATCACCTAGTCCAACCACCAAGAGGCTTCTCCAGAGAGCTATGGACCTCCTGAAATTAATCCAGCAGAGGGCCAGGAAGATAAAGGCCTTGGCACACCAGATAAACAGAGAGAAGCAGAGAGACCTGGGACTCTATCCTGGAGAAGAGAATGCTCAGAGGAGGATCTGATCAAGGGATTATTCTTGATACCTGTGAACAGGGTATCGTGGAGGCTTTCCCAAGCCTACTGCACTTGAAGCATCCAACCTGTTGTTCTGAGCAGCTTTTTCACAAAAAGCTGTATTTTCTCTCTTACAACTTTAAGTCTGAAAGGCAAAGGAGAACAAAAGCAAGTAATCTGAATAAGTACCAAGAAGCTGCTGGGAGACTAATCATTTTTTAATTCAAGTTAACTTCAAACCCTTTTGTTAAATACATCCATTACTGCAATGTGATCCACCTGCATTTTAAATTTTTCTTTTTAGCCCTAGCCTCCGCTGCCTAGTGATGTGATAGCAGTTCTTATTCAGCTTAAGACATTGGATATTCCCTGTACAGCTGATGACATCCATGTAGTTTCCAGAATTCTTGAAGATTTCCCTTACAATAAAAAAGGTGCTTGTTTTACATCAACCTCTTAATGCTAAGAGTCTAATATAAAGCAATCAGATTTGATAATCATTTAATTCTGAGAACAAAGCAGACATACTTTCAGACAGTGCTAAAGACTATTACCATACTGAAAATTAGCATAAGACTCTTGTACTCCTTTTACATACACATTTAACAAACATTAAAGCAGCCTCAGGTCTCCCAATAAATATTTCTATACAGTCATTAAGAGGTTTTATAAACTACAAGACCAAAACTTTTCAGTCCTGGACTAAATACTATACATTCTATCTGCCTTCTCATACTAGTATCTATTTCAATTCCTTCAATGCTTAAGTGATCTGCAAAAGCAAACACAAAATTTAAGAAAAACACTTCTTTTGCAACACTGGTGAAAACAATATTGTGTTCTCCTACCTTCCTTTATCCAAATCCCCATCAACAGCTGAAGAGTGTAATACAAAGATGCCACAGTTTAAGAAAATTTTTAAAATTTCTTAGTTTCTGATACCTTACTGCTTCTTCATCCATACCAAAAGGCAGCTGGCACTCTGCTCTGCTGTCTCTGGCCAGACAAATGGAAAGGAACCACTCTTCTGACAGACAGCAGCATTATTACAGTAACCAAACAGTCCATCGGGACTCCATGGAAGAGGGTCCCTGCCCCATCCTGATCACTTCCTGTTGATCAGCTCTACATCAGAAAGCTCAATAAATTCCTCTAACTTTCTGTTCCAGAGTTCAAAGAGAAGACAGTGTTTTATCAGAACTGAAGAAAAATTACAGTGTGCAAGACATGCTCAAACCTTCGTTATACTCAATACCACATTTAACCTGGCTAATACATTATAGCGTCCCAGGGAAGTGCAGTGGCGCTTTGGAAGCAGGGGGGGCACAGAGGTGGCTCCTGTGAGAAGTTGCTGGAAGCTTCCTCTGTTCTAATCCCTGCCCCATCTCTGCCCAAAGCTGATAAAAGATATGGGAAGTTGGATGTGCCTCTGCAAGTAACATATTCAAGAAAGGGAAAATGAAACTGCAAAAATATAAGAAAATTACCTGCATAGTGGCACAGAGGATGAAGTGAGAGAGCAATGCCAGGGAAAAGACACCAAGGCCAGTGAAGAAGCAGGGGGAAAGGTGCCTGAGCAGAGAGTTCCCTCACAGCCCGGGGTGAGATGGCAGCTGTGCCCCTGCAGACCGTAGAGGAAGAGTGGTGGAGCAGTCCAAGAAGGACTATAGTGAAGTAATGGCGATTTGTAGCTCCTAAAGTGTCAAAGGTGGGCAGATATGGAGCTGCAGCCTGTTCAGGATCACGGAAGGGGCAGATGTGGATCTGCAGCCATGGAGGACCCCGTGTCAGAGGAGGTGACTGCTCCCGCACCAGCCCTGACTCTGCGTGCAGCCCAGGCTGGAGCAGTTCCTGAGGGACTGCGCCTCCTGGGAGGGACTCATGTCGGAGGGGTTCCTGAAGGACTCTCCCGTCAGAGGGACCCCGCGTTGGAGCGGGGGAAGAGTGTGAGGAGTCCTCCCCCCTCAGGAGGAAGGAGCGGCAGAAACATCGTCTGGGGAACTGACCCCAAACCCCCCCTGCCCCTCCCTGTGCCCTGAGGGGGAGGCGGCAGTGAAGGGATCCGGGACCGGGAAGAAAGGAGGGGTGGGGGCGGAAGGTATTAAGGTCTGGCCATGTTTCCTCTTTTTCCTTGTACATTAAATTAGAGGGTTTTTTCTTCCCAAGCTGAAGCTGTTTGGTTTTGCCTGTTACTGTAATTGAGGAATGCAGACCCCCCTGTCCTTGTCACCCTTCCCGAGCCTTCGGGGTGGATTTTCTCCTCCCTGTCCCACACTGGGAGTGGGGGGTGAGCAAGCAGAGGCCTGGTTGGTACCAGCTGAGCCTAAACCTTGACATAGAGCAACCTGAATTTTCAAATGCAAAGCAATAGTAATATTTTGAAAGGAAGAGGAAGCAGTAATACATCTACAACTCTTTAACAGTCAGTAAATCCAATGCCTGAATATCTCAGATTTTTCACATTCTTATTGCTGAGAGTTCATTAAAAAAATCAACAACTCCCCTCCAAAAAAAAAAGAAAAAAAAAATTTTCTAGGGGCCTTAATAAACTAAACAGGGTGGTCAAACAACCAGGCTACACTTCCATGGGTCCTTCAGCTAACTCCTTGTTATTTTGTGATTTTGTCATGGGAAGGTAAACTATGATAGATTTTTTTCTCAGGACAAGAGGAGTTGCTCAGAATAGTTGGGCAGAGGAGATGACATACTTTTAAAAACCAGCAAGCATAATTTAATGTTTGCCATCTCCTAGATTGTCAGGGATGATTTCAGAGAGCTGCATAAATGCTACAGACATCATGACCATGAATTTAATGATGTATAAGAGTAGAAACTGTAAAAAGACTTGCACATGTTTTGCAGTGCTATTCTCCCATTCATTTTTTCCACATCAATCCCTGTCCTCTTCAAAAGATCACTGAGCTAGTTCAAACATCCCATTCATTTACTACTCAAAGGAAAAAACATACTTCATAGTTCACTACCATTGATCTTCTGTAGATCAAATAAGCAATCAACACACAATTAATGGAAAAACTGACATATCTACACTGGAGAGCAGTGATGGCTTCCAATTGGACCTTTGATATAAATCAACATTTCTAGGAAGCAGAGTAATTTGCTGTAGGATTCAGCATACCTTCACTGGCTTTGAGAGCCAGAAATGGTGCAGTTTTTTGATAGTTCCTTTGCAAGCAACAGAAAGCTTTGTTTATGTTAATAATTTACTTCTGCCATATTAGAGTATGTGAGGCTTTTGAGTGACATTTGAAACAAAACCATCCAAGTTTGTCATTCTGAGAACGAAGCCAAGAGCAGCAAGTTGCTTTTGCTTAGTTCTGCTGAGTTCTCATTTTGATTTATCTGTTCATGCACAGAGATACCTAAAGCAGGGTATACACTTCTCATCTTTGATCTTCTCTCATCAGCGTTAATTACTCCCTTGTGCTGGCAGTGAGAGTGGCTGGAGCAATTAAATGATCATGACAGTGGTGGCAGCAGCTGTGGTCATAGCACCAATCTCCTTTTCTTATTTTCCCCCCTCTCCTTCTGGAAAGGAGCCAAGTGATGGGAGGAAAAAGCCTGTTAACTCCCGTTTCAAACAGGAGGTTGATAATCCTGCTTTTACTGCTTTTTGTCCCCAGAGGGTTTCACAGCAAGGACAGCTCCAGACCCTATCCTGTAAAATTAAAAGCTCTACTCAGACACAATCTGCAGAGCCAGAGAGCAAACGCCTGCAAAATAGGAGGCAGTGAATACACATAAAGAAATAGAAGGGGAGAGAAAAGGACAGGATGGTGGAGAATTTTTGGCAGATGGATTGTTGTATTGTTTTTATTATAGGAAAAAAAAAGAACCCAGGAGTATAAAAAGGGACACAGAGTACTCCTGAGAGCACCCACCAGTTCCTGAAGAAATTCTATGAGCTACTGCAGATTTACCAAGCATATCCACAGGCCATGTAGTTACTAAAAACTTCCTTTTCAAGTTTGCTCCTCTATACACAGAAATCTGTCTCAGTTGACCAAAAAGACTGCCTGGGGAGCAAAGACATCCTGGTTACCTCCTGTCTTCACCCTAAAACTCCAGGAGTCTTTCAATACATAATTCATCTTTCACCTATAAAAAATACTATTAATATTATTTTTATAACTCAAATGAAAAATACCATATTATTAAACATTTACACCTGGGGCAAAGAAAAGATGTAGATCACTTTATGGAAAGTTATTCTAAAAACAGGAGAAGGCCATTGGAAAGTATATCTGTTATTCTCAATTACAACCAATGGATGATTTCAAGAAAGTAAATTTATGATGAGTATCTAAGCATTACTTGCATGGTTCCTGTATTGCAGATGTTACTTCATTTTCCTTAAAACAATAAATAACTTCAGGGTTTGTTTTATTATTATTATTATTATTGTTTTGTTTAGGTTTTGTTGGGTTTTTTTCAACAATATCTTCTACCACATAAGTAGGTACCCAGGAGGAAGAAAGAAGCTTATCCTTAAGTCTTCACTAAGGAACATGAAGGAATGTAAGAACTCAGCTGACTTGAGTTTAACTGAAGTTAATTACTTTTAGAAATGATTCACAGATTGTGTAACAACACAGCAGTATCAGTTCTCTCCAACTGGTCTCTATTCTCACTTCTGATCTCTGTCTCAAATGCTTAGTATCCAAAGATAGAAAAATTAATGGAAGTTGATTTACATTGGGTTTTTTTGTGGATTCTGGAGTTTTCAACCTGATGCTAAAGGAATCTCCTTTCTACACTGTTCTGCAAATCCGTATTGACTGAGAAGGCTCACAAGGGCCTTTCTACCAACTATACTAAGGACAGGAATGCTGAGCATCACTTTTTAACAATGCACTAGGGCATCAAGCATACCTTGGGCAGCAAGCATACCTTCTACCATATTTCCAGTTTCTCCATCAGGTTATGTTATACAGGAACATATTAAAATACCTTGTAGCATTCTCCACATGGAATGTACAGGGCTATACCAGATTTTTTTTCCCCTTCAAAACACTGAGGACTAAAACATCAAAAAAGATTTGCTTTAACTGCAAGCAGAACAAGTAAACAATCACACCCAATATGAGAAAGATTTTATAATGGCACACATACACACACAGTGGGATCCAAGTAGAAGTAAACACATTAATACAGAGTTTTAGTGGGATCAAAGTAGAGGTAAACACATTAATACAGAGTTTGCAGCTTACATGTATTACAATACGATGAAATGTGTGTGTACTCAAGCACTGAACTACCAATACTGAAATACTATTTCAGAAGTGATTATTCCCTGAACACTAGTTAGAATGTGAAATAAATTTCAAGGATTTTAGTCTACACCTCTAGGCTCATGACCAATAAAAAGTGGAAAAGCAGTTCATGTTAATGGATTCTTAATTAGTCTGGGATGCTCAAAAGAAATTTAATGTATGAGTAATTTCTAATTCTAAACTTTAAACACCAGAGAGCTTCTCAAACACAGCAGCAGCAAGGTCTGTTCAAGTGTCTCAGTATACACAGAAGCTGAAGACCAAAAGCTGTAACTGGAATTCTTTTTCTTCCACAGAAAAGGAAAACGAACTTCAGAAAACAGAACATCAATCCCATTTCATAAAATGAATATTAAAATAAACCCCCTTTCCAGTATTCACAAAAAGTTAAATTATATTAAATCAGATTTATACATTCTTTTATCAATGTTTAAAAACATGGAAAAATGAACCAAAAAAGCCCTTAAATATTTCTACCCATAGAAGTGGTGAACAGTAGACCCTCAGTACAGGCCCATAAGCCAGCCAAAAACAAGCAGCAAGTGTCTGAATAAGTCTGCAGCCATGTGCTGAAGAGTAAACCAGAACTGACCTGCTTCTCACTGAAGCAGACCAGAAGTACTCTCATGTGCCGTGTTTCAGTGTGTTCTTACAGCCATTTGTTTGATGACTTACACTCATTTGAGCACATTCTAACATAAGAATTTGAAATAAAAAATTTAGGATAATATACAAGCATATCCATGACAAATTTTGGCACATCAAAACGTCACAAAAATAAGCCTCCTCCACAAACTCTTATCACAGTCTTGAGATGGGCACATGCTTTGCTCCAAACCTGAACTGTAGCTACATTGAACACTCTCTCATCCTCATAGATCTTCTATGGCAGGAAGCATGATCTCAGCTTTAGCCTCCATCATGACCAAACCAGAATACTACTATAATTAACAACACTATTTTGAGATCATTCACTCCTGATGACTAAGGGAGGGCTTCCTGGTTGGACACCAAGCTCTGAGCTCATCAGTTTTGCTATGACCAGTCTGGTGCAGAGACACATAGGAGAATGAAGCAACATTTCTTTCCTAGGAATGAGACATGAAAGAACAGAAGTCAGCAAGATGCAGAAAATTTTATTGGTAAGCCTTCTAAGGGGAACTGGCAAGGACTGAAAAACACTGTGATGCTCTAAGAGCCAAGAAGAGGGCACAGAAGTAATGTGCTAGCTAACCTGCTGCACAGCATAGCTCAGAGCTACATCTCTCTTTGCTGAGGTACATTAAAAAAAAAAATCAATAAAAAGAGTAATGCTGTTCTTCAGATTAGACTGGTAACTACAGAGGCAAACAATTCATATGGAAGCCTTTAAAGTAGTCAGGGGACTACTGTGTTGTGGTTTTTTATACAGTGTTTTTTTTTAAACAGTAATTCAAACAATGCAACAGAATTATTTTACTAAGTTATTTTGCTTAGCAGGAAATACCTTTGTGCCGAATGTGCATTTTTCTTCCTTTATATCTACACACAGAATTTGAAGATTTAGCATGTTGAATCCTTTAGGTCTTCACAGCAGGGGCAGAAACTAAACTCTGGCTGATGTAATTAAGTCTTAAGAACTTTGATGACATTTAAACAGGAATAAATTTATCTCTCTCCATGAGCTCTTTAAATTACATGTGTGCATGTTCATATTTAAGGTAACCTGATCAAAGTTATGAATCCAATTTCAAACAACGGGTTTTGTCAAGTATTTAAAGCTGAGTGGTGCTGTTGATAAGCCAGAGGGATGAGATGTCATCCAGAAGGACCCAGGCAAAATGGAGAGGTGGGCCCAGGGGAACATCGTGAGGTTCAACAAGACCAAGTGCAAGGTCCTGCACCTGGGTCAGAGCAATCCACACTGTCAGGACAGGCCTGGGGATGAAGTGTTAGAAAGCAGCCCTGCAGAAAAGGACTTGGGGGTGTAGGTGGATGGAAAGCTGGACGTGAGCCAACAGTGTGTGCTGGCAACCCAGAGAGCCAATTGCATCCTGGGCTGCATCAAAACGACGCATGGACAAAAAATTGAGAGGGGATTCTTCCACTTTGTTCTGCTCTGGTAAGACCTCACCTGGTGTACTGCGTCCAGCTCTGGAGCCCTCAATAGAGGAAGGACAAGGATCTGCTGGAGCAGGTTCAGAGGAGGGCTCTGAAAATGATCAGGGGGCTGGAAGACCTCTCCTGTGAAGCCAGGCTGAGGGAGCTGGGGTTGTTCAGCCTGGAGGAAAGAAGGCTCTGGGGAGACCTAATAGTGACCTCCCAGTGTCTGAAGAAGGCTCACAGGAAGGCTGGAGATGGACTGTTAGCAAGGGCCTGTAGTGACATCACAGGGGTTAATGGTTTAAATTAGAGAAAAGCAGATTTAAATTGGATGTTGGAAAAAAATTGTTTACCCTGAGCATAGTGCAAAAATGGAACAGGTTGCCCAGGGAGATAGTTGAGGCCTCATCCATGGAGATATTAAATGTGAGGATTGATGAGGCTCTGAGCAACCTGATCTAGCTGAGGGTGTCCCTGCTTACTGCAGGGGGTTGGACTTGATGACCTTTAGAGGTCCCTTCCAACCCAAATTATTCTGTGATTCTGGTGGATCCTCAGGACAATTCAATTCAATTCTTAAAATCCCAGCTAAACACAAGTCTGCTTCTTGCTGGTAACCAAGAAACCTTAGCTTAAATGAGCCATGCAAGATTTCCAGAACAGCAATGCACCCACTACCAAGCTTAACACTAAAGCTCTACCCCTCAACTGTAATTTTACCAAGTTTATTTTGTACTTACTCAGATTACAAATCTGTAAAGTGTTATATCAAGCAATAATGGGATTCACAAGTGCAGGGTGAGTGGGAGATGGAGAACAGAAAGTAAATGCTGCATACTTCACAAGTACTGTACTAGAAGAATTCCTAGGAGTATAACAGAAAAGGACAACTCAGAAGACAAACACAGCAAAAGCTCAGGGCAGAGCAGAACCATGAAGGGGAGCACAGCAAAGATAGTACAGACCAATAGGCATAAACAACTCAATTTTTTTTTTTTAATGCTTTGAACAAAATGTTATCACAAAATGCTGGCTCTGATGTTACTTAAGGAGAACTGATAATTTTTCCTCAGACAGATATAACTGAAGTTGAAATTACTAGAGAGGAAACAATAGTCTCAA
This sequence comes from Heliangelus exortis, assembly GCF_036169615.1. Classification (NCBI taxonomy): domain Eukaryota; kingdom Metazoa; phylum Chordata; class Aves; order Apodiformes; family Trochilidae; genus Heliangelus; species Heliangelus exortis. The sequence continues at coordinate 170,977,501 of NC_092422.1, forward strand.
TTCTCATTAAAGCCAGCAGGCTTTGAACAGTTGAAGTTAGAGAGAGCAATCCTGGAAATTGCTGGTGCAATTCTAAAGATAATTTCAAGCAAAGGTGTGGGCAGGTATTACATTTTATCTTAGAATGCTTTTAAAAGGCTGAAATGAAAAAAAAGGAACATAATTCTTCTGAAATCTTTATTTTAATAACTCAGGAACCTGTCCTTACTGCTAGCTCAAGATCCTATGAACAGTAATCACTGCTTGAAAAAAAAAATTGTATCAAAATATCACCACTGAACATTGATTTAGAAAATATTAGTCCAGATCATTGTTTAGATACCATTCACCTGATAAAAACATGTGACAGCAAGACATTTGCAACTGAATTAACAGGAACAAGGGACCAGCACACAAGAATCCTTTTTCTTATGAACTCTTGCAAGAGTTCAGTTTTGTAAAATTGCCCAAACCAAGACAAGTTATAATATGTTTTCAAAGAGACAGCAGATTTGTCATACTCAAAACTATCATGGCTACATCTTAAAATAAGTGACTGTGATGGTGGCTGAAAAGTCTACAGCACATAAGAAATGTAGCCAGAAACAGCACGAGTTAACAGCAGTAGCTTATAAAATTATGTATTCCAAATATTTTTGTTATTGTTATCAAAGTTCCACATGACTGAATTAAAGCAGTAAAACTATTTCACAAACCCACACAATTCTAGGAAAGGGTAAGATATCAGATCAAATGTCCGTATTGATTAACCCTAATTATTTAAGTAATCTAGTCAAAAATGTAAAATACAACAATGCATTTCTGTCTTCTACAACCAGTTTAACCTAGATCCTTCAATTTGGTTTGTGCTGTCAGACTTGCCAGAACTTCCCATGAATTAGAAAACAATCTGAACAGACTGAATGCACAGTTAAAGTATTGAGACATTTTAATATATGGTTTTCTTTCAGTCTTCAAGAATTTCCAAGCTGCATCAAGTACAAATTCGGATATTAAAAAACTGCCATTAAAAGAAGTGAAAATTGAACTCTGAAGTACCTATTTACCTAGGGAAAGGCTATAATATTCTATCAGGAGTTTTATGAACACAAAGCATATGCTAATGACATGAGCTAATGCAGATGATACTGCCTTTCCTATTCATGGAAATACAACAACTCCTAACTGTAACTAATACCAATTCAGGAGGATTCATGCAACAGCAGGACATGAAATATAGTTAAAACACACAAGCTGATGTTTTGATTCCTTCTAAATGACATACACTTTACTATTTTGTTTCTTACTCATCTTCACAGTAGTGAAGTTCACAGTAGGGACCACAGACTAGAACAACAATTCCACAAACAAATGAGATCCAGATGACTTTCTTAAAATGTTTCATAGCGGTTTATAATATGCTGCAAGATTTGTTTTATTTGCATCAACACAGAGAAAACCCCCCAGCTACAGCTGCAATCATGGAAAAAAAAGGCCAGTTCTTGTAAGAATTAACATAATATACACATTATTTTTGTATTTCTTTCCTCAATATATAAATAATGGGTATACAATCATATACTTTACTGCCAATGAGACAGTAGCATAAGTTGGAATAACACCCAAGATACTACATCAACTCCTTATTCATTACTAATAAAATATTAACAATGGCAGAGGCTAGTCCTCCAGCTCTCATATAACTGGGAAAGGAAAAACTTGCATATACGTATCAATGAGACTGTATTTTTTCGTAGAAGAAACTGAAAAGCCTGTTTACAGTAGCTGAAGATACTTTTCAAAAAGATTACTGTAAGTGGCTTTACAGAGGCTGCTTGCATTCAAAAAGCTTCTCATTTGTCTAAAGAGAAACATTTTTAGTGTCAGAAGTGTACCTTCAAAAAAACACAAGTAGCTAGTAACTGGGAAAAAATGGATACATCTAGTACTGCTCTAGCATAATATACACCTGAATCAATGCAACAACCATCTCACAAAAAAAAGACTTTTTGCAGGGAACATAAAACAGAACCCCAGACCAATATTTTTCATTTCATCTACCTCTGTTTCAAAGTTTGGAATTGCTGCTTTTCTCCCCCATTCACTTGTATTTGTGGTTCTTGTTCCATGACAAAATTCAGCAAAGTCCTGAAGTGTACAAGTACTATTTCAGTATTGTGCTGAATCATGTCTCTGAAAGCTGCAATTAGGGATGAAAGGGCAGGAGTACAATCCACAACTTGCATAAGTAACCATAAAAACCACTCATGCTTAGATGTTGAGATCTGAAGGAATACAATCAAGCCTGTAGGGAAGTAGAGTGCAGTCGCAAAACATGAGTGCTTTTCATACCCTATAAAATGAAATACTTTGTGAACCAAGCAAGGAGTGAGATGAAACACTGTGGAGAGAAGACGCAATGAAAAAAAAAAAAAAAAAACAACACAAATCAGTAGAACCAATGACAATTCCTTACAGGTCTTCTTTTGCTTGGGTTGTTTTGTTTTTTTATATTAAAATAAAAACCTTCCAGATTTAAAAAAATAAATAAAAGAGAGACTTGATTTCAACTTCCTGTCTTAGTTGTTTTATTAGGATGGATATCTGATCACTGAGCTGCATAGTTCTTTCAACACATCCTGCTAAAACCAAGATAACTGTTGCAGAGTCATTGAAGTGTTCCAGTACTATATTCCTAGCATTACCTAGGTTCTCCTATGCTTTAAGAAAGGGAAGAATAACATTCTACCCACTCCATTTAAAATAAGCAGTTACAGAAATATGTCCCTGTCTGGAGTCCTTACTTAAGGGAGAGCAATACTCTGTCAATGTAAGATACAGAGTTAGATTCCTGAAGTTGTCATCTTTTATCTGAAGTCACAACTAATGACCACAAAGCATTTCAAAGCCTGCCCTCAATCTCTAACAATTACTGCTGTTCATCAACCTCCTTGTTCTTATGAGCTGAAGAGCAGAAATCTGCACATGGCCACAGGCTGTGTGGCTGAAAAATCTAGGGAAGGAGGAAGCTTAAAAGTGAAGGCTTTACCATAGTAACAAATTGGTTCTTTTTATTAATTATTTTTATTTACAAATGCTGTCAGAAATTTCATCTGACATTAAGAAATATGTCTTCATTAAGACATGTCTGAGACTCATATTAGAATATTCAGCTGAGAAAGAGAAACTTAATACGGTTTAATTTTTCATATCCAGTATATTAAAAGTGTAAGAACTTTCTTTTTCAAGCTTTTCCTATCAGCTGTAGACATGACTACATAAAGGAATTAGTGTCCAAAAGGCCTAGGCAGAATTAAGTTCCATTAGACTATATCTACATAAGCATGCCATAACATCTGCTCCAGATTTACACATCAGCAAAGCAAGATGATTATGCAAATTATGAGAATATGAGTAATACATATGCATTCAGGCAACTGGAAAGTAATATTTCTCCTTGAAACTGTTTACTTCATGAATGTACTGCCATGTAACAATAAAGCCACAACCTTAAGTAGTATTGATTGTAATACTGTACACATACAAAAAAACACATACAAAAGCAGCTCAACAGTTAACCACAAAGAACCAACAGTCTGGGTTCTTGAAAGTGTAGAAAGAATCAGTTTTAAGAAAGCAGATTTTCTACCATAAGTTTCTGTTTCTTCCATAATTCTAAATATTTACACGAGGGACAATAGTAATGATTTTCTATATATTTTCCAAAGCACACAAAGCACTCTAGGGTATTTAAAACTACAACATCCACCAAGTCCCACATTAATATTTTTCAAGAAGAAGGGACACCATGTGCCCAGATTGCTGGACAGCTAATTTAGGCAAACATTTAAATAGTTGCAGTTACATGATCCTCTTTGGAGGACACTGTATTTTAAAGTATCTACCACGAATCTCTATTTTACTTAAAAAGAAATAAAAATCTTTCTGGTTTGTACAGTAGCTCAGTTTCTTCAACTTCAAATCAGAGAGCTCTGCATAAGAATTCAGGCACTGAATGCATGCAACGAACTTGGGTTATACAATTTCCCACCTGCCTCTGGTGGGAGTTACCTGCCTATGGTTATCTACCTTAGGATGAAAAAAAAAAAAAAAAATGTTTTTCATGGTTCTTTAAGTAAGCTGATACACACACTATCTTAATCTGAAGATTCTGCTAGCACCCTCAGGTTTTAATGGAAGCTCTTCAGGATTGTACTATACAGGCTATTTCAAAAATTAATTCTATTTTTGATCGGCCATTTAGTCTTATAATATGAATTTTCAGGTGTCTCATTCAGGAGTAATTTTAACTGTACACCATGTATCTAATCAGGTTTCTAAACACAGCTGTTGCAAAAAACAGCTGTTGCAAAAAAACTTTCTCCAGGTTCCTATCATTTATAGCTGCATATTGCCCAGACTTTGAAACTTCTACAGATTTCTAGCCCTAAACCCAGCTGGCAACCAGGAACTACAAAGAAGAGAAGGTCTCACTTCCCCTCCCAAAGACTTAATCCAGTAAACATTCTCTAAAACTTTATCCTCTTACTAATAAGACTGAAAAAAGAGTACAGGAAGCAAGTTCAACTTTTTGGCTCTGCTTGAAAAAGGATATTCCAATATGGCTAACAGAAAGCACAAAATTTTGATATTCAGATGAAAAAAAAATCGAGGACTTTCTTCAGCTGCTTCTGCAAATGACACTCAGCAGAGCTGCTCAAGCTGCAGCACTGACTCACAAGTGGGGGTTCACAGGCCTTTTTCCACAGAAAACCTCAGTCTGAATTAATATCATTTTTTATCAGCAAGAGGCCAATTTTAATGACTCCCCAGACAGACTACAAAGTCCAAATCCTATTCTGGGGGAAGATAAGAGTACTAAATTTAAAAGGTTTTTTAACTGGGGGCAGAGAATGGGTAAATTCATTTTCTTGGTGTTTGAAGTCTTAAATATATTTCACTAGGAAGAGACATTCATGTAAGTGCAATCCATTTGGGAATGCCCAGGAAACAGTTTGGAGATGTGTACATCTCCAAGGCCTAGGACATGGTAGTAAATATTTCACACTTGTTAACACTCTCTTTAAAATTTTTACTTATTAAACCACATTAAATTTTTCTACAGCAGTTGAAAAAATGAGGAACACCAAGCAAACTGAGTGTTATACCTATGTCTGTACTACTGATGGGCTCCACACTCAGATGTCACAATCCCTTATTTCAGATCGGGGGTTCACTACCACCTCTTAATTCAGAGTTGCCTGGTCTGCCATGCCAGGTATCCTGGAACTCCACAGCATGAAACCTACCTCATAGAATTCATCAAAACGTGTTGTAGCATACCAAAGATAGTTCCTTGTCCTGCTTTCTTTCCTCACTAAATTGTCAGTAGCTTCCTCACTAAATTGTCAGATTGCACTTGGTGTCCATGCTGAGGTGCTGGGAGCAGCGGTCCAGGCTGCTCCAGGAGGGACGCAGCCGGTTCCAGCCAGATCCAACCCACCCACCACAGGGAACAGCTGAGCCCCTTGGCCAAGGTGCTGGGTGGTGTCTCATGGAAAGCAAATTTAAGAAAGGGAAAAAGTGTCTGACAGGGAGAGAAGTGAGGAAATAAAAAGGAGTGAGCAACAGCCCTGCAGGCATCCAAGTCAGTGGAGGAGGAGGAGAAGGTGCCAGGTGCCAGAGCAGAAATTCCCCTGCAGCCTGTGGAGAAAACCATGGTGAGAAGGCCATGGTGAGAAGGCCATGACTGCCCCCTCCACTGCCATGGAGGACCCCCTGCTGCAGCAGGTGGGCATATCCCAAAGGAATCTGCCACCCACAGAGACTCCATTTAGGAGCAGAGTTCCTGCAGCCCGTGGGACAGACCTACACTGGCCCAGTTCTGAAGGACTGAACTCTTCAGTGGGCCCCCAATGGAGCAGAGGAAAAGGATAAGGAAAAAGGAGCAGCAGAGAGGAGCTGTTATGGACTCACCACAAACCCCCCCCCCCCTGTTCCCCATTCTTCTGCAATGCTTGAGCAGGTAGAGGAGCTGGGAATGAAGGAATTAAGTTGAACCCAGGAAGCAGGATGGCTGGCAGGAGGTGGTTCAGCTTTTGTCTTTTTTATCTCACCATCCTACTCTTATTTTTAATTGTCAATAAATAATTTTGTCCAAGTCAAGCCTGTTTTGTCTGCAAGAGTAATTGCTAAGTGATCTTTATCTCCATCCACAGGTCTTTGCGTCTTATTTCTTTCCCTGTCCTAGTGAAGGAAAGGGAGTAAGAGCTGGGTGGGCACCTGGCAGCCAGCCATGGTGAACTCACCACACCAATATTTGTGCTTATCCAATATATCAGTATACTATCATAATCCTCCAGTATGAATTACCTGAACCAGCTATTAGCTGCTTCCATCTGTTATACACATAGACCGACTAAAATTGTGTTAATTTCTTCCCATTGCAGAGAATTATGAGTAGCAATTTTTAATTGGAATGGACATCTAAGTTTTAAATAATGCAATAGAAAGTACTATTCAGGGTTACAGGCTACATTTTTACTTCATGTAAGTGGATCAAAGCACTCATAATTTAGTTTTTTATAGAATTTATATGTATGCCTAGTATACTTGGAGGAGCCACTTCCTTTAAATCTGTCTTTTCTTGAATTCCTTCTCCATTATGGAAATTATGTTGAACAGCCAGTTTAGGCAAGTTAGCCATGCTTATTCATTTAACTCCCTTTAGCTCTAGCTGGTACAGAACTTTGTGATAAGCATGAAATCTTTTACTTCACATACACAAGCCTAGTCAAAGACCCATTTCATCTCTAATTACTATTTTTTATGTCTCAGTAATCCTTTACACCAAGTGTTTTCTGGCTTTTACCCTGCAAAAATCTGGCCAGCTTTTTCCTCTAAGCATCCCTTGTGCTTGTGAACGCACAAGACAACCATATTCCTACTGAAAGACAGAAGAGATGGGAAGAACATCCTACCCAGTTACTAGGTACATGTGTGGGCACATACACGTCACACAGAGAACATACTTGTGCAGAATGTTGCTGGAGTTAGAAAAGCCCAACTGCAGAAAGGGAATGAACTTGTGTCTATATAATGCACAGAATTTGCAGGAGAAAAGGCACACCCGCTGTATTTCCATAATTTATTAAATTTCTGTTTGGAAGCCAAGTTTCCATCCAATGCCTTCCTATTTTATTTCTTAATCTACCAGGACAACTAAAATAGGAAGATCTTTTCAAGCTTCTATTTAAGATATATATGATTGTAAGCAAGTTCCTCAGGGGCATGCTATTTTTTTCATAATGTCAGTAATGTGACAGAAAATGGAGGAAGAACTTTCAGACAGCAGGTATAAACCTTGTAACATTTAGTTCAGATTTACAAAAGAGAGTTTTCTACCAATGGTTGTTTACATTTTCAAAACAAGTATTTAGGCATACTAGGAGCTTCCAGTGAGGATCAATAAAGTTGCTCATTGAAGAAATAGGTCCAAAATGCACAGTAAAGTATTGCAGTAATTCCTTAGTAACCTTTTAGAAATAGCTCTGCATATATAGGTTCCAGATACACACACTCACTGTCCCCAAGCAGGTAAAGAACAAAAATTATCAGCATGAGGACCTGCAGCCTATTCCAAGCCAACATTCTAGAAGCATCTTGAAAAACCTCTGAAAAACAATCAGTTGAAACAAGCATAGGAATTGTTGCATGGTTACTTTTTTTTTGTTCCTCTTTTTCAACCACAACACTTTCTGTTTAGAATATTTTCCACTTAAAAATTATAGTTACATCACCAATGTGCAGTAGTGTTGGACCTGTAACTTAGTTTTCTTTTTCAAATGAAGCCTTAAGCCAAAGAAAGCCTCTCTGGTGCTTGTCAGCCTTAGGTTCTCAATTTCTAAAGCACACATGATAACTACTGATATTTCTTTGGGAAAAAACAGGTAGAAGTTCCTCACAGTTCTTATTCAGCACTTTGGCAGTTGTAAATAACTAAGAGCTCCAGTGGTTTGTGATCTTTTTTTCTTTCCAAAACCTTTATTCACTTCTTATCCCACATGTGATGAAGTGTCCTTTCTTTGCACTTTTATTTAGATGAAGTGTTGTAAGAAACACTCTGATTCAGGGCAAAGTCCAGTCCGTACCTCAATAATTCTTTAAATTGAATTTCTTAATTTTTCTCAAGAGCAATTTTTATGAATCTGTTTTCTCCACCCTTGATGTCTCCAGTTAGCCACGTTGGAGATTTTAACTCACTTTGCATTTGTCAATACTTCGTTCAGCCTTTCCCCCATTTCTGAATTTGCAGAAACTATTTGGTCCAAAAAGACTGTAACTTGTAAAATACTTGAGATGCAATTACTACCCAAGGAGAAAAAAACAAACAAAAAAAATAATCAGAAATCCTGTTTCAGAGACTGAAACCAAGTATGTCAGAGAACATCGAACCAGATTTCTCAGACTGTGTCAATATGTTTCGCCTTGCACAAGCCTCAGAGCTGCTCTGAACTGCAGATACTTGGCTGCTCAGCAGTTGGCACATCACCCAAGGCCACTGACACTCAAATACACAGCTCATCACAAACCTATCTCAGAAGACACTGAAAAAACTGTCTCACAAGCCTGGTGCATTCTACACAGACAGAAAGCATACAAAAATTGTGTATTTTAAGTCCTGCTATCATTCATTTCATGATTGCCAGGACCATTTTCATAACAGTTACTCCGTGTTAAGTGAGAAAATAAACATTTAAGGGCACAGAAGGGAAGTATCAGAAGTATCATGATGAACATAAACAACTGTGTTATTCCCTGTGCTTCCAGGCTCACTCTGCATGGTTGGATTAACTGCATTTTTTAGAAATTTTCTTCAAACTTTAACCACTGACACAAGCCTGGCTCTAAGCAGGGGAAGTGGTTTTATACTTATGTACACACATTTTACATCTTGCCTTGTTTCTTTTTTATGTGCATAATTATTCTGATTTGTATATTTATGGAAGCTTTATTGTAAAAAGCAGCCCTGGTAGTAGTAGAATGAGTTCTGTCCCAACAGCTTTAGCTTTTTCAGATTTCAGAGGCCACCTTCTTCAGCAAACAAAATTAAGAAAGTAAAGCAATTTTTAAAATAATTAAGACAACCCAGTTTTCCCCCTTTTAAGATTATTTTCCACAGCTCTGTGAGAAATAAAGGAATCAAGTAACATGTTCCTAAGGAATAGGCTACATTCACAATGCAAGAAAAAATGGTTTCTAAAATATTTCTCTGGTTTCAAAACATGTCATGATGGAAAAAGAGGAACCATCGCTGTCAGTATCACTCCCTGCGAGGGAGGAGGAAGACAAAGAACTATTTCACAACCATTACAGCTCATTATAGCTGGGGGTCAAGCTCTATCCCCAACTTTTCTGCTCTCTTTTGTGGAAATATATTGAAATGACAGGCCTGTAGTTGCATTCTCTACAGCATGAAATTCACATTTCACTTGATTTCAAACTAGATTGCTGCACTATAACATCCCATTTCTTAGCATCCTGTCATGATTATAGAACAAGTAACTTATACTGCCTTGCAGTCTCACATCCCATGATAGGTTTCCATTATGCCTCTTTCTTCCCAAGGTGAGCTGCTCAACCTTATCATTCAACATAAACCCAAGAGGGCAAAACCAGCTTGTTGTAGTGCACTGATTTGTGCTCTGCTACTCCCAACTCTCTGTGGTCCCTTTACTTCCATCCATGTTGCAGTCTTGGAATACGTCTTCCAGGCAGCAGTTTTGAACAGCTTAATATTATTCTTGATCCCAGATCCTGGTTTTGGGGAAATACAACTACCATCCAACATTCACCCATCAATAGCTTACCCATAGTTTCCTAGAAGGCACTCTAGACAGAGGCTGTTTTTGAAATATTCGTCTATTTTCTTTAACATCTCTTGATTCCACTTCACAAATGCAGCCAGCCAGAGTATAATTAAGGAGTTAAACTAAGGTGTACTGGGTATCTCCCTCTCTTCTCTAAATATTTTCTGAATATAGAATTAATACCCATTTCTTCTCTGTTTATGGATTGCCTTCTGGAAAGCAAGAAGCTTGCTTTGATATGAAAAAGTTTTAACCCAATCTACAATCTGTAATCTTTCATATCTGAGAAAAGAGGATAGCAAGCCCAATCTATGATCAGGCAAAGATTACCCATATAATTAGCTTCAGGTTTCCCAGTACATGTGGAAACAGACAGAAAGTTCCCTTTTCCTAACTGTATCCATACCTAATCCTATCATTATAACCGAGTTTTGTCCTGAACAGTGACTTTACACAAAGCCAAAAGAAATCCCATGCTTTTCATCCATGCTTTTCTCTTCCAGTAAAGCATCCCTCTCCCCAGCCACCCACCACCAAGTTACATGTGGCAAAGGGTAACTAGTGCCTGACACAGAGAAATAACAGAAGGCAACCAAATAATGAGAATTCTGAGATCCCTAACAAACATCCACTGAAACAGTGCCTTAAATTAGAGTGAGTCAGTGACTGAATAAGATTCATATATGCTAACCCATCTGCAGGAAAGAAAAGGTAATTTTTCAACCAACTCTGTATTTGCACAACTTGAGCAGCTGCTATCAAAAAGAAGAGTTTGTCTGGGAACTGAAGCAGTAGTTGAAATAGTAAACAGTTGCTCTGGATTAACTACCAAATTCAGTATTAGCCATTGCCTAGGAGCAATTTAAGTGCCCCTTTTTCTAGTTGTGAACAGCTGTTTGAAGAAACAGAAAGAAGTTGATGCTTCCTTAACCCTCCTTCTGCAGTAAACTCATGAAATAAGGATAATAGTTCTGAAGTCGGAGCATTTTTAGGTATGACTGATCCTACCTGGAGGGCAGAAGGACAATTGCACACGTGTAATTTAGTATCTAAATAAAGGAAAGCTCATTCCTCTGTCCTGGAAAAATCTCTATCTTGCCAGAGGGCATGAGAAGTACTGGTGAAGTATCTGAAAGAGAATCCACCTACAGCAAGGTACTCCATCTCATAACAGCAGCATATGTTGTCAGTGAATTATGAAAAAGGCAGAAGAGAAAATTTCCCTGGGGAAAACAGCTCCTTGCAAAAGCTTTCCAACAAATATCAGAAAAAGGGGAAAAAATTTTTCTTTAACAACTAACAATATGGAGACCACAGCTTCTTAATTTTGCCGAAGTAAATTTGAGATTAAAGCAGTAGAAATGCATCCCAATGAAGGGATATTAGGAGGAGTTGTTCTCCCTGAAAAATAAAGTCCCTAAAGGGGCAACATGGGAGAGATATACACTATAATGAACAGCACAGAGAAAGTAGGTCAGGAACATCTATTCAACCTTTCTCATGAAATTACAAGTAAACAATGCAACTGAAAGGCTACTAAATTAAAACTGGTAACAGAAAAAAAAGCTTTCTATACAGAAATTCTTGTTTATACAGTAATTACTGTGTCTAATTACAACACAAGACAGAAAGCAAGTGCTTAGTACAATTGCCAGGAAAAAAATGGGTATTTGCAAGGGTAGCCAACACCATTAGAAGCATTATTTAAAATATTAACTGTTTTTAAAGGGCACAAACCCACAGTCTCTAGGTGATATCTACCACCCTGTCATCAAGAAGAGCCCTTCCCCATTTGTATGTTCTATGGCTCCCAAGCAGCTCTTTTCACACCTCCCACTGAAACAGACCCTGGTCTCTTGGAAATTACACACTATTCCAATTAAAAATGTGGTTTCTGTATCCTAACAAGAAAGGCTACATGATCCATCTGTAAGAAATAATTTTCTATTTTACAATTTAGTTATGGGCAATAAAGAAAAAAACTCATTTGTGTTTAAGCGCAGCTGAAATACTGATAGTTCTATTCCAGCCCACTTTAAAGTCATTAATAGTATTATCAGTAATGTAGAACTGTCACATCACATGCATATTTTATCTCAGGCTATCAATTTCCATTTCTTGTCAGAAAACACAGGGAAAGAACTCAATTTTAGTTTTTTTGGTGGCTATTGTTGCTATTGTTAAAGAAAAAAACCTAATAATTATGTAATTGTAGATTAAGCTGGGGGGCGTGGGGCTGCTAGGTGTCAAACCAAAACCAGAAACTGGCCATTGCATTTCACTTAATTTACTAGAAAATCAACATTCTTCTAAACTTTCAGGGAAATTTTCAGGGAAAATAAGAAAGTGAATAAACACAGGTGTAGAAGCCAATCCTCCCAAACATTCAGCCTTGTAACTCCTGATGTTTTAGACACAAATGCAAGCATTTAGGGCCTTCTACATATTTACATTTAGAAGTGAAGCAGTCTGTCCATAAAACACTGATGGATAATTTAGCTCCTGAATTCCTCCTAAATCCTGCTTAATCTTTCCCCATTTTGGTTGAATTAAAGCAATTTACTGGTGTTCCAATATCTCAAACCTTAGCCTACAAACAGCACACAGAGAAGTAATGGCCAAGAGTTTAAAACCAATGAGGGAGAATGCTTTACTTACCTGGGGGAAGCTCATTTGAGTGGATTGTTGTATACAGTCAGTTTAAGCTCCTTGTATAACACAGAATAAACTGAACAACAGTTGGAATATAGTCAACTAAGCAGCAGAATGTTGTGAAAAAGAAATTATTTCAGGAGATTTATATGCTGAGATTCATTTATTATACATTACACTAAGATTTAAACAGTTATCACTTTCATAAAACCCAGAATTACATATTTCAAGTGACACAACTTGGTGTTCACTGGCAAAATTTGAAATAAACCCTAGAGAACTATCTCCTCAATACATCTTACCATACATTATGCTGCAGTCCAGTTTGTATTAACCACTGTTGTCATGGTTATCAGTCCCATCAAAATTTATGAGAGTTCTTAATTTCCTATCTCCCCACACACCATGAATAATACCAGTTATCTATTCCACAGAGTTCATACCTTACATTTTTATTGACTGGCTTAATCTCTGTCACCTTGCAAAGTGGTTTTATATGTTCATTTTTAAAACATTATACATGCCCAGTGTCATGAGAAATAATGCACACTACAAGAGCTGCATTCAAAAACAGATGTACAGGAAAAAAATTAGACTAAAATTAAATTGTGCTCTCACTCAAAAGTGTCATTCTAATGGACACTGGCTCTGTGGTTTCTACAGCATTAGTAGTATAAATAGCCCCATAGCTCCCAAGTCACTTAATCACTCAGAATTTGCTATGTCTGGAAATGTCAGTGAGAATGGCTCTCATTTTTGCAGAATTAAGACTTGCATGTGCTCAGTTTGCCACAGGGAATCTATCCAGTTGGTAGAGGACTAGAACAAAAAGGCACCTAAAATAACCAACCAATTCTGTCGGAGACGGGGAAACCTGGACTTCTGTAGCTTGTTTGCAGGAGTATGGAATTTATGTAATTTTTGTTGTGGTTGGGTTTTTGCAGGGTTGGTTTGGGTTTGGTTTTTTTGTTTGTTTTGAGACTATTTTGATAATTCTGTGTTGAAATCATGAAATTAAGTGTCACTCAACAGGGTAATAGGGCCTCTAATACTAAATCACATGAACACCACCAGTGAAAGCAGATCTCCAAAACACACACTCCACATTCCACCTACTCTGCCCTGTCCTCTGGAAGAGAGAGAAGTATCAGGGATACACCACTGCTAGAAGTGCATGCAAAGAAAGGCACAGCAGAATGTGACTCATGTGGTTGTATTTTGGCACTTGATACTTTCCCTAAAATGCATGGAATGGAGTTTCCCAAAACCAAGCCCTTCTATAAGGCAGTCTGCTTCATCCACAAGCAAATGATATGCTACCTGCACTTGGCCTTAGTAATGTGTTTCTCAAGGTAATTTGTTCATGCATCTAAACCTTTGGATTACTATTTCCTTAAGATGTAGATTAAATCAAGATGTGAGTGCCCACATGGTTCCTACCCAGCTGGGTGACAGCTCAGACAAGACAGAATCAAGCCCAGTTCCTCCAGGGAAGTGAAAGCAGCAGCCACAGCAATTGGGTTGGGTTAGGAAACTCAACTGCTCAACCTTGTGAATTGTCACCAGCAATTTCCTTGCTGGAATAATAATTACAACTTGCAAGGGCAGTGATCTTGTGGGGCTTGGTTTCGTTTTTCTTTCCCAGAGATGGAAAAAAGTGAGATATTTGTGTATTTGATGGTAAAAAGCTTTAAGTAATCCATCTCAACTTTCTGCTGTATATAGACCTTGATTTTTGTTTTCTTCCTTGTGTGCAGACTGTGTAAATGCAGTAAATTGAAGTAGTTGTATGCTAAGTGGATACATTTGAAAGAAATGTTGAGCTTCAGCATAAGCTTAATGGGAAGCAAACAAAATTTCACCCACTGAAGTCCCGCAGGAAAAAAAAACAAAACAGGAAAAAACCAAACCAAAACAACCAAAACAAAAAAAGCAGTGGATGAGATCATGTGTTACTTTGAAAAAGCTCTAGACTACCAAGTCCCTTTCACTTTCAGTTAAGTTTAGAAGCTTTTGAAATTCCTATTGATATACTTGGAATGAAATCAGGTCTTCAAGTCTTTCTTTTTATTATTGCCTTTTATTACAGGTTTTCTTTGAACAGTCTATGTTTTCTTCAGCTCTTATTCAATGTCCTAGAAAGTGCCCGGTGCTAGAACCTGAGTCTCATCTTTCCAAGAACAGCCCCCACAAAGTGGGAATATTACCCTTTGGATACAATCACAACTCATTATCACCACAGGATGTTGCTTGGTGTTATAAAGAGAACAACAGATCTCTAAAAGCATATAATGAAAAATCCACACATGATTTTTACAGTTCAAAAGGAAGTCTTAATATTCTACAGCAATTCAGTATATGTTGTAAACCAAAATAACTTTTTCTAATAGGAAAGATCAGCATTTTTAATCAAATCCTTTCTAGGAAAAAGACTCATCTTATTTTTCCAGGACAGAACTAAATAAAAATGACTAGGTATTTATGAGCAAGTTGCACAGAGGATTCTTTAAAGTACAAAGCACAGGAAAAAGTTTCAGTGTGCTTTTACTTAATCTAATTAAAAATTAAGTATGGAAGCTACATTAGGTATCCTGCTGATATCAACCTACCGAGATCCTGACCTAGGTAACTCACTTGAAAACTAAAATTCTGCTGATAATCAAATATTAAAAAAAAAAAAAAAAAGGCTAACAAAGTAAATTTAAGTATTTAAATTTCTTACCACTTGGCAATTATTGCTATTCTTTATTTCAGATTAGTAGTCCAAAACATCAAATCAACTTAAATTGGTTCAAAATGTTTGCTTGTTTTTCCTAAAGTGTTTTGAAATCATGATTCAATAATTGTTTTGTTCAAAGAATAAAACAAGGCACTCTTATTCCATCCTTTATTTCATTGTAGTCTTACTAGTAGAAGCAGGCTTAGAAAGTAGAGATATACATTTGAACTGTAAATTTATAATTTTTACATCCTGACTCGTCATATAAACATATATCAATTTTGTCTGCACAAAATGTGCTTGTTTTAATATGAATAAGCACTCAGTCTCTGTTGAGTTGGATACAGCCAACAACCCTCACCACTTTTGATGAAACTGCTGTTTAGCCTCAGTGGAGCCAAGGAAACTGAGTATTGCCCAAGTCAGGATGTTTGGGTCTGCCACTCAGGTAAATCACAGACACTATTTGATGATGTTCAGAGTTCTCCCCAGTTCTCCCCAACTCCACTTCTTGTGGACGACTCAAGGAGAGAGAGAGAAAAGCAGGAGCTATTGAGCAATGAGAAAATGGTCTGCTTCTTTGCATTTAAGGGTACCAACCACAGAAAACCGGAGGTTGGAAGTGGAGTATGAAGACTTTGTGACTAAGGCAGGAAAAATGTATTTAGCTAATAAATTTAAGTGGGTTTCCCCTGTATTGTAATTACTAATTCCCCCCTCTTGCCCTCATTCAAACACTGAGCAAACAAAATAAGAAAGAAAATTCACCTGTTTATGTTTTGAGGTGGCCCAGGCTAATTTTATGATATTGGCACAAAGACCTAAAGAGAGGATGTTTTGAACCCTAAGGGTCCGGGAGGGCAGAAAAGAGAGGGCTCAGTCTTCCCTCCCATGTTATTTAAAAGCCAGGATGACCTCAAGTCTTCCCCCATCCCACTTCCTTCTTTCTTGCTGCTTCTCTGCACTCTGGAGATCTTGAAGAGAGGCTCCTGCCCTTTGTCAAGCTCACCATGTGCTCAGCAGGACCCAAATCCATCATGTGCTGGGTAGAGCCATGGACCCTTTTTCCAAGTCAGTTCTGCTGCAAGGGAACTCGAGATGCTTACATTAGCAACCACCAAGATGGTGTTTGTATGTATTTGCATATTTATTCCTCATCCCATATGTTCTAATTCCTTCCCTGTTCCAGTCTTAATTTCTGATCTTGAAGTCACTTTTCTTTATTCTCCCCTTTTATTGTCCCCTGGGAGGGTGGAGGTAACAGAAAGCAACTCTGTTCTCTGGTTTTTGGTTTGCCCTGGCCAGTAAATCAAGACACCAGTTCTGTACAAACAAGCATTAATGTCCACATTTAATCCTTCTAAAAACTAAAAATCATTTGGGCCATAAATTTTTATTATAAGTTTACCACAGGAGAAGTACAAATTAATGGGATTGTGCCTGTATATAGCAGCCAAGAGGTTGACCCCAATTAACTTGCCTACTTCAAAATATGTCTTTAGGAAAAACAATTACCATGTAAATACAATGACTTTGTTACCAACACAGAGCTGGGGTCTCCTCATGGCAATCACTTTGCTATTATAGGCTCCCTAGGTAAACATTAATAAGGTGTATTTTATGCAATGATCTGCATGCTCTGTAAGTACTTTTGACAGATGACAGCTCTTCTCTGTAAGCCAGGCTCCACAGCATCTCAAGAAATCTCCTCCTGTTGCTCTGACCAAAATAATTCAATTTCTTCTGAGCAAACATGAAATTAAAGCCTTACACTGGAGCAACTGAAGTATACTTCAAGCAGGTCTGTAATGAAAGTTACTCTAATTTACTCCTTCCATTATGCCCAAGTATCATATCATATATCTAACATTATGTAAAAAAACAAAACAAAGCCTTCAATTTCACAGTTCATCTACAAAGACTTACAACCTGTGAATACAAGGTATTTTACCAAATCTAATTTGCTTTTTAATTAATTATATCCCTAACAAGTTATCACATTTCACTTTTTCTTGGAGACATGTTGTCATCAGCTGTTCAAAAGCAACCAGAGAACACCATTGATGTGAATGCATACAGTTAAACCAACATAGTACCAGGGAAAAATTTATTTTACTTCCATATAATAAAAAACCTGAACAGAAATAACAGATACCAAACGCTGCTTAGTATTTTGATTGTTTAGCAAGCCCAGCTACTTTCACACACAATTACATTTCAAAACTTATTCTACACATTATTTACACTTTATCTCAACCATGATATCCTGTAACTTGGAAAACTCCCCTTTATACAAAAATATACAAATTAATAGTTTATTTTTCTACTTTTTTCTGAACCTTAATAGAAATAAAGATATTTACATATTTTAAAGGAGAAAAACATACATATATTTCATATCAGTTAACTGTCTGAAGCATCTTCCAATATTCCAAATGTAAGAATAACAAATAGGCTTAACAAATGAGCATCCACAGAAGTTTGGTCATTTGCTGCATGTCATATACCAAAATTGAGGAACAGAGAGAAATAGAACAGTTTCCTTATTCCAAGCCTAGGCCTCCATATTATTGCATAATTACTACGGCTAAAACTATACTGCAAGCAATTTGTGGCTGACAGCAGCTAGAAGGTAATTAAGGGACGTAAATGAACAATGAAAATCCCACAGTTGTCCTTAAAATACTTTTTTTTTTAATCCCAGAAGAAATGTATTTGAGTTTTCTTAAAATTAAAAAGGCAACTAGAGTTTTTGCCTCCATTAAATATTGAAACAAGTTTGTGATAGGGACTTTAAGGTTTAAATATTAATCATATGTGAACTGATTCTGTGCTTGGTCTGCAGTTACTAGGAGCCCTAGAGCAACTACAAATATCTCTCCCAAATCAAACCTGTACAGACATTTTCTATTTGTAACAGGGAAAGATTTCAAACCATTCCAAAACCCGAGTGATAAATATTGTATGGACACCCCCTTCCTCCCAGGACCTTTGTTTCAAATGTCTGACAGGATCCTGCTCAAGACTTTTCCTCAGACCTGTCCTCTGAGAATAAATATTTAGAGAAGTCATGCTCTTCTTACACCACCACAGATATAAGGAATCTAGAAGGAGTAAGTTGGTCAGGGCACTGCTGGGAGCCAAATAACAGCAGCTAAAGCAGAACTGAAGAAAGCATCTGTCCCATTGCATCTTCTGCACGGTGATTCCTGGGAAATATCTACTGAAGACCTTATGGTAAGGATGAAGAGATGCTCCCTCCTCACACCATGAAAATAAGTAAATAAATAAATCACTGATAATAGTTACAGGAAATGTTCTTTTCTGTACCCAATGCTCCAAAAGAACTTTACTGTACTAACATTGTATAATTTGCAGAGTGTGCCACCCGAAAAAAGTGAACTGAAATTGGTAAGAAGTTTGGCCTGTATTTCCTTCTACATAACAAGAACACTGGATGCTCAGTGATGCATATGTCACCTATCAAGGACATGCTCAATGCCTGAGGACAAGACTGTGTGGTGAGAGGTGAGCTTAATACCCCCATGTGAATGATGCTCACCTCCTAGGACCAAGCTCAGACAAACGTGACTTAGAGAAGTTCAATGTCTGCTGTGGAAGATGTCACTATATGCCACAGACCAATATTTACAGTTTGGCAAACTCACCTACAATGGTAAAAGGTACCAATTTCTACATAATAGTGTGGATATTCCACTACTACATTAGTATTCCAGTGGTATCTCATGTATCCTTCCACTTAGTTATAAAACCAGTAGCTCACCACTGTGACAAAGTGAAGATACCTGGCCTGGAACACTTTAAACTAAAGGTTCTTAGTTTAGCAAGTTCTCCTTAGTTTTACTCCTACAAATTCAGTTGAGAATAAACAAAGGCCATAATATGAAGTGACCCAAGAAAAGTAATTGAATGCTCGAGTGAACTTGGTACAGTCTCATCCAAAAGGAATGGAGCTTTTCTTTGGCATACATTTCTATAACTTCAGGAAAAGTCGGTATCCAGAGACACCAGCGCAGAAACCCTTATCCTATTTGACAGATACAACAGACAGTCAATGTAAAAACACCATACAAACTCCTCCATTGTAAAGATTTACACAAAAACTACTAAGCAAAAGGTTAACCCTTACCATTTACTTACCATTGCTTTTGCTGCAGTTGAACCTGTTCAACTTTAAAATTAATTTTAAGGTCCTTCCAACCCAAAACATGCTATGATTCTACAAACAACTTTTTCTAAAACAATACAGTGGAAAGTTAGTTTCCATGGCAATCATGGGACACTCTGAAAAGGGAGGGTATTTTTGGCAGGAAAAAATACTATAACGCTGTCCCCAAGTTTAAGTTTCATTTCAGAGTCAATTATATTAAGCCTTAAGTCAAAAAACTGTGGTAGAAGCCTGTAAATTTTACCTTTGAATTGCATAGTATAAGGCTTGTTACAGCCTGGTAAGCTTCACCACATAGGTTCAGACTAAGCAGGGATAGCTGCAGCAGATCACTCCACTTTTAATGAAGCATTTTTAAAAGAAATCTGGAAATAATTGACATTCCAAACCTTGAAATATTTCATTAAGTTATTCTACAATTAGTAAAATACTTTTCTTTTCAATTAGCACAGCATTAGTCATTTATCTTAAACAGAAAAATTCAATTCCTAGCTTCATGAGTGAAGCCCAGGAAGAGAGATAGGGTCTTGTAGCGAAATGAGGCAACCAGGTGGCACTAATTGCCAGGTAGTGGGCATGAGCTTGTGTTAAGCCCACCTGTGCCTGATTAGGGTGGGCCCCAACTGCGCATGAGCAGGATTAGGGGGCCAATGAAGCTCACACCTGAGGGAGCCAGGTAGGAGGCTGCCCACTTTTGGAGCAATAGCACTGATCCAGGCTGGTCAGCCCTGAGAGCAGTAGACTCAGAGCACTATTCGTGAGTTTCGGCTGGAACACCTGGTTGGACCTTGGAGTGCCGTGCCCTAAAAGAGGTTCGTCTTGCTACAGGGTCTAATTAGTACAGACTCTTAAGCAAACCTGGTCAGAGCAACACTTTGAGAGTTACAAGTTAAACAAGCATCTGTACAAGTTAAACAGGGCGGTAGACAAGGGGACAGCAGTTGGTCAGTGTCTACCTGGACACTAAATAATGTCCTTCAGTAAGGCCTTTAATGCTGTCTGCCTTAAGACTGTCCCAGAGAAGCTGATGACTACAGGCAGGATGAGCAGATAGTGAGGTGGTTGGAAAGCAGCTGCATGGGCAGGCCCAGAGGGGGTGATGAGTGGCACAAAGCCAAGCTGTATGCCAGGAGCTAGCAATGCTCCCCAGGAGCAGAACCATTACACAGAATCCTGTTCAAAATGGGCAGTGTCCACTCAACAAGTTTGCTGATGCCACAAAACTGGGAGGAGTGTCCAACACACCAGAGGCTCGTGCTACCATTCAGAGGGACCTCAACGGGCTGGAGAAATAGGCTGGCATGAACCTCACCAAGTTCAACCAAGGGAACTGCAAAGTCCTGCAGCTGGGTAGGAGCAATCCCAGGCATCAGTCTATGTTGAGACCCACACAGCTGGAAAGCAGCTTAGCAGAAAATGACCTGGGGGTCCTGGTAGACAGCAAGTTGACCATGAGCCAGCAATGTGCCCTTGTGGAAAAGGAGGCCAATGGTATCTCCTGGGCTTCATTAGACAAATTATTGCTATCAGGTTGAAGGTGGTGATCCTGTCCCTCAGTGCAGGGAAGAGCCCCACCTGGAACCTAGAGCTGTATCCAGCTCTGGGCTCCCCAGAGCAGGAGACATGGACATACTGGAGAGCCAAAACAAAGGATCACAAAGATGATAAAATGGACTGCAAGGTAGAGCTAAAGAAAACTTGCAGCAAAAAAATGCTGGCAAGCAAAATGTGGTGGCGACATGTTCTACCATCCTTGCATAATGAAATGCTTGTCAGTATTCACTGAGCACAGAGATGTATTTGACATGTAGGAAAGTAAAAAAAGAAGTTGCAATTCTTTGTAGAGAGTAGCAGGGAAAAGAAACTAGAATCACAGAAGTAGTTACTATGTTTCTTAAGGAGATCCTACATATTTGCTGGAGTGAGTGGTTACTTTACACATTGAGTTCTACTATGGCTCTGGAAAGGGCAGTACACATCGTTCTAGAGGAGCTAAGAAATTTAAGACAGCTCCCATGTTTCATGAAGCAAATTACAGATCATTACATTGAGCACTGTCTACTGCAACAGAAAAATTGTTCTCTGCAAAGAATTTGTAAAAAACAGAGACTGGCATTTATTTCTCCTTAAGACAAAGGCTCTTTCATATCTTAGAGAAATATTGGCACAGATTAATAAAACCAGACAGAGAAGATAAAGGGCTCATCTCTATCAGAGTTCCTATTTCTAAAATATAAAGACCCTACTTCATTTTGTCAATCATTCGAATCAGCATAGGCACAAACAAGTCCAGTACAAAAAAAAAAAAAAAAAAAAAAAAAAAAGCCAGTACTATGCGTACATTGACACAGCAAGAAATGCTAAACCCACTGGAGAAAAAAAAAAAAAAAAAAAAAAAAAATCACTACAACTGGTTTTGAAAACTAGCATACACACAGAAATGCAGGCATAGTTTAGTTTTAAAAACTAATCCCAAAGCTCCTTTTTCCAGAGTTTTAGAAGCAGACATTAAAATTAACTGAGAAGTCACAGTATTTCCCAGAGTCTTTGTAGCTCTCAGTAATTATTTCTTTTCACTTGCTTGCTTTTATGAGGTAAAGTGGTTCTAATTAACATTACATTCATTAATATCAAAAAAGTAACTTATGCAAGAAAGAAACTAATTACCAGAGAATCTGCCAATCATGTTATAATACTTTATCAAAACTACTTGTTATAACAATATATCTACTTGAAATTACACTAGTAATTTGTTCCAAAGATCCAGTTTTATCATACATTTATTTCCATGAATATTAAAAACAAATATAAACTTATCAACATGTGGTGTTTGGGTTGGTTTTCTTTTGTTTGTGGGTTGGTTGGTTTTCCCCTCTTCCTTTGGTTTCATTAAGATCCAGTATATTCACCAGTATTACTTCTGATTCACAAATAAATAATAAAGAACAAAATTCACTCCATTTTGTCCACTTCCAATTTAATTTAGACTAGCTGAGAATTGTAACAGTGTTATACCTCATGTGAAACATGTAAAAGTGACCACTTCTTGCCTGAGTTGATTCCTCGCATGTCGGACTTGACCAGGGGGCCCTAATCCACAAAATTCCTGCCTACCCCAGCACAGCAATATTCCAGCATTTACACTGCATGGCACACACAAACCTCAGTCTATACACATGCATTTATTAGACTGTTTAGTCACATACACAATTAAGGTTGAGACTTCCACATAGCTTACACAAATTATTTGACAGCATATTCCAAGCTTTCTCAAGTTCAAGTCGTAAATTGTCTCACATTGTGACTCAGATTTTCTCCAGACTGCCCTCTGACTCTGTTTGATGGACAGAACTGAGGAAGATCTCAAAGTATGTTTTACACTAATGTTTTATGAGTGCAGGTATGAGGAATTTGTACCCCAGGTACATTGGTTTAACACACAAGTTATGTAGGGATGAGGGCAGAGATCTCCAGTCTGACACAGAGACCATTATTTCTATTACAATAGAATGTAAAGGTCTAAGGTTCCAGCATGCTAGACAAAAAAATACATTTAATGATAGCTTTTAAACCACTGTTATTGATGTCCTCCAAAAGCTCTAAAAACTATCATATGAAATTAATATGCTATGAGTTAATAATTTGAAGCCTTCCCCACACTTTTTGAATCAAAAGGTATTTCAAAGGCAAAAGGGAAGTCAGGCACATGTATACCTCAGCAGGTAAAGCAAAAGGATAATGTTTGCATCAAGATCTATGATCAACTAGTGAGAGTATGTGAACAAAGAAAAAAAGAAAAAACACACACAAAAAACCAAATAAAACAAAAAAACCAACAAAACACAAGCAAAAAACCAAAAATAGCCATGAATTAGCACAAGCAGTCCTGGACAGGCATCTGCCTGTTAATCATCTGTCTGTTTTCACTTCCCCTCCTGCAGCTCCTGCCTGAGATGTTTCCACTTTCATAACTCCAAGCTTTAACTTCTCCAAATCAGTCCCACTGACTCCTTGTCACTAACTCTGCAGTGACCTGCTGCAAGGCATTCAAGAACAACTTGCAGAGGAGAAGTGCAAACAAGGACCTCAGATGGGGATTAAAAGAAGCAGAGGTTACAAGGAGGGCTGAACACACCTGCTCAGCTCGGGCTACAAAGCTCAGTAGCAGCCCAGAACATGAGAAGTACACAAGAGAACAAACCAGAGCATCTGCATTTCCAGTCAGTCTGTGTCAGCTGGACAGACTGGATGCTACTTCCTTCTGTGAAAACATTTCATCTTCAACCATCCAATACTTTGAGATGGGTAGTGAAGAGGCTGCTGCTAAACCAGAGGCAGTGGGTGACACTCCCAATTCACGGATTTTCCCACTTTTTAGGGCCAAAGCAGCCTATGACAGCTGTCAGAGACAGAGGTCCCCTCCACTCCTTCTTCAAAACTACTTCTTCCATTGGCTCCAAGTCTCTTCTCTCAAATGCTTCCATTGACAGTTTCAGGCTCTCACTCCTATATATCTGCTATTTTGCTTCATTTATCAAATTCAGATCCTTTTTCCACCTCTTTTCCCTTCTTGTCTGTTCCCACTTTCCAAACTATGTGAAGAGCACAACTGACAAGTGGTGGATGGAGCTGATGAAGTTTCAATGGAGGTAAAATATCAATTCTTGAATAGTGGTGAACATCAAGGTCTCCTTTTTTTTGATCTCCTTTTTATTATACATCAGATATAACTTCTAAGTATAAGAAATAGGAAAACAAAATGTTTAGTTTTAAGCAACATTCAATAGTTATAATATAGGGGATATCTCTAATTTTCAAGTTAACTGGAAGAGGTAACATACTGTCCATATAAACCTTGAAGGAAACAGAGATTCCCAGTGCCATCTGGAACACAGGGTAGTGTTGACACCTCAGCATGAGGAAAATTAACAATTTAAAAATAAACTTGAATATTTAAGGCAAAGTATTAATCTTATAAAAGCATCTGTTTCTACAAAAGATCTATGCATGATAGTGTCCAAAAAGTAGGTTTTTTAGATATACTGTGCCAAAGATAGAAATGAAAGTATTCTTGTCAAATATTACGGGAATGGGAGATTAGAATATGAAATAAAAGCATTTCAGAAATATCTTAAGATAACTGGACATATTTAAAGAAACTCCAAACATTCATTGTACATTTCCCCTTCCCTTCTGCTTGGTCTTCTCTCCCAGCAGCTGACAAGATTCTACTCTGACAGAAATAGGTAATCAGTTTGGTTTTGTTTAGATACTTCAGATCTGTCTGATATGACATGTGCTTTTGATAACAAGGCCTTTCTGGTTCTGAACCTTAAAGAATCTTAAATATTGACCCCCAAAACACAAAATAATGATTTGAAAGCATAATTTCCTTTTTTTGCAGCAAGTATTTTCAAACACCTCTCATTAGTCCCTATCTCCTTTTGCCCAGCAAATCACTGGCCATTCACACTGAATACATTTTTCCACAAACTAATGCAATGAGGATTTATTCAGACACTTAAGGCTCTACTGGGCACAACAGCTTGAGAACCAAGACTACTTTCTCCAAACTACACACACACTGTATCAACAGCTCATGTATTGCACATTCACATAATTTTTAATGTGGCATAACGAAGTCATCTGTCAAACCTCTAAGCTGTTCTGAAGTCTTGCTCCACTATTTTATGTCTTTAAAATAGCACAGGGAATGCTGATCCCCCCAAAAAAGCTTTATGTTGATTATTTACAATTACAAATTGGAAACTAGTTACTTTTTTTTCCTCATCACCTTTCTAGACTCTTCTCAACACACACAGGTCAAAATCTATCCTGGCAAAAGCCCAGATATGCTGAGCACACAGCCAGTTAAAAAAAAAAAAAAAAGCAAGCAAATAAATCTCTGGTGAGTCTGGATGATCTAACAGCTCTCTCTTTGGAGTATATCAAGAAAAGATATTATTTGTTATCTGAATCCAAAGGCTACTGCTTCAGATTTGCAGTGGCATATTCCTGCCATATAACAATCCACTACTTGGTGACACAGTCTGCAAACTATCTTGAACAAAGAAAATACCTTCATTTGACATTAAAAATCTACTGGTAGTATATGATCTGCACAGGACACTAATAGCAAATGGTTGAAAGAGGTAGTCTTTTCCATAACTAATCTTTATAATATACAATTATTACACAGTATTTTGCCACTTGGGAGGTTGTAACTTCATAAGAGGGACTCAGCATCATAAATACTCCTCTGTATCAAGTCAGATCTTTCTTCTACCCAGTTAATTCTGATTGCTCACAAGTAACTAGCTGTGAAGAGAAACTTGTTTCCATGTGCACTGTTACATTTCATTGTCTTTCTAATACCCTGAAAGCAGAATACTAGGCAGTAATTGGTAGAATTTGGACTGGTTTTTATTTTGTTTTGGGGACCTGTTGTGGTGTTTTGTTGTTTGGTTTTTTTTCAATACACATAAACTTATCATCTTGTGTTGTGGGCTTGTTCTCTGGTAGATTCTTTTATGAAGCAGTGGAGGAAAATAAATGAGTGAAAGAACATAAGCTCTAAATTATATCTTTGGTACCCAATAGAAGAAAGTCAGAAGAACATAAATATTTACTGTAGAACACTTAAGAGTGGGAGATCAAGTATTCCACTTCTGTTAAATAAATTATCAAAACTTGTAAACTGTTCAGCTGTTCTTAAAGAATTCTTAATGTTCCTGATGAAGCCTCTATAGCATGACAGCATAGAGGAAGTAAAGTTTCTTGACAACTTACACTGTCTCACCTTTAACTGGGAGCCTCATGACAGCCTAGGATGTCTGAGGGAAACCTTGGCATCTCCATACACTACTGGGGCAATCCAGAAAATTTCTAAACCCCACACATACATGAGCTTCATGCAAGCCTCCCTACCCATCCCATAGTGAGGTCTGCACAACCATGTCCTGATGCCAGATTCCATCATCCTAACACAATGGATACTTCTTCAAGTGGTGAAATGTGCAGGGATTCAATCCTCTTAATAGCTTCTGTGCCTCACAGGCCAAAGTTCAGCACTGCCAAGTCACTATAATCTGTCTAACAAGCAATAGAGGCAACTAACAACATTGCAACCACCCAGTGCTGTGAGTATGTGCATAGCTGACTACATTTAGATCACCCATAGCCAGCTCCTGCTCAGCCTACTCTCTTATCCTCCCCAAACAATCAGCAGAAAACAGTCCAGGTAGCCAAGCAATCTTTTGTAAGATGCCATTGCTTGCAGATATAACAGGACACAATGGAAGCAAATACCAAAACAAAAGTGAACATTATTCAACTACCTGCACAGCTTCTGCAGTACCTCTCTGTTCACTCAGGCAGACCAAGACTGTGAGAACACCAAACGCATACACTCGTGTACAGAGACAGACAGGTGGTAAAGAAAAAAAAAAAAATCAAATAACCCAAGGCACTGTTTCACTCCGTGGTGAGGTACACTAAGCAAGTGTATGGAAGTGCCAGGTACAGATGCATGCTAAGCAGCATGGTACAACTGGGCATTTGTGGAGATGTAAAGTGGCTTCCAAAACTGATGCTATGAGCACTGACTACAATATAGATATTGTCAGGATGGGCTGGAAGTGCAGCCTCATGGCTTCAAGGAGCATCTCAGCTAGGTATGGCTTCTCCAGGGGGGGATCTTCAGATGCAATGGGGAAAAAAAACCCAAAACCACAAAAAAACAACCAAAACCCCCCCCCAAAAAAACAACCAACAACCAAAAAGCAATCAGGAGAGAAAACTTTGTGCACATGATTAACACATCTTTAAAATGTGTATTTCAATCTTTAATTTAATTTTTCCAGCTTTAAAAAACAATCCATTGGCATTCATTTTGACAACTGAAGAAGTAATTCAACATTTTTCTAGTTTTAAATTTAGTGCCTCAATATCCTTGTGCACCCAAATAACTACATCATGGTTTTATCTATTTTTACAAAAATGGGACAAACTTGAGAAATTGAAAGCAGCATTTAACATAGTTAGCAGTCACAGAACAGCCAAACATTGTTTTCTTCAGTTTTCACCAACCAACCACTAACATAACTCCTGAACTATCTCAGCTATGCCAGAGGATACAAGCACACAAGCTTTCAGTCAGCAGTGACAGCCTGCTTTTCAGCAGGCTGCTTTACAATCCAGGCACTGAGGTCATGTAATTTGGACATAGTTAATGAGCAGAGCAGTAGTAGATGTGGGAATGGAACTCATTACTGGAGACTCCCCATTCAGCACTCCAACCACGTCAGGCTATTAAGGGATTCATACTCCCAAACATTTACCATTATGTCTCCAAGTCAGATTTATGGCCTGTGTTTCCTTCTTCCCTCTTTTTCATGTTTAAAGGATATGAACAGAAACAACAAAAAAAAAACCTTAAGATGCTTGTTTTGACAGTTACAGGAATATCATCACATCCCAACAGCAGGCCAGTACTACTTGGATGCTTCCCACTGGGGATAACCACCAAGATCTCATGCAGAACAGGAAAGCTGCAGTGTGACTGAATCATACTACAAGGTTCTCATTGTGTCTCACAGTCTGAAGTGTATGAGCCTGGCTGGGGAAAGTAAGCATGGAGGTGCAGAAGCTATCATCCTCTGTCCTTTTCCAACAAG
The DNA here is from genome assembly GCF_036169615.1 of Heliangelus exortis. NCBI lineage: Eukaryota > Metazoa > Chordata > Aves > Apodiformes > Trochilidae > Heliangelus > Heliangelus exortis. The sequence continues at coordinate 171,005,584 of NC_092422.1, forward strand.
CCCATGCTTGAATGGCTAATGAAAATTCAAATTACTGCAAGAACCACAAAGCCCTCCAAGCAGTCTACAGCATAGACCTTACCCATGGGATTTAATACCTTTTTCACAAAAGGCAATGCTGAGATTCCAGAAAAGGAACAAAACCTACATTTGCTAAGGGAATGGAAAAACAGAAGCAGGTGGTCAAGTAGCTAAGCTGGCAGAGCATTTGGACAGTAGCCGAATGGCCTGAATTCAGTATTTAGTGAGGTCACCAGTGTCTCCCACAATGCAGACAGATGCATTATGTGAAAACTTAAATCATATTTGTGATAAGAGAAAAGCACTTTCAAACACAGACTACAGAAGTGAATTACAGAAGGGAAGAGGCATTTAAAACATTTTGAGATTATTCACTGTGATTCAAGAATAAAAAGACCATTTCACAAATGTTACAGGCACTCGTATTTCTGCTGCACTCAGTTCGTGATAACACAGGTTCAACTCTTATTGCTCTCTGTGACAGCTGATGTGGTGGCATTTTGAGCAGTACTGGTGTGCATTTACTCACACACACAAACTCACACTATTTAAACACACACGATATTGAAGAGCCTGCCAGAAGCCCCAGAACACTCTCTCTAAGCAGCAGTCTCAAATCCTGAAGTGTGCAATCAACCTTAGTTCAACTAAATCACACTCATTCATCATTCTCTAGGCTTCTGAATACACACTCTTCATTTAATTTAATAAATGGTATTTTTGGTACACAAGTTCTGCTATTCTCTACGTTTCACTAAGGTGAAATGAGGGGGCACAGACAATACAGGGAATGCTAATGTTTTGTACAGCAAACAAAACAAGTGAACATGTCTTTTAATCAAAACTGCTTTTGGCACTTGAGAGTTCACTTACAAATGGAATTCAAACTTGATTCCCATAAGCACAGGACAATGACAGAACCCACTACCTTGGTAAAGCAGCATTAATCGTAACATCTTACAGATACAGATAACCTCTGTACTGTCTCAATTTTTCAGCATCAACCACTGTCTCTATCACCTGTAAGTCATATAAGCAACTGAATCCTCAGGTTGCAGCTAAATACTGCCTGTTCCTAGCTAATGCACTCGTGCCTCAATGGCTAGAGCCCATAGTACAGGAAATAACATTACCCCATGAGCTCTCATTTCAAGCATTCTTCTTCATTCACAAGCATTGAATCAAAACTTTCCAAGCAGCCTTCTGGAAATAAGAAATTATATATGTTCAGGAACAGCTCATTCAGAGACCAGCAAGCCCTTACTTAGCACAATACAAGGACTTTTGATTAGACCAAAGCTCATTAGCAACATTCAAGAATCTCAGTCGCTATCTAGCAAACTAAAACCTGCATGACCTACAAAACTAAGATAAATACAACTGATTAAAGAAAGTTAAAATGTGAGGCCCTTATCTAAAACCACATATATAAACAAGATATAATGAAAATTCAAGCTGAATCAAACACTTAGAAATCTTTACATGGTCTTATTTCTGAACTGTGCTTTAATAAGATCCAATTAGCACCACAAGTAGTGTTATATATCTTTTCTAAACTACAATCCCTGACAGCACATTGTCCAGAAAAAAACTGCTCAGATGATCTGCTTCCCCAGCTGCATTTATCCTGCAAGTTTTGCAGGAAAACTTAATGACAACTTCCCCACTGGAAAGGCAGGCAGCAGAGGCCACAGAGAAGCCATCAGTGAAGCATAAAGAAACCTTCTCACAAAGCCCCCCACATTTTCATATATTTTTGTGCCTCTGACTACAGGTGTAACTCCTTGCTCTCTGTTCCTGACTACCAGATTTCCCCTGCCCTTTTTCAATTCCCACTTCATGGCCTGATAAAACCACAGGGCAATCCTGACCTCTGTCACTTCACTTTGTCCTGAAGCTGCTACAGCAACCTGCAAGCTTCCATATTTAAAGAAATAAAGCCCCTCCAGAAGGTTACAAATAAAAATACATACTTAAAGTTAAGTGTTCTCAGTTCATGATTTATTGCCCACCTTTGCAAGATTAACAAAGGAAACAGTTTCTAGGTAAAAAGTTTGTAAGTAACCACAAAACAACTGACATAAGATCTTTGTTTATGACTTCACACAACTGTACAGATAAACATTTTCAAATTAGCAGCAAAATAAACTACTTTAGCTTGAAACTAATGTTATACAGAAAGGCTCATGCTATTTGGGAGAAGCACATGTGCAATTTAAGTAGGGGGAAGGGTAGAAGTTCTGGTTCTAAATCATTATTGTAGGAGATGTTCGAGGAGCCAAGTGCCAGAGAAGCCTGCCAAGTGCTATTCACCCACACACGCACAAGTCTATAACGCTGACTTGAAGAGAGCTCAATGAGATTACAAAGCAAAATACACAAAATCCTACTCCGTCTCTAAGCTTGGAGAATTTGAGGTATTTAAAAAGAGTGTGCTGTGCTGTTTCTGTGCTGCAACACTTTATTGTAGCAGTGTGGAGTTTCAGCCCAACATCTGAAGCCCCAGCATTCCTCTGGCCTCCCAAGGGCCTGCAGAACATACCACAGCTGCAGGAATGCCTCTGCACATTCAGTAAGTCAACATCCATGCATAACACAGACATTTCCTTTTAGCTAGGTCTTAATAAAATTATTTAACTTTTTTTCATAGTGTAAGTTATGACTGCACTCTACACTAATAAATCTCTAGAGCTGAAGTCCTCTACAGATGCAGAAAAATGACTGCAGGATAGAATTCAGTATTCAGCCTTTCAAATGAAGGGATACCAAGCTATTATTTTCCAAATCACTTATGTACTTTATAATTTAATTGTCTTTGTACACACACACAAGGTATCACCTATAAAGCACTTCCTTTTGCCGATACTGTAGATTTGTAAAAAAATAAAACACCAAGTAGCATGTATGCATATGTGAAGGCTAAGGGTTATCTAAACCATCTTCACAAAAAAAGCAGCAGTAACACCAATGCCTGGTAACAATTATCTGCCCCTTAAATTTTAAAGGTATTTCAAGGATTCAAGACTTTGAGGGGGAAAAAGCAAATATTGACATTTTCAGACAAGTTACATATTTTAAAGTCATGCTATGGAAGCCTTCATTGAAAGAATCCTGGATGTGAGCCATTCCAGTGATCAGACATATGACAGCTCTTTTTTTCTCTCTTTCACCTCCCTGTTTGTTGTAGCAGGGCTGAACAGCAGGGACACACAAATTCAAAACCTTGTGTGAAAACTGGTTGAAAACACACTTAGCAATTGGAAGGGTGTCACAAGCAAGGCAGCTGCCAGTTTGACAAAACAGTACACACACAGGTCAGCATGTTATCACATCCCAGCCCCTATTCTCTTATTTTTCTGCGCATCAAGCACATGCACTACACGCTCCCAGGGAGTGTTGTAGCTTAAAAAAAAAAAAAAAATAAAAATAATGAACACAGTAGAAGTCACTTCAGGCCTTCTCTAGTGAGTATATATGTGATCTTCTAGCTCTACAGAGAAGTTTTAAGGCTGCTGTTTTACATTTAATAGACTTTTCAGTGTCTGGCATCCCCATAGATCATAAACAAATCAAGCAGTTCCTCCTGTGCTAAAGGTGCTTGTTTCATGTCCAAAATTTATTTTTATACCAAAAAAACATTGCATAACTAACAACAGAGTATTTTCTCTAAGCTCAAGTCCCAGTTTTTTGGGCCTAAAGAAACTCCAGACACAAATCAGGCAAAGGAGGTGGGTGATGGGAGACAAGAGCCAGAAGAAGGGAACACAACTGTGGCTGAGCAGGATACCAAGGCACTCCAATGAAGGTTTCCAGAAGGGCTATCAGAGACATCCACAGCAAAGTAGAAAATGGGACAAGACTTGTAGAGACTGTTAGAAGGATCAACTGTCAAGGCTTTCTACTCAAAACTATTTCCAGAACTATCCTGACTGGAAAGGCAACGGCAATGCTTAAGAGACATCATTTTATGAGATGTAGCAGTTCTCATTAATCTGAGGGTATTCAAATTACACATCAACCACATTATTACATATTTTATAATGATAACCTTTTGACTGCATCAAGTGGAAGTGTTTATTTTTATCACACTACCATATTATATATGGACTAAAAGTCTACCTGTTTAAGTTCTGGATGAAGCAATGAGACACAGACCCCCCAAAAAGATGCTGCATTACATCTGTGCTCATTTTACTTTATTACTTGGATCTCTCTGAACTCCTGCTGCACATTTACCAGTTCTCAGTTTTGTCATTGCTCTATGGCAATAATAGACAAATTTTACATCCACAGAACTGAAACTGCACCTTTAGAGTTTCAGGTTTCTCATCTTGTGACACTCAAACTATTTGCACAGCCTGCTAGGCCTGTTGCATGTATAGACAGACTGAGATAGCAAGGAGAGGCAATTACTAAGCAGCCTCTTGAACAACAAAGCACTTACTGCCCAAGTGCTCAAATTAAGACTGTAGCTGAACAGCATTAACAAGTAGGAATAACCTAAAGCTTGAAGTTTTAGAACAAACCGTGGGTTCAGTAAACAGCACACTCATGAATCCAGACCAAACAGCTGGATGAGCAGACATCCAATTTAACTACCTACTTCAGTTCACTATCTGTTCCTACCCCATGAAAACAGCCATATATTCCTGACAGGCTGACTCGATTTTCTGTGAGGTGTTAACTTTTCAATGCACCTCCTAAGATGCATCTGTGGGTTTGACCGAGCAAAGCAGCTTCCTTAGGAGCAGGGCCAGCAGCTGCAAGGCACTCACGGCTCCACCAGACAAGGAAGCAAGCAAGTTGCCACACACCCCACAGGCTCACCCTGTGGGCTGCTCCTCTGCAGAGCAGAAGGGTCCCACTGCCTGGCAGCACCCACACAGCATGAGGAAGTACCAGCACGGTGCTCCTGCAGCTGCAAAGCACTTTGAGGAAGACTCATCAAAAGTGCTGGGGTCCTGGGATCTTTTGTACCTCCAGCTGCACCCTCCCTCCCTCACCTCCCCCATGCTGGCACACATACAATCAGACAATCCGAACCCAGATAGAGGTGCTGATGAAGTAGAAATCCTTCCCTGCCAAAAAAAAAGCTTAGTTTTCAGCCAAATCGGCTCTTCTCAACTGATGATCACAGAAACACTTATAGGGGAGCAGGGAGGAAGCAGAGAGCCACAGCTGGGCGAGCATCAGAGCTGACCGGGCCTGCCCACAGTCATGCTGGTCCCCAGACAATTACATTCTGCCCTCCAAAGTTTCCCCCCACACAACATACTCAAGACAATATGCTAGTCCAAGTTTCCTGAATTACTTTAACATATGGTACTGTAGCTGTGCATATTCCTATCCTACACAAGCCCCATGTTTTTACATAAAATCTGCTATTTGTACTCTTCAGAGTGCTCTTGAGGTTTTGCATAAGGTATGTAAAAACATAAATGGCATTTTACAGAGGTCATTAAAAAGCCAAACTTATGGCAGCTCTGCAAATAATAAATCTGCTTATATAGGTTAACCAAATTATTCCAGCTTGCTAGTTTAAAGAGTCCATTCAACACTTCTAAGCTAAATAAGTCAATTCTGGATCTCTGCTCCTCTAAAAGCAAAGTCGTCTCCATCAGGCAAGTCCCTTTCCGCTTAGTTATTATTTTGCTGAGGGACCCACAAAGAAAGGCTAAACACACTTAGAAAGACCACAGATCTCTATCAGCTGTACAACCACACAGCCTCAATTATGATGCTGTTAGCTGGATGCTCAAAAAAACAGCCAGAGGCAATATTTATCAATAAAAATTAAAACAGGCCTTTAAGAATCATTATGAAAACCTATGTGATTTCTCATGTTACAGTTGCACTTTGTGTTTACAAGCATTCTTTTGAATGGGAAAAGAGGGAAACACGTAATTTGTGCCTGTTTAACGACAAATAGTCCCTACACTTCACCTCAGCCATCTCTAAAACTACTGTTTTTTTTATACTGTTGTTTAATATACTTATTAGATACACATTTATAGAGGCACTGCTGTTCAAGCCCCAGACTATTCAGTGGAAGCAATACTACTTTTTGAAGAACATTTTAATTGCTTAGGTTGAGATATCTCTATTTTTTAAAAATAAAAAAAAATAAACCAAGGGTGTTTTCCAGAAACAACCACTAATAGTGTAAAAGTAATGGTGTATATTATTTCCATATTAAATCTGTCTCTGAAGTTGTAGACACCATTACCTCAGATTCCTCTGAATACTGTTTACCACGTTGCATCTCCAAATACCATGTCCAACAAAAGATTAAACTCTAAAACCAACAGTAACATGCAAAAAGGGCACACACTTTCCTGGAAAAACACATTGCTCTGATATTTTACCTATTTTCTGTATCTTTTACTATGTTTTTTCAAATAATTGGTGGAAAGAAATTGTTCTAAGTCTTCGGATATTTAAATCATTACAAAAAACCTAACTTGCAAGCAGAGAAGACAACAGGCAAGCCTCTTCTAATCTGATCTGCAAAATAAGAAAAATAGATTTTAAGTTACTGAATTCAGCTTTCTAGTTATGTAAGCAACTTGAGAATCTGTAACTTGAGATGCTTACTGATATCACTGACATTTTCCCCAGACAAATACAATGGCAAAATATGAGCAGCCAGATATCTCCACCCTTACTTTGGCTATTTAACCTGACAAGGAACAGCAATAAGCCCATTTGTTCAACACAAATGAGCACTCAGAACTATATAGGGCCCAATTAGAAGAATTTTAGCTTGCAGGTCTTGTTATTCCAAGTGGAAGAAAGGATATCATGAAGTAATATAAATTTGGCCTGAGTTATAATTAGCTATTCCTTTTTTTTTCTGATATGAGTGGGTGAAGGAAGATAAATAAGTATAGCTGCAGTAATGAACTCTGTACAGAAGTGACACGTGCTCTTTTACACTGAAACAGAAGAACAGGGATCTTCTGTTTTCCACCTTAGGACTTCCTCTCTTTTTGTCCAAAGCTTTACAGACCAAAAAAAGGAAGGAAGCTGGGGGCAGGGAGGGGAAGGTAAAGGAATAGAAAAGAGACAGATAAGTGAAGACTGTTTAAGAAGTTTCCACTCTTAACCATGAATAAAAGCAGCTCTGCCAGCTGTTGCCCAAGAAATTGTTTCAAAAATAGGTGCTCAAATTTCTTCTTTATCATAGTAAGAGGGGAGAAGATGTTAATACCTGAATTATTCAGAATAATTCTGAATGCCATGCAAAGACAGAAACTGCAAGTAAACCTCTGTATCCTCACTGTACTAACAGACCTAGTACAGATATTGGGATAGGAACCACACAGCATAGGAAAGTGGCATATTCCTTCAAGGTACAAAATATTATTCCTGATAAAAACTACCAGATACAAAAACATGGTATTTTGTACCTATGACCCACCTCTATACCACTTAGTTTCAGGGAGTGTATCTCACAGTCTACCTATGTAATCAGAGGTGACATTATGAACAATATGAACTGCTGTTGACATCTAAGTTTCCACCAAAAATAAGACAGTTTACTTAAAATCAAATAGCCATCTTTATACAGGGTTTTTCCTCAAAAACTAACGATTCCCACAAAATACAGATTAGCTACAAAACCATGAATGATACTTCGTATCAGTACAACTATTTCCTATTTAGATCTAATCCTTAAATAAGGATCAAGCTGTTACCCATTGCTGTTTGTATAATACTATAATGAAATAATGCAGTTTTGCAGCTCACTTGCATTTAACTCGTGCAACAAAACAAAGTATCAGAAGTACTGATCTATGCCCTCCCTTCTCTCCCCCACGATCTCACTCCTGCTTAGCTCACCACACTACCCTAGACAAAAGTTAATGTAAGGCTTCATGAAGTAACCATTTGCCTTCTGCAATGCAACTTATAATTTCAAGAATTTTTAAAAATGAAACATTAGCCTATTATACATGGTCAATGATTTATGACAGTAAAGGAAAGTGCTTTGTTTGAAAAAAAATAAAAAGAATTCAGTAACTTTTATTACAGAGAAGCCCCTCTGTACAGTAGGTAGTCACCTTTTTTGCACATCACATATGGATTCCCATATACTCAGTACAAATTATTAATGCAAGTATGTTGGTACCCATCTTCAGAGTTAAGAATTCATTTTGCATTTCTAAGTAGAACTCAGAAATACTAAGTTTGGTGCAAGCAACCATAAAAATTAAATCAATAAATCCCAAGCAATGGATTTAAAAGGGCACCCCATTTCTTCTCTGCTGCAGAAAGGGCTGAACAAGCTCATCATTCAGCTACTGATTGCATAAGACCAGCCACTGCCTGCTTCCAGATCCCTGAAAGGACACACACATACACTTGAAATCCAGTAACACAGAAAGCAAAAGTGAAATAAATGGAAGTTATTCCTCAAATGTCTTATTTTGAGGTCTACTAACTAACCCATTTTAGGGTTTATTACCTCATCTGCTGTTTGTTCTTTTACACACTATCAAGAACACAAAATTGAACGTACTAGAGTTAAGTAAACAGATTTTATCCACTTCCAGCTAAAAAAGTAGGTAAATAAGTGCTTGTGAACTTGTAAAGATAAACTGATTTGGTTCCTTAACTGGAGAAAGATGAAAGGTACAATCAGTATCAGCAGTTTTCTTTTTTTTCTCTTTTATTAACTCTCCTTTAAGATCACAAAAGCACATTTTTTTACCTCATCACACAATTAGACTGTCCTGGGTTTCTAATCCTGCAGAACTGATTTAATTTTATCCTACTTTCTTACTCAAAACAACAAAAAACAGCAAGCACAAAACATTACGAATTGCGAAATCCAAGCTTCTTTCTTTGTCCTTATAGCACAGGTGACTTTCAGAGCTGCACTGCTTGCAGCTCTCCTATCCATCCTTGAGCATCTGGAAGTTAGATCAGCATTATTTTCAAATGAAGCATTTCAGGTGCCTTAAAATGCTAAGTTGACAAGATGCTACATAATCTTTAAACTATATAACTGGGAACATACATTCTGAATAACTAGAAGCATGCATTATGAAAACAGCTATGAAAACAGCTATCACTTCAGTCATTTGTCACTGTAAAGATCTGAAAAATACATTCCTTTAAACATACACAGGCAAACTACTGGCAAATCATTGTGGCATCCAAGTGTCTTTAGCTGTTCATCATGCACAGCTTCTATTAACAAGCTCAGCTTCTGCTATCAAGTACATTTCCTACACTGCATCTCTCACAACAAAGCTATCAGACAAGGTGCTTCCAACAGGATTTGCAAGAAGGGAAACTTGGGAGCCAGGGTGACTGACAAAAGGGAGAAATGGCATGGAAAAGTGCTGGTCATTAAGGACACAGCAGAAATAAATAGCTGATGAATACAGGACAGGAGAATGACCATCTCTGGTCATCGAGTACTCCGGTACTCTGGACAATGGTACTCTGGAAAAGGATCTGAAGGATTGATTAGGTGTTCCTGACTGAACATAAGGAAAATGTGATGCTATTGCAAAAAGAACAAACATCACAGCAGGAATGCCAAGCAGAATTGTCTGAAGCACACACCAAGAGACTCTCTTGCTTTACCTGATAACACTTTCCTGTCTAGTTTTGAACTTAGATCCACTGGTCAAAAATAAGAACAGCATCATCTACAAAGAAAGGATGAAATAACTGGAATTCTTTCATACAAGGAAAAGCAGACAGTCTTGACAAGCTTTCATATACACATAACAATACATGCAAGAGGAAAACTACTCCAGAGCTAAACATTTTCCAGCAGTCAGACTTCTGAGTACTGATTGCAGAAGTTCCACATGCTCTGTTATCAGCATGTTAAAGAGCATGCTGGCAAACACCCTTCAGAGGTGATGGCTAGAATTGACTTGACCTTGAGAAAGTAGCACAGATCAAGACTCTCAAAACTCTTTCTGTACATATTTTTCCTACATTTCTATTGATCATCTCCGAAACAAAATCAATCCTTTTTATTAAGTAGTCCTAGAGACATTTACAACAAATTAAATGCATGTGACTAATACATAAAAAAGACATCTCCTTCCAGGTTACCAGTCTTCTGAATTCCAAACCACTGGAAGAGGGACACTGGTTACCTCAAAGGCTTTCTCTGCCCATGTCTTCAAGAAGGGATGAATTGCAAGAAAACAAGGGAAATTAAAACAAAAGTTTACACAATGATGTATCAGTAACATGCAAAAAACCCACAGTAACAAAAGAAATTCCAGGCTGAAAATTCACATGTCAGCCCTGTTGTGCAGAACCAAAAAGACAGGCTCAAAGGGACCTTGAAGGGTTACTTAGCTTCACCCACACCTTCCACACCTTCACAGAATCAACTACAAATCTAGCAGTGAAACACCCACCAAAAAGCCACGCACAGACAGCACTCAGTCTCTCAAAACTAAAGAAATGAAGCAACAGATCTCCCAGGGGTGCAAAGTGCTGAAAGTGTCTTCTCTCAGTTGCCGCATACATACGAGTGTCACAAATGATCCAAGCAGTCAAAATGCTCTTCTCAGGATTTTACCTGATCCCAAGTTAAGGAGAACTTTATAAACCAAAACCTACACAGTGAATTACACTCAGAAATTAACTGAAAACTATGGAATGTGGTAGATAACATGTTCACCTTGAACAAGGCTGTAATCATGGAAATCTATTTTATTCTGAAGTTTCAATTCTGGGCTGCAGGTTAAGAAGGCAGATGTGTCAGAGGCAGACACTCTTGCAGCAGTGCAAAAAGTTGTTGGTATCTACAGGGTAAGATTAAAATAACCAATTATAGCTCCCTTGACAGGGAAGTTACTGACTGTCTATCTGAGCTATCTGAGCTCCCAGAAGCAATCACAGATTACATTAGCTTATGGTAGATAACAACAACAAAAAAAGCATTCTTCCTTTCACCAAGGAGACCACATTGTCACCTTTACTCCTTGTTATTTAGTTCACTCTTGTTGCAAAATCTTTTGGCTAAATCTGACTGGGCTAGAAGCCACACAAGTCCAACACAGAATGGGGGCAAAAAAAATCCTCATTACAATGAAAGAGGAAGAAAAACACAGCCATCATTATAGAGCTACCCATGAAATAACATCAGCCTTCAAAAACCTTGCTTGGTAGCTCCAGGTATGTAGGGAATAGGAAAGATGAGATCTCTGAAGGGTACTGTGTAAGAAGATGCTAATGAACCAACCAGCTTTCTGTTGTCCTTCAGCGATCATAAAGACATTTAAAACATCATACTGAAGGCTCTAGTAGTTTTTTAGACAAATGCTAAAAAATTCTTGATTTACTTTTATTTTAAGGCAATTTCACCACTCTATCAACACTTAAGTTAGGCTAGCCATATAAGCAAAATGACTTAAAAATCTAAATCTTTCCCATGGCACCTTCTCCTACTTGCAGGTGACAAGTCCCTGCCCCAAGCTGTAACAAGGAAAAGATTATCCTCCAAATGGGCTTCACAAGTCCCAGGAAAGCACTGTGGTTTGCCCTTCCTCACCCATTTTAAGGCAGCTTGACAGAACTTTTGGGTATAGATCATTATTAGTGGTCATTAGTGTAAAGCAAAAATCCAAATGAATTCCACATAGAAATGTCTGGGAAAAAACAAAATAAGAGAATGGAAGGAAGAAGATTGAAGGCTTCATTTGAACTGAGGATGGATGGAGAGCTGATCAGGTGCTTGTGTTAAACAAAACAGAAGTCTAGCACAGTTATTGACAGATACAATGTGACATGAACCACATGATACTCTTTGTTTTCTTGTTGTTGAGCTAAACAAACCAAACTCAGTAAACTAACAGTAAAGTTAGCTTACAGTCAAAAAAGTTTTCAAGCATAAAGATAAAAATGTCTCAGCTATCTTTCAAGAGCAAGACTATTCTGGCTGCAACACAGAATGGGGAACAAGCCAATTGAGTTGGCTTTGTCTGTGCTACTCTATAGTGCTCCTGTGGTCAAATACACACAGTCATTTTCCTTCTATATGCCTCAGCTTACAGCACAAAGTCATTTGATCCTACGTTTCTCCACCTATAAAGTAGGAGATGGCCACAATTCATACCCTCCCTCAGAAAGGCAGTTTTATGGCTTACCCACCCTCAAAATACCAAGCACTATTTAAACTTTCTGAGTTGAGTGGGTACATTTTGCTGTAGAGAATTATTCAGGATCTGGAATACAATTCTACTTCTAAATTAGATTATGCATACAGCAACTGTTTTTTTCATTATTCTCCTTAATTAATATTTCCATGCTAATCCAAAAAATGCCTTCCCAAGAAAGCTGAAAAGCTTTGTCCTCAGTAGAGAAAAGCAAATCACCCACATTCCAGGAGTAACTGCATCCTTACAGACTCAGGATCAACTTGCATCAACTGACAAGAGTCACCTTTGAAAGCTACACTTAACAATTTGCTGCCTGCAGAGCCATCCACAGCTATGCAGCCTTAAAAGACTGATTTTAACAAAGGGTTTGGTTATTGTTCTAAACAATATTGTTCTCATAGAGCAGCACACAGCATTTATGTTAGCAACCTTTATTTGACATCTATTAGATTTAGATACTATTAACAGAAAAAAACCCAAACCTTACCTTTTCTACCCTTACATCCACATACTTTGTACTAAATATTTCACATAACTGACCACTAGATCCTTTGTGCAATGCTGTCATTTGTTTGACACAACAGCTGAAGGTGTGTTTCCAAACGTATGGAATTTCAAAGTGAAATAGCAGAGTTTAACCTTCAGTTCTGAAAATAAAGATTTCAAAACCCAAACAAAGCAAACTTTCTCAGAACAAGAGAGGGTTTAATGCTTATTCACCTTTACCATCCTGAGGGGATGCTAAACTGAATAACTGGCAAAAAATCTGCAGCCTTAGAAATAAAAACATTTAACTGCACTACAAAGGTTGTCACATATGTGTAATAATGTTCTTCATTAGGGCAGCATGTCTATCTACTAGGAAATGAACTAGCAGTACGTCTGCCTACTAAAAAATGAACTCAGTAAAACAACCTCCTCAGTTAAAAAGAATCTGATGAGTAGCAGGCAGAAGTTTAAAAATTCAAAAGATTGTTACTTGTACTAACTACCTTTCAAAGTGGGAATCAGTCAGGCTGTGCAAGTGAGCAACAGCCACCTGGTTACCAGCAACCCTTCAGTGCAACCAGGTGGCTGTTGCCTGGTTATTCATCCATTTTGGCATGTCACAGTAGAAATGTGCAGAACACAGCATGTGCTGCAAAATTCAGATTGAAAATGCAGATGAGGTCTTATGTTGATGAAAGCCCTGAGCTCTTTATACAAAGGATACATATGCTTGGTACAACTAATCAGAATTCTCAAAGGGGGTTTTATCATGCACCCATCTTCCCAGGGCAGACAAATACACCAATATTAAAAAAAATAATAATAATAAATGTTTAGAAACAATCTCATAAATTAAAGAATATATGTTAGCAGGTCTGTACTGGAAAATTCAAGTCTGATCTATGAAATTCACTTTCCATGAAGTTTAAAGAATTATATGACAAAATACAACTCTGTGTCTCCTGCCTGCCCTGCCAGTGCTATAGAGCACAATAGCTGATATGAGATAATTGGGTGTGAAGATTTTGCAGACAGCACTCATCATGCAGGTGAGTGAGCATATAGCAAAAAAATGCAGTCCAAGAGAAAAATTACATTACTTTAGGCTAGTATTTCAACATTTTGCAATGGTCATATGGACTACGATATCACCCCCATCCTAGAGGGTAACAGAGGACCCAAATTAACAGTGGCTTTTTGTTACTATCTTGAATAGCCTTTGGAAGGCAAGTCACAGAAAACCATGGAATGAATTTAAATAAGAATAAGCATCTTTATGTGACTATATTATATTTGCACAAATAAAGAGGATCTTTGTAGTGAACTACATTTTCTGGCTGATCAAAGGAAGCCCACAATTGAGAAATCACAACTGTATGTCTTTAGCAGACATAAGATTTCAGTGTCAGCAGCCCTGGCCAGCGAGGTAGTGCTGGACAGTGAACCAAGTACCTGAAAATGTTTACTAAACATAGAAAGTCTTATTTAAGATGTATCACTTAATTGTTTAGCAACCAAGAGGTAACTATTCAAATAAGGGGAATTGTGATTGCCTGCTTGTTTTCAGTATTAGAAATGGTACTCCGTGGTGATTTTTGAGCTCATAAATCAAAGGAAAGAATACTCCCATTGTGAAACAGCATTTTGTGCTCAAAAATTAAAAAAAAAAAAAAAAAAAAATAGACTGAGGGGAAGGCTGCAGCTTGAAATACTTGAGTGCTAATATCCAGCATGCCATTCCAGGGAATCCAAGAGTGGTTTTTAAGCCTCTGCCCAAACTCGTAGAGAAAGGCGGGTGGCAGGACTAATCAATATCTTGCAACCCAGCTGTGACCTGACAAGTAAAGAAGTCAAGAAAATAAAATCCATCGATGATCTCTATAATTTAAGGTTTGGAAGACAACATCTGGGATCAACTCCAAGCGGGACGGAGCGGCATGGCACGGAGCTGGCTCCCGCGCTAATAGCTCGCCAGAGAGCTGCTACACACACACACACACACACACAAAAACAAAGGCGAGCTCCGCGCTCCTCCTGCTTTTTCCGTATCAAACACAACTCCGCAATCAACCGCGATGTAAACAGACAGAAAGCTGCTTACTACGCTAGTAGGTCTGTGTAACAGTTCTGCTGCATCGGTGTTAGATAGGGCTATTGTCCGGGACGAGCCACCAGAGCTCACCAAGTGCCGGCGGGTTTTATAGGCGGTGTCAAAAAAAAAAATTATATATACGTACATACATCACAGTGAGCTTCCCTGATCACTTCGTAAGTCAAATCAACGGGCTTCAGAGCCCTGCACCGGGCAAAGTTGAATAAATAAGCAAGGAAGCGCGACTCCCACAAGCGATACTTTGTCTGGCTGCCACCGAAGGAGCGACAAAACCCCCGACACGCGAACAATGCCCGCGGCCCCGCTCCTGCGCCCGCTCCTCCCCGCGGCGCCACCGCCGGAGACCTTCTCCCCTCCGGGTCGCCACTCCCGGCGGTATTTTTTTTTAGGCTGCTTTGTTCCCCGTTAAACGCCAGTCTTTCCACCAGAGCCAGCCAGGAGAACCCGAGCGCCCGCCTGGGTGGCGGGGTCCGGTCCCATCCCCGCGCAGCGCCGGGAGCTGCCAAACCTCGGCTCGGGCATCGCCTGCCCTTTGTTACACCTCTAGGGGAGGGAGCCCTTTCCCCGCCCCGGCGGGACCCCCGACCTTCGCCGCGCAGAGAGGGCGACGCGTCCGCTCACACAGGCGGGCGCTGCCTGCGGGCGGGCGCTGCCCGCGGGAGACGGCAGCAACCCGCCCCGGCGCGGCGGGACGAGTCCGCTCCGCCGCGGGATGAGCTTCCCCCCGCCTCCGCGCTGCCCCGCTCGTTGTCTCTCTCACTCACCCACGCCGTACTTCTCGTGCTCCGTGGGTATCCACATGCTGGCGGCGTGCGGCCGCCCGCCCGCCCACCCACCCTTTCCCCCTCGCCGGCCGGCAGCCCCTCCGCTGGGAGCAGCGGTGCCGGCGAGCGTTCCCGCTGCCCGGCTGCTCCCGCCGCGCCTCAGCCGCGGCTGCCCGGCCCCGGCGGGGAAAGCATTGTTCTGCCGGGCGGGCGGACTGACGGACTGACTGAAGCGCGCTCCTTCGCCAGCCACTTATATGCCCCGTCCCGCTGCACGCCGGGGAACGTAGTGCCTCGGCGCGGCCGCGCCCCTATTCGCCCGCGGCTCGGGGAGAGACTACGAACCCCGGCTGGCCCCGCGCTCCCTGCCGAGGCGGGGTGGGGCGGAGCTCGGCTCCCGGAGGCCGCCTGACACCGGGAGGGAGGGAGGAGCGGAGCGGCGGCATGGCAGCGTCCCGCGGAGCTGGCGGGCCGGCGGAACAGGGGGGTGAGTGCGCTGCGGGAAAGCGCGGCGGATCCCCCGGTCCCCTCCTGCCGGCGGCTCCGCGGCTCGGCGCTGGCGGGGCCGGGCGGTGAGACGAGGTACCGGCGGTGGGACAAAGTAGCGGCGATGGGGAGCGGGGGACACGTGTGGCATGGCCGAGAGCCGTCCGGGCCCGGCGCCGTGTGGGCCGCGCCGGTCGCCCGTCGGAGCGGGCTTCCAGGGAGAGTCCCGGGTATCCCCGTCCCCGCCTCCCGGTGGGTACAATATCCTCTAATTCTGCTTGGTGCCATTCTTTGTAGTAAAGCCCCTAACTTGGCACATGAGGGTGAGAGGACCGGGAGGGGGTTTTGTCAGTGAGTTGTGCTGGCGGCGGAATTGGTGCCGACAGTGTGCCTGGTAGGTGGGACATCGGGCTGACAGACTGGGTGGCTTTTTGACTTCTCGTATGAATCCGCATCTCGGCAACATACATGCGCAGAGATAAGGAAAAGCAGATGGTGTTCAGCGAGGAGCACAAATGGACCATCGGGGGTGACAGCCAGGGATGTGAGGTGCCTTAAGCAGTGCGAACAGCGAGGTCTCCGTTCTTGTTGAGCCCTGAATGTCTGTGGCCTTCTTGAAGCAGCCTTGCTAGAGTTCATCTCAGGTAAATTGCAGATCTGCAGTCTGAACTGATCGTTGTTGAAGAAATCCGGGTGCTGAGAGGCAGGAGCAGAAGCTGGAGTTGTATCTTGTGGTCCTGGGGGAGGGAACAGATGGAAAAAAGGGGGAGAAACTCCAGTGATGTGATGCTGCTCTGCAGGCCTCACTGGGTACAGGCTGTCTCTAAGATGAGTATGTGTGGTTTTAAAAAATGTTTTCCAAACAAATCATTATTCTTAACTGGTAACTGGATTCTTTAGGAAATAATTTACTTTAATACAAACAAAAAAATCTCAGTATTTTTTCAGTTCAGTTTGTCTTTTAGTTTCTATTGTCAAGTTAAATTTTTAAGTTACCAGTAGTGTGAAGGACACAACATATGGAAAGTCATGTGCAAGCAGGCAGTTTCAAACCTAGAGTTAGAATGCAGATAATCAGTGTTTATCCTACTAACTAGTTTTCAAACTTTTAAAGTGACCTTTGTGTGTTTCTCTAGTCTGGACTCTGCATAAAAGTAATATCACTTAATTTATATTAGTAGTTAAAGTACTCTTTCTGTGTTGCAGTGTGTTGGCATGAGCCTCTCCTCCATGAGAAGCCAGACCCTTCTAGAGCTCTTTTGTAATTGCACCTGGAGGCAAAGCTTTATAACTGTGTAAAGGGATGGTCACTTTTGTCTGTGCAAGTCTTCTGTGAGAAACCATGTGTAGGACTGTGGAGTGCTACAGAGGATGAAGTTACCATGAGGTTTTGCCAGGTAACACTTCCAAAGACATTGGCACCAGTGTGAAAAAAAGTTTGTTCCATTGGAATTCAGAAACTTACGCTGTTTTCCTGCTAGTGAGCTCAAACATTCATTGAAAGGATTAGTGAACTTTCAGTGTGTTTGCTCCCAAACTTGCTTTTCATCCCCTGTGAATCTCTAAGTGGTGAAACATGTAAAAGTCACTATTGAAAATCAAAACAATAGATGCTAGTCTAAAATAACTTCCACCCCAGCCTGTAGACTTGTGCACTTGTGCACCCCAGCCATGTGCATCCAAGCTATCCCTGTCTCCCTAAGAGAGGGCTGCCAACATGCTGGCTGAAAGCCATGAAATTCTGCCATAGCCTTTTAACTGCAGTCCGTCATGCTAACCATGACTGACTTCAGCATGTTTATATTAGGCTCAGAGCCCATCTCTCTTCATCCCTTGCACAAAGACAAGACTACCCAGCAGCTGAAATACCCTTTTCAAAATTATTCACATAGAGCCCAGTCGTTAAGAGTAAACAGATCTGATATGACAAATCACAATCTGGGCAAAGAAAATACCTTGCCCTAATAATTATCATTTCCCTGTCTCTGACTAAAAATCCTTATTCTTTCAGAGCTTTAATTTCTACCAGGGTATTTGCTCTAGTGATTTTTTTGTACTTGATTGTGCACCTGTCCCTTCTTTGGAGACAATATATAAGAAAGTTACATAAAATACTTTTCCCTGTGTTACTGTTTCTTATTTACAGGGAATTTTGCACTTCTATATTCTAATCCAGGACTGTGTTGCTTTCTAGTTAATTCCCTCCAGCATCCTTCACTGAGTGGCTTGTAATGAACTCATCACTGTCCACAGTACAATTTGTTCAGCCTTCATTAATTATGCTACATATCAACATTTCTTACAGCATCTGTCAATGGATTTTAAAATTAGGTTTCTTCTGGAAGTGTGTCTTTCATAGCTTCATCAGCAATCTGACAGTTATGGTTTCCTGCTCAAGGTCTTAATGTGCTCAAATGCTTTTTCATATGATGCAGCTGAAGTGCATCATGCCAGAGCACAGCATGTTATTCTTATTCCTTCCACATCTGTCTTTTGTGTCTCATTTTTAAGGGAATTCACTTTACTGTGGAGAAAAGGTTTGACTAGTCTTGCACAAATCTGCCTTTTTTCATTGCGACCTAAAGGATGCTGTAGTGAAGGATATTTTGTTCCTGATACTGTAAGCATCACTTCCATAGCTCAACTCTGAGTTTGCTCTGCTGAGGATGCTGTGAGAGCTGCTCAAACCCAGTGTGCTCTGGGATCCAGGGGTTCTTTTTTCCTGGTTACTGAGAGCCAGCCTCCTCTGTAGTCTCAGACCTGAGAGGTTTCTCCCTCTGGGTTGATGGATGCAGCTGCTGCTGTTCTGCCTGCGGGTCTGGCCAGTAGTAAGGCTGAGCATGCATTCAGAAGAGGCATGCAGAACCATAAAACTGAATTTTTTTCTGAAAACAGGCATCCACAGAGCGATGGTTCTGTCATACCCACACAAGCACTGTCAGAATTCATATGAACAAGTGTAGGGGTAGCTTGGTCTTGTTCCTCCCCTCTGACCAGGATTGATGTTTACTTGGGAAAAGGCAATTGTGCTTTAGATTTGCAAGCACCCCTGTGTTCACAGGCTGCTTGATTACCAACAAGGGCTCCAAGTATTTGTGGACGCTGGGCTCGTTGCCCAGCCACTGACTCAGACACCCAGTATTTCCAGGTGAGGGTCTCTTTCTGCTCAAGCATGACAATCCCTGCCTGATGCATGACTGAATCTGCTAATTCTGAAGAATTTAGTTGGGGGGTCTCAGCCTCACATAGCATCACTGATGCAGTTACCTGGGCTTTGTGTACCTTGCAAGATTTCACTCCCTAGCAGGTCCAACCCCACCAAGCCTTTGTGAAGCCTGACCATCTCTTAACTACTTGAAAGCCAGCCCTTCCTCACAGGGCTCTTGGCAACTTTTTCCTCTTTCCTAAAGCTTTTCACTCTTTTATTTATTTTGAGCCATTCCTTGTATCCAGTAGTTTCTCATGTTAGCTAAACCTCAGGCTAGGGTGCAGCCACCAGTTTGTGTACCTCAGCACCTTTTCTGCCTTGTTTTCAGTTTCAGCTGACAAAAGTTCAGCTGTGTATGTATTAGCAAAAAAAAAAAAGAAAGGTCTCAATCCAGTTGTCTCTTCACTTCTAAAAGGCAGGTCCTGCCCAACTAACCTGATCTCCTCTGCCTCCTGACATCCTTTCCTAATGTCCCTTTCTCTTCCATACCACCAGCTGCCCCTCCCCTGCCTACAGCTCTTCCTTCTGTCTCACTGCTCCTGTGCTGTTGCCATGCATCTCACCAGATGTTGTCCACAAACTGCTTCTGGATCCTGTTTTCACCCCGATGATCTATTCTGCTGCTGGTTTTGCCTCTGCTGCTGGTTTTGCCTCTCCCTCTTTTTTTTTTTTTTTTTTTTTTTTTTTTTTTTTTTTTTTTTTTTTTTTTTTTTTTTTTGTTGTTGTTGTTGTTGTTGTTACTAATTTTCACCTCCAGTTCCTATCTATCATGGCCTCTAATACTTTGTTCCTGGCTCTCCAGTAGTATTACCTCTTGTCTTCGTTCCTGCACTCTAATATTAAACTTCATTAGGCCCAATGAAGCCACAACAGCACAGAAGGTTTTTAGGCAAGGCATGTCAGAGCACCACTGCTATGTGAGGTACCTGCCTATAGGCAGTGTCATAATCTCTGCACTTAAGCAGGAGCAAATAAGGTGTCAGAAGGATTAAATTTCTCTTTAAGTCTTCTTCCTACTGAGCTCCGCAGCTAGAATTCAACCCAAAAACTGTCCTGGAGTGGGGGAAGCAAGGAATTTATTTGCTCCCATGTGCTAAAACACAGCTGGGATTTGGCCTCCTTTGCTGCTTCACTTCTGGTTTGTAAGCTGGAGTGGATGAGTGTTTTTTTTTTCCTCTCTTATGATATGTCCCCAGGTTATTGGTAACTTCTGAAGATAGCACTGTAATGACATAAAAACTTAATGTTTGCTACTCCAAGCTATGTTAGAGGGTATGGAGCTGCAGGGTACCTTAGCATGGATCGGGATGGCCATGCAGAAAGAGCAATTAAAGGGATTCTCTGGCAGAGGCATCTGGCCACTTAGGGTTCTTCCAGAAAGGGAAAGTGCTTCTTTTACTCCCTTTCTAATCCCATTTCCTTGGGAGAGCCAGGCAGGGAGGAAAATGGCAATAGCAGCAATATATGTGGCTGTGCTCTGCCCTGAAGCCAGTTCTCAAGATGTGGAAGGTTAAGGAGCATGGGACTTTGAGTCCCATTGGGGATGGTAAAGACTGATCCAGATGGACAGTGCACTAGTGAAAACAGGCACCCTCACTGTCAGATTCAGAAGCACACCTGCATTCCTGGATCTCTTGAATATTACATGACCTCTAAACTCATCTGATACCTGGGCCCTCCTACCCAGAATGCAAGTTTAGTCCTATTTGCCAGCATTTCTGATTTAGCGTTGGCTATGAGGATGGAGACACAGTCACACTTGTCTCACATGCAACTCATGGTCATGGATCTCTCAAATATTAGCAGAAAGACTAAGTGCTTTGGCTGGACTGCCTAGCCAGGTGTCACCTCTTCCCATGGCTGCTTCTTGGGCCCCTTTGCCAGCCACTGACTCAGACTTTCCATATTTCCTGACATAGGTCCCTTTCTACTCAATCCCTACTGCAGGTTGAACCTTGTTAGCAAATTGCAAATACAAACACCATGCATACAGGGTTGCATTCACTAGGAAAACACAGACACAGCATGGTCCCTCTAGACACTGATTCCTGGACCTGTTGACCTTATGAACTGCAGCTTCTGGCCCTGAGGCCTTGCATCAGCATCAAACATAGGACAGAAGATGAGTTACACAAAACAGCATTAAAAGCAATGATTTAGTAAGAAGAAAGGAAAGACTTTGGTGATCAGGTGCAGGGTTTGACCAGAAAAGTGTATCCCACCAGCACCCTGTGTGAATACAACTGGACCTTTTTATTATCCCCACCTCTGTTTTCAGATGTTTGTTCCCCTCCATCCTTCACTTTCTTCCTTTAGCCTCCTCTGAATGTCTTGTAAGGTAAGTATAATCCTGCCAGCCTTTTCTGGTATCTCATAGCAAGTTTCATGCAGTCTCACAAACACCCTCAAATATACTATAATACATATGATAATCACATTTCCCCTTCCTTCTCAGTGACAGAGTTCAGGTTGAAGCTGTTTAAGGCTGTGTCTGAGTAGTTCCTTTAATGGCATTAGTTCCTGTAGGGAACCAAATGCAGTGTTCTGTCTCTGTTATCAGCTGCTTATTAATGTGTGTGGTTTTGTGTGTAATCTGCTGTCCTTATTATTTATTAGTTCTTTTATACTGAATAGTCCTTAACCAAATAAGGTAATGAACCAGATGCCCTCCCATCCCACACATTCTTATACTGTCTCTCCTATGCAGATCAACCCCAAGTGAGAAGATTACCTCCTTCCTTAAGTCTGTGAATAGGGAGATCCTGGCTGCACACTGCCATAGGTGAAAATCCCAGCAAGGTGATGGAGTAGGCATTGCTCCACACATGGAGCTGCCACTTCTCATCTGTTCACTCATCTGAGTCCCTCAGACATTAGCCTGGTGGGCTCACCCCGCCCACCCCTATCTGTATGTTTCTTTTTGATTATTTAGAGGTTAGAATCCTGATAGGTATCCTTCCTTAAACACCCAGCCAGTTCCAAGCATTCACACACATGGTTGCATCCTTGGTTGTTCCTCTATAGCAGACTTCCAGGCATCTTGAGTACCACTTGTGATCTGTTTCTTGCAGTAAATCTATGCACTCATTGGAGGTTTTTAAGACCTTGGGGCTTCCACTTTACCGTAGGTTTTGGAGTGGAGAAGAAGAGATTACTTCTACCAGCAGCTGTTATAAGCTCCATGAAGTAGCTTGGTTAGACAGAGGCTAATCATTGTAAGCTGAATGACTAGCAATTACACCTGGAAGATAAGTTCACTAATTAAGTGCAACACAATTTATTTTACTATGATTATAAAAATTAATGTCCTGAAACAGTGCTATTTTTAAATGTTTTAAGAACATTTGTTATGATTTTTAATTAAAGATGCAATCTTGTTCATTTGAATGGCTACCTGATAAGCACGTGGATCTTATGGAGGGCTGGAAATTACCAAGTTATGGGTGATAAAATGATCTTTGAAGTGCTTCTGTTTTTGAAGAGTAAAAAGACAAAGTCTTTTCATATAATGTTGCAATGAAGTGTTAGTGGTTTTAGCCTTCCATAGTACATTGCTTAAAAAAGAAGAAAAAACTGATGATGGGAGATTATACAAATGAACTGAAGTATTTCATTAAATGGATAGTAATGGATTAATAAAATAAGTATATCGTTTGGCAATACAGATCTGAACTGCCTGTGATACTGCCATAATTTTACAAATAATTGTGTTACAAATGTTCACTGTATTTTATCTGAGGACAAAGGGATGTCCCCCACACCTCAGCGTGAGTAAGTAGCTGCTGTTAGCAAAAGACACGGGATATGTCTTGTTCTCCAAAAATACCTAATAAAGGCTTGCTGGGTTGTTTTCTCTGAATTCAGAAAACTTCTGTATCTTAAAAAATGAAGGTGGATGACCTTTGTCTTTTTTAGATGTAATTTAACCCTCTACTAGTGGACATAGATCTGCATTTAATTTCAATAGTTTAAACTCATTCTTGCTTGCTCAGTAACAGGTAAAGGCTTTGATACATGAGCAAGCTATTAAGTACCATCTAGCAGCTTTATGTATTAAGTGGACCTCTTCAAGAAGTGCTTCAGTCTGCCTTGTGGGCATGTGCCTATGGACCACAGAACAGGTTAAACATAGCAACTTGTTTGCATGTTAAACCCCTTAAGTTGTTTGCAATCTCTGCTCAGGCCTTCTGTTCCCTGCAGTGGAGCAACAGGGTGGTTCATCAATTTACAGATTAATTTAATCTGTGTCAGTATTAGGAAATACCTGCTTCTTATCTGAAAGGCTTTCTCTTTGTGTGAACAAATTAATAGATGTGGACATGCTTTATTTAGATACAGAGGTGTGGACCAGGGAAGTATTACAAGTTTTTCTCATGTTCCAAGAGTGAGACAAACACCAGGATAGTTTGTTATGCCTATTGAAACACCCTGCTCACTGTTGTTTTGTTTTGTTTTGTTTTCTGGGGAACACCAGTTTTCTGGAAGAGCGCCAAAACTGTGACTCCTTGTAGCCAGTGGTGGATGCCAAGATGTGTCCCTAATGTATAAACAGGTGATAGAGACTTTTTCTCCCTTTTGAGACTTTAGCCAGTTTTGCCTATGAGGGGATACAGGGCTTAAACTGGGATATGTTTGTAGTAAGAGCAGGCAGCTGGAAAGGAAGAAGAGGACCTAATTATTGAGAAATTACAAATGTTAAGTATTTTAACTTCAGTATAGGTGAAATTCCTGTCTGTTCGAACAGCCTTCATAGCCTTTCTAAGCCTTGTGTATGTCTTTCCACCATACCCTGTCTTGTAGCCAGGGCTAAAACTTTGCAGTGTGAAGTGACCCAGCTGCTTCTGTTTTATTCTTGCTCATTGGGATATCGTCCTCTCATTTGTCATTGGTGGCTCCATCCCCAAGGAGCAGGTTCTCCTGTTTCACGCTCTCTGTAGTAGTAGCAGGTTAAAAGCTTTCTCTGTATCCCTCTGGTAGAAGCTTTATAAATGGATGTGCCATCTGTTTTAACCTCACAAGCTGGTATGGCATAGCATGACTCTGTCCACACGAATGGTAGATAAAGGCAATCAGTGCCACAGTCCCTGCAGCTATATTACACAGTTTGGCATTTTTGCTTTGGTTTGCACGTAGTCAGCCTTCCCATAGCAAAAAGCCTCCATGTGCAGATGTTTCAAAGCTGTCTGAAGCAGTGCCCCTTGGTTTAGACCCAGATGTCTCTTCTAGGGGTAGCAGTGCATTTTGTACATGTCTGGAGTCCAGACAAATCTGTTCCGTGTGCACCAAAACTCCTCCCTAAACCCAACCAATGCACAGAGCAGCTGGAGGATGATCAGGGATGGCAGGACTTGTGTGGGTCAGAGCTGTGCTGAGAAGTGCAAGAAGAGGGATTAAAGCTGATGAGTAGTGCATGGCACAGCATCCTGCCATTCAGGACCACTGCTAGAGTTTGTGGCATGTGCTGCAGGTCAGCCCTGGCAGTCCCGTGATGGAAGTGCACAACACTCACAACACAAAACCAGGAATGGTTGTGAAATAAATGTGTGCAGTAATAAGTGATCCTGCTGTCAGCAGAGCATTTTGCTAGCATTTGTCTTGACCAGTGTGCCAGCACTGAATTTTATTATGACTCAGTAATGCATGAATAAATGAGATAGAGCTTTATCTCTGAGGGCTGGCATGTAACAGAAAACATCCTGCTTGAGGTTTTAATTTGATTTTGTCTTATATGGGATGAAAACATGCAGCCTGTGTTATTACTGTACTAATTTAATGTTCAGGAGTCTGTATGTATTTATACAGTTAGCAAAATGTTGCCTGAAAAACATAAACAGCTTGTGTCACTAATTCTAGCATTCTAATTCTGTTTCTTGAGGAAATGAACGTCAATTATTTTATCATAAATGTCCCTGAATTACATTAACAGTAGCAGTAAGTGTATACCATACTTAAGAAGACAAGATCTGTGTCATATGTTTAATGAATGTGTGAAGGACAAGAGGAGTCCAGAATCATAAAAAATATTAACCTCAAACCCTAGGACAAAGTCAGAATATGCTCATAGAAATTTGTTATATCCTGCTGTGAGATCTCCCTTTGATCTGTGTGCCATTAGTATTTGATCTCTGACTTGAAAATACTTTCTTCTGAAGTTAATGTTCCAAAATTTATTTATAAAGAGTATAAATAGTGGATTATTTGAAATACAGTCTGAGCTTTGTTTTCCTGAGCTAAGACACCACTTAAGCTGAACTATGTTGAGCACATTATTGATCTGTCCTTTTCAGATGTTGTTTTTTCCAGTTTGAATACCAATTTATGGGTCTTTGATTCTAAAAGTAGAAACAACTTCTTTTGCTACTCTTCATCTGGAAAATCTCCAGTTCACTGGGAAAGCAGCAAGAGATCACAGAGCTTCTAATGCTACAGGGCCTTTTCCTCATACTGATTCTTCATTAAGTACAAAATTCAGTTAAACAATTAATTCTTGAAGGTTTTCTGAGTATCAGGAAGCTCCTTCAGAAAACCTGAGAGAAATTGCAACCTGTTCTGTCAGTGTGAAACCACACGCATCAGGTTCCCAGAAATGGGACTTCTCAGGATGCACCTTCTTCAGAGTGCATTAGTTCCAATTTATCAGTCTGAAAAAAAGTAAAGTGACATTGAAAATGAAAAATTCCCACTATTTTCAGTTGTTTTTCTCAAATAGTTTTCTTTTTCAAGTAATATTTACCAATGGAAAAAGAGTTAGAAACCCTGTGATGTAAACATTTTATTCAGCAGCATGGTAAAAATTCCTGTCATAATGACATGGAGGTGTCTCATAGGAATGGCTAAAGCAAGCTTTTGGTTTTTAAAGGAAAATCACACAGCCTGTCCTTTAGCTACTGAATGTAAAGCAATAATTTTAAAAGACCTAGGCAATCCTTTTATAACATCAAGAGGATAAACATGCTTGGGAATTGGATCCTGTTAGAGGAAAAGGACAGGTGACAAGAGAAAAGATAAGGAAAATCCTTGTAATAATGAGTTATTGATCGCTACTAAATACTGATAACAAGAAGTAAGGAGTAAACTAATTAAAACATTTTATGTAACAGTGTGGGCATAAAAGATACTGGGCTTAGTACAGTAGTTCTTAAAGGCACTAGAAGAATAATTTGTAGCAATGAAGTGTTATTATCTTTATTAAACATACTCTTAAGACCTCTTCTTTGCTTAGATCACAATTTCAGTAAGTGGAAATTAAGATATGGTTACTTCCAGGGTTCTAATGATTGTAGAGGAGTCTGCAGAACAGTGGCAGTGGTAACATCTATGAGTACCAAAATACTATATGTGTCTCTCTCTATGCTACACTTTTGACGCCTTCCAGTGCATATTTTTTAAAGTTTCAATATTATACAGTCTTGATCAACTTGGCAAAAAGTTGTGCTCTTTTTTTTTAAAGTAGTTACTTTTCATGTGAAATAGCAAAAATTTGGTACTGTTTATGCTTTACTGTGATACCTTTGCTATACCTTTCTATTAAATAGCAAGTTAAACAGAAAAAACCTTAATTTTATTTGCTAGGTTTGAGTGGTAAGTACAAAAGAAAAACCACACAAAAGACCATATTTGTTCTTCCATTTCAAATTCTTATGATAGATATTTTCTTCATCTTCTTTGTAACTAAACATTCGAAGTCTCAGACTACATAATTACTTTGTTAATCTTTCCATATAATAAATTAAGGTTTAATCATGGCTTCTTAATCCCTAACTGTGGTACGTAAGGTGGATTCCAGCTCTCTACATCTACCATGTCATGTGATCACACTAACAAGAAAAGGTTGGTGTTGCTTACTTTAAAAATATCTTTTTTGTTGAAGTGGCCTTTAATTTTGGAAACCAGTATAATGATTTATACAAGCCTAAGTGATTCATAAGTATAAATCTTTTTAATTAAACCTTTAAGTATGGAGAAAATGTCAGGGAAGACCACTGAGTATTAAGTATCACTTCAGAGTCATCTTGATTTGTTTTATTGGTTTTCTGTTTAAAGACAAAAAAGTGTAGACAGATGTATTTCTTTATAGATATTAAGACAGGCTCCATATATATATGATATACATTTCTCATCTTGCAAATACAGATGAGTATTGTGAGTAACAAGTTAAATAGCCCACTGAACTGAGTAAGATTGTTAGCCTAAGTACAATGTTTGCACAAATAAATGTTTGTAGAACTAAACATCAAGATTGCTAGGATTGCTAGGAAAACTGTATCCAAAAGGAGAGGCATATTGTATGTCCAAGGTAAAGATAAGGAAGGGGTCTTGGAAAGAGAGGGCTGGGGGATAAAGGGAGACTGATGGCTGGTGGTTAACTCGTACACATGCCATGTCTGCACTGCATGGGTTTGAGTAGCAGGCAAGGAACAGAGCAAGTGGTAGAAGGAAATAAGTAAGTTTTATGGAAAATTGTGTCAAGTAATGAAACTGAGTTTGGTTTCCTGATTGCTGTCAGATCCACGAGGAGGTTTGAGTGCTGACAGTGTTCAGAAGAGGAAAACAGTGGTAAGAGCATCCTGCAAGAGTAGGCAGAGTGGGGTTAGAAGGAAGCTCTAGCTACAGGTGTAGAAGTCTGGCATGCTGAAACTAGTGAACATGTTTTGGCCATGGGAATAATGAAAAACTGCATACCCATCACACAGCATCTCATGGAGAATAGGCACAATCTGTCCTGTGAGCCCAGAGCAGCACCCGCAGGGGAGGGAAGCAACAGAAGTAAATCCTGAGACACCAACAAAGGAATCAGTAGGAGTTTATTGACTGGCAAAAGTGGATGAGAGTAGGTGTTTTAAGATGCAGGAGATAATTTGAAGATGTTGCTGAAATCAAGGAAATACCAGATGCAGGTGGAGTCCCAGCTACAGCCTTCACTGCTTAATGAAACAGCCAAGCAGAAGTTCTCCCATTAATTAAATATCACATGGGCTGTCACTTGAGGGGATTACTGCTGCTGTGCATTTTTTCATTCCAACTTTTGGACTGAGAAGTGGGGGGAAAAAAGGTAAACACACATTCTTTTGATAATTAGGGTAAGGTATGTTTTCCAAGTTTTGCAAAGAGTAGGAATTGCCTTTGGATTTTGAGTCCAATACAGATAGCCCTGTGATTCTGCAATTTCACCCATTAAGTGTTCTGTGAACAGAAACATTACTAATTTTGCTTCAAAACAGTTGTAAGAAATTGGAGTGGCTCTCAACAGTGTCTTTAAATTACTCAGAAATTCATTCTGAATTAGATAAATATAATTTCATGTTATCAAATTTCATGATATCAAAGCCTGCATTTAGTTAGGGTGGTGCGAGTCCCTGCCACTTGCCCAGAAATGAAATATTTTGTGGCTGTGAGCTTGCACAGAACCTATCTGAAGTTTGTTAAATATTTATAAATGGCATATTAGCATCAATACTTAAATATTGCTATGCATACTCATTAGGGTCACTTTCATCAGTGTGTATTCATCCCTCTGAATGTGAGAGAGTGGTTTTGCTCTGGTCTTTGTTTTTATTGATGTAGGGGTTTGTCTTTCTGGGCTCAAGCAGAAAGATGCAGAGCAATGGCATATACCTGCTGATGAACTGGGCAGTACTCTAGCCTGTTATTTAAACATGATGTTATTGGCAAGCACTCTGGTTTTGTTTTATTAAAATTCCTACACTTCACATTTTTATTAATCACTTTCCCGCTCCCTCTATTCACTCCTATTCTGATGCCTGTGCTCCGGTACCCATAGCAACACTTGTTAATGCTAATGAAACTGCAACATCCTAAGCTCCCCGACAGAGCAGCCCTGTTAAATATGGCTATTAAGCACAGTTGTATTGCTGTTAGTTCCAGCTCCCAGCAGACACCTGCTCTATAGAAACTCTGCCCTGAGATATTAGGGGTTGGTAACTCACAGCTTTTCTTAAAACTGTCATTTGACTGGAGGAAAATTCTCATATTCCCGGACAGTGGATGCTACAGAGTATGTTACAGTTACTGTAAAACTGGCATGGTGTAGCTGTAGGATTAAGTACCCTTTTGAAGTGCTCATTTGCATTCAATGAAAAACCAGGCAGGTTTGAGACTGACTGATCTTGGGGGGAAGCTACAGGACATATTTTCTCCTAGAGCACATTTTAACTAAATATCATTCATAGTGCGTAAAGAAGCAGAATAGCAAAATAATTCCTCATGAACTCAGACTAAATGATAATTCAACTTAATAGAAGTGTTTCAATGCTTTAATATACAGAGCTAGGAAATTGTTATGTACATTGATTCTTCTTTCACTAAGAAACATTTGCATGTAGCATTAGTGAGGATGATGACAGGGTGTTTTATTTCTATTATTTAGACTTTTGTTTGTGAATACTGTTTATTTGGCAAGTCATTAGTCATCCATCTTTCATAGTCTAGAAAACAAAGGAAAAATCCTGTAATCAGTATAAAATCCCTTCCAAGAATATGACCACAAATTAGGGAATGCTGCTGTGCCAACAAATAGATGCAGTGCCAAGGCTGCAAAACAGGAAAGCTGTCATGTGTGTATTTCAAGTGTTGAGCCAGTGCTTCTCAATACTCTTTTTCATTACAGCTCAAAAAACCTCGAATACTAGACAAAGCTTTAAAACTACTTATTTGCCAAAGAGTTTTAAACGCATCGGTGTTTTTATGCAGAATCACCTACAGAAACCCAGCTTGTTTCCCTAATATACCATATCTGGGGGTTTGGTCGCTTTGATAACTGGTTTTGCCATGTAATCAGGGTGAGTTTGGGGGAGGGTGCTCAGCCTTTCTGTTTTCTGGTTGGCATCTGTTATGCTGTTAGTGGGGAGTGCCAGGTTTGATAGGTGTCTTCTTTTCCTCTTATTCTTTCTCCCCTTTGTTGTCCACGCGTCTAAAAGCCTCAGTTTTTTACTCATTGTTTAGATGGCTTTATTTGCCTGTGTATCTTTGTTGCATTCATTTTTGGTTTAGGATCCTTTCAAGTTCTTGTGCTAATCTCCTCATAATATTAACCAGCTGTATTAATGAGATAATAAACCAGACTTGCTGGTAATGAATTGATTCATTCAACTACTGGATTTAATTAGAAAGACACTTAACATTCCAGCAGATGTTCTTATTTTGTTTCATTATCCTTGTCTTACCAACAGTAGACTTATAAATATATACTCTGCATGTCTGTATTTACATAATATACTCTTCATCCTAAAATCTTGTTGTACCATTAACTGCAAAAAGTGACATGAAGCCTGTAAATATGTATCTTAAGCCAATTTGTATGGATTCCCTTTTCATCATTTCATTTCATACACTATGTGCAGTCTTGAATTTTAAGAGTATGCTTCATCTGATAATAAAATGATTAATCTTTTTTAAAATTAGTTAGATTTCTTTTTCCCTAGTTAAAAACCCTTATTTTTTTACTCGTCTCCTTTCGCTCTGGTCTCATGACTCTCATTCCTTTTAATCTGGTGGCAAAGCTTCAAAAAGATGGGTATGAGTGCCCCTCTCCTCAGCATTCCCTGCAGGCTGATTTTTAGGGAGTTCCTTGCTCGCAGGTTCCCTGCTGGAGGGATTTACTTCTCCCTGAACTCGGGTGCTCGAGTCACAGGTGCGGGTTGCACCCCAGGGCCAAGCCATGTGGATTAGGAGTTGTACCAGTGAAGTTATCCCACTGATTTGAACCCCAGTACTTCCTCTCTCCAGTTAGAGAACGTGATCCATGCAGCAGTCCCCAGATCTAGTCAGAGCTCAAAGTTCAAATGTGCAACCAAGGAGGATTGAGCACAACAGCTCTTACTGCATTTAGTGCTTTGTGTAAGCCTGTGCTGGCAGCTGTGGGTATTGAGAACCCAAGCCAGTGCTGGGTGTCCTTGTTAAGAAGTGCAGTGGTAAAATCTTAATGTTTTATTTTCTTTTGTGTGTAATGCTTTAGATGGAACCTTTTGCACTTTAGAAGATGCTTATGGTAAAACTACATGAAGCATCTGAGGCTGTTATGCTGAGAAGAGAAGAGGAAGCTGAGAGGAAAAGAGGAAGGTCTTGTTTCATCTTGCTCCTTCTTGCCACGCACTCCTTAGTGTGCTCTTGCCCTTGGTGGACTCTTCTGTGAGCATTTTCAACATTATTGAGCAAAAGGGAGAGATGAATAGTTCTGTCTCGTGGGAGCTGAATCCACTCATCAAAGGACTTGGCAAGCACAGGAGCCATCACAAGCAGAAGGGCAACAGTAGATAGTTTTAGTGGTGGGATGAAGCAGAGAAAGACACAATAGCAAGGCATCCTCTCAGTTCTTGGTGGCAGCAAGCTGTTACACAGGCTAAGCTGTCTCTGAGAACCTTGCCTTCCACAATTCATCTTCAAATGCTGAATTTTTCTCTCCTTTTCTTTCTGATGCATCTGTTGTATTGGCCATAAAATTATATGCCATATTCCTTTGTGATAATTACATGTGTGATTGTGCAGGTAGAGTACCTTGCCTGTATTAATATGGTCTGTCTTATAATTGTGTGGGCGTAATGTTTACTTAATGTGCAAACTAACATTAGTTTTCAGCTGAGAACAATTGTATTTGAAACTAAAAATGTTCTGGTAAGGAAAATTAATCCATTTTGAGCCTGTTGCTTCATTGGCTGTGAAGGTTAACCTAGGCTATATGATAAAAACTCTTAAAACAAAATAAAATAAAATAAACCTGCATCATTTCTGTAACAGGCAACCCTTTTAAATTTTCAGATGTTGTAATGGTATGTAATGGCATCAGGATTTCATTGCAGTAAGTATCCAATGGGTGCTTATTTAAAAAACTGTGCTTATTCTAGTTTTGAAAGTACCTTGGGTAATCCAAATAATTTTCTATACCATCTCATTGTCAAATGTCATCAATCTATTAGTTTTATTTTCCCCTAAAGAACAGTGTATACTTCTTAATGTATGTTTCTTATGTTTGTTTTCAAAGCTTGTATTCCTGTAGTCTCCCTCTACTAATCTACATTTTTAAGCTCTGAATTAGCTGTAAATGGTCACAATTTTATCTGCCCTGTTAAAGTTTGTACAACATGGTGTCAACTGTCAATTCTCTGAATGAGAGAGGGATTTTCTTGGTTCCTGAGCTCACTGGGATTTCTGTGAAGCCTTTGGGTTATCTATTAGCATAACAGTCATGCTGTTTTCCTGTTAAGCAGAGGAGGAAAACTCAGTGGTGACAGGATGATTTGGCAGAAACTTGATGGATGGATTTTATAGGGCTCTGTTCTCATGGGGATCTGGGTCCTGTGCTGTTCACCACAGACAAAAAGAGGAAGGGGATTAGGTGACAAACTTTGCTGTTAATACCCATTTCTTTTCCCAAGTGATAAGCAGGAAACATTGCAGACAAATCTCATGGTATCTGAATGAACTGGACAAAAAAAAGGGCTATTCAGTGTTAACAAATGCAGAGTAACAGACTCAGTGGTGAACACAAAGGATGTGTCCTCTGTCTTGTACATTAACACCTGCTTCACAACTTCTCTGAGATTTTAAAAGCATTAAAAATAATTCAGTGGTTAAATCAATGGCCCTAAAAGCAAGCAAAATGCTACAAATAAAATAGAAATAGATAAGAGACTGAAAAAAACCTGCAGTGATTTAGAAATTCTTTTTCTTCCAGACTTGGGACATTTTCAAACTACTCCCCACCTCAGCACATGAAGATGGGTAGAGCAGACCAAGAGCTGAGCAAGGGCAACAAGGAATGAGGGACCTTAAGGAAAGCATGAAATGTTGCTGCAGGTTTTTGCACGTATTGAGGACCCACAATTTCAAACAGTGCTGAAACAAATCCATGGGAAAAAAGAAGCCATAAAATTATTTCAGACTGAGGTACTTGTACAGCCTGTGACTTAGACTCTCCACAGTCAGTTTTCTGGAAGTCTGCTATTTGTGTGATAACTGTCTGTTTACCCTGGTTTTATACACTTCCCCAGGTAATTGCTTCTTGCCACTGTCAGCCAGGGTGCTTGCACTAGACAGATGTTTGATCTGACCCTGTGAGGTCATTCTTGTGACAGTAGATTTAAGAGGAAAGCTTGCTGCTTTTCCCTCATTTTCAGGTACCTCTGCATGTGGGAGTCCTGGTAGAGTCAAAGACCTTGATCTGAGTGTTTTTATTTCCTTGTTAGCCCTTAGCTGTGCTTTAGTTTACAGCTTCAGTACTTGTGGCCCCTCTGTTCCAAATACAGCATCAAAGTTAGCTGCTTTTGCAGAGATTTCAAGAATATGCTTAGCTTTACTTGTACTATTTTGATGTTCGTGCTATGTGTTAGTCCATTAAGTGTTATCCAAAAGGCTGTGCATCTTTGTTCAGCCCAGTGCATTTATTCTGTTGTTCAGTGTTTTTGCAGCAGATGAGTAAGTACATTTTCATGGATTCTTTTTTTCCTCACCTCCTCCTTTAAGTGCCTTTGAAATAAATTGCATGAACTTCTGCAATTGCCACACTGGTCCAGTAGTCTGTATTTAAGTTTTTCTCTTTCAGTAATTAGCTACTGTCTGTGGGCAGCAAAAAAAATCTTTACCCCAGTTTGTTCCTTTCTGCAATTCACCATTACCATGGGAGATAAACAGCTCTGTTCTTCCAACTCAAACAATTGCCATTCCTAAATACTCAATCCTAAGTAACTGTATCAGCTCCTTGGTTCTGTTGAGCATCAGTTTCTGCCACACACACCTGACCTTTGAAAGTTGGTTGGTTGATTGAGGCAGGTAGGCACTTGTTTATTTTGACTTCTAAATGTTTAAATAGGTCATTGCAGGAGACCTAAATCAAAATTTAACTAAAAGGAGTGTAGCTGCTTACTGGGCACAGCTGAACTGGCTGACAGAGTTATCTTCTTAGTTCTCTTGGCATCAGCGGGAGTCAGCAATTGCAAAGGAAATTAAGTTGCTCCACTTTTCCCAGTAAACATGTTTTAATGATTCTTCAGGCTACAAACTAATGCTGACTCTAAGAATGCACAAACCTAGAGTCTTGCAGGTAACATTAGTTTTGCTTAGGAGAGCCGAGCCTTTTGTGAGAATTGCTCTAGCACTTAGTGTAGCAGCTGTTGTTCTTAAAGCAGGAAAAAATACAAAAAATTATTCAATGGCAATTTAATAAAGAAATGTTTGTGGGAAGGCAGTGGGCTGTCGTGCAGGTAAAAATGAGAGGAAAAATGTTAGATTGACATGAGGAATTGTACTGCTCCAGGTAATGCCAAGCTTTCCATGCTGCCATCTCTCCACACTGCTTAGCTTTAGAAGATAAACTGAATTCAGTGTAGCCTGACCATCAGTCTTCAGCCAAGTCGCTGCCTTTTCAGGAAGCTTTATTTTTCAAATGTCGTAAGTAGAAGCCTCAACAGCTGAGGAGGGCAGCTGAGTTGTTCCAGGAGCAGCATGGGAGTGATGAATCTGTACGTCTTACAGTTCTGTACCCTTTCCTACCTCTGGCTCCCAGTAGCTCCAGCTTACCTCTGTCCCCTGCTCTGGGGACATGCCCACCCTGGCTGGCCAGCCACTGCTGAGCAGCACATGTGTGATGGATGATGGCAGAATCCTGTCCCCCTCTTGGTTCCTTTTCCTTTCCCTTTCCCTGAAATTTGCCACAGAACTTCTAGGAATTTTCAGGTCTATCTGAAACTGTAGCCCTTCTTTGGTTATTTCAAAGTCTTGGTGAAGGATGAGGGGGGAGCACTGCTTCATTAGCTTATTTTCCAAGGGAAAAAAGCTAAAGAGCTATGATTTTTAAAATTACTTCTCAATTTTTCTACATGCACTAGCTAGCAAATTATCAAATTTGGTGTGCTTGACAATATATGAAACACACGTGTGAATTTTGTAAGTTGAAAATTGCCCTCCAATGATTCTTCTAACTCATAGATATTGTTAATTAAACATCCTTTAACCCTACACATTTTAAAATTCCCGTGTGACATAACAATAGGTTTGGGATAAGGCCTTTTTCTTAATTCTTTAGGAATCTTTAGAAACCAAAACCTAGGAGGTTCTGTCTAAACATTAGTAAACACCTTTTTTACTGTGAGGGTGGCTGAACACTGGCACAGGTTCCCAGGGAGGCTGTGAAATCTCCATCCTTGGAGATACTCAAAAGCCACCTGGGTGTAGTCTTGGGCAGCTATCTCTAGGTGGCCCTTTTTGAGGAAGTTGTTGGATGAGATGAGCTCTGTAATTCTGTGAAATTTCATTTTCGTATAGAGTTGTTTGTGTTGCTGCAGGAATACAGAGGCATAGATTTTATTCTTCTACTGCAGAAGTTAACTTCATATCACAAGAATCAAGGACATCAGTGATGTTTTCTCTTTTCATTCTCAAAGCACAGAACTGTTGGGGAGCTTTTTCAGTTGCTTTCATTCTCCTTTTGCTATCCAAAATTTATGTAGCTAAAATCAAAGATGCATATTGAAACTGGCACTTGCTTCCAAGATAAATCCCTACCAAAGACTGTGATATCATTTGTTTGAAGAATGAACACCATGGTTTATTTCTGAACGACTGGAATTTGGTTAGGCTGATGAGGCCAGCTGTTTAAATCTGTTGGTCACACATTTTTTCTTACTACACTTTTTCTTACTTACACTTTTCTTACTACACTAATTTATACCAGTGGAAGAGCTTATGAATTTACACTGCTGTTGTTTAAATGGGTCAGTCTGTTTGTTAATAGTACAACTGCAGCACTGTGCAGTCCATCCATTTTGTTGAACTACAAACAGCAGCAAACCTGGAGAACATCAGCCAGTGGCTCATCACTGTGTGGTGTCATTGGAGCAACCTAGGTCTAAATGGTGTGGTTTAGTACAAACATGGGCCACTGCCTGTTCCTCTTGGGGCATGGCTGGTCCCTCCTCAACATCTGTACAGTTAGGAGGTGTCTGAGATGACAGAGGCTTCCATGTGGCAGTAACCTTTTATCAGGAATAGTCCTCCTTCATCACAGAACAGTAAATGAGGTGCTAATGGGGGAGGGAAAAAGGCAAGACAAATGCATACAGTTCTTCAAGATTCAATCAGAAAATGCTAGAAGTGTTGTGAAATAATAGAAGTATCATTGAAAGAGATTTACATACAAAACAGTCTGTGCTGTACAGTCTGAAGCCCTCCTGATAGTATGAGGAATGTGACAGACAGTAGTTTCATTCATATCAATAGGTAGACTTGGTACTGAGAAAAAGAAAGGTATCTCATCATAAAACTTCCTTGAGTAATAAGCAGAGCTCTTGTCTCTGTTTGGCTTGATGTCAGCTTGATGCCAGTGAGTTTCATTTAGAGCAGACAGCAGAGAGCTGTCCTGTGCTAACCTCCCACCATCCTTCTTAGAAATAATGCAGTCAACTCTCTTCCAAGCACCTTGTTGCTGGAATGATCCATGCAACAAAAATAGCAAATGCCTCAAGTGATGTAGATTTATCCACTTAGTCAAAATTAATTAATTTTTTTTATTTATTTTAGATACAGAGTGTATTTTGGAGCCTTTGTCTCTGCCAGAAAGTCCACTTGGTGTTGCTCCTGTAGAAAGTTCTCCCTATGTGCCTTGTATTTTCTGTGAAGAATGCTATCTCTTAGCTGAACAAAACCAGCTCCTGAAACACATGATTATTGAACACAAGCTCGTCATAGCAGATGTGAAACTGGTTGCAGATTTTAAAAGGTAAGAGCTATATTGTTTAAAATGACTGTGTATGGGTGCAGACATGATAGAAAACTTTTTAAAAAATCGTATTTTTAAAATACTTTAAAAAGCAGTGGGAAGTTGTGGGATCATTTTTATTACTTTTTTCATGAGCTTTTTGTTTCTGGATTGTAAGGTTGTTTTGCTGTTCCCCTGCCACTCCCCAGCCCCTCGATGTTGCTGGTACCAGGGGACCTGATAGTAGAATCCAGGGCAATTCCTGTGTTAGACATTCTTTACCATGCTGTAGGAACATATCAGGTCCTTCCACTAATCAACAAGTTGCATAAAAGCCAGAAAGCTGCATATTTTGTAATTCTAGACATTCTAGACAATCAACTCTCCTGATTTGTGGTTTTATTCCTATAGGGCTAGTCTATTTCTACCACTCTACAATGTCCTAAAGCTGTATATTAAACCCAGAAGCTGCTTAGAGCAGGTTCTCTCACATTCTAGGATGAAATTCTGTTTTGGGGATGTCAATATTTCCCCATAGAAATCACATTTAATCCTTAGCTATACAATATTGTGATCTACATACAATTGCAACTCCATCTACAGCTGTCTCATTGATCATCTCAGCAGGGTCACATTTGGATTTCTCTCCCCCTTAACTTCCTCCAGTGCCTGGCATGGCCCCAGCTGGCTTGTAACTTCAGAAACTAGGGGCTTGCTTGGCATTTTGCTTTCTTACACAGCAGTGTATGGGACAGACAATAGGCTAGACAGTACCTACCATTTTTTAGATAGTTCTGTTGCAGCATTTAAATTTTAGCTGGATGATTTCTCAATTAAAAGGAGTTATCGTGTAGGTCTTCTGGGATTAGTTACTCAGCCAAAGCCAGTAACTTGTGTCTATCATGATACCAAAAAAAAACCCAAAAAAACTGTTAAAATGAAAATTAGGAATAGAAATGTAAACCATCTAAATCCTTATTCAGATATATGAGCTTAACATTGCTTAAAATTGAAAACTGATACTTGCTTTTGTTTTGTTTTATGTTGAATGAAAGAGCAAGAATGCAATGTTCATCAGAGATAATGCTGGTTTCCTCAGATAAATAAAGGGATTAGAGCTGCTCAGTCATGGACCACCAATTTAAGTGTGCTTGGGGGATTATTCTGTTTTAATAAAAATGTATTTTTAAATTACCTTTTCAGAAAATGCCCATTTAGATTCTTTTTGCTGCTAATGCAATTGGAAGGTAGAAAAATTTTATAGAAAGTGGCCTCGGGATGTGAAATAATGGAGTTATTGCTCTGAAGTCTGCTTTCTCTTGTTTGCTGGACTGAATATCCGTAAAATAGTCTAATAACATGCACAAAAAAAGAAGTATAATCTGAGGTGTTAAACTGAAGTGTGGAAAATACAGGGAAATAGTGATGAAGACATGGTATTTTTTCTTATACTTAGCAATGAATTACAGTCAGTCCTAGGAATACATTTCTTGACAGGCCTAAGAGAAGTAGAGAACCCTGAGAAGAGCAATGCTTTCTGACTTGGAAGAATAAAAATAAGTTGACATTAGGGCAAGGGGAAGAGATAAGGCGAATAATCTTCCACTGCATGGCTGGACATGATCCCTCATGTGCACTGATCACTCATTCTCTCTGACTGAAAATACGACAAGATTTTGCCTTCATTTGATCATTTATGATTTGGGTTAAGCCTTACGATATGAAATCCTTTAACAGTAAGTTTCATGACACAGTTATGGTTAGGTGAGTTTGTCTGAATGGGGTCCATTTATTTCAGTGCAGGGAACAGACTAAATGATACCTTGAACTCATTGCATTTGCACATTTCTGTCCTAAAAGCTTAAGGGTTACTTGTTCTAGAAGACTTTCTGTTCTGTGTTCCAGCAAGACTGTTTGATCATGCATTAGAAACAGGGGGGTAGGTAGGGGAGAAGAAAATGTTCATCCCTCACTTACTGTCACCTTATGATGCCTCTGAATGAGCTTCAGACATGCATGCTGGCTTCACTGTGTTTAGCTGTCTGCTGTACTGGAAGTTAATCCTCTCCATGTCAAAGTAGCAAATAATGTGCTGATTCCTTGGCTGCTGCAGTTCAAGTCCTTGTGTGGTATGACAGATGATTATTAGAGGTAACATGAACAACCATGGGATCTGATAGCTGTGGCAAGTAAACTTTTAGATTGCACACATGTTAAAAGCTACAACTATTTCAAAATTTCCTTGTAATGGTCTCTCATTTTTTTATGATTCTTTTCTTAGTTTGATGGCATGTAACCAGCAGGCTGGCACTGAATAGTCAGCCTTTATTTTAGCGGTGCTCACATGGTTTCTACCACTCACTGAAGCCACAAGTATAAATATAAGCTTGCACTTTAGCATTGTCAGATATTTTTTTTGTTATAGGAAGATTCTGGCTAATTAGCACAAGGTTTGCTTTGTTCCCTTCATCATATAATTGAAGGTGATGATTACTTCTTGGTTAGACAGTAGCTTCTAGTTCAGTGGGAACCTATCTCAGTTGGGATCTGTTAATGCTGCTATAGTACAGTGGTACAAGAATGTTTCTAAACAACTGTAGTTGATGGGTTAAAGCTTCAGGAGTGTGTAGGGCTTCCTTATTCTATCTGTTACCCACCCACAGGTATTTGGTGACTTCATTTTTATGACTTTCTAGTTACTGCCAAGCTACAGGATTCATTGTAACTGCACAGGGGACCTGCAAAAAACTCACTTTTGACAAGTTGGTGTTTTTACCGAATTTCAGATTCTTCCCTGCATCTTCCAGAACACAGACCACAATATTTTGGGAATTCAAGAGTACACTGTAGTATATCTTTTTAGGAAAGGTGCATCTGAGTTACACTTGTGAAGATGTGAATAGATCACAGTGTTTATGCAGAGCTTAACGCAAATCTGTCTTACTGACTTCTTCACTTTGACAGGATGGTTAGACCCAGTTTTAATGAATTTGAATGAATTTAATGGGTTGTAAAATTAGAGTAGGCAGAAAAAACAGCGACAGGAATAAAAAAATAATTTACAAAACCCCACAAAACACCTAAGAATTTAGAGCATGGAAAAAACAAGAGCTGGTCACTGTTTATTAAACTTCCTTTGTGCTTCCTTTTTCACTAACTGTCTCCCCCTTATTTTTAAAGATACATCTTGTACTGGAAGAGGAGGTTTGCAGAACAGCCCATCACAGACTTTTGTAGTGTGATAAGAACAAATTCACAAGCTCCCTTAGGT
This sequence comes from Heliangelus exortis, assembly GCF_036169615.1. Lineage (NCBI taxonomy): Eukaryota > Metazoa > Chordata > Aves > Apodiformes > Trochilidae > Heliangelus > Heliangelus exortis. The sequence goes on from NC_092422.1 coordinate 171,045,783, forward strand.
AAGTTTTCTGCTTGCTTACTGCCTGTTGACCTCGCCATGGTCAACACCTTCTGGCACAGACTGCTGCTTTGATCAGCCAAGTGTGAAGTAATCTGACACTAGGTCAAAAAACACCACATATTTACACTTACCTTTCCAAAGGATTGCAACATGTGCTGCTTCAGCACGGAGCTAAGTGTGGGTGAGCTCAATATGTGCTTAAATGTGCTGCTGAATTAGGGCCAGTTGCAAAAATGAAGGCCTAGAAGCTATTTACACCATGAGTGTAAGAAGCCTCGGTCCCCACTGCATAAATAATTGGTGGCAGTCTTTCCAGAATTTTGGAGAAACTTTCCCAGTGAGCTGTCTTTCCTGCCTTCACCCTGTCCACCCTGGGCAGTGATGCCACATCTTCCTGGGCATGAGGGCCACACTCACCCTTCCTTTCCCCTGCCACAGTGCTTATTGCCCCAAGAGCATTGAGAGACAATATCTTCATGCTAGGGTTACAAACACTTCCATTTTCTGGGCTCCAACACATCACCAAAGACCATACTTCCCAGTTCTGCTGTGTTGGTACAGTAGGACATTCCCTCATAAAGGAAATGATGACTGCAGAAGAAGTCTTTTTCTCAGAAGTAGCTGATGTATTGCTTTGGCTTCCCATTTTCTAACAAAAAAATAGTTTACTGAAAGCATGAAAGAGAATGTTACGTCTTTCTTGCATCTTCAGTTCTCCATAGAGAGCTTAAAAGAGAGGAAGAAATGCGTGCAGCCAGTGTCAGAGATGGGTGGAAGGTGAAAACTGAGTACAAAATGCATCAAAATATATCAATTATTCTAATTAATTTTAAGAAAAATAGTCCCAGAAAACATGAAAATCACTCCAAATGACTTTTTCAGAAGCAAAATTGTGCATATGTAAAAGAAATACAATTATGTTTAGATGTATTTCTTTTACATATGTATTGTTTTGTTTCTGAATTTTTAACACTTATTACTCTATCTTAAAACTGCAAATGAATCACCTGAGTTCCAGAGCTTGCCAGAGTTATAAATCATCACTAGCCTTTCAGAGGAAAGCTTAGAAATCAAGGGGTTTCTCTTTTTCAGACAGGCTTCTGTATGATAAGATGGGAAAGGTTGAATCCAGCAAGTATAACATTCTAAAATACTTAATAACAACCACTTCAGTTCAGCAACCACATAACTCCTTGATTTTTATTTTCTTATATGCTGAGTAATTTTAAGGTAATTCATTTTAATAAAACATGTTTTATAGTTAAATTGGATATGAACGTGAATAGTTTTTACTGGTTAATAAACATAAAATACAGATAAAACAAATGAGAAGAAATGTAAATTGAGCAAGACTCAATGTGTCAATAGATAGAATGAGATCTAAAGGTAAGAGGAGAGTATACCAAATGAAAACTGACAATTACTTAGGGAAATAATTGCAAGATAAAATCACACATCACACATGCAAGATAAAATTCATGTTTCTTTCACACTGACTTTAACTATGATCAATAAAAAGGATTAAAATTGCTTTACATCTCCAGAAGAACCATCATAAAAAGAATAAAACTGGCAGTGTGGAAAACCTATGCAAGACTTTCACCTTTGTAGTGCCATATGAATTGTGTAAAGGTCTTATAACTGTCTCCATACAAATACTTAGGTATGTTTCATTAAATTATGAAATTAAAATAACTGACTTATACAGATTTTTAAAAAACACTCCCACATTCTTGAAACATTACAAAATTTTAGGAAATTATGCACCAGAAATATTCAAAGCATCTGCAAATTCTCATCCCTTACCCACACTTCTTAATCTCTTAGCAGAAGAACAGGACAATTATTTTCTTCTCTGTGATGTTTTACCAGAAGACAGATTACTTAGAGAACAGCTTCAGCAAAAGAGACTGGTAAGTAAATTACTGTCATTTCATTTTTTGAGCTCAGTTCCATAGCTTAATATATTGTAACTTAGTGAGCACTGTAAAGTGAAAGTGGTTTTTGCTAGACTGCAAAAATTCTGATTTTTTAATTTCTTTAAGCGCATTTCCCTAGGTACTGCACAAACATACACAAACTCGTTGATTATAGATTTTTCCTTGGAATAAATCTACAAGTTGTATTTCAGCGTTCCACGTGAGTGGAAAATATGCCCAGAGCACTGAAAAAGGCTGAGTGTGCTGAACATTTTCTTCTTGCAAGAATCTGCAATGCATTGACACAATATCTTATGTGTAATCATATAGAGGAGTTAGCAGAATAAAACTCAGTGTGTGATACTGTGGAAAGGGAAGGTAATACTTACTTACAAAATCTTAAAGCAAGTTGGTTTTGTGCATTCACACTCTCTCACCCAGATTTCATTAACTCACACTTGCATACTCACGAGCACCACGGTGTGTGAGTGGGGGGAGTCTGTCCGGTAGTACTTGGGTGAAATGCAAAGGACAAGAAATTCTGGCTGTTGAATCCTCGTGAACCCCTCTGCTTCTTGCTTCATGGTAGCAAGCTAGTACTTTAGACAGATCTCTTATATCTTATATCTTTTCTCAGTTACCAATTCTGAATGAATGGTCCTTCAACTTAAGATCTTGCTGACTTTAGCTCCCATTAGACTTAGTCCGTGTTACTGATCAGTGGGGTTCCTTTGTTTTGCTTTGTTTTCTTGTTTGGACCACATCTTGAGTCTGTTTCTCCCATTGAGCTAATTCAAAAATTAATGTTGAATACATATAACAGTCAATATCCTCACGTTAGGATGCAGAGTCATCTGTACTGTGAGCTGTGAGAATGCAGGCCTTTTGGTTATGACATAGCTGTGCTCCTCAGTTTACTGCTGACAGCTATGTCCTGGGAATTGTCAATATAGCCCTCAGAACCATCTGTTCTGGTATCTTACTGGGTACCTTATGTTCCTATTACATGTCTGTACATGCAGCATACAGTTAAAGACTCCTTAAATCATTAGCACTCAGAATGAAGAAGGTGCTTACAAAGATCAAATTGTAGTCCCCAAGAATTTTGGGATTTGCAGGCAAAATTAATTTTGTTCCACAACACTGTGATTACTCTTACAATGTGCTGTCAAAGTAATGTTCTGTGAAGGTCAAGACGTACATCTAACAAATCCCCAAAACCTGTGGAGTACATACACGTCTTGCACAGCTCTCTGTAAGATTCCCAGCTCCTGCAAAGGAGAATTGTAGTGGTTATGCCACTGAGGATTTCACCTGGAACTGGAGCTGCCTCAGCTGAAATCTTGATTCCTGCATTGTTCCATTGGATTGTCATGGACTGAGAAAAAAAACAACTGAAGCACTCGTGCCTAATAGGCTTCTCTAAAAATTCATCATTAGGAAGGCCATCCTAGATTGGTTGAAAGGTTTATCTTTATCAGTATCTTATCCTTGTCAGCAGCAAAGTGTCTATGGTATTTGCCCTCTTCTGATCTGGCAGTGATTTTTTCTTAAACTGTTCTCATAGTCTCTGGCAATTGGCAGTTGGAGTTGATGGAGTCATCACCTTAGTTACAGCAAAAAAGTCTGCTTAGTTTTTCGTTTCCTTGTGCTGCAATCTGAGTCTTGACTTGCAAGTTAAACAGTTATTTTGCTTTGCAAAGTCTTTCACCTCCATACAAGTCCAGCAATTAAGAGTGAGCTGGCAAGTGGGCTCATGTGAGTTGTGCAGAATTAAAGACCAGAACTGTACAACTTTCGGTGATTTTTCTTCAGCCTTTGGAACCTAAGTGCCATCTCCAACAGCAAACACAAACAAGGACAAATGTTGTCTTTAAAATGTGCAGGCTGAAGCATTTCATTTGGCAGTTTTGAAATTCAGTTTAGGAGTATTTCAGGCTGTATTGCAGCAGGGGTGCTAGCCAAGGTGTGTGTCATGCAGAGACATTATGGTGACTGTGATGTATTGACGGAGGCCAAGGAATGAGTCTGAACTAGGCTAGAGAGCACAGCTTGCTGAAATAGCTGACAAGACTATGTAACAGATACAATCTTTTGTGAAAACAGTCTTGACAAAGAATTCCTAGTTGTGAGGCAGTGAAACCAGGCAGAGGAGTCCTGGCAGCAAGATTCAAGGAGAAGCAGTGTCAGTATGAGCCACTTGGGCTTAGCTTTAAGATTATTCTAAAAAAGGTAAGACTTCAAACCTGTTCTTTGAAAATACACACTAACTGCCACAGCATTGCCCTTGTCTTGCTGTCAGGCTTGCAGCTATTCTCTTGTCGTCTGACTGGTAGTTTTAGTTGAAAAGGCTACTGCTGAAGAGGAGTCTTCACTAAAACTGGAAAAGGGACCCAGGGATGCTTAGACCCATACTAGTTTCCCAGGATAAGCTGTTTGTATGACACGCAGTTTGTCACAAGCTTAAGCTGAAGCAAGGTTCAAGTTGAAGCTGTGAAGCAAGGGATTGAGATGCTAGCCTCACTTAACATAATGCAACATCTGAAGTTCTCACAGTAGAGCTTATAATATTAGCATGCTAATACGAACATCTGAAATTCTGTAGGCCTTTTTTTCTTTATATTTGATATTTAATTGCTTTTCTCCAACACTCTAGAATATTTTTGGAGAGTTGTTACAATAATGATCAGAAATAGTTTTGTCTAATTCCATACCGACGCTTCAATAAATTCTGTCAGATTTGAATATGTATAACTTAAAACTTTCTTACCTTTTTCTGATTTGAAGTCTTTTGTTTCTTTTGTTTTTCAAGCCCTTCATGATTAGCTTTGACATTATTAACCTTTTCTGCAAAGACTAAAGCCCTGACTACTGCACGCATTCTACTTTGTCTGTTTGGTCTACTCCTACATTAAGTAATGAATATCTGCTTTTATTTTTCATTTATTTCTAATGTGTTTCAGGATGAGGGAATGTAGTTTTTAGCTGTTCTGTTTTACTGTGTTAACCTGTCTCCATCTTGTTTTGGTTGTTATAGTTTAAAAAAAATGCACCTATCTCATTTCAGCTTGGCAGCCTGTGGTACACATCTTCTGTAATTGCAACCCTTTTTCTTTTCATACATCTTCACACAGTTGCTTAGTTTTCATCGTATCATGAAACTCTTCCTCTGATTTTTAGTCGACTCAGCTTCCTGAACAAACCATAAGAATGTCTTTTACATCTTTTTCACAGTGCTCTTCAAAGCCAGAGTCATCTGATCTCTCATTGTTCATTGCCCGTTGATGTGTAGGTTATAGCCTGTATCACTTCAGCAACTCAGTCAACTGAAGAAAAGGAGTGATAGAGAAGAGAGGAATAACTGAAAGCAAGAAGGACCAACAGCTAGCACTTATTGCTATCCCAATTAGTCATTCACCCTCTTCACTGTCAACCTGAGCTCTGCAAACTAGGTGGGAATCTAGGATAAGATACAGAAAAAAACATTTTTGTATGGCAACTTGCCATACAAAACAAGAGCCAGGAGAATGCACCTCAGAGGTTTCACAATAAATTTATAACACTATGACATTCATATTACAATCCTGAGACTTCTGCTAATTTATTATAAAGTCATATTATTAAGTTATAGGTTGGTCTTTATACTCATTCAGTCTGCCTGGGTTCTGTAATTCAGTAGATTGTCCAGCATGCCTTCCCTCTTACATCCTTTCTTCACAACCACCACAATTTTCTTCTCAACTTCCTGTTTCTCCAGTCAGTCACAACTCTTATTTCTCTCTGGGTTTTATCTTGCTGTCCTTTCAAACTTAGTTTAAAGTCTTCCCTCTTAACTGAGAAGCTGATGTCCCAAGATACTTTCTCTCTTCATCAGGAGGCTAATTTGTAGCTTTTGTTTCCCTAGCTATATAATGATATACTATCTGTATTTTTTCACTGTTTCCATTGCTATTTATTCCTCTCCAGAACATGTTTATTTATGCCTGTGCCTAGAGCTCAACCAAATCGATTCAGGTAGACACTACCCATTCCTTTTCCTGCTTCATTCATGTTCACAGAGTTTTGTGGTAATGTCTTATCTAAGTATCTGGTAAAAAGTCAGGAATGACCAGTTGAATGATCAGCCTATACCAGATGAAGTGGAGTACTCTCAGTTTCATCTCCAGACAGGCAATGTCTCTTGGATGATAGTAAATGACCACACCCCCCCTATACTTTCTTCTCTGCTCTGTTCCAAAAGTGGATGTCCAGTGCTATCATCATTCATTTGAATAGTCTTGGGCACATCAATCCATCTCTCTGGCCAGTGGACTCTGTTCATGACATTCCTGAACTTTGTATGAATTCACTGGAGGAGAGGGAAAACTGCACAGAGTAATCAGCAAACACGTGGGTACTGGATGGTGTGACAGCTGGTTTCAGAGTTGGGCAGTGTTCTCCAAACTGTTGTCCTATCCTGACAAGGTTATTGTATGTCCATGCATCTTACAGCTAAGCTGTTTCCTGAAGGGCTTTGCAGGAGAAATCTCTGATCATATTAAAGAAAATGCACTTTTTTTGAGCTAGGATTGGCAAGGGCATGATAATGATTACAGAATCCAGAAGTGGGTTTTATTCTCTAGTCAAGAGGCAAGAGAGTACTGATTGAAGTCGGAGAACTGTGATCAGTAGGGAGAGAAGCTGAATATAGAAGTTAGGGGAGAAGCTGTTGATACACAGGAAGGATGGCAGGTTTTTACAGGGACATATTTTCTGATACCATGATTCTTCTTAAGTATTTTTCCTATTCAGCAGCTATAAGAATCTAAAGCCTATCAGCCAATCTTTGAGGAAACTATAGACACAAAAAGTAATATTTTTACTCCAATAGGAGTGATTTATTCTAATGGTGTTTATAATTGTCAAATAAATAATGTGCTTGGCAAGTTTTTAGAGACTGTAGTGCATCTCAGGTGTCAGCAATCCTGGACTTCATCTCAGTGTAGTTGTTTGTTTTGTTGCCAGTAAAGTGTGTAAGCAGCTTCCTGCTGTGATCTGTCAGCATGATTTTTGGGGGGGTTGTGTTTGGTTTGGTTTGGTTTTTAGCCAGAATCTGTTCACTTGCCTACGGCAAGAGCTAGTTTTTTTGTGAGCACTCAGCAGGGAAAAGTAACTCTTATTTTAATTGGAAGAAAGTACAACTAAAGATACGCAGTGTGTGTTAGAGGCATCACGTAGGAGAGCTGGATAAAATGCATAATATTATTATTGTGAAGTCTCTATCTTATAATTAGATACAAATTCACACTCCCATTGCTCTCTCTGATAATACCTTATTTCCCAAGCAGACACTGTGATTTGAGTAGTATTAATGAGTTTGTTATCATAACAGAAGGAATGTGGCCTGTGATCACGCACTCTTCCCAACAGTGTGACTGAGTGCTGAGTGCTCAGATGCTCGAGTCCTTCACGCTGTAACAGTCATGAAATTTCCTCTTCAAAGGAACATCCTTAAGCACACTGCCTCCCTAGATCATATAGGACCACATAAAATGTTTTCATTGGAACTTCTCTGAAGTGATCATTTATATTAAATACTGTCTTTCTAGTCTCTTGCCTAGATACGATGAGAGTGAAGGACCAGAACTGGTAAAGCACATGCAAACAAGAACCCTAAACTACCATATGCTATTGCCCCAACGCAGCCCACCACTGAAATACTTGAAATTGAGACTACCAGTATGTTTATGTCTTTGGACTAGAGATTCTGGACTTTGCCTTGTTAGGGCTTCTGGCAGCAGTATGTTTTGGGGTTTTTTTATTTTTCAGGTTTTTTGGTCCTGAGCATCTTAAAAAAGAGAATGCCTACTGCTGCTAGTTCTGTTTTACAGACTTAACTGCAGAATCCATCCTCCACTGCACAAATGGATTCCTGGACTGAGGAATGATAAATTTAAATCTCATTGCAGTAGAAGTCACTGAATGATCTTGTTCCAAACTGTGCAGTGTGATCTGCTTCCATACTGGAGTTAGAAAAGTACCTGCTGCCTTCATTTCTTATGTGTCAGTAATGCTGTGGTTATAAAGAGACAGATTTTGAAGAAAGAAGTAATATATTTTTGTTGGACAAACTGATGTAGTTGGAAAAAACAAGCAAACTTTTGACCAGCAGTTCTTTCTTTAGGTTGGAACAAAAAGCAGCAAAATTTGTGCTGAGTATGGTGTTAAAGAAAGATAATTTAGCACACAGTGTCTGTTGGAGGGAAGAGTAACAGGAGTTACTATATTAGAAAGGTCTAGCATGCCATAAAACTAACTATCCAGAAACCATAGTTTTTGGCATTCAATTGAGTTATTTTTTTAGTCTTACCTTTTGAAGGCATTTTGTATTCTTTGAATGCCTCTTAAACTGTAGATCACAGATGAAGTAATTGTTTAGGGAAAAGTGCTTACTAGCTGCAAGTATGCATTTTTCATCTTGCTGATGCATAGTGCTTAAGCACTTCTGGAAAAAAAAGCCAAGAAAACCCCACAACAGGTACTTTGTTCCAAAATATTTCTTCCTAGGAGAGGAATAGGCACTTTTTTTTCAGGCAGATTTTAAATTACCATGTCCTGGGAGAAAATCTGAATTCCTCACAACCCCAAACTGAGCATCATAAATATTCAGGGTATTTGTCTAGATTCCAAATTGCAAACTGTCATGCAAATGATCAAATCTCTTTCCTATTAGCAGTTTAGTGTGCTGGTGTATTTAAAGATGATCATCCTGTATAAACACATGCACATCCTCACCCATGTTTTGGTTTGGTTTTTCTGTTTTATTAGTTAAAACACAAAATACATATTTTTTTATAAAGTGATTGAACTTTTTTATGGTAGATCACCTATATCATAGAAAGTATATGGCTAAGAACTATAGAAGAGGTTTTCTTCCAGACAGAAAGAAGGGGAAGTGGATTAAAACTGAATTTTATTTTTTTGAATATGTTAAGTACTCCTGCAAAGCAACTACATTTTTTTGCATACATGTAAGTATGACCAGTAATATCCAGCTTCTCTTTGCCATGTTTGAAAGTGATCAACCACTTAGGTGCAATAGAATTTTCCTAAAGCTCCTCCACAGGAGGCTGCTAACTGCCACAGTTATATCTACTGTTTATTTGGCTCTGTGTAAATATGTACTTCCAAGAACTTGTCATCTACCTGTTCTTATTTTTGACAATGCCTGGTTGATCTCATAAGCTTTGTGGGGACAAAGAGTTTAGACTAAAAGCCTCTGTAATTTATGTTCTGCTTTGTATCAGTGCGGATATCTGTCCTGTCAATGGTTGTTTCCTAACTCATTTGACAGCCTTCAGTGCAGTAAAGGATTTTGTCAGATTTTTTTTCTTTTAGCAAACTATAGAATATTGCAGAAAAAGTGGAGAACAAATAGCTGACAGAACTTCTCACAAAAGATAAAAAGAAGGAAGGTCAGGAATTATTCAACAAACGGTACCAAAATTGCAAACTAATTGCCTGAAAACAAGCTATGATATTTGTTTCACTTCTTTCTTGCTCACCTTTTCTATCTGTGCTCAATTATTTTATTCATGGTCGAAAAAGTTAACTCAAATATGTATATTTTACTATCTGTTTGCTTTTTCTCATGTGACTTTGCCCTTTCATTCTCTGGCACTTTGATAATCTATGGTTCTGTGATATGACAAATAATCAAAAAAAAGGTTTGATAAGTAGTTGTGGCTGAATTTTTTTTTTCTTGTCCTCCTATCAACCATGAGTTGATGCTAACAGCTCTAGCAACTCAAAGGGGTTGGAAACTGGTGTTGGTACTAAAGTAAATTACTTATTTCCTACCTAATAATTTCAGTGTCGGCTTGACTTTCACTACAAGCTGAAAGTCTTGTCTCAGAAAAATCTTAAAAAAAAATCTTAAAAGCTTTATGCAAGTATTGAAATTGCTATTTTCCCTTCAGAGTCCCAGCAATGGAATGGGGGTAGAAGGGTGTTTGGGAGTGTCTGTGGGGAAGAAGAGAAGACCTCTTGCTTTTATTGTACAAGTACCAGATTTGCTTGCTGGCTCAGAAAGTTCCCTCTAGCAATGAATGATGCCAACATTTGATAAAAGGAATGTTTGCCTTGGAAAATACTTCTTAAACTCCATTGAGTAAATTCATAAAGCAAGGATGCTGAGTTACTCAGAGCTTCCCAGCTGCCAAGCTTGCTGGTGTAGGGGCAAATGGGGAGGGTGAGAGAGCAAAGTAGCAGGAGCATCAGCTGTCTGGAGGGTATAGAATGCTTTTGCTTCCCCGTCAGGCATAACTGGGAGTAGCAGCTCACCAGGCCTCCCATAAGCAGTTTTATATAAGGTGAGAATCTGGAGTTGGGCAGATAAATAATGCAGGACTTTTTTTTCCCCACCTGGTAGATTACAATTAGGAAGCTATGTCGGAATAATGTTAATGGGAGGGTAGAAATGTTTAAACCCTTGCTATCTTAATGTTTGAATTGTACATTATATGTTTTGATTTCCTTTTGTATCGTTTCTAGTGTGGAGTATATAAACTCCACACAATAGAAACAAAGTATATAAACTATTTGAAGTCATCTTCAAATTCAAGGTTATCCAAAGCACATCAGATGTACTGCTGAGTGGAGAGAGGTGACAGATACAAGTACCAGAGAAAGCCCTGCCTCGTACTGACATGCTGTGGGATGTTCACTGCCCGTGTGGTACAGACAGATATCCTGCCTTAATTGCATCTCTGCGGAAGGGCTCTCACAAGATGTGTTATGCTCCATTTATCTCCTTCAGGAGTCAGCCCTGAAAAACGGGGATTTATATTTTTGATAGTTGACATTTCGCATAACGCAGCAGATCCAGCCTGAAATTTGGATTGGTGCGTGACTCCAGCCTTGTAGTACAAAAAACAAAAGCAAAAAGCCCTAGGATCTGGATTTTTGGGGTAACAGACTCTTAGCTGATGTCCAACAGCTACAGCTCCCAGATTGCATGGTTGCCTTGGGCCCTCAAGACGGCTGTGGAATGGCGCTCGTCCCACACAGCCCACTCACCCTGGGCTGCTTGCTGCTCCCGTGTGGCTCCCTCCTGTGCTCTGCAGCAGGCATCCTCTTCTTCATCTCACTGCCCCTTGGAGGACAGAGCCTGCCTGCTTTCATGGACCAGAACCCAGCACCAGTTTATGTGCTCAGCAGCAGCCTCCTGACCCGTCTCAGTGGGTTCTGTGGGGTGGTAGGCACACACCAGCCCGTCTGTGCTTCAGGGCACGTTCAGGCCTGTAATGACAACAGCTCAAGCCTTCTTATTGTTTCTTTTTGGGATTTGGTTGGGGTTAGTTTTTTTTTTTTCCTTTCGCTTATTTTTTCTTCCTATGTTTTCTCCCACTCTTTCTTTTTATTTTTCTTTTTCTTTCTTGTCTGCTTTCTGTGGAGCTTATCAGCAGCAGCTGAGTGTGAATTTAGATGTAGACAGGTAAATTTGAGCCTTAAAATTGTAGATGGGTATATTTGGACCTTAATCCACACAAAGGAGGTGCTAAAGAAGTAGGTGAGAAACACAAAGCTCCACTGTTGCAGGCTCTAAGGAGATAAAAAGATTGAGAAAATCCTCTAAGAAATGCAGTCAGGATCCTCAGTGTCAGAAAGCAGACAGCAGCACCTCTGCAATGCACAGGAAATAAATCCTGCTCCAGTTATCAGCACTTAAAGCACAAGTGCAGGGTACTGTACTGCCAGGATGAAAATACGCTAAATTTTAATCCAAACACCTATTCTCCCATGTCCCTGATGATTATGGCCCTTCCATCTGAAGCGTACAGTAACTCCACAGCATAACAACACTGCTGCTTTTACAGCACCAGAGAAAATCACCTCCTGCCTGGTTTCATTGCTGTTAAGAAAACCGTGGTCAAGTGTTGCAGTGTCTACCTTAGCCTCTAAATTAAACAGTAACCAGTGGTTAAAGCAATCTGCTTCTCCTTTTTCATGAGTTAATTATGTACTGTAGCTTCTTGCAGAAGTTGCCAGCCTTTTGCCATCACTCCTCTATAATGGAAACATCTCCCAGGCTTCCTGTGATTAGAGGTGTAAAATTGAGTTTGTCAGTCCACTGGGTGTTCCGTAGTTACCCATAAACTTGCTCATTGATACCAGAGGTAAATCAGAACCTAAGTAGAAACAATAAACTGATATGCTATATACAGAAACATTTAAACAGCTGCATAAGATTTCACTGTGAATTGTATTTCTTCCCATGCACCTTGTACAATACTGTCAGAATTTTAATGGAACTTGACTGGAGCAAATACTGCATTTGGAAAAACTTGTGATTTTTGTGATAACCCATCCTCAAAAAATGCTAACTTCTGTTTTCTGTAACACATAATAATTTTGTATATTGATTATTACCACTGAGGATAAGGAGGTATAGTTAGCTTATGTGATGTAATTACTGTTATTTTTTTTTCTGAGTAACTGTGTCTGTGTCTTTTAATAGAGAGAAATTCTAGAACAGCAACAGCAAGAGAGATATGACACGAGTTTTCATAGTATGTGTATGTTCTGTGATCAAGAATTCACAGGAAACAGGTTTGTTTATTGACTTGTTTGCTTTTGTTCAGTTTTTTCCTATCTGCCCAGCATTTTTGTTTATGGTTTTAATGTTATAGAACCTAATGGTAGGACTCAGAAGATAACATTCATTTTAAGGTATAGTTTAAGTATTTATTTCAACTGCACTGCCATTTTAAATAGATCCCCTCCCATTTCTCAAACTTTTATATATTCTCATACAACTTTTTGTGCTACACAGTATACTGGAGTTGGGAGCTGAACCGTTTTAAATCAAGACAGTATTTCAGCAGTTGTTTTAGTGTCAAGGAGAACTGTTTAGGTCAGTATGGCTGTTAAAAAAATATTTCTAGAGAGTTGCACTTTTTCCTATTTAAACCTCTCCAAAGCAGTGTTGCTTTGAAGACTGAATGAAAAAGAGAGGAGGGAAATCAGAGTGAGAAAGGAGTGCTTTGCAGCATCAGTCAAGTGTGAGCAGGAGTTGCATTCAAGTTCTTGGTCCAGAGAAAATTTGTTTTTTACACAGTACATGTGTTACTCTGTAGTTCTGTAACTCCAGAAAGTTAGAACAGCCTGGAGAACACCCTGCACCTCATCTCTGTGTTGTCTGAGTGTCCTGTTCTCTTCACTGCCTGGTGTAATGACATTCACATCATTCAGCTACCAAGAACTTCATTCTCTGTTTACTCTTGCATCTCACAGAATATGATTTTTAAATTGTGCCTGCATGGTGGCAAGAGCAAGGCTTGGTGGAGTTAACAGGTAGATTTTTCTTTAGTCCCCAGATTCAGAAGTTGAGGCATATAGGGATGCTAAGCACCAAAGGAATTAACCACTATACCTCTGTTAGAAAAATAACTTACTTAAACATCCATTAGGTTTGTTCATGTGTATTTTTGAGTGTTGTGTTGCTAGTGCTGTGTCAGCTATATTGCTGAAGATTGATGTAAAAGCACATTACACACAAGAATTTCTGCTTTGTTAACCAGCACAGAGAAAACTGGCAAATGGCTTTTTAGAATGTTTCTCAAGACAGTTGTTTGAAATGTGCCATTTGCTTATTCAGGTTAATAAATGAGCCTTGCTAACAATGAGGGTCAAAATAAACTATACTGTAATTTTCATTTAAAGGATTATATTTGTGATTTAAGAGTTATGTTGTGATTTAAGAGTTAGTGACTGTTCAGGAGAGCTGAAATTGAAAACTTCCTATTTCAATGAAGTTGCATTCTTTATTACTAGCAGTGGCAGCAGCTCTGTTATTACTTATTTAATGTTGGGTTTTATGTATTTATAGAGCAATTTGTGTATTTTCAGTCACTAATTGAACAGTTCTCATATGTATTGAGAAATATGCAATGTTCTTTCTGAATGTCTTTTGTAGATCAGTCCTTCTCAATCATATGGCAAGAGAGCATGCTTTCAACATTGGGCTGCCAGATAACATTGTGAATTGCAATGAATTTCTGTCTGTTTTACAAGAGAAGCTTGACAAGTAAGTAGTTTCTTGTTCTCTTTTTTTTTTTCATGGACTTAGGTCGTATTTCTTTAATCTTGGAAATAAGTTGGGTTAAAATTAATTAAACGTTTATGGCTGGTTAAGAAGAAACAATGAGAAATTGTAAGTTTATTATGAGTGCTCTTTGAAGGCTTTTTGTTGACTTATTTTAAGCTAATTCGTAGCAATTCATAGTATGTATTTGCTGGAAGAACAGAGTCATGCAGTGCTTCATTTGTTACACATTGCACAGTTTCCATTGACACTGAAAACAGCACATCCCTTTTCCTCATGACTTAATGTTCTGGTTTCTCATCAAAACAGTCTTTTTGGTAAACATCTCTTTAGTCACTAAACACAGAGTTCTTATGATAATCTTCATTTGCCTCTCTATGTATCAATAACACATGATGCTTGGGCTCTCCCTGCTTACAAGAGGACATCCCAGAGCAGAGGGGGAAAGCCAGTGTATATGCTGCCTCAGAAACATGTAAACCTGAAATGACTGAAGAAGTTATAAAGGGGATTTGGCAGGACTTGGGTAGCAAAGAGCAAGAAACTCTTCACTGTAGTCTCCTTTGCAAGTATCTAAGTGCCCTTTATGGATTTCATAAATGGGACAATATGCTGCAAATATAAATTGGATCCTAACAGAAAGTATACTTCCTTAAATGTGAAACTGTAGTTTTATCAAGTTTGTTAGATTTTAATACAATCTCTAACCAAGGACTTTAGGAGAAATGTATCTAAATCTTAGGCTTACTAATGAAAAGCCACAGAACACTGGAATCTGTGAACACTGCAATATGGAAATAGATTAAATATCCTGCCAAATACATTTAGGATTCATTGGTTTGTGCATCTAAGGGGAAAAAAAAAGAATAATAAAAAAGAATAAATTCTAAGGATGAAATAGCCAGAGTGCTCACTTAAATTAGTCTTTGGTTTGACAATGGATGTACAGTCAAACAGATACAGGTTAAGAATGCAAGAATGCCTTTTATGTCTTGGTGTTGCCTAATACATTGAGTTACTTTGCTCACTGATTAGTTGCAACTTCACTATTTATCAGTTGGACCCAAGGACTTTCCTTAGATGGAGGTTTCTCAAAGCCAGTCCTCTCTGCAATTAATCCACATGGTGAAGTTGCTTCCAAAGTAGTGCAAGGCCTCTCCTTCTACTAATGAGAATAGACTTAGTAGCTATGCTAATAGAATAGTACCTAAAAATATTATCAAGAGGAGAAAAATCTTGTTTCAGGCAAATAGCATAACTAGATTATGTATGCTGAGGAAAAGCATTATGTACTCTCCTGGAAATACTTTTCACAAGTAGAGCAAACACTTCACTGTTAGGTGGTAGAGCAAAGCAGATATTAAAAGTTGTAGATATATTCTGCTGTTGAACTTATGATTCACCAAAAAGGTAATATTTAGATTTTGAGGATGCAAACAAAAAACTTCCTTAATAGTAAACCTAAATGTTATAAATGTTACAGCAAAATCCTGTGTTGCTGCTCCACACATAAGAGCTGAGAGGAATCTGGAGGCAGCCTTTGCTGAAGGAACATCTTTTTTTTTGTTTGGGTTTTTTTTGTTTTGTTTTTTTGTTGTTTTTTTTTTTTTTCCTGCTAGCCATCTTCAATACAAAGATAAAATGCCACAGCTATAAGGTTTTTATTTCTTAAGAATCTGTTTTCTAGGGGTTTTCCCCTTTGGCTTGCAGATAATTTTTCAAAAAACCCCAGAAACTCTCTCTATCTTGATACGATATGTAAGCCATCACTTATAGGAAAAATGTTTTAGCACCTTGGCTAACGAGAGGCTCAAGACCTGCATACATTAAAAAAAAAAGGTATTCCAGAAAGGTCCTGATAAGTCTCTGCCTGAAAAATGCGAGCATCATCTCTTTCAGGGAGAATCACCCATTTAGGCTGAAATGTAGTTAAGTGTCCTCATAGACCACTTGCCCGAGTCAAGAGACTTGAATTTGCTTTGTAGGTTCAACTTTCAGGTGTTACTTGATACTACAGTGGAGGGAACATTGATTTTGTAGTGCTTGTTTTAGAGAATTTAAGATAACATGTACACTTTGGTTTGAATTGTTCTAGAAGACACACTGTGGTAAAAATCACATTTGTTAATGAATGTTTTCACCTGTCAAGTAATGTGTGTGAGTATATAATGTTTCTATATGTATGTACATGTATGTATAGATGTATGTATATCTGGGGGGTATATTAATTTATTTATTGAATTGGATTTCTCAAGACTTCAGAATCTGTTCATTGCCCTGGAAAACTTTGATTTAGCCTCCCTGTATAGAAATATAAACATTTCTGTTTAGCTAATTTAAATTGGTTTAAAATATACATAGTACGTTCAGATTTGGGGTTTTTTCACTTTAAATTACAAAGATTCAGTTACTGATGGATTGTACACCACTGTAAGTGTATGCTGGGTAAAGACTTCACATGTTGACCATTAGGTGTGCTCCCATGCCCTTGGTGGGGCCATTTTTGATAATCAGGCTTTTCTTTTGTTTTGCATGGGTGGCAGCCAGTAAATTTTTTAATTATCTATATTTTCATTTGATATAATTTTTATCCTCTCTGTGTTTAATTTACTCAACTGTGATCTAAGATTATCTTGTACTTTTTTATTTCAAATAAACTTTATTTTTATTTAGATTACTCTCATATGCTTAGAATGAATTGTACTGTATATATCTCCAGCTTATTTGAGGATACTATCTTGTGCTATTTTTGTTTTGACATATTGACCTGCTTTTATCTTAGATTGCAGTGTTTATACTGTGAAAAAGTGTTCAGAGACAAAAACACACTTAAAGATCACATGAGAAAGAAGCAGCATCGCAGAATCAATGCCAAAAACAAAGAATATGACAAATTTTATATCATTAATTACTTGGTAAGTGCTTCTATGAATAATTAGTAAATTGACTAAAGAGATGCAGACAATATCTTGTTAAAAGTGAGTAATTCCAAACCAGTAATTAGTATGAAGGTCAAAAATCAAGTGAAGGACTCTTAAGAAATTTGCTCATTTATGATATGATATTCTGGATAACTGTTAAACTAAAGTAAACATTTATTGTTGAAAATTGATTTTGAGAGATGCAAGAATGCAGCCTGAAGAGATGCTAATCATTATGTTGTTACTGCTCAGTCTCTTCTTGAACAACCAGAGGGGAAAATGAGATATAGTGATGAAGTGCATGGAGGTCTAACTTGATTGCTGTTGGCTTTGAGCGTGTTTTCTAAAACCTTAATTTGGAAGTGCACTTCAGAGTATAAATTGCATGCAAAGAGCAGGAAAATGAAAGATATGCAGATGAAACAAAAAGTGTTTGTTTTTAGCCTCCAGGTAGGTGTATGTTGCTAGGCATTAATGTTTTTTATCTCAGACCTTTGAGAATATGTATGCATGTGTGTAACAGATTTTCACTTGCTGTCTTCAGCTCATGAAGATGAGCTCATTGAGCTGCTTCAAAAGCTGCTACATTCTGTACCAGAAATAACTATATTTCACCTGAACTAGACTTTGTGCTTTCTACATGTGTTATATACAGGTTATAAATAGGCATCCTGTACTGTTTTACCCTCTCTTTTCCTTTAATTTCTTGCCCTGGGTTTTACTCTAAAACTAGGAACAAAATTTTTTACGTTTAACACTCTTCCAAGTCCCTTCTATGCAAGATGGAATGTGTTCCCTCTGTGATCCTGTGTACTTCCCTTCCAAAGATCAGTGATCTGAGACCTATATTTTCTTTTCTAGATATCAAGTATCACTGCTGTAAAAACTGATCTATATTTTCTGTACAGGGGGGAAGAAGCTGTGAAGTTCTCCAGAATAGATGTTCTCAGCTTCTCAACAAAACCAAGTATTCACTTCTTTCTTGAAAGTTAACAGGCTTGAATTTAATGTTATTCCTTTAAATGATTTTAATAGTTTCATTCTTTTCTGCTAGTCCTGCAGGTAGTCTCATGTTCATATTTGAATCTGGCTCAGCTTTGATTAGGAAATTGAGCTAGATGACTGCCCAGAAGCACAGAGAAACATGTGATATTTCTTCAGAACTTTTAGAGGCCTTCAGGGAAGTAATGACATTTGTGCAGGCACAGTGTCTCTGCCATATTAATGAGCAGAATATGCCAAGGTAAATAGAACAGCAAGACTAATTCTCAAATACTTAACTTCTTCTCCCACTCTGTTCACTTGCTCCAAAACTGGTGACCTTGCCTGTGCTGTCTGCTGATGATGGTCTGTGGCCTCTCTGCCTCCTGAACCATGTCCAGCATTGTCTGGTTAGTGCTGTTGGTCTGGCCATGGAACATGGAAACTATTAAATGAGCAATCACAGCACAGTGCTCCAGTCAGGGCCTTAGTCCTCTTTAGTTATAGCTGGTATTCTGGGCAGGACTTTGCAGAGTAACTCCTTATGACAGCCTGAGCCAGTTTCAGGCATTAATCACTTAACAGTGTTACTTAGAGATGTATTTTTCAAGTCCTTGCTATTAACAGACAGAGGATGGTAAATACAATTCAAATAAGATCTGTGAAACCACCAAAATCTTTGGTGGGGGGTCTCCAGGTGCAAGGTTTTTACTAGTGTGGTGCCAGTGCTTCTTCTGGGACATACCTTGAATTATCAGAAATCTTTGTTGGCTCTGCATGTGCTTCTACAGCCGTATTTTCTTTATACAAATATTCAGTTGTCTTTCACTACATTCTACCCAATTGTCTTTCTGCTCAGTCTTTCTGGTCTCTCAAACTGTAGCCATATCAGAACTTCTGACATTTCTCTTTTAAAGAAAGGAATTTTTAAAGTAAAATATTAAAACCAGACTAAAAGCTCTCTATTACACACTTATAAAATAGCTTCCTATAAAATGTGTATTTGCACACTAATGTTGCATGACATGAAATTGTTCATTAACATGAAATCCCTAGGATAGTTCCTACACTGTAGGAAGTTTTTGCTTTCAAAATAGCCTTTGGTTAACCCTTTATTTTTTCACAAAGGAGAAGTTTAACAGGAGGAAGTTTAGTTTGTTCACTGAGGGCTCAGCAGATCAGCCTTAACCTGTGAGGAGGAATAAGATTATTCTCTACTGCATGTATTTAGTTTCCAGTAATGCAGACAGTATTGTTTTTTTCAAGCTGTGTCTATATTCAATGAATTCTAGATGTTAGGTCTACTTTCTGAGATGACTTGATATATTTGCTTCGTCTCCCCCAGCACTTCACAATTTACTAGAGGATATTTTTTTTAATGTTTGCTATCAACCTTTCTGAACCTGACTTCTCAATGAGTCAGTAAAAGAGCTGTGCTTCAAATCGTTTTAAATGTCCAGGGGAGTCACACAATTTCACTGGCACAGACATGGATTAGAAATCTTATCTAAAATGACAGATGTACTGTTTCAAAATTTACTACTGAATTCATCCTACCTAAATATGTAGGCATACAGTTTTTCCAGTTTTTTATGTCTTCACAGAAAATTTTGAATTTTGAGAATGTAGCAAAGATATTTCCATATGCTATGTTTGATCCAAGTTGTTTTCATTATTAAGGGACTATACTATAAGTAGGTTTCTCATAAACATCAATATTATCACAGTCTTATCCACTTTAGTTTTAGGATGTGCACCATAAAGTTTTTTCTATCAGCAAATAGATCTTCAGTTAAACAGATAGTTCTATAGTACAACCATCTTATAGACAATATTGTCCTTTTAAAAACTTTCTATTGCATATTATCTTCACCAAGCACTGTGTGAAATAGTCATATTAAGCTGGAACTGTCAGATTCCATTATTTGGTGGCTTTTGCACAGAGATTTTAAAGTCTTTTTGTTCAGATGTCCTGTGAACTCTCTCATGATCTTCTGGCCAGTTCTTGCTTGTGTTTTTAAGGTGATGGCAGAGCTCCTATTGGTTTCATTTAGAGCAAGGCTTGCCAACCTTCTTCCTTTCTCTCCATTCTGCTTCTGGCTTCACTCATGTTTTCATTGCAATTGTGAGAATCTGTTTTCATAATGTAAGTTATATTTTATGTCTGTATGTTGGTAATTCCCTCTGAATTTCCAGTTCAGCACAGATAGCAATGAGTTCTTTAAGAGCAAAGCCCTTTGCAAATATTTTGGTATTCTGAGATTTTTTGTGACTTCAGTCATAACCTACAAACTGCTTTGATTTGTCTACCCCCATATTATTGATCTGTTCCTTTGCTCACAGGCTATTGTTAAGAGTAGGACACATGATCTTTAGTAGGAGTGGAAACCTTTTTTGTCATGTGCATGCATAATAGATTTTTTTCGTAAGCAAGTATCAAAAGCTTATTATTAGATACTTACATTAAATTAGAGAGGGAGTTTTCCTATTATGCAAATTACTTGAAAGGCAGTGGGATCACTTCCTTTGTGAGTTTTCAGGTCTTATGTCAGTGTTGTGTAAGTATGGAAAATAAAACTGATCCTATTCAGAAAGGCTTGGAGGATGAATTGAAAAACTCATAGTAGTGGGTGAAGACAGTGCATACAAGATCATTTGTAGGCTACCTTATTTTTCTTTTCACCAAAAGAAGTTCCAACCTAATTTTCTTGTTTCTGTACCTGTTTTAGCATGTGGCTCCATGACTTGCCTTGCACAGATAGTCAAGTAAAAATGGTTAGGGAAGATGTCTTTGTCTGTTCTGTCTGCTGGAGGCCATATTCCCAGCCCAAGGAATCAGATCTAGACTGACAGGACCTTGGTGTTTACCTGATTTTTACCAGCAGCACTTTAAGTATAGAGTGTGCTTTGTCACAAGCACAGATGTTTATATTCAAATTGACTCATGGCATGTGTCTGTAGTAATGGAACATGACTATAATGAACGTGCTTATCACAGAGCTAGACAGCTGAAAATGGTGCTGGTAATTTCCTAGAAAACTTGTTTCATAAAGCCTTTATTTTTCCTGGAAGATAAAAAGTTTTGTCTTTATTGCCAAACTCTAAACAATCATTATTAATGGTTGGGAGCTGAGAGAATGTTTTCTTGTGGGGGCTACTATTTATATTTAGTGTTTTTTTATTTAGGCAGGGTGTATTTTGTAAAATATGAAAGGAAAACCCTTCATCAGTTGGTGATAGTTCAAGACTTAATAAAATCCCCCAAGTGGGGGAACACTTCCTAATAAAATTCATCAAATGTCTATTAATTACTGTTGGAGCTGGACCATCTTTTCTATGTGAAAAAACATTTCTAAGTCCTGCAGCAATATCATATTTAGATAATTGCAGTAATGAAGGCAAGAAGAATGAGAGAAAAATTGCAGAGGAAAGCAGCATCTGTTTGGGGTTTCTGAGCTCCTCAGGCCTGGAACGACATTTGCATGTAGTTCAGTAACTGCTCTTTTGGGAAAACTGTTTGAGATGCCAGCTGCTGTTTCCAGTTTCTCCCACATCAGCACTTCTCAAGTTGGGATATGATGCCTCAGTGAAGCACACAGACCTTCTTGCTATAGAACCCTTACAACTGGCTGCAAGCAAAGATATTGAGTCAGTTAATCTCTGTGCATTTAGACTTCATTTTGGAAGAGGAAATCAAATGCACACATTTGCATCCTCTCCTCACTTTTCTATGAGCCTCCTCTCTGTGAGGTACATAGGGAGTTTGTTTCTTTTAAGGTTAGTTTTCCTTGGCTATATATCAAGGCATGCAAGTTTGGTTTATTTAATTATACATTTTCTGCTGTTTAAACTATGAACAATGTCAAGTCTAGTTTTTTCCTCTGGTTTTTTTGAGAATTTCATGGGAGTCTCTAGAGATGATTGCTGGGAGCTCTTGTATCTTGGATGAAAGAGCAAGGGAAGCTGAATACCTAACAAAGCACCCCTGGTCCCAGATGCTCATTAAGATGTACAACTGAAAAAAAAATGTTTTTTTAAAAAAAGAAGAAGTAAAAAACCTGAAAGAGCTGTAAGAATGTTTAAAAAAACTCTTTCCCACCCAGTAGTTCAGCTTCAGTCTCTTGGCACTTTCCTCACAGTGTCCCTGTTATCCATTTGCCGAGCAACTTTCTAGTGATACAAGATCTGATTAGCTTCTCCCTTTTTATTTTATCTTCTGAATATAAACAGATGAGGGAAACAGAGACCTCTTACAAAATCCTTCTCTGCCTTCCTTGCAGAAATACCATAAAGAAACAGCAACACAACAAAGCTTGTGCATGGTTTTCCCCTTTCACCATTAATTAAAAGGTGAAGCTTAATATTGGCTGCTGTTTTGAATGCAGTCTTTTTTTTGCAAATATACTTCAAGCTGGTAAGGGGGAAAACTGAGCATTCATCCCCATTTTGCAGTGGTTGTGAGCTGCTATCCTCTCATTAAGGTGTTAACATTGGCAGCCATAGGGAACTAGTGTGCAGCTGGGAGAACATGTGGTGAGAAGTGTTAATGGCCTCATGTTATCTCACAGTAATGGTGACATTAATGAGTGTCCCCTGTAACTCAGAGAGTTTACACACTACCATGTAGCATCACTGAATTAATTACTGAATTTTCATTCTGTGATATATGACAACATTATATTTAGAGCTGCCTAGAGACATCTGTTTATCATTTACCTGGTAGACACTAACAGCTTTGAAAATTCTTATCAAACTGCTAAATGATAATAATCGTACTTGTTACTAAGGATGTTATTAAATATATTTATCAGAAGGAGTAGTTGAATGAAATAAATGAAAAAAAATATCTTTTTATTAGCTGCCTTTTTTTTAATGGAGACAAGATTGTTATCTATGATCTTTGTGAATCCTTCACAGCCATCAAAAATATGAGTTCAAAAATGCTGTTTTGATTACTGGTTAGTTTGCTCTGGTTTATTTTTAAAGCAGGAATGAGAGGAAAGAAAATTCTAAGTAAAGATCACTGCTGGTATTTCAGTAGAGCACTTCAGCTTTTTATTGCCTGTTATTTATATCACAGTCACGCTGAGAGTGCTTCCCATTGTGCTGAATGTTGCACAAATGTATAGTGATATACTTCGTGCTGAAGGTCTTAAAGATATAAATAAACGACACAAAAACCTGAAAGGAAGAACAGAACACTATGAATAGATGTGCTTACATTCATGTCTGGGAAGAGGGCAGAAAAGAAACTGAGTCTAGCTCAGAGTTCTCTGCCGTGGCTCATAGTGCCTTTCTGGGGTATGCTCTAGCTAAGTTTACACAGTGTGTTATTGCTGACATAACCTTGCACAAGGTACAAGCAGTGACTGGTGTAGCTCTGCCAAGTTCACTCTCAGGTGTGACAGCTGCATTGTTTAAGCAGCATATGCTGCATGAAGAGCAAGGCAGGCAAACTGGATTGAGCTACTGTGGTGGCAAACTGGAGACAATGATAAAATACCCACCTCTGGAGCATCGCAGTAGTGGTACAACACTCTAGTTTTACACAGAGCTCAGATGCATTTGATGAGAGCTGTGGACCAAATCATCTTCTTCCCATTCATAGGGTGGGGAATGCCCCATTAAAATAAATTTCTGTTTTAAAACTTACTACCAAAGCAGTGTTGTATGACTACCTTTAACTCGCAAAAATACTAAAATAAGATGTTCATTGTGAGTTCCAAGATGGTTTTTCAGTTGGCATATAAAATGTGATGTAAATCAGGAAATGTTTTTTCTTTTCTTTTTTCTCACCAGGAATTTGGAAAGTCTTGGGAGGAAGTGCAGTCAGAGGATGACCGGGAATTACTAGATAACCTAGAAGAGTAAGAGTCACTTATGTGCCTATTATTGAAGACTTGCAAGACCATTATTGTTGAAAACAATGCTAAGGGAAAATGCTGTGTGTAGTTAGTGTACAGTTGAAATTAATTTAAGCCAGTCAAATCAACTCCAAATTGTACTCATGAAAGATGCTTCTCCACAAGGAGGGCTTTAAACTTTGTATTTCAACCATAAGCCTAATTTTTGCTTGCATGTAGCTCAAACAAGAACCTTTTAGGTTTGTAAGGATGTAGATAAAACATCTTTTACTTTTGTACTAAAAACCAATTCAATTAGTTTGTTCAAATTTAAAAAACGAGTTAAGCATCAAAAATGTCAGCATGATAACTGCATGCTGTTAAAAAGTCTGATAAAAAGGTAACAATTGGAGATTAAAGCAGGATTTCAAAGGAAACTTCTCAGTGATGCTGAATGAGGGCAGTATCTGCATCTCCTCTGTGGTCATCTGTGGTCCAGGCCCTCAGATCACTGCAGGGGTGGCTTCCTTGGCCACAGAGAATTGAACAAGCAAGAAGTAATTTATGACTAGCAGAGCCCTTGATCTTCCTGGGTTTGTCTGTAATTTGCACTTAATCTTCCTTGGTTACACCTGGTTGCAATAATACTTCCATCTCAGTCTATTGTGGACCTAAATGGATGTACTGGCAAAGTATTTCTTCTCTGCTTGGATGTCTAATGCTAGCATGAGTGTCTTTTTCAGGAATAATGTTTGATAAGTAAATAACACTTAGTGTGAACTCTGCCTGATGATTATGTCTTTGGCTGATGTGTTGAAAGATTAGAAAGGTATCACAGAATTTTCAAAGACCTTATAAAAATAAGCACTGAACACAGTATCTGATGACTTGCCAAACTGGATAGAAACTGAAGATCCTGTTTTTTAGTTCAGGCAAGTTCAAGTAGGACTTATTGCCTGTCTGCACAGGGATTACCCAACAGTAGCTGCTCATTTTTTCTTGAGTTTGTAATTTTTTTAGCCTGCAAACCAGATTCTAATGATATTTCCAGCTATAAATCCACACTGTCTCTCCACTCCTTTCAGCTATTCTGTTTATCTGGATTTATTTTTGGTGCTGTGAATGCAGAATGTGAAGTGCCCTTTCACAAAGTCTCTCTTCTCTTTCCCACAATTAAATGAATCTTTTTGACTCTTAATCATAAGAGACTGGTCTGACTGGGAAGAGCATCCTGTGTGTGCAGTTTGCCTGTTCTGTGAACAACAAGAAAACACCACAGAAAAACTGTATCTTCACATGCAGGTAGGATTTGTTTTAAATATCCATTCTTTCAACACTTTGGAATTACCAAGTAGGATTGTAGCATCCTTGTTAAGTTGAAATTATCTGCTGCTTTAGAATGCCCCCTTTGGCACAGAGCTAAAGTACTGCATGCATCTGCAGCATCTGCTCTCTAAAATATGTAGTGGAGTCACGTTTTACATTGAGAGTATGAGTAGCTATTAATAGTGAGTGTGCTAACAACAAAGGGCATCTTTAATTATGTAATCACTTGATGAATTAAAACATTTGGTAGTTTGTTTTTCAGTTTTAGTAAACGTTTTAACCGGAGCGTTGCAGTTTAACAGAATATGAAAGTTTCTGATGAAACAAAACTTTTGGGAATTTTTTTATGTGTTAGTGTTTGCATGTCAATGTGCACACTTCTGTGTCAGTCTATGAAAAGCTGAGCTGTCTTTAACTTGGAATAGTAGAAGTAGTGGAAATAAGATATTTTATTCTTTCCTCTTTTTTTTGCCCTCCAGAAATCACATGGATTTGACTTTCCTAAAATAAAATCAGATCATGGTGAGTAAGAGATGCTGTAATTGTCATAATTTGCCACTACTACGGAGAAAACCACATCAAAAGAATACTGGAAAACAACTGCATCCATTTGATTTTTGTTCAGACATTTAGCTTTTCCATTATGGAAATTGTTTCTACCAGCTTACAAAACAACTGTTTCTGCCATCTTACAAAAGAACAGGAACAGTTTATTTTTCTGCAACTCCTATTAGTGCCAAAGATGTGTGTTTTGTTTTTTTTTTTTAAACCATTTTAAGACCATTTTTTTAAACCATTGGATTCTTTTGCAGAGTAGTTTCTACAAATACTCATTCTATGAGTCCCAGGTCTGGCTGCTGGAGCCCTGGAAAAATAATGATTATAGAACAACAATAATAATAATAATTCATATTATTGTTGTTAGAGGTTTTGTTATTGCTGTCAAGTCTTGCTTGCATCTTAGAAGGCCCTGCTCTAAGCTGTGTTTGGCCAATGTTTTTTGCTGTAGATTGAGAGGAAGAAAGGTTTTTGCATTTTTTTGATATAAAGAAGGGCCAGTTCCCCTGCAGCTGGAGAAAAGCATTTGTTCAGTTAATTTGCTAAGTTACAGCATTCAGCACTGGTCTTCACTAAACCCTTATCAATCTTTATGCTTAATCCAAGAAAGCATTTGTAAATTCTCATGTTCCTCAATGCTTGCCCACTACCATCTCTCCCAGGTCTGAACTTTTATCAGCAAGTAAAGCTAGTGAACTTCATCAGAAGAGAAATCCATCACTGTCGTTGTTACAACTGCCAGGAGAAATTTCAGTCTAAAGGAGAACTGATAACTCATATGGAAGAAACCAAACACATCACATTCCTACCAGCCAAGTCTACATGGGATCAACCACAGTAAGGGCACACAAGTTTCTTCCAGCATTTTTACTGTTACTTGATAGTGTCTGTAAAACCAAGTTGAAATTTCTAGTTTTTGCTATTGCAACAGTGCTCTGAGCTCTCCATCTCTACTGGACGTGATAAAATAATAACTTGTCTCAAAACTACTCAGAATTATAATTTCTGTACTGTATGAAGCTAAGATGAATATGTAATACTTCTCTCCTAGTTGCATCCCGGATGCCCTATCCCTGTTATTTGTGTCTGCACTGCCAAGTTAGTATGCTAGTGATATTTATTGTTGCAAAACTGTCTTTTGCCTGTATTTGCAGTTGTGCAGTGAAGGGTGAAAAATGCACTCAGAGCACTTTCCCTTCTAGTGGAACCAAGGTTGAATCTGTGCACCAAAATGACATCTCAAATGCCTCACTTGTAGGCCTAAGATTCTTCCAGCTCTTGGCTCTCCTCACAGATGCAGATCGTGGCCATGATGGACATCTGACACATACTTGATTACTAGAAAAGATATGATCTGGGCACATGGTTCTAGAAGCATTCTAGAAAACTATTTCTTTTGCATGTCTAATTTTGCATGCATAATGTCTACCTAGCTTTAGGCATCAAAACAAGTTGGTTGTTTACCCTTGGTTTTCTCCATAGCAAACAGAGAGTGTAACATAACACTGATTCAGATTTTAAGTAGTCTGAATAGACCAGTAGTCTGAATATCACCTGAATAGATGATGGTGATAAAGCCCAGGGCAAGTTCTTACTCAAACATCTCAGTTCAGCATTTGTGATGAGACAGATCTGGATCTGTGGCTTCAGTTGTGACAACATAGAGATAAAGAAAGAGAGGGAAGAACTTGTCTGTTGCCAACTCTTCTCTACAGCTCTTTAAGGCATCCAAGCCACCTGATTTTTTTGGGGTGTGCTGTTTACTGTCATTCCAGACAACTAGACTGTCATTTTTTGTCATTTTTGCTTTTTTAAAATCCAATCTCAAAATATGCTCAATCTCTTTCAAACAGAGTATGTGACTATGCAGTAATTATGCCTTCTTGCTTTCAGGTATTATTTTCCTACCTATGAAAATGATTCACTCCTCTGTACTCTGTCAGACAGTGAAGATCTGATAACTGAGGATCAAAGTGAAGATGTCCCTGTTGTAAGCGAAGATATATCCAGTCTAAAAGCCCTCAAAAAAAGCAGTGTTTTAAACCAGCTCCTGTATGAAGAGAGCAAGAGTCAGGAGGAATTTTGACCATGATTTACAGTTGCTGATCTTTAAGTGTTTCTTCTGCAAGACAAAAAAAAAAAAAAAGACATTTGTTCACCAATATTGGAATGCAGTTTAACTCAGAGATATTATCACTGAGCAAATATTATATGAAAGTGAATGCTAAATAAAATTTAAGTGTAAACTTTCCTGGTTTCCTTTAAATTCTAGCTTTGTTTTAGTATTATTTACAGGTGGGGTTTTTCTTTCTTTTTTTTTTTTCCTCAATTTTTTTCTGAATAAATCAGATTTAAAGTTCTGGTTATAGCCATCCTGTAAAAGGCATAAACAATTGAGACAAGGTGCCTTGATATATGAACCAATGAGTGAATCTTCCATATGTTACTGCAGTTGGAGAGGATACAGAAAAAAACTTTAATTTAATTTTTGGTCTGTCATGTAAAGCAAATTTTGCTATTTTTAAGTTTAAACCTACTTCAAAATGTAAACATATCTGTATATATTGTTAATCATCAACTTATAAGATATATGGTGCCTGTTCTGAAAACTGGCTCAGAGACATCAGTAAAGCTCTGTCTGGCCCATGAGTATCTGACTGCAGAGAAAGCTGCCAGTCCAAAGGAACAATTGCAGTGTTGATTGCATCGAGGATCCAAAGAATTTAAGTAGAATTCTTGTATGGTCATGAAACTGAGATGCAAAGGAAATTATTTTGGGGGATTGAAGATGCATAAATCCAAATTAAATCCTCAAAATCTCAAATCACATGTCCATTAAGGTTACCATATTTGCTTTAATATTTTACTTTAAAGTTCCCAAAGTAAGAGAAGGTCTTCAGCATAGCCAGAGAACACCGCAGTCGAGACAGGGCAAAACAGCTCAGATATATGAGCTGTCATATATGTCATATGAGCTGACAGGAGGATCCAAACCCAGGTCTTCCAGCCTCTCTTTCTCCTTTGAAACCTTAAGAAGTAGTTACAGAGTTCATGCTCGGCTTTCCATAGGATGAATTTCCATAATACTCTTTCAGAACTGACAGCACATCTTTTTTATTCTTAGAGTTGGTATTAGAGCAGTTGGTCAAAGTGTGGGAGTTTTGGCTCAGTGCCCTTCCTTGCCTGGGAAGATTCAAAGCCACAGCTTTGCCTTTGCACAGCCCTCTTTGCCTGAAATATATTGTTGTCAGTAAGAGATGTTGCTTGTCATTATATGGTGACTGAGAATTATAAAGCAGTCCCTGGGAGCAGAGCCTAAAGTTCAAATCCTCACCCTTATTCTGCTAAGCTTCCATAGCCAGTCTAATTCACCCTGCAGTATATTTTCATCAATTTCTTTTAATTTGCACTGAACTTGCTTTGTCCTGGCATTACCCATCACCCACTAGCACCTCTTTGCTTCCCCTTCCTATTTTCTCTTGGGCACAGGTGCTCTGGAGAGAAGTTAGAACAAGAGGATGCTGAAAATGTACTGAGGAAGAGAGATCAGCCACTGACCTGCAGAATGAACCAGAGCCAGAGGCAATATCTGACTCTGTCAAGAGGAAATGGGAAAGAATTGGTTCATCAGGTGCTGCATCAGGATACAGACAAAACAAAGGGCAGGTGTATTGGCTCTGATTAAACTGGTACAAAAATTTAGAAGGACAACCCAAATGTCTTTGAGCTAGAACATCTGACCATCTTAAATATTTGTACTTCTTGCAGATGTAAATTTCTTACTTTTATGCAGTAATTGCCACAACCATTTCTGATTATTTTTTCCCTTCTTAACTAATTTTCTTCCCAAGCAGTTATTTTCTTCCTAAATTAGAAATTGATTCCAGTCTTTGCTTTTCAGTCAGATTCTTAGCTGTGGTGTGAGGGAAGAGTTAATGGGGTTTACATTAGTGGTAAGTGTCTTGAGTAATGGAAAAAATCAGCAAGAAAACTGTCTAAAACGAATGAGTTTTATGGTATCTCAGAAGGACACGTTAAGGGAAAGGTAAAATTTTACTGATATATCATAAAGTGGAATTGCAAAACAGTTCCTAATCATGAGGGATGTGATGCTGAGTCACTCAAATAAATACAAAATGAAGTAAATGGCAGTAGTGTGACAGTTGTTCCTGGTTCTAAAAGAAATTTGAAATAGCATTTTGTCAGTGTAGAATTAAGAGAATATCTAGACAGAAATTACGAATAACATGGATTTATTGTGCAGGCAGGGAAAGGTACTTAGGAAAAATTAATCAGTAGTGTGTAACTGAAAATGCAAGGAACATGAGGAGCCAGATTAGGGTTGACCTTCAAATACAAACAGCAAGCAACAATGTTTAAAATCTTCATAGGTTCACAAAGAGATTTGGGATACAATTTCTAGAATAAAAATAGAGCATCTTTGTTCAGCACAATGCTTCTATGCAACATTTTTCTGGAACATAATATATTTGGTATTATAACTTTCCCTTGGCATTCTTGTCCTCCATCTAAACCAAAGCTGGTGACCAGTAATTCCTCCTGTTCTTTTCACAAATACCATGATAATGTCTTTGATACTCCTCAACAAACAATTTATTCTGACAATTCCATGCAGACTTAATCTGATTTAACAAGATAATGGTCTTTGACTTTCATTTAAGATGCTTACTGTTTGCAGTTTCTGTGTTACATTTGTCTGGCATGCTGTGAGAGCTGTCAGTGGCTGCCCTTGGCTGGCTAAATGGTAACTGGTGTGCAAAACACCAAAGTGAGTCTCTGAAAAGCCTTTCTGCTCTTGTCATCTCTCAGTGCCTTCTCTTGCTCTGAGTTCTGGTTAGATCTCTACTAGTGAGTGGGATCTTTGTATCTCAGTATCTCAATTTTACAGGGTGGTCAACCCAAATCTGACACCAGAACTGTGAACTTCCAGTCTCCATGCTCAAGTTCCAGTGTAGAGTGCACACTGGACATAGCTCTTGGCAATCTTTACTCTCCACTGCCATTGAGCAACAGCAGATTTCACAGCACTGCTTGTGACTTGTTGCTCTATCAAATAACCTTGCATGATTTACATTTCACTTACATTTCATTTTCACAGACAGAAGAAAATCAGAGGACACTTGAGAGAAGATGTTTTTTTTACAGGACAAGATGGATAATCTTTTCCCCAGTTTTTGTTAAGTTATGATGCTTTCTGGGGTTTAATTGCAATAGAACAACTGAAGTGTCTTTGGTCAAATTGTGCCCTCATCTTTCTCTGCCAGCTCCATTAACCTTGGGAGATAACAACTGATGCACAGAACAGGTATTTGTAATCCTGGAATGAATTCCATGTAACAGTTATTAGAATCAGCTGCTGTGGAAATACTACAGGCAACAGTGGTTGCATGGAGAACACAGTTCATGTAAAATTCATTCCTTTGGTCCATGAGCTCTGAATGTGCTGTTCTCTCCAATGCTTAGGTTTTTTTTCCTATTTGAAGTTTTCTGCTACTAAGTCACAATTGATTTGACTTTTTCCACCAGTGAAAGTTTTAAATGCTTCTTGAATTTGATTTTACAGCTTTTCCCAGACTCTTGTTCATGAAGTTACAGGTAAGGTAACTATTTTATAAATTACCATGTAATCCCTTAACTAAACTCCCATTTGGTATTTTACATCCCTGATTAATTCTCTGTCTGTATAGGAGGAGCAGGGGAGTTTAGGATATTTGCAACTAAAAATGCGTCAGTCATCTTTTCATAAATTTAGATAGAAATAAAAGCATTTTCCTGCCACAAATGTTCCCTGGAACACAGTTCTCTCCATCTGGTTTACCATCCTGAGACTAAGAAGCTGCCTGGGCATGGATTACATATGAGCCTCAGGGCTAAGCTTCTGTTATAATCAATAGATGCAGTCTGTGGATCCTGAAGTCATTCAGCTAATCTTAAACACCTAAAACCTTATGCACTTTTGTGCCCATAGACATCTGGTGTCATCTGAAATGCTTGAAAATTCATGGTCTCCAGCTGCTCTTGAAGGACACTGATCTCTCAGACTTCTTGTGTCTTGTTCTGCCAGCTGCATATGAGGGTTTCAGATAAGATGCAGCATCCCAAATGGCACTGAGGCCATACCTAAGCAGGTAAATCCAGCACCTTTGGCTGGTAGCTAAATATCTTTTTCAAGCTGCATTAACTATAATGGAATTAGGCACTTGGGTCACATCTGTTCGCTTATGCACTCCTAAATTTAATTATAATAATTTAGAGCTGAATTCTACCCTAAAAATTACTGAATGCACTTAACCTGAAGGTAGATATCTACATGGATCAGGTTTTTTGCCTTCTAGAATGGAGAACAGCTTTTTTTAGCTACATGTGAAATATCTAAAATCAGTCATTTAGCCTCTGCTCTCACAATAGCTTTGGGGACAGGGACTGGTTACCTTTAGACACATATGGTCATGGGTTACATTACAGTCATGGACCTGAGCATAGAACACATTAAAACACAGCAAAATTACTCCATAAAATATACCCTATATATGTGTATCCCTGACTCAAGGAATTTCAGTTGTAACCTGCTGCTGTGTTTAATAGGAAAAGTCATGAAGCCTGATAAGCCCTGCAGATAGGTTGTGGTATCTTTGTTATTCCTGTCTGAATTATTATTGTCTGTAATTTTTGCCTGGAAAGACCCTCTTGAGACTGAATATGGGTGAAAATATGGTAATAGAAGCCCATAGACCACATTGAGGAATGTGGCTAGAACTTGAGTATCCCACTTCTACCTTTCTAATCACATCCTAGGTTTTTCTGTCATATTTTGATTTTTTTAAGATTTGTTTGCTTATAAGCATTTTGGGTCAAAGCCCATCTTTTTTTCTTTTTTTTAATTTTTATTTTGAGCATTTAGCATACATGGCTTGACCAGGTGGAGACCAGCAGGCATTGTTCCAATGCAAAGTAATGACCGAGTAATGAAATCCTAAAGAAATCTCAGCTGTAATGTGAAAAAAAAAAAAAGAGCTATGGTTTATAGTGATTAATTTAACCTGGCTCTTGACATGAATTACAACAGTCTTTGTACCAATTCATCACAGAAGAAAGCACTTAGAATGGTCCCCTCAGGCTGCCTTTGCACAGGAAAGAGTTTGTGGCTTTGCATGCAACTAGGACTGAAGAGACCCTAACAAAATGATTCCTCTGGCAGCTCATACCCTTCACTACCAACATAAGCCAGGAAGCCAGAACACCACAAGGACTTAGGTGTGAATTCAAACCAGAGGGGCTGCTGCTAGGTGTGAAACCTAAGACAGGTATTAGTCACGGATATTTTAAATCTACAAATTTTATATTTTAAATCTACGGGCTGGTGATCGTTTTTACATATTGCTTATCTGACTATATTGCAAAGAAAGTGAGTACAAGGAGCCTTATCACATCTCAAGAAGGAAAAACATTGTTCTTTATCTGCATTTGCTGCTTCAGTGTGCCCACACCCTGTCAGACTCTTGCCACTCCTGCAGGGTTTATTTCGTGGGTATCCCCACTGGTTTCATTACTTGGATAAGAGGCATTCAAGATACCCCTGTCTGTCCCCTTAGCCCAGAGGCATCTCTGTAGTATTACTATTAAACTTCTGAACACTTGTAAGCTCCAAATGTGATTTTTTTTTTTTTTTTTTTTTTTTATAACTAATGTTTCAAAATGATAAACTCAGAGAGTGTTGTGCAAGGTATTTTTGTATCACATCACGTGAGAATGTAGTGAAATCCCTCAGAAGAATTACAGGCAGGATTTTGGCATCACCTCAAGCCACAGCTCCCCTGAGTGTTAGGAGAGATGGTTGGAGTTTTTTTTTTCATTTCTGTGCTCTCTGGAAGTATCAGAACAACATAGAAATAAATAATGCAGGACTTGCTGATTGCTCATTAGAGAGTTTTTCTTTACTGTAAACTGCCTTCCACAGCTTTGCAGAGCTCAGCACTGCTTCAACCTTTGGGAAGTTTTATCTTTAAACTTCAAATTGTATTGTGTGGGTTTGTTACTGTCTGATGCATATCTGATTTAACACCATTTACAGAAATACTGCTGTGAGTCTTCACAAATATTTGACTTATTTTAATAAACGGCCTGGTGTTTTTGTTTGAATCTAGATGAAATAAAGAGCAAATAAGCAAGGATGGAGCTTAGCATTTGTGAAGAAGGATCATGAATGTGTGACAGTGCTTGCCTACTGTATATTTACAGACAGTGCCTTACCATGCCTCCTTCAACAAATATTATTCCCAGTGCCTCAGTTTCCTAAATGTTATAATTGTGATTTTACCATAATAACTAGCAGGAAAAAAAGGAAACATATAAGGTAGGCTTCCAATGTATGCATGCATCTGACCTGCATTAGTCAGGTTTTCGTATTTAAAATTCTAGCTTAAGAGGTGACTAGATCATTGCAAAAACAGTTACTTGTTCAACAAGAAGATACAATTTTTGGGCACATTTCCATGTGGAAACAAGTATTAAACATTTAGAAAATTACATCTTTTTATAAAAAGCTTCTGAATCAGATTTTTAGAATATATCTGATTTGTTATCACTTTATGTTTTTAAGTAGAGAATTCACATTATGTTAAAAATTCTCTGCTTTCAGTCACATAACAGATCTTCCAAGTGTTCCATTTCATACTAAGGAAGACTGATTTTCTATAAGAAAAAGATTGCTGCATATCATAGAGTACCCATGGTTTACACTGGTTAGGGAAAATGTTCTCGTTAGTCTTCTATAGCCTTAGAAGCTATAAACCCATGAGCTTAGCTGAGATTTAAACAATGCAATATATTGGGCATCCTTTAATTAGTTAATTTTCCATTTGCTGTGTAAACAGCTTGCATTTAAAATCCTGGTTCTCTAAAGAACTTGTCGAGTACAGGTTTAAAGTTTTCTTCATAAAGTAAAAACAAATGAGGTTAAGTGAGATTTCTTGGGATTCTCTTAAAGTTTTATTGTATGTACCTTGCATTTGTCTCATCATAGGAAAGTTTCTGAGTAAGACAGGACTTTTTTGTCTATCACAGCAAGGACTTGGGTGAGATTCTCTTCTCCAAATTACTGCAATGATACCTTTACTCATATTCTCATCTTAACCAGAGGCCTGACTTCTCTAACTTGCACTGAGCCATGCAGCCAAACAGGCTACATTTCAGGTAAGCAATCTGTGAAATAACTGATAATTTAGTAATGCTAATACTGTTTCTGCAGGTATGAAGTATAACAAGAAAATCTCTGTCCTTAGATACTTTATCTTTTTCTGGACAATCTTTTTCAGGAAGCAATCAGACCCATAAAAGAATCTTTAATAAAAGAACTCCTGATTCTTCTTTATGAACCCTGTTGCACTGGGGCTGGAAAAAATTTTTTGGAGATTTTCACCAGATGGCTGCTGACACCTGTGGCAGTCCCAGAGTGCTCTCCATGGACACCTCACCCTCTAAGTGTATCAGGGAGGCAGGTAAAAGCAGCACCTCTGGCTTTCAGCAGGATGCTGGGATCCCTGCTGCAGTGGAACAGCATGGATCATTTCCCCATTGATGCTGGACTGTCCCCAGTCACCTTTTAAGATCAAGGAGATGGAGTTCCTGCTGTTTCCTACTAAACTCTGGTGCCACTGGGAAAATTGTCTCATTGCCCCTAATGACTAGTTTGAAACCAGTAAGGATTTCAGTCAATATCTAAAAGAACATCAGCATCTGCCAAGCAAGGATTTCTGATATTTAGTTTTGTATCCATCTGAAAAAAAAGAATTACTTGATGCTGATAGTGTTTATCTTTCTTTTAATAAAAGTGGTACAGCCAGAGACTGGCCTCTCTTGTTCCCACTGTTTTCTTCCTTATCTCTGCCCCTGCCACCATGCCTCTCATTACACCCAGCTACCTCTCACACCTCTGTCTTGCAGACTCACAGGAGGCATCCACAGCATAAGCTCAGACTCTAATTCTCCTCCCCTGGGATGAAAAGGTCCCATAAGACTCTAGCAGTTGCTGAAAGCTGACCTGAAAAGAAATAAAGGGCTCTGGGAATGAGAGAAGGGAATCTGAAAAAAAAAATGCCCCAAGTACTACCTTAAAATGAAAGAGAAAATTGGATAATAAGCTGTGCAGAAATCACAGGAGGGTTAGGGGACTCTCTTGGAACTTACACTGACTTCCAGAGTAATAGCAATGGCTGGAAGGAAAAAAGTTAGGAAAGATGACAAGACTACTACAGAACATTTTCTATTAGAATAAAAAATATGAAGCTTGAAATATCAGGGCAACATTGGCCAAAAATAGAGCTGAGAAAACCAAAGCACCAACTGCCATCAAAGAGGAAGTGGTAGTGTGGCGGATGAAGCCATGTGACTAAGCAAGGTATCAATATATCATCCATAAGATAGACTAAATATTATTTCAAGTAGCTAAGGGTGTAATAGATGTCCCTGTGCAGACTTGGGACTTTTCACAGGCAGGGGAAGCAAGGAAGTCCTGTTAAATGTTGTTGCTGTGCTCTGGTAATGAAATAAAGGCAAGAGCACATTTTCTGTAGGTACATGGCATGATCCATGTAAAAATGAGTAGTTATGTGGTCTTGCAAAAGGGATTTTTAAAAAACAATAATGATAAAGTATGTGCTAATCCATTGGACATAAAAATATTTGAACATAATATAAACAAGTGACAGGTGTAATCTGTCCTGCAGGCTGTGAATTAATGGGTGGTGGATACAAAATAGTAAAAGGAACCTGGATTTTTGGCTGATTTCAAAGAACCAATTAGTATTTTGTCCCCTTAGTTACAAAGTTTTTAATGTTTGCCTGTGAAAGGGGTATATCTGTCCAAAGGACCTGATCTTTTCCTCTGAATTATTATTTTTTCTTTATTATGGATGGACCCCTCTTCATTATTTCCTCCAGGTGTTTGGGGTGATCACTGCTTGCTCTTCTGATTTGTAACATGTTAACTCCTTTCCCCTCCAAATTTATATAGCAACTGAAATGGCCTTATCTTCCTTAGCTTATGGTGACAAGGCAGCCATACATTTAAAAAGTGGCCCAATAAATCCCATTTTTAGTCACTGATTTAAAGTACCCTTTAGCTCTTGCTTCTGTGATTCTATTAATTTGTTTTATTCATTATTTTTAAATTACAGTATTTTTGTCTCACATTACATAGAAAATTCCTGCCTCAGCAAGTTCACTTAGGGGCTTACAGGCAGATTGTTCACTGCCAGGCTCTGATTTCCTTAATTTCTCCTCGCTTTGAGGGCAGCAGGTAATATGCCAGCTAAAAACACAACTAGAGCACTACTTACTGGATTTCCTTTGCCCACAGCCTGCTCACACGCAAGTTCATACATGTGTGCAGGTTAATTTTCTGTGAAATCTCTCAATTCCCTGGCTAAATCCAAATAAGGACTTAGGTGCTTTAAAATAGAGTTCAGTAGGTCCCAGTTTTTCCCACTGTTTTTCCCCCCAGTGATTATGAGTGTGTGGATTTCACACTGTTCTCCCCTCCAGCTGACTGCCCTCAGCACAGGGCTGTAGATTTGTGCTTGTTTTGGAGCTGTGTTCTTGCACTGACCTTTCTCTCCTGGGGCACAACATCCATGAGACTGAAACTGGTAAAGATGAGCCTGCCTGTGCAGGAGATACCCGGAACCATTTTAGGCAGAGGAAGAGACAGGTCCAGGTCCCCACTCCTGTCCAGCTGTACTAACTGGGCTCTTACATGGCAATTCTTCCTCCAGATTGCCTTTTGGTAATTTGAAACTGGATGAAAACAACCTCCAGGGAAGACTGTGGGCTCTTTGTCCGACCTAGAAGAAATTTCTGCATCCTTCATTCAGGCAATTACATGGTAGTAAGCAAAGGGCTTTTGGATTCAAACTTTCTCATCCCTTCCTGCTGGCTCCTGGCAAGGAGGTAGTGACTGATCTGGGCTTGGTATTAGGATGCTTGTGCCCAGAGAGAGAACAAGTACAAACTCAGGTATGGCAAGGGCAGCTATGCAAGGGTTGTTATATGGACTGCTCATAAAGGCACCAGCATTTCCTAAAAGTGCACAGGGCCAGGTCCTGGTTAGAAGAGGGGAATGTCAGTGGGGAGAAGCTGCAGCCCCAAGCAATGCCCAGAGTTGATTTGCTTTAGCACTGCCTTGGTAATGGCACTACACGACTACAGTGGGATGATAAAACACAGTCTGGGGTTCAAGGCAACTCTCTCCTGTCAGTATTCTTTCATTTTCTCAGGTCTTGCAGGTAATTGCTACAAAAGTGAAAAGCACAGGTGCCATAAAAACTGCCACAAGTTTGCCATTACTCAATTAACAAACTGCAGAGGTCTCTCCTGTCCTTTTCTACACAGTGTTTCTGTTCCTATTTGAAATTGGTTTTGTCACCAGTGACAGTTTGCAAACTCCCTTACCTTTAAAAAGTTGACTGCTTTAAGTTCTGCATCCATTACTGTCACTTAACACATGGGAAGACATGTAGAAACAACTGCTGCTTCCACACAGTGTGCTACAAACTTCTTAGGAAAAAATGAGATGTGATGTTTTGACAGCAAACATTGCTTAGTGTGCAAGGCTTCTGAAATTAGCCCCTTAATATGCTGGAGTCAGTGGACAGACTACAAAGAGCTCTTGTTTTCTCAAAATGTTGAATAATTTCAGTTCATAAATTCAGTTTCACTGATCTTTAGAGAGAATGAAAATTAGTTTGTGTCCTTTAGGACAAAAAATAAAAGGTTTATTTTAGGAAAAAACACCATCACTGAAGAAGAAAGAGTGAAGTGTGGCAACATCCTGGGATTACGGAGGAATAACATGGTGCAGGAATATTCAACTCTGTTTCCAGGAGGCACAGACCCCTCAGAAGATTGTGGCACAGACAGTCACATACACTCAGGGCAGGACTCTGTTTCCCTTGATCACTTTGGGAGCAGCCTCTGCAGCATTTAGTTGGAAACCACAGACACAAGACTTTGAGCAAGAAAGGAAGGAAGGGACCAAGTGTGCCCCACTTTCTGGTTAGTGGGAGTTAGCAGGCTTTATGAAAAGATACTTTCTGTTGTGTAAAAGTTATGTGTAGACTACAATAGGAAGAGTGGCCTGACCTGAATGGACAGAAAGAGCTGTGGGGCTGAGAGCAGCTGTACCCCACTTCCTAGTGCTTCATCTTACCATTCCTGCTATGTGGCCTTTTTCTTTTAATGAAGTAGATTCTCACAGAAATACCACTGAGTCACTGAACTCAAGTCATTCCATTTCAGTCCAGCAACATTAAAGAAGAGTTCAAGAGATTTTGAGCCACTGATATATCTGATTATCATTTAGTCATTATTTTCTGTGCATTATTAATTGTACCTTTGCTTGTTTGCATGAAGGGAATTCAGATGCATTCAGGAGCTGGAAGTTGTACCATCTGACATCTGGAGGCATCTCCTGACCTCCAGGAGATTAATTTGAGAACTTTAATCAGTGCATATTCACTGGTTTTCAGTCATCAGCCAGCATCTAAAAGGTCAGACACTGAATTTGAACAACCCCCTCCCCAGGGGTCTCTTCAGGCAACAAGAGAGGAGGCAGAATGTGGGTGTTCATTATAGGTGCAGGCTTGCTGAGGGGAGGCACCTGGAGTTTGTACCTTCAGCCACGCTGCTTCTAGTTTCAAGTCTTTTTATATTTTGCAATCAATTTCCAGTGCATAAATTTTTGTCTTTCCCACTCTATCCAAAATGTTTTCTTAAAAGAAATCAGTTGATCTGGGGATTTGAGAGTGCCATTGACAAATATTTGTGGGTTTACTCAAGATTTGTAAATCAAGCACATGTGTTATTATCTTCTGGTGGTTCTTTTTCCTTCAACAGCCGCATGGACCACACATCTAATTTTTGTGGGGACACATCAGACTGAGCATAATGCAATTTAATGCAGGTCATGCAATCTAAGAAGAGCATACAAGGCCAGGCAGCTGCATTTGCTGTTGTGCCTAACTCTGACAAGGCCTCCTAAGATAAGGGAATTGAAAATTTCTGATGATATTTGTTCCTCTTTATTAGCAAGCAGTTTATTCCAGCCTCAGAAGCTTACCACCCACAACTTCTGTGTTAGCACTTAGAGTTTTGTAGAGAAATAAGCGAGGAGGGAAAGAAAAAGGCATAAATGCAATTGCATTAGATAAAACTGACAGTAGAAAGGCAGAAGCAGCCTGACATGCTGTTACAGAGTAACACTGTTGTCTTTGCTGGCCAATTCCCAGAAAAATGATAGAGTTCCTGGTCCAGCACAGTGCCTTCATTTATCAATGCAGCTTTCCTTCTTGCTTTAAGGCAATTTGACAAATATGTTTTCTTGCAGAGCAAATTTTGAGTTTCAAAAAACCTAAATCTATTTATCAGTTTAATTTATTTATATCTTTCTAAAGAGCCTTTTTGGATAAACAGTGGTCAGCCATCTATTTTAATTCAGAGGCTTATCCTCTCCTAATCAGGTTTTCCATATGTACAACTTGGCAAGTATTTTATAATAAGGAATAAATTAACCAGCAAACACAAAGAGAAAGTAGTAAGTCCTCTTCTCTAGAAAGCTCTCTGAATGTGTCTCAAATGTCAGAAAAGAAGATAAATGATAGCCTTTTTTTCTACACTTGAAGGTGAAGAAGCTGAACTTATTTATAGAATGATTTGTTTATGAAGAAAGAACTATTGGGGGAAAGACTCCATTTCAAAAAGGAAAGTTTTTTTTTCTATTTGTTTCTGCATACTAACTTCCCAATATTTTTTTTCTTTTGCATTATCTTGTGACTCCTTGGCAATGCTCTTCATCCCACACTGATAAGCAAACCCCTATGCAGACCAGAAACTGTCCTGTATGTAATTGCCTGGATTCCCCTTTTCAGATTACAGGAAAATGTAAGTCAGATGGAAGCACTGAAAATTAGATAGAAATTCTTTTTGTGTTTGTTTCCTAAATCCTTGTTTTATAGGCTATTTTCTTGGACCAGGTAGGGTGACTATTGAATGATTCAGTAGGCTCTCTTTAAAAAATATCTGAAAGTCTTGATATTACATTAGCAAATACCAACAGCATCATTACATTCTTGCTACTCCTTGTCCTCTGTTGCATTTTAATCCTATTTAGATCCTGGGCTCTGAGCATCAGGAATACATCCATATGTGTTTGTGGAGTGCCAAAATACACAAGTACCTTTTCTGCTTTGAGTTAGGTTCTGGCACAATATAAAAAATTAATGACAGTACTAGATACAAGGTCCCAGTTCTATCCTTTGAGCATCAGGTAGGTGCATTCTCTCATCCTCCATGGGCACTTAGCATCTATTTATAACTAGGTTTGGCTTATTCACTGTAGGATCTATACAGTTTTCCAGCTGGCACATAGCCAATACTTTCTTCATATTCTCAGAAGCCACATCTTTCCCTCCCTGAAGTATCTCATTAATGAATTGCCCTCATGTTTTCTAGGAAGGCCCAATTCTACACTTCTATGTTTATGGAAGTCATTGAATTTACCTAGAGCAGGGACTTTGTAGAGTTCCAAAAAGAATAATTGTCTCAAAACAGCCACTCTGACAAAATGGACATAGTGCTCAGGTGGAAGCCTCATTCAGTAGCCATCTGGACTCTCTTCTCTCCCAGGGACACACCCTCATTTGGGGAACCACCCTGATAAACAGAGCCCTATTCTCACAAGAGCAGCCCCTCCTGTAGTGGCCATCCCCATCAGCTGAACACTGTCCTTGCAAGGGGAGTTCTGTCTGATGGACACCCTGACAGGAGGACACTGTCCTTATTCCATAAGGGACGGGGCAGGAGAGCTGCACCCTGCGGAGGCAGAGTGACATCTTCTGTGTGCCCTGGGTAAAGACACTGGAGAGGGAGCATGCTCAGAAATGAGGGTTATTGCTGTTTCATCCCATCTGGAGGGGCCCAAGTGAACACCTGGCTTTGTAAAATATGCCAAAGCCCCCCCAAAAAAGGTGAGGTCAGGTGGTATAAAAGAGGCACACTCGAAATGCTGGATGCACATCATCTGCCCATCCAAGGACCTGAACTTCCTACCAAGATCCATCAAAGATAGCTTTCCTACCTCTTCTTCAGCCTGCTCTCTCTCTCTCTCTCTCTCTCTTCCTAAATTGGTATTTTCACCACCCGTTGCTTTGTTAAGTTTTGCTGGTTGTAACCTGTAACCTGTTGTTTCCCCTGACCCACCTGTGGGATGTGACAGACTGGAAGGTCAGTGTAGCTGCAGTGTGAAGGTCTGCCTGTTACATGCTGAAGTCTTAAAATCAGTAAAAAAATGTAGTGCAAACCTACGCCCTTGTAAGAAAAGCAGTTCTCCAGAATTACCTGAAAGTCATTAAGGCACTTAACTATTGCTAAGCCTGTTAAGGGAGGCTGACAATATTCTCCTCACAAGTTCCAGCATCCACACTTGGGTGAACCTGAGCCATGAACCAGCTCTACTCATTGAGCTGATGAAAGGCATTCTGAAGCACTAAGTTGCATTTTTTTTTATTTTTTTTTATTTTTTTTTTTGAGATCTTTGAATTAAATGTGCTAAACTACTCAAATATAGTGTCAGTAAATCAACATACACTGTAGGTACCTGGCAAGAGGGAAAGATCCTGGCACTATCACACAGGAATCCCAAGTGTACCTTACAAGTTCAGGCTGCACCTGCATGCCATTTTTGCTCACTATGTATCTGTTTGCAGCAGCTGTTTTTGGGATATTATACTGAAAACATTTTCCTATTTCCAATACCCATCCATTTGTGTTCACATGGGACCACTCTTTGCCCTTGTTACTAACTGGATGTTGAATGGTATCTTCCTTTTCCAAACAGAGGTATTGCTCAACAGGAGCAAAGGAATTTGAATGCAAACACATAATTACCCAGTGGGAATGAGGAATTCTTTCTTATTTTCTCTCCCCATTTTTTACTTCATTGAAATACACGAAGTCTTACATGTAACTTGCATGTAACTTATACCTAACTTATCTCTGCAGGGAAGGTCTTTGCTACTTTCCAATCATTGTGCTATTCTGCTATATTTTGTAGTTATGAAAGCACAGTTGCATTTCTAGGCTTTTTAGACAAACATTTTTTCTGACTTGACTCAGATCTACTTTGCGTTTAAGTTGGAAATCTTCCCTACACAAAACTCATGAGGTTACAGATCTCTGGCATGAGGCAATTCTGTAAAGAAACACCAAGCTACCTCCAAATAAAAGGGACATGGTATGGTATAAAACCTTGTAGACATTCCTCCAGCTGTTCCAATTTTTCCAATTTTTCCATGGTGCCTGCATGTTATAAAGACTGCATATTATAACTGGGTTGGCCACTAAAAAGATTTCTGTGTTAGCAAGAGAACAAAGTAAGGTCTGCTAGAAGTTTGTGCCAACTAAACATCCTTGCTTTAAATCTTCATTTACAGTAAAAGAGAGTGCTAAGGCCATTCCAAAAATAACCCCTCTGCTTTCACTGCCTACAGGCAGAGGTTAGACCTTAGCTGGTCAAGCCCTTTTAAAGAGCCAGTCATATAGTAATCCTATTGTGCAACCTGATATGGTTGGAGATGTGAGATGATACACACACACGAGGAAAAAGCCTGACATCTGCCCAGGATGGCACTCAGACATTCCTGTACAACAGCAGGGCTCAGTTAAATGCTAAATTACTGTCACTACCCTGAAAATCTGGCATTTCCAGCAATCAGACATGCAAGTTAGGTGCTCCACACAGCCTTTTGCAGACTGCTGGTTTGCAAATCAGGCTCTCGGAGGCTAGAAGCAAGTCAGGAAAACAAGAGAGGAAGGGTCAGCCTGGAAGACTGCTTGTGAAATCCTTCTGTTGGAAATAGACTTTACACCAGCTTTTCCTTTTCTATGCTGCTTTCTTTTCAGTTTTGGATCTGCTGTCTACCTCTGACTCTTTTGAAGATTTTTCTTCCTCTGAACATTGCATTCTTGCTCCATGGGGAAGTAGAGCCATAGGAGCACCAGCAAAGAAAAAGCATTTGTAGCATTAGCATCCAGAGTTCTGTCCTCTCACTTCATTTGATTCAGGCTTCTTGCACATATTCAGACCCCTTATATCCCCAGTCACTGCTGGCAGCAGTGGGGTTGCTGGTTTCTCTGAGCATTGGAGGTATTACTAGGACATCACCTACTT
Source organism: Heliangelus exortis (assembly GCF_036169615.1). Lineage (NCBI taxonomy): Eukaryota > Metazoa > Chordata > Aves > Apodiformes > Trochilidae > Heliangelus > Heliangelus exortis. The sequence continues at coordinate 171,089,657 of NC_092422.1, forward strand.
GTACAAGAGAAGAAAATTAATTTGAAACACGTGTAGCAATTGAAATGTAATGGCCTTAAAAACAGACTCTTTTTCTCTTTTCCTTAAAAAAATAGGATCCCAATTTGATAATGCCTAAGAAACCTCGGAAATGCTTGCTGAGCTGGTAAAAATCTGTACAGCTGAATTAGATTCTCTGTGGTTGGTTACAGAAGCTTCAATCTGGAATACTGACCAGGTAAGAAGCATGGCAGTTGAAAAACTGTGGTGGCATATAGCTAAGTTTCATGGTCTAAGCTTACCTATAAATGCCTCAGGTAGCAAACCAGTGCCTGCATTAGTGTAAGCTGGAGGCACATTTTTTTCTTAAACATAATTAGTCTTTTTTTCTGCAACCCATGTGTCCCATGTGGAGGGCTTTGTCAGGCTCCACATGCACACCAGTAAAAGGGAGTAAAAACCATTTCTTAAGCCAAATCCCTCTCCGGAGTGCATCAGGCTGTCACATTGGCCATCCCCCCACCAAACCTCTGGCCAGCTCTGCCTGGCACGGCCCCTGGTCACCAGCAGCTTCCCAAGCCAGCTCTTGTCCCTTGCAGCACCAAAATGTTGGGCACATCCGTGTCCCTGGCAGGGGCATCTCCACACAGAGTGCAAGAAGCTTTGCACAGGGCTGTCTCAGAGCCAAGCCTAACTTTGAGTCCTCTCTTTCTTTTCTCTCGGAGGGGAAGTCTCATGCTTCCCAGGCAGCACAATGGAAGATGCAGCACGTGGAATTGGTTCCTCTGGAGCAGTGGCTGTGTGCTAAATTGCTTGTGTTTTCAGGCATCTGATGTTTAAGGAGAGCTATACACCTTTCGTAGATTACACACCCCAAGAAGTGTGCTTCTTTAGAATGAATACCTATTTATAGCACATTTTTAGTATTTGACAGCTACACAGAAAGTGGAAAATACTGCAACTGCCATGAGTGGTGACAGCAAACCCAAGATGTCTCAAAAGTCAGCAGTCTCAGAGGAGTTTCCCAGTGTGTCATGTGCTGTGCAGTGACTGCACAAATAGCTGCTGCCAGGAAGGTTCCAGCAAGTCTGTGTTACTGCTCTGAAATTCCCAAGTACAGCATAAACTCCCCATGAAATGGAGAATTGCTACTTGTTTCACAGAGAGGGATCAAAGCACAGAGACCATAAAGAAAGAATCACAAGGGATGACTGACCATGCATCTGCCTTTTAGGTTGTCACTTAACTCCTCATGCTCACCTTGCAGCCATTTAATCCCAGGGACAGCTGTGCCACTGTAGCAAAATAATAACTTGGAACAGGTTCTTTTTAGAGGATTCAGCAGGCAAATAAAAGCCCTTTCATTCTATCATATTATATTTTATATAATAGTAGTCAATTTGCATGGTATTCCCTCCATACATCTTCTCACCAACACAACAGAAGGACTAGAAAAAAAGCTGGTGATTTCAGCTTGTAACAACTATGGCATTATGCAATTTTTTTTCTTGCAGGAGAGAAAATGAAAGATTTTTTAAAAATAATAGATTTGGTCAGATATATTTTGTTATCTTCTTTTTATCTGGAAGTCAGAATTGAAGAAATTACAGTAAATATAGAAACTGACAATAGATTATTGAAAACTTCACTTGCTGCCCATTTGAAAAATCCTAGTTGGCCATTAATTTTGCATTCCAACTGAGAACTGGTAACTAGTTTAATTACGGAAATACACCACTATTTAAAAAAAAGTTGTTTTGAAAGAGGAAGACAAAATATTATACACTAAATGGAAAAGATATTGTCAAAATAAGACCTTTCCCTGTAGGACCTTTTGGTCTAAACTGACCTGCTTTTTCAGCAGAGGAATATAGTGCTGGAAAGTTTGTGAACAGCTCTTTTAAAATAGTGAAGGGGATAAGTCAAATGTAACACATGACAATCATGGGTTTTGTGATTAGTACTGTATGATGGGTGGAAGATTGAGCACAGACTGATTTACACACAGTCCAGATCCCTCTGGAACACAGGAGAGTTTTTGTGGCTCACAAAACATATGAAAACGATCTAATAATCTACTATACTATCCTTAACAATCTTGCTCCTGTCTGCTCTGCTCTTCCAGGTGGACCAGTTTCTTTGTAAAATGAGATATTTTAACCCTCATCATAGAGTCACACAGACAAGTCTTCATAGTATGTTTACATGTCTGCAGCATCATTTCAATACCACAGGCAGTGCTGGCAGAACAAACCAAGTGAGCATAATCCCTACAGTTTTTTTCTGACATGAATATTACCCTGTACTGTACAGACCATTTGAGAAATCTTAAAAGCAAAGGAAAAATCTAATCCTCCATGTAAGCCAATGTCACTTGAACAACTTTGCTGCACAAACCATAATGCTGATGGAAACCAAGAGCAGAATTCAGAGAGGCTTTAAATGCACCAGACTCATTACTTCTGCTCAGCCAAGTCATCAAAAGAGGAACACACAGACACACAAAATGATTCATGCAAGAAGTCCAGAATACTGCAGAATTCATCCCCTCCCTGTGAGATGTTTATTTTAGTTTCACATATTTTGTCTCCAACAAAAATAACTTGCAAGAGAAGACACTACTTCCATCTTTTATCCAGGCTACTTGGGATGTAGGGCAAGTGACATGCCTTGAAACAGGCCATAATTAGCAAATTCAGTGTTTCATGAATTCAGGAACTCTGCATCACAAAGCTTCAGGTGGGAGATACCAGTGCTGCAGACACAGTTTACAGAGGAGTCAAGAATCATCTCCCTGAAGGACCACTGGGCTGGAGTCAAAGGTTACGCAGTGTAAAAAGAAGAATTTCTTGCAAGCAATCATAAAGTAAAATATAATTATTTAAGGGAAAAAAAAAAAAAAAGAGAAAATATTTCAGTTTGGTACATCACTGCTTTTCAGCCTGCCTTAATCATTTGTATTGCTCCTGCAGTCACCCTCTGCCCTGGAAGACTGCTTAGTGGCTTTACAGTTTTTGAGGGAAATCCTGGAAACAGGGAGGGAGATCAGAGTGACTTGTCATCAGCAACCAGACACTGCAGGGCAGCCTGGCAGGGCTTCCTGGGGGTACAGCACAGACTGGGGCTGTCCCTGGGGATGCTGGGGACAAGGCACATGCTGGCGTCCTCCTTCCCTGCAGGAACAGAAAGCCAAATAACAGAAAGCATTAGCCCATACTTTTGAGGCCACAGGCAGCTTCCCAGCTGGTGGCTGTCTCACCATGGCAGTGGCTTCTCCTGCATTCATGCTGTTGAGGGGTCCCAGGTGTTCCACCAGGGAGGCAGGAGGTGATCCTCTTCTGGAGAAGAGGAGGCTCAGGGGAGACCTCATCACCCTCTACAGCTCCCTGAAAGGAAGGGGTAGCCAGGGGGGGGTCAGTCTCCTCTCCCAGGCAGCTACCAGTAAGACAAGAGGGCATGGACTTAAGCTCTGCCAGGGGAGGTTTAGGTTGGATATTAGGAAAAAATTCTTTACAGAGAGGGTGATCAGGCATTGGAAAGGGCTGCCCAGGGAGGTGGAGGATTCTCTGTCCCTGGAGGTTTTTAAGAAGGCATTGATGTGGCACTCAGTGCCATGGTCTGGTAACCATAGCAGTAGTGGATCAAGGATTGGACTTGATGATCTCAGAGGTGCCTTCCAACCCACTCGATTCTGTTATTCTGTGAATCTGTGAATCTGTGCTGGCACAGTGCTCTGCTACTTTCATCTGCAGTCACCTTTGCAAGCACAGCGTAACCTGGCTCACTGTTTTCTGGGAATTCTGTCAGTTCACCTGGTTCTCTCAGCTCATTAACACCTTTATTTCCCATACCATCTATTCTGATCTGCAAACTTCCTTGTCTGATTAGACTGAGCCACAGTACAAATGCAGACAGCTCAGGTTGCTGCTTCTTGGCTCAGGTAAGAGCAGGGAGCATCCAGACACCCTGTGAACAGGGTGTGGTGAGGGGACGTAGCCCTGCTCAGAAAGGGAAGAGTCACATCATACCTTGCCCAGGTGGCCAAGAAGGCCAATGGCATCCTGGCCTGGATCAGGAACAGCGTGGCGAGTAGGTCCAAGGAAGTGATTCTGCCCCTGTACTCAGCACTGGTGAGGCCACACCTCGAGTACTGTGTCCAGTTCTGGGCCCCTCAGTTCAGGAAGGATATCGAGGTCCTGGAGCAGGTCCAAAGGAGAGCAACCAGGCTGGTGAAGGGACTCGAGCACAGATCCTGTGAGGAGAGGCTGAGGGAGCTGGGGCTGTTCAGCCTGGAGAGGAGGCTCAGAGGAGACCTCATCACTCTACAACTCCCTGAAAGGAGGTTGTAGCCAGGGGGGGGTTGGTCTCTTTTCCCAGGCAACTCTCAGCAAGACAAGAGGGCACAGTCTCAAGTTGTGCCAGGGGAGGTTTAGGTTGGACATTAGAAAGAATTTCTTTACCGAGAGGGTGATCAAGCATTGGAATGGGCTGCCCAGGGAAGTGGTGGATTCTCCGTCCCTGGAGATATTTAAAGAGAGACTGGATGTGGCACTCAGTGCCATGGTCTGGTAACTGCAGCGATAGTGGATCAAGGGTTGGACTTGATGATCTCTGAGGTCCCTTCCAACCCAGCCAATTCTATGATTCTATGATCATGCAGCCAAGGAGCTTGTAGGGCAAGGGGTGGAGAAAAGACACCTCATCACCTTTTCCTCCTCTCCTGTCTGTGTAGGGAGGGAAACCACACCCACTCTGAAGGACACTAAAGGCAGGTTTTCTTTGCAGCTCTCTAAGCCTGTGCATGGCTGTACCCTGCTTTAAAAAGCCAGTATCTGGTTACAAGCCACTGAAAGCAAAATAGGTAAGGAAGAAAACCTAACTACACCTTAAAACTGTCACTTGCCAGCACCTGCGTCTCATCTGGAAACTCAATGCCCAGTTAGTGAGAAATGAGTAGGTGGCAAGGCATAGGGAGTCTTTCTGGAGAGTTGTGGAGTGTGGGGTTGAAAGTCAGGGGGACAGAGGAAGGACTGGCTCATGTGGGCACAGCAAACCACAGTGCCAGCTCCTGCCTGCTGGCAAAAGAGGAGCTCAGCATCAGAGTGGGCACAAATGCTTCAGCATTAAGGTAAAGGACAAGGTGACAAGAACTGCCACAGCTTTAATGCAGGTTTCATGGTATTCTGCTCATCTCCAAATGGTGTAGCTTTTTGTGATGGAAAAAAAAAATGACACCAGACTTTTTGTAAGGATAACTTTACACTCAGTGTCAGGGAAGAAAAGCATGAAAACATAATCTGGACACATTGAAAAAGGCAGAAATTAAGCACAAATTAACAGAAAACAGAATGAGTTTTAAGTAGCATTTTTATCTACTCCTACTCCACAACTGCATCTTTTGAAGTGTTGATTTGACAGCTCTGAAGATAAAAGGCACAAGACTTTTTAGAATGAGTACAAAGGCTTTTAAAAGGCTTTCAGGGCCTTTTAATACTACTTTTGTGTTCTGACAATCTTCCTCATTACATACTTTGTCAGCATCAAAGATGTCCTTGGTGCTGACAGAAGCTTTCATGGCACTTCTCCTTCCCAGAAACAACATGGTCTTGCCTCATCTTGGGGGGGTTTCCCTGCCAAATCCCATGGGTTTGCTCAGAGGGGGAGAGAGGTTTGAGCAACAGGCCTGGCTTTTGTTTGTGTTAGGTTTTTCAGGCATCAGAACACCCCATGAATAATTTTACCTGCAGATTTTGTCTCCCCCTCCTTCTCCCCTTTTGGTATCTCTGGCTGATGTTCACTGGAGTTTCTCACCATCATTGCTGCTTGCAACTGCAGTATCTACAATCAGTGTGATAAACAACCTTCCTATAAGGTTGTTCTGCCAACACAGAAGTGCCTAACTATTTTGGGGGTTTTTTTCTGAAATGCTTTTGTTTCCCTCCTTTAATCCCTTTTTTAGGCAGGTGTTGCTGACTATAGTCTATGTCGCACACTAGGGCAAGAAATGGTAGGAAAGGTCTGTGAACCCAGAAGAAATGGTGGGGGAGACAACAGTAACTCTTCTGTGTGGCTTCTTTCTGCTTCAGGCAGTGCACAGCAACAGGGCAAATGGGCAGCTGAAGATAAGTTACAGGAGTAAAGGAAGCCAGAATACAAAAATAAAGGCAGTTTCTCCTTGGGGATGATCTCATATCTGAAGAACTGAACTCTCGCTTCCTTCTTCTTTGTCTTATGCTTGTTGTTACCAATGTTGTCACCCAGAAGCCAGGAAGGAAACAGAACAAAACAATTTTAGGGAGATAATGTTGTTTGCAAATATCTGCGAGTGCTGGTAGGAATCCCCATGCTTCTTCTCTATTACGAGGTTTTTAACAGCATCTTCTTAGCACAACCTAAAAATGAAGGAAATACCTGAGGAAGGTTGGGTTCCTTGTAGTTGTTTAAAAGTAGCAATAGAGACTCATTTCAGAGCAGCCATTTAATGAGGACTGACTTCACACAAAGGAGGGGCATTTCAGCTTCTGTCAAAACCAGCCCTGAAGCCACAAATTTATCACTGTTTGCTCAAGACTTGGTTCCTGCATCTTGCTTGGACTGTGGTGGTAACTGCATGGCTGCACCCCACCACAGGCCCCCCAAGACCCTCTGTGGGTGTGATCAGAGACAGCAGTGAGCTGTACAAAGGGAGGGCTGAACTTCTGTACAGAAACACACCAGCTGCTGGCAGAGCAATGGTGGGAGGTCTCCTCCTTCAAAGGTAGAAACCTTTGTACCAAAAGAACATTTCACAGCTGTGAGACAATTTCCACAGATATACAATAATCTACAGTTCCTTGTGCATGACATCTGCTTGACAAGAACAGGGTGCTTTATCAGAGTTTTCTACAGCCCCTTTCCTGCAGAGGAATGGGAGGAACCCACAGGATCATCACCCCCAGCTGCATGGCAGTACCACAGGGCCTTTAGGGACCTGTACCCACAAGAGCTGCTGCAGCTCAGGGCTCTGCCCAGGAGGCAGTGGGATGTGGCAGCCTCACTGCCCTCCTCCCACAGGGCTCCCCACTTGCCCCAGGAATAATGAGTGCTTCTTTTTTAAAAAAAAAAAAATTAAAAAAAATCCTTGTATTTCTACATATCTCTGCAGGGAATTTATAGGCAATTTAGAGCCATAGAATTATACAATTATTTGAGTTGGAAGGGATGTTAAAGTTCATCTAGTTCCAACCCCAATGCCCTGGGTAGGGACACCTCTCACTCTAAGTCTCATCCAACCTGGCCTTGAACACTTCCAAGGAGAGGGCATCCACAGCCTCCCTGGGCAACCTGTGCCAGAGTTTCACCACCCTCACACAAAGAATTTATTCCTAATGTCTTAGCTAAATCTACCCTCTCAGTTTGGAACCATTCCCTCTTACCCTGTCACTACAGGCCCTTGTAAAACAGGGCCTTTGGAGTTTGGAAGATGGATTGAAAATAAAAATTATTGGGAGTTAGACTCTAGGTAACTCACACACAAGCTCACTGAGCTCTTTGCTCTTGTTGTCAAGGGAAACTGATACCCTATAAGATGGAAAACTAAATCATCTGGCCATGACAAGCAGGTTATAGTGTGACCATAAACAGAGAGCAGTGTCTTGGTTTACAAGACAGGTTTTCTTTGCTTTTCAGTGGGTCTATTCCATTTCACAGCAGCCAAAGACCCTGATCCACAGCACCCTATAATGCAAATGACAAAACATGGGCTTGCAGCACCTCTAATTTTGAGGCAGCCCTATTATCTGAGCTGGGAGATAGAAATGGCAAGCCTTGAGTGGAATTAGTGTACTGTGCTAAAGGAGAAGCATTCAGGCTGACTGCAAGTGCTGTGCATAAGTAAGACACCATTCTATCTCTCCTGCTTAAAAAATTCTTTTTCTTTACACTTCATTTAGGCTATATTAACTATTTAGAAGAGATAATTTAAAATCTCATTTGCAGTCAGCATGTGTGCATGTCATCTGAAGACACACAGCTATTTGTTGGGGCCCTGTAGCCATGAAAACACAGGGTAGGTAATTGTTATTGTAAGGGTTTTGACTGAACAGGTAAAAAGCGTTTGTTTGTAGTGGCTTTACCAAAAAAGCCATTTTTCCACCTGCTGTCTCTTATTTGTGCACAAACCAAATTCATTTAGGTAAGGATGCTAACACATGCTCATGAAACAGATGTTCAGCTAGGGACAATCAACTGAATTTCCTCTTTTGGAGCTGGAAAATTATTTTTTGCCCACAGAAAGACAATGTGTGTGCTGTGTCTGCAAGGAGCAGCATGCAGTGTGGTACTGCTCCCTGTTGGTCTGCAGTGTTATCGAAGCCCAAGTGCATTCTCAGTATAATGCAAGGCAATTTCCTTTATATTAAACCTTTATTTCAGAGAAGCTGTCTCCAATTGCAATGTGGAGACAGGTAGGAAAGACAGAGAAAAAAAAAACCTCACATCCATGCAGAGAGTGTGTAACCTACAAAGGTGAAAAGAAAAGGTTGGATTAGAAAAGCAGCCAAGATTAAAGTCTTAGTGGGTGGAAGCAACAGGAAAAAATAATGAGCAAGCAAGGAAGAGGAAAGAAGGTTTTCATGCCACTTGTACAGAATTCTACAAGAGGAAAGTTTTAAATCATTTGAAAAGAGCGACCCAAAAGTGTGACTGATATGGCTGCGACTTCTACAAATCAGTGAGTTCAGGAGAACCGGGGAACTTGGTGCCAAAACACACATTTCAAAAAAGGCGATGAAGAAGGTGTGTGATTCAGTCTTGCTGCCTGAGTCCATGGCCCCTGAACTATTTTAACTCAGGGAGACAACACCAGAGTTGCCTCCCAACAAAGGGGGAAGGAGAGGCTTCCTGGAAGGGGGCCAAGGAGGTGGATGGAAGTGCAGAGGGTCTGGCAGGCTGTACAAGGCAGTGTATATACTGGGGCAGGGTGCCATTGTGAAGCAGCTAGTGGGGATCAGAGAGATCACACATCCTACCAAACAAACCAGGCAGCGAGCTTCAGAGGCATCTCCTCAGTTAGGGCAGTTCTCTGCAGAGAAGCTTTGTCAGCACACCCCACTAAACATCTGATCATATACTCCTATGCCATTGACATTACTGGGTCAGGAAACAGAGCATACTCATCAGGCAGTCTTTGCCCACGCAGTCTCTAAAAATGAACAATGTTTTGTACTGTTGGAGCCATTGATTCAGTGATGGCACAGGCTGTCATTTTGTGTATGTGTTGGTCTCAAGAGCTCTTTCACAGTCCAGTCCCACTGGTTATCTGTGCTGTGCCACCACCAGCTCGGTAAGAATCTCACAGTCATTATGAGATCAGTCAGTGGTTATTATTACCCTGCTTGCTCCCACATTGCCACCCACTTTCCCACCTCCAGAGAATTATCAGAGCTACTGGTCCTACATGGCCTGTGCTTTAATCAGTCTTGGCCTAAATGTTTACCCCAAGGCTAAATAGGATAAAAATAAATGCCAAGACAAGCAGCTGGCTCTAGTCACTTCTGGACTAGCACCTTAACACAATAGCTTTAAGGATGTTTCTTTGTTTGTTGAAATTGATCTTTTAATAGTTATTGACAGTGGTATTTTAAATCTGCTACACTGTAGTAATACCAGAAAGGACCTGGAGATAGGAGTGGTATTTTGTCCTCCTTAAGACACAAGTTGCAGTGACTCTGTTTCATGACTTACTTGGAATTTAAACTAGGATGCAGTACAAGCTGTACAAGCCTGAGTATCCAAGTGCTTGATTCTTGCATAAGCACGTGATTAACACTTATGTGAGAATAAGGTCCTGAAAGAATATCTGCCACTCAAATGGCATTGATATTGATGCTTAAGAAGGTTTTTCAGGTATAACATGGCAGCTTTTCCAATGGATAACATTGTAAACCATTACATATTTGGGGGTCATGGGGGTTGTTAACTGACTCAGGAGTTCCTTTCGGTTCCTTTTCCTGATACTTGCTTTGCTTTCAGCTCCAAATCCCTTTTTAACTTACACACACACTAACAGCTCCCATGGTTTCATCTCACCACCTCGCTGCCCCTCTGGCTGTGCTTTTCCTTCCTTCCTCCACCACTGCACTCCCGTCACTGCGTCTCCCATCGGAGCCCACTGCGGCTCAGGTTTGCTCTGGGTGTTGCATTTCTGGTAGGGCTCCTACCAGCACAACTTTTGCACTGTAACAGACGCGGTTGCTTCTCTGTGCAGCTTGGAATGCCGAGCAGCCCTCAGACCAGCCGGGGAAAAGTGTTTTGTGTCAGTGGCTGTGATCTGCCATCCCCCAGAGGCTTACAGAGCTCAGCACACGCGTACAGGCAGCAGCCATGCCTCAAAGTCTGTGTGTTTAATTCCTAATGTCTGTGAGAAACCACAGCACTTTCCTGTGTGTAGCCTCAGGCAGGAAACGGCTTTATCCCAGCAGCCACACAGCGAGAGAGAGAGAGAGACAGAGACAGAGAGACAGAGCATCGCCAGCTTCAGACAAGACGAGAGAAGACGGGAGAGCCTCACACTCCCCCCCAGCCCTGGCCCCACGCACCCGGTGACAGTGACTCGCTTGGGGACATTGCGAGTAATACACGAAGAGAGCCAGCACAGCAATAAGGCCACAGATGTTGGTGCAGCCTGAAGTATCAACCCTTCTGTATCTTCAGATGGGGCAAAGCAAAAGCAGAGTCAAGTAAAAGAACCCACGGCGAAGTTATGCTGTGCTCCTGGCCCAGGAGGGCACCGGAGACACCCGGGGAAGCCAGAAGGTGCAGCTCAGGCTGCAGCCCTGGAGACGAAGCACCCAGCACCTCACCTGTCAAAGCTGAAAGCCCTTGGATCCCACAGTGCTGGCTGGGTGCTGAGCAGAGCCTGCCAGGCAGACAGGCGTGGGGGAGAACAGGTAGCTGGGTGGCCACACCACACCAGTGCCCCTGGGCAGCCCCATGCTCTCTTGAGCCCTCGCATTGGCCTGATGAAAGCTCTTCTTTCCCCTAGGCTCTGTTAAATCACTAGACTTGCCAAGTGACAGAAACATGGAGCCTTCCTCCCACTCGATACCCCTGGGGACTTGCCAGGACCCTCCTCCTTCTGCCTGCACCCGGCAGGCACCAGCTGGCCTTGCAGGTGGGTGCGGAAAGCAGAAGCAGCCATGGCTGCCAGGCCCAGCCCAGAGCTCACAACACCGCTTTCAAGCCTGCTCTCCTTGGCTTCCCCAGCCCTCACCTTCACCTCTCTCTGCTGCATGGAACCCTGCCCGCCGGGCAGGCAGTCTGCCTGCATGCAGCCTATGTTGTGAAAGTTAAGCACACCTGGAAAGCCTCTTGAGAAGTCGCTTTTGTTCACCGTCAGCAAAAAAGCTCTCCCAGCCCTCTGTAATTAACAGCCAGAAGAGACTTCATGTCTTCCAGCGCTACACGTAGACTCACCACCCTGCTGGGGTCATGTGCAGTAGAAGTGACTTTGCTCATGGGGTTCCAAATAACCCCGGGGCAGCTTTTGCATTCAAGGTGTCTCTGTTTCAGGAAGGCCTAACCTTACAAGGCCCAATGCTGACTAATGTTAGATGGCTGAGATGCTGACCCCTTTATTTTCCTGTCCTTTTTTATCTACTTATGTCTCCTTGCCAAACATCACATTTATTGGGTTCAGACTAAGGGTAACAGCAGGTATCCAAAGTGCATAAAAACAGAAACAGAGCTTCTGTGAAACTCCCCGGTTCCAGCTGGCTGCTGATTTAGCAGATGCTAAAACTCAGCAATATTCTTTATCACCTGGGGGCTGGATCACAGACAGAGCCAAACAACAGTTTTGTGGATTTGAGGACTGTTTTGATGTGCAAGGAGCAGGCAAAATCTTCAACACAGGAAGACAAGAGTGTAAGTGGTACTCTGGTTTCATAGCTCTTGCCTCCTTCTTTTGAAAAAGAGAAAATTTTAATTTTTATTTGACTAGCCACCTGAGACATGGAAATTTGACATATATCCTGCAGGACCGTAGTCATAAATATTGCTGTATTTCAAACCACTGAGAATAGCGTTACTCCTATCTGTTTCCAGGGTTTTCTTTTATTCATCTTGGTTAGATATTTAATATTGCCTTTTCTTCCTGTGAGAGCTAACCTCCATCTTTCTGGTCCTCTTGTAACATGCACAAATATCAATCGCTTATCCTACTGTTCAAATTAAGGAAGAAAATTTAACTCTAGTAAGCTGATTCATTGTTTTGTGATGTTCCTCATATCCTGCTCTTGGCACTGAATGTCAAGCCAAAGTTTTGATTACTACACCTTGCTTCAGCCCACCCCACAGATGTTATTAAATCATTATTAAATCTTGCTTTATCATTTCATAACTCTTAATGCTGCATCAGTGCAGCCAGCCAGTGGGTGACCCCCTGTGATAAGCTTGCAGATTTGCAGGGAAGCCTGGACAAACCCTGGTGTTTTTAAGAATCTGGAGCTTGTTTCATTGTGCTATATTCAGCCTGTGACACCCAGCATTGCCAGCAGACTTGACAAACCCTGTGGCAGGCAGACCTTGCCGGGGACTGCATTCCTGGGGGTGCAGTTCTGCTCAGGGCTTGTCACTCCAGTGGCTGAGAGAGGCACACTGTCCCCAGGGAGCACTGGCTCAAATCTCCATGACAACAGATTTGAGATGGAGACCTGGCATACTGAGTGCTAGAAGGTCACACTGGCAAAAAAAAGAAAAAAAAAAAGAAAAAAAAAAAGAAAAAAAAAAGAAAAAAAAAAAAGAAAGAAAAAAAATTATATCAGGTGGAGGAGAAAGAGCAGCTGGGGAAGAGGTCAGGGGGCACTTTGCAGCATCTTCAATCATACTGAAGTTTGAGTTCACTGGCTCCATATGTTGAGGCTTTTAAAACAATTTTATGAGAGTTAATTGCCACAGAGAATGAATCTAGTCAAATCTTGTGCATTTCTATCTATTATTACTGTTTTATTACTGCAATGGAGAATACAGAGAGTAAAATTACATTTATTGTCCCATGGACCTTGCGATCTAAATTCAGGATGAGAGATGAGAAGCCTGGTAAACAGACAAAAGGCAGCAGTAATGAGTCCAGCTCCTTAGGATCCATTTTTCAATGCTATTCATTTTTAGATTGGTTTTCTAAGGAACTGGAGCAGTGGACTTGTAGTGGCTGCCTGTCCTCCTGTCTGCCTCCCCATCCCACACAGCCTCCTGAGGCTGTCAGGCTATTTCTAAAAAAAAAAGATATTTAAAAAAGATATTTAACTCCTACAAGAATCACAAAGTGCCAGTGACTGGTTAGGGTAGAGCAGAGAGTACTGAGGGAGTACCCCCAAATGAGGAGAGGAAAGGGTAGCTCTGCCCTCCTCCACTGCAAGAGGCATCACTCTGCTGCATGAACAGCACGTGCACTCTGGCAACCAGGCTGCACACACCTAGCTCTGACCCCACCAGAGCATATGTTGCTTCTTCTTGAGCTGCCAAAAATATAGAGGCTTAAGAGGAAAATGAAGCACTGCAGTGAGGAATTAGCGAAAACATGATGTGCAGCTGAAAGAAATGAGGAAAAGGGTAAGGGAGGCAGAGGAGATCTGGCCAGTATTACATGAGAGTGGGTGCAGAGATGATGAGGCAACTGGGATGATCGTGTGTGGGAGGATGTGAGAGGAACATGTGAAATGATCTGTGAGGAACCAGATTTTGTCCACAGAACGAGTACTTGGAATTAACTCTTGTGTGTGTGACATACCTGTGCCTGAGAAAGCCACTGGGCTGGAAAACATGGCCCCTCTGGTCCTTAATTTAGGTGGAAGGAGAGGCACGAAAGAGTCTAAAGCATCATCTGCCCCATTAGTAAGAAATACCTTCAAGGAAAGGTGAGCCCACAGAGCCTCTCAATCTCCCATTTCCCTTCTGGGGTCAATGATAAAACTGCTGAGCAGTGTAAGTGCAGAAAAAGGATTTCGGGAAGTGCTCTTAGCCCCATCTGCTACACGCAAATCCGTGAGCTTCCAGCTTTCCTCCTGCTCCCCATGCACACACACAGCTCACTGAAATGCTTCGTTCAGGCTCTGATCTGCCTGCAAATGCTTCCAGGCATCTGCTTCTGCCAAATGTAAGGGAAGTTTTCCCACAGGTATGTCTGCCATATATACTCATTATGAAAAGACAAATAAACCATAAATAGTTCATACTGTCTTCTGTGAACCTTTGTTCTCACCCGTTCTATGAGACAGCAGTAAATCTGCTGTTCCTTGCTGTAAGCAGCCTTGAATCATACCAGGCACCTGCCTGCCACCATAGGGCACAGTGAATTCCTCATTAGGTGGCACTTGTCTCTAATGAGTGTTAATTCTTTTTCTTTTAGACACCTTCATACGTGACACATGAACTAGGAAAGCCATAAGAACAGCAGAGAAGGGCATCTTTGGCCACCTTATTCTGGACAGAAGTGATACCCTACACTAAGTCCAAATTCTGATCATGGCTATTTTTGATCAATTTCATAAGATCCAGGTGTATCCCACAAGAGTAAATGATAGTGGGATTAAAAGAACAGAAGTAAAAATGACTTAGTTTATTGCATGGGGTAGGTGTTCATATGGAACATTTTATTTAAGACTATTACTTTACCATGCAAGAAAAGTGGTTCTATCTAAAGTTAGGTTTTACATTTCTGGGTTTTGCATATCTTGTATGCAAAATATTTGATGAGCACAAATGACTACACTCCAGAGAGAGCTGTGCCCTGCCAAATCATTTATTATCCCCAACTAATTTAATCTGATCATATGGAAACCATGCTGAACTCCAGAAACCTGGATGCCATCATGTGGGCAGGCTGCCATCCAGGGTAAACCAAAGACATTCTGTCCTTGGGGTGGGAAAGGTACACAGTTGGCAATAGCTCTTTAAAAAAAAAAAAAAAATCAGCATCAGGAAGTATCTTGGCCAAGAGGAACTTGGCAGAGCAGTATTTTAGCTTTGCTGAGGGACTGTGTGTGCCCATTGAAATGGTAACATCTGTGGAGGAAGGGCAGAGAGCTGGGGCACAAAGCAGTTCTATGGCAGCACTGCTTAGTCAGGGAAAGGGACTCCAAAGGGAGCCACTGGAGCCAGCTGGCTGGCTGGAGAATGGAGCAGCGACTGGGGAAGAGATCAAGAAGCTAAGGAGTGCTCCAGCATCCTCAGAACGGCAGCACCATGAATGGATGAGGATTAGGAAAGCTTGCAGTAAGAATATAGGTGGGATTTCAGGAAATATTGACCTCTTTATTTATTCTTAATTCATTAAAAATTAATTTGAGCTCATGAGCAAGCCAGTGCAATCACAGAACTCCGAAGAATCAGAAATTCAGCACAAATGAATGGGATGCAGACAGAATACTGTGCTTTTGTTGACAAAATGAGGGCAGAAATTCAATGTATTTTGTAGTGGTATGGTGGGCTCCCACTGGATTTAGCTGTGCATCTCATGAAGTTGCTCACTGTGCAGAGCACAACAAAGGCTATTATTTTGCTCTGAAATGTGTTATGGTGTGCAGAAAAGATATCTTTATAAGATATTTATTTATTTGTTCTCGGATTAAGGCAATTTTTACTTTGCCTTTACTGAACTCCAGGAAATGTATTAATTTTTCTTTCATTTACCACAGTTATCAAAGTACAGTAACTACAGAGACATTGTCAGCTATCAGCTGCAGAAAGCAAATTTCCTTCTAACCCAGCACCTCTCCTTGAACTTTCCTGGGCAATTTCCATTGTTTCACATGCACCTGCTTAAAACCCAAAATGTTCTTCTCTTTTTTTCCCCACTTGAAAGAGCCATACAAACAGCGGGGAAATTACTTCAGCAAAACCATAAAATTGACTGCTACATCAAATGCTTCCCAAAAAACAGATAAATACTTATTTTTTTTCCTTGTGGTTTTTTTTCTTTTTTTTCCCCCTTTGTGTTTTCTAGCATCATCAAGGGTGTTACATTGGTACTACAACAAAGGGCAAGACATTTGCAGGAAGCACTGCAGTTTTCAGCTGGCAATGATCCTTCTGGTGTGTATTACCATTTATGATGCTTTGCTGGCATCTAACAACCGCCTTCAGGAAGATTTACATGCTATTTTAGTTTGTTTAATTCCTCTTCACTGTTAATGTGCCTTTGTTATTGCCATGTGGAGTTCATTAACCGCACCAGAAGATGGCAGCAATGGAAACCACTTTCGTGCCTTCCATTCATAAATCACATTTCATGCTGAGCAGCAATCAGTGATAAGATGCTACCAATCGACGTTTGAAAATTGTTTTTAAAAAGCAAGAAAAACAGTCTTCACGGTTGTAGACACTGCAAAGAGATTAACAAAGCTGTGGAACTGGGAAGGAGCTATGGGCTCCCTTCCCGGGATTTGAAGGCCAGTTTTTCAATGCCTAAGTTGCAAAGACCAGAGGTAAGGATGCCAAGAAATAAAACTGTCAGAAGGCATGACTTTCCCAGGATACCAGGACCAAAAAAGACAAAAGTAGCCTTAATTCATTTGATCTCCATGGAATGCACCAAAAAGCATTTTACTTAGGAGCAGAGTAGGACTGGGGAAATTCTGTGAAGAAATCATAAAGATCACAGATATGTTTTGGGGCTGCTGGAGTTTGACTCGTGGCATTGATTCAGTGAGAAGAGGCCCTGACATTAAGCTTTTTATTGAACTGTTTTTATAAAACATGTGAAGTTAACACAAAGAGCCAGGCAGAGCACAACCTTAGATTCTCCTAAGTGAGTGTTTACACAGGCAAATTAGCATACATATTTCCCAAAGGACACGAGCATTATTAGACCTATTATGAGCTTTGCCAGCAACCACTGAGGTAAAAAAGAATCTTATTTACCCTTCTAAATATGGACCAGTCTTCAGGGCAATACAGCTGCTAAACCTATTGACATGGATGCTTGTGTTACAGTCAGGATGTGTCATGCTTGATAAATGCATAATAACCACATCTTCAGTTACAAGCTTTTGCACCTGCAATAATATGTGTTTTGTTTATTTATTGCCCAGAATAAAGAGCACACAGGGGAAATGAGCTTCATTGCTGGGGGCAGTGTGTGTGTGCTGCAGAGCAGAAGGAGCAGTGAAGTTGAGGGCCTTTCCAAAAATTCCTGGTGCTGCCCTGGGCTCTGCAGGGCAGTGATGGCAGCATCAGCACTGAGGCACTCTGCCTGGAACAGATGCTCTGATACATCCATGGCTTTCAGCACAGCTGGGGCAACTGTAGGCACATGAAAGATTTGGAGACAAAGGCTGCTGCTGATGTGCTCTCCTGAAAGGGAATTCGAGTGGTGAGAAAAGACAGAGAGCCCCTGGTTATGATTTTTGTTGAATTTGGGAATGTGAGTTGTCTTGCTTCCTTGGTGAATGGACAGGAACTCCAGTCCTGGAGAAACATCTGCTTTCAGAGTCAATGTATCCTCACAGAAAATTCTGTCACACCTAAAGCTTTGGCTGATTGCTTGGTTTAATGAGACAGTAAAGTAAATCATGTTTATGGAAATAAATCTGTCCTGTGTCGCACTCCTTTCGTATGTGATAAATTAGTTGTGACTACTGGAAACAAATGATGTTCTGAGGTTTTATGGGGCTTGTTTGACTTATAAAGGCTGATATTGCCAGAAGGAATACATGAGTTTTGTAGCTACAAGCCACTTCAACCATGGTAGAGACACACAAGCGATTTTGCCTTCTGAAAATTAAAGATCCACAGCCCTCAAGGTGTGACGAGCTCTACTGCAAAAAAAAGTCTCACTAATACTGCTCAGAGACATCCCCTGTGCAAACCAGGTCAGTGAATATTTTTGATGTAAAGAAACCTAAACTAGAAGAAGTCCAGATCAAAAGGAACTGCCTTTAGTTATACAAAAACCTGTAATTATGAGGTTAGTCAATTTGCAGAACAAAAGATCACAACCTCTGGGTTTGTACATAGTTTAATATATTCTGTGTCTGAGAGCACATGAGGAAAATGGACTTTGCATCTCTAATTATTCCTGTGGTTAGCCTGTATGAGAAGTGCCTTCTCTTAAACACTTCAAATGTAATTATGTCCTATTACTACCTGTGTCAAAAATGTTATTACAAGCTTCAGTGACTATTCATCCTACGTGGGTCTATAATAGTCTAATATGTAAATCTGTCTTGTTTCCTCATTTCTCAACTCAACTGCATTAAAAAATGCAGCCAGGTTTACATTTTCAGCATGTGATTCTACTCCTCCTGAGATGTTTACAAATAAAAAAGGAAAGGGATGGTACATGCAGCAGTACTGTATGTTATCTATAGGGTATGCCTCATCCCTCCATATATATCTTAGGTACAATTATGAGCAGACAAATTCTGTGATGCAGGAGGAGGGAAATAGTGTCTAATTGTCCTCAGAAGAGATTTTCATAATTCTGGCAAAAAAGGGCACACAGCAGTGTGGTATCACACAGAAGCATGAAGATCCTGGGCAGCAGCACCCAAGCTAGGCCTGCTATGGCTTTTTTGCTCCTTAGGCTTTGCCCTGCAGGAGGAGGAAAGAATCACAGAATCATAGAATTGGCTGGGTTGGAAGGGACCTCAGAGATCATCAAGTCCAACCCTTGATCCACTATCGCTGCAGTTACTAGACCATGGCACTGAGTGCCACATCCAGTCTCCTTTTAAATATCTCCAGGGATGGAGAATCCACCACTTCCCTGGGCAGCCCATTCCAATGCCTGATCACCCTCTCGGTAAAGAAATTCTTTCTAATGTCCAACCTAAACCTCCCCTGGCACAACTTAAGACCGTGCCCTTGAAGGCTTGTAAGCTCCATCCCTCTCCCTGCTGCAGGCTGGGTGCCTTTTCAGCTTGCAGCACAGAGCTATCTTGAGAGCTTCCTTTAAAAATGAGGTGCCCTCTGAAATGCCCCAGTTTAGATGCAGATGCACTATATAGGCTGGAATAGTGCCTAGATCTCATTGTTGCCACCAGACTAAAGAGAGCTTTCTCGAGACCTACTGGAATCTCAAAAAAAAAACCCAATAATTGACACCAAAACCCACACAAATGGAGAACAACCTAGAAGAATTACTGTGCCCTTCCCTGTAGCTTGATCGATCAAGGTAGAGCTCACCACAGCAGTGATACCATACACAATGCAATCCTTCATGTTACTGGATTGTATCTTGCAGTATCTTACCTTCTCCATTAAAGCCTTGCTCATACTGTTTTCCATCCTGAGCCTCTTGACTCTGCCCTAGAAATTTCAGACTTAGTGGAGTGGAGCTGCCAGATGTCAGGAGACCGCTCATCGGGCCTGATCCTGACCTCCAGCCACATCCAGGCTGATGTCCCAGCCTGGCCTTGGCCCATCCCCCTCCCCATGGAGATGTTTGATGGCTAGGGCTGCCAAAAAAGTAACAAAGGACTGAAGAGGGCTTTGATGCCAGCTTCTTGGAGGTGAGGATTTGGCTTTTACTGACGTTACTGGCAGGTGTGGCGAGGTGCTGGCATCAGTCGGACTGGTTTGGGATGCTGACCTCAAGGCAGAGGAATGCGGCCTGCACTGCACGGCGTGATGATCGCCTCCAACCAGCCAGCTCACCAGGCACCGCGGCTGCGGGGGTATTTCCACTGCGTCTCTTCCACTGCGTCTCTGCTGCAATATTCACGACAGCTCCCATTCCGGGGCATTGCAAACCCCCTCAGGGATGGGGAGGCAATGCCTCCCAGCTGCTGCCTGCAGGGACAGCCATCAGAGGGGACAGGGGACGGCGGGGTGGCTGCAGGGGAATCTCTGAGCCTGCAGACACACCGCGTGTTTGAGATGCTGTGTCTGTGTTCCTCAGTGCACAACGAGACTCTAGCAGGCTTTCTTTTCCATATTTTCCTCTTTTATATGAGCAAGCAAGCTGCTTAAAGATCAGGAAGACAGCATGCTTTTACCCACAGACCTCACCCAAAATGAGGGTAGGTATTTCTTGACAGCACACGTGTATTTTCCAATGGTTTCTCTGTGGATGGGGTTTTACACA
Source organism: Heliangelus exortis (assembly GCF_036169615.1). Lineage (NCBI taxonomy): Eukaryota > Metazoa > Chordata > Aves > Apodiformes > Trochilidae > Heliangelus > Heliangelus exortis. The sequence continues at coordinate 171,109,701 of NC_092422.1, forward strand.
ACACTTCTCGTGTTAAAACTCTGCTTTTCTTAAACAACCTGCAAAAATTGCTTGCATGCCATAGTAAAACCCTGAAAGTACGAGAAGAGCAGGTGCCCAGTAAGACTAAGAGTTTGTACTGCCACATCCTCAGGGCTGAAACATGCCTGAGAGCAGATGAGAGCTGTGCAGCAGCTGGGCAGGTCAGCGTGACCAGGGTGCTGAGCACGCACCCATAAGAAGGTGACAGAGCTGGGACAGAATAGGTACTGATGTGACTGCAGTATTATAGCTTGTCACGTGTCACCGAGTAGCTGGTTGTGAAAGACACTATTTAAACAAACTGTTGTGTACATTTCCATGGCAGTACCTGTCCGCCCAGATTTTTATTTTCGAAGTGCAGCTCTTAAGCATATTTGAATGAGTCATTCTTTTTGGCCAGCACTTGCAACAACTGGAAAATATAAACATTATTGCCCTGTACATCCTCTACACACCAGAGATTGCACGGGAGTTTTCTATATGGGTTTGCATTCTATTTCTGCTCCTTTCACATCCTCTTTTTTCTATTTTCATTTGAAAATAATTCTTGTTCTTCCAGAAAGGGCTCTCTGACTCCTGCTGGACACTTGTGTTTCTCCTGGCAGTACAAAAGCCTCTCTGTATAGTTGCTTACTGAGCAGGTGGTGACTACTTAGCATCAGCAATTTGATTCTGTTAATTTTGTACGTAAGTGCTTAAAACTGTAACACAGCGTTTGCATCCAGGAGTAGGTCCTCACCTTTGGGAGCTGAAGCCAGGGCCCACAGAAACCTTCATACCCAGTTCTGCTTATTTATGTTTTCCTGTAATACGGTAACGGCACAACATTGCATTCACTTCCAGGACACTACAGGAATGTTACAGACATCCTTGGGCTGAAGCTGGATTTTGATCAGCCAGCCAGTAATAGTTGGAGCCTCTAGCTAGTGTCCAGCACTTCCAATAATAGTTGGAACTGCCCACCTCTCAGAAAATAAGTTGATAAAATCTTCTAGCATTGTGGAGATTTCAGCTCTTTTCAGTGTAAGTCCAAAGTGTCTGAGTCTGTGAAAAAGAAGGGGAGAAGGATGAGAAAGAGGGGAATCATGGTGGCCATGGGACAAGGAAAAAAGGGACACAGCATACCCAAATACAGGTGAAGCAGAAGCTCTGGAGAGAGGGAGGACATGGAGATGGTGAATAGAGTGACATGGGGAGGGAAAGTAGAGTCAGTCATTCTGTGGGGCAAACAAAGGCAGGGATTAAGAAGTATCTGGGTTGTGCCAGGACTTTGACCTTAAGGTACCACATGGTGTACAGCCTGGTATTCCCTTGCTTTAACTTAGGTAGAATAAAAGCCATGTAGCTATTGGCTCTCTTGACACCACAGAAAAAGATCACCTCTCCCTCCTTTGGAAATTACCTCTGCCACTCCTCTCCCTGGCTCACTGAAATCCAGCAACTGAAACTCTTTTCTCTCCAAGAGTGAACCACAGTTTTCAGTGTAAAGAGAAGAATGAAATCTGTATATTATTCAGATAACGGAGAATAGGACTCAGCAGGTTCCAGAAGCTGCAGTGCAACTTGCAGTGAGAAATCACCTTTCAAATAAGCAGCACTCAAGCAGCAATCAAATAATCATCTTTCAAATAAGCAGCACTTTCCACTGATGGAATGGAAATAGAGCTGCAATTACATGAGAGCTGATAACAGCTTTATTGTTACATTTCCTTCCATTTGAAAAACAAATTTATTATTAAAAATGACATCTTTCAACACTCATTATTTGGGCAGCTTGGCAAATGTATAAGCAACAAGTGGGTGACTATTCAACACAAAATGTGGACTTCCAACAGGAATTTCTTGTTCCTGGGAGCAAGCAGCCTAATGCTGCCACTAATGACCAGGCCACCAGAAACAAAAGGCTGTTAATGAAATTCAAAATTTTCATGTAATGTTGGAGGCGATAAAGAGGTTTTAAATATTGCCTAGGAAGAACTGACCATAAGGTCTAGGCTGACAGAAATAAAGTATAATTTAATAATCCATGGTGAAAAAACATGGACTTCAGGACTAACATGAATTTCAGGTCCAAACTAAGGAGTTGATGAAATGTAAATCATGGGGAGGAAGGAAATACAGTACTGAATTCAGACCTGTTTAAAGTAAACATATTGGCAAACTATTTCAGACTATTTCCAATTGGCAGAGAAGCAGGAGAGCTATTGATAACAGTGATGAGAATGTTTATCATCTGGAATACTGGCCATCTATGTTCAAGAGAGACAAATTCCCAAGGGAAACAGTGCAAAGAAAGATTTTAAGACTGGCAAGGAGATAAAACCCAACAGCATCAAAGCCTGGATTCATGCTGCCCAACTGCAGGTACTTCACAAAAATGCATAAATTAGGAGCACAGTGACCAGAGACTCCTGTAGTCAATGGAAAAAGGACATCTGTAGTCATTCAGCCTACCTAAGTTCTGACTTAGATGTTTTATTCAAATAGTTTAAGCTAACATAGGAAGAATATTGCACCAAGGAATTTGCATGGCACCTTCAAAAACAAAGGCTGAGAAAGGAACCAGCTGCTCCCAGAAGTGTAAACAGCACAGGAGAGGTGAAGGTGAGGTTTATTAGCAGGACAAGCTGATAAATGCTGGTCACAAATTAATTGCTCTGATAAGATGAAGGCCAATCTTTGGCAACACCCTTCCACATGCAGATCAGGGAATTGGAACTTGACTAGAATTAAATTGCAGCTGAATGAGTTCATTTAAGAGGTTATGTGATGAACCTACCTAGAAGAGCAAATATTTGTACTGGCAGATAAAAAAAGGTCCCTTCTCCTCTTTTGTGCTACGCTGTTTTATTTGGACTTCTGCTACTGAAGACAAACAAGACTAATCCTTTATAACTTCATCAAAAGGGACCTCTTGCAAAATGATGTGTGTCTTGGCAAAGAATTATTGGAAGGTGGTGTTGCCTTCTCATTGTTCATCTGCCTCCAGGGGAAGGACAGCAAAAGCCCTTTCCAAAAACAACCAAGAACATCTGCAGCACTGAGCATCTGAGCTACCCCTGAGCTGTATAACCTGGCAAAATGAGCACGATGCTTGTGCTTCCCAAGGCAAGGAAGGTTCCACTCTCCCAAGTGATGGGGAAATGCACGGCAAGGTGCTGTTCAGAAGGAACAGAAACACTAGGAACACGCTTCCAGTTGTCACTGGCACACGTGGCACATGTGGTGGGGGATACAACTGATGGCAGGTTAGGCCAAATTAGTGTCCTTCCACTTCATGACTGCAATGATGGGACATCATTGCCCATGGGCCAGCACCAACTGGGACACACAGTTAAAAATGTCCCAGCAAATACAAACATGGACTATGGATTGCAGTTGTGTCTCACCAAATGAGGCAGCAGAGCCCAGCCAAGTGCCTGGCAAACAGCTAGAAAAGGACAGGGAAATGTGAGCATGGAGTCATTTGGGCTAAAGCACTGACAGAAATGAGATTTGGAGTCTTGTTTCCTGCTATTTAATCCATCCTAATTTTCAGTGGAACGAGCCTCTGTACACATTGCCTGAAAATAATGGGGCAGAAACAGAGAACTAGCTGGTTTAGCTACAAATAACACTGAATATTGGCTAATCAATATTGGGTCAACAGCATTCTAATGCAATAGAAATTTGTTTGCTAAGGGGAACAAGATGTGTACTACTGATTATTGTAGCACATGCTAGGAGAAAGGGTGTGTCACAGTCTTTTAATTCTACCCAACCCTGGTACTTAGAAATTAACTTGAGAGGATGGAAGTCATTAAGATTTAAACTTGAACCTAGATTTAAAACCAAACCAACCAACCAAAAACCATCAAAAAAACCCAAAAAACACCCACCCCCTCACCCCATTTTGGAATAGCAGAAAACTGCTGGTTTCCTTCAGTAACACTTACCATCAACTCAGTGGTCACAATTAGGAAACCCAAAATTTTGCAAAACAGGCAGAGAAACAAGTGAAGCAAGACACAGACTGACAACATACAAAGACTTAAGAGGCATGAAATACTTGCTTTTACAACACAGTTTTACAAAAGCACTGATGTTCATTACTTGAAGATGTTTGTTCACTAAAGCCCCCAAAAAAACAATAAACTAATAAACAAATAAACAAAAACAGACACCCACACATTTTTTGTTACTTCTTTTTGCTTATTCCAGTAAAATGTTCTTAGCTATGGCAAAATGTTTGCAAGGGCTTTATGTTTGACAGAGTCTTATCTTTCTTTTTCCATGGGGCACAGTTACTCTATAATGCTGTTATTGTTAGGGATATGTTTGTGGCCAGTTGCTATAGACAGTGACAGTTGAAGTTCAAGCAGCCAAATGTAGGTATGAAATTAATAATGGTTTATGTACCAGACAGCTTAAGTATGCATTGCTTCTTCATGACTTTCCAGGAAAAATTCCTTCTGAGGTCCAAAAAAGTTAAGCATGAATAAATCATACATATGGAGTGAAGGATCTGCCTCAAGGAAAGGAGGTAAGTATCAGTATAATATAGATTAAATCATCCAAAATAAGTAGAGGATGAATGCAGCTGAACCCCCCTGCAGCGGAAAGTCAGGGTAGCATGTGACTGAGGATGTGCTCAGCTGCATAGCAGTCAAAGTGATTCTGTGGTTCTAAAGTCACCATATATTATACTGCATCAATTGTTAATTTAAAGAGGACTGTAAATTTGAATGAGCATGAGCCATCTTTCTTTTTATGAGCAAAGTGCAATATCTGCTGCTAGCACTGTGTATATAATAGAAACACCACGAGGGCTGTGAGAGGATGGTATCTTTTATCCATTAACTATTTTGCTGATTTGCACGGTCATGCCTCTGTCTCAGCTTGCTAAATCCAGCCATTCACCATAAATAATTGAACTTCTTCCCCGATTGCTTTCTTTTCCCTTCAGAACATCCTCTGTGTGCCCATACACACAAGGCTGTGGAAATCACAGGAACACACAGGGCTGCTTTGGCATCATCTTACAGCTCTGGACTTCAGTCAGCTGTGGTCACCAGGAGCTTCCCTCTGTGACTGAAGTTACTTCTTCAGCTAAGGCCAAAACTCCCTCAGGCTCTTCCAATAGCAAGCCTGCAGTCACATTTAATTTTGTTATGGACTTGGGGTTCTTCAGTGTACTTGGACCAAAACTGGTCAGGCTTCCAAAATATAAATAAGAAGATAAGAGGCAAATGTAAGAAAACCAAAAGGACTGCCAACCTGGATGCTGTACAACTTTTACTGCAACCTGAAATATTATGGCAGGAACTGTTTAGGCCTCCTATACATGTTCCAGCATTCCAAGGAAAAAAAGCTGCAGCTCTTGGCTTTCCTTCTCTGTATTTTTATTTGAATTTTGAGTTGCTTTGCCTAAAAGCCTGCAAGTCCCAAAGAAGCTCAGCACTGCAGCAATTACAGCTGGAACAGAGGAAGGTTGTAACTATAATTCATTACAGGCAGGTATATTTTGGGCAGTGAGGCTACACATCAATGGTGACAGCAATTGGAGCATTAAGTGTTGCAGAGTGAGGAGCTTACAGTTTCAAACTCTGAAGGCCTTACAGTCCTGGTAGGTCACTAGAAACACAGGCATTTCAGAGTCTCTGTCCAGGGTCTGCCTTATCATGGCCCATCTTCCAGCTTTGGACTCTTTTCTTGGTTCTGAGATTTTTTTGCTATTGTGGGAAAGCTGACCAGGCAATACAAGGCAACCAGCATGAGCCTGGGTTCTCTTCTTGGTCTAGAGTCATATCCTAGGTAACAGCAAAAAGAAAAAGAAATATCCAAAGGCTTTCGTCTGCAAAGACAGTAGAAGCAGCATGTGATAAGAGGAGGTTTCAGCCATCTGAAACAAGGATCCATGCAATTCCTTCATTTCTGACTTTACAGCATTTAATGGTGTAGATTGAGTATGCCTGGCCATGCCTCCAACTTCCATAAATGATGATGGTTTATATGTCTGTAAAGGAAACTCTGCCATACAAATACTTACCAAGCCACATAATACTGAGTCAGTCACATACCTATATCCCTTAGCTGTGCTCAAGTTCTTCATTAGACCTTTTCTTGGGGCCTCTGGCAGCATTAAGCTGCCTTGTGTTTTAAAAGCAGTTCTGCCATGGAGTGGTGTAGGCAAGTAGCCCTGGATCAGAGTGCTGCATGAGCAGCTGTGAGAGGACTGATTACTTTTGCTCAGGAGCTGCACTTGGATCAAAGCATTCTCCCTCAGTCCTTGCCTGAGCTATGTTACACAGACACCTGTGCCTGGCCATGTAGATACTGTCCCAGACCCTGATCCACCTGGGCTCATCTCCAATCCTTCCTGTTGCTGTGGGTTTGTCTGGTGACCATCAGACTAGTAGCTGTCTGGCCCTGGTTACTGTCACTGAAGACACTCTGATCCTGACTTGCTGACCTGGCTTTCTGCCTTGACCTCAAACCTCCTTATCACTGTAGTCACTTGGATCACTTGTAACCATCACCAGACTTGCTTTGCCCTTCTTGTTTGGGTGTTGTGGGTCTGCTCCTCCTTGGTAGTGAAGCCACTGCCATGCCTTGCTGTCACCAACTCCTCCCAGCTTGCTTTGCCACTTCATAAAACACCTTTCTCCAAAGGATGCCACCTCTCACCTACTGTTTGTATCACTGGTACCGGGGGGACCGTGACACCCAGACACCAGCAGCTCCAGTACAAGTCAGACAATGGATATACAGACTGCCAGCACCACATGACTCTCCTTTTAGCCAGAGATTTTTGTTAGAAAGCTGTTGTGAGCCAGCCTACTGGTGCCATGCACTCCTGCCAATGGGATAAATCAGGATAGTGGGCAACAAGTCAGCAACTGAGACAAAGAGTCTGTTCTGTGACACACAGATGGCAAAACTAAGCAGCTGTATGCAGCTCCTCTTGTGTGACCCCACTGACCTGTTGGCCAGATAAGCAGGGAATCTCAGTAACCTGAGGACTCTATTTCAGAAGCCCAAGTAAAGTTTAAAGTGGTCGCATACTCAAGGCAGCTGTGAGTTCTTTGGTTTTGTCACATTTTATAACTTAGTTTGGCAACCTGACCAAACTAAGTCTGTCAATACTATTCTGTACCTTAGCAGCTGCTTTTCCCACCTCAGCTCCAACATTCTCTCCCCTCCCTCTGCAGGGCTTTACCTCCACCTGTCCTGGTGAGGCCATCTTCAAACATACAAAGGCTACACACTTCATTCTTCCAGCGGATCAAGGGTTGGACTTGATGATCTCTGAGGTCCCTTCCAACCCAGCCAATTCTATGATTCTATGATACTCACACCTACACACACACACCTCTGTGTGCTGTTCCTACTCTCTGCCACATCCAAAAAGGAGTTCAGCATTAAACCCAGTCCTTGCCATCAGCCTCAGGCAGCTCTGCCATGAGGCAGGGCTAACAGCACAAAGGTGAGGATTTCACTCCAGGCCAGTCAGCCTGCCCCTCCAGGATTAATCTAGACATTAAGAGGGCCAGCAGAAAGGAAGTGGTTAGGACGTGACTGACCACACCAACATGTTATTGGCATCTCCCACCCCAAACATGCACATTGTTCAAGTTTTCTTGGCTGCCAGTAGTTGCTGTAGCTTACCCAGCACTGCTCCCTTGGTCTAATATAGCCTTGTACACCCAAGGGTACAGTTTCACCTTATTTAGCTCCAACTCCCCCACCTGCTCACCTGGAGAGCTGTCTCCTGCTCTAACATTTCATGCTGGGAACTGGTGCCTGAAACACTCCTGTACACAGGCAGTATGTACTGCCTTTTGTCTCTTTTCTGTACTTCTTAAATAGGATATGAAAAGAGTTGGCTAGAACCTTCCAGCAATTTGACTTTTCTGTGCTCGAGGGATTTTCACCAGGAAGCTCACACTGCACAGCAATGCAGAACACTGAGCTCTACCAGCACCCCAGGTGCCACAACTTCCAGCAGCTGTCATCTTCTAGCAACAGACACCACCAGTGTTTCCCCATTCAACGCCCACAAATGGGTCACTCAACCCTCCTTGCTTTATTTTTCATGTAGCATTTAAATAGATTTGTTATCAAAGTTTACCTTTCTGGAACTCTGTGTAAACACTGTTTGTATGCAAAGGGAATATAAACAGTGCAGCCATTGTTCTGGCTTATGTAACTTTTCAGCATGTTCCACAAAACTGCCTTCCCTCCCTCAAATGCTGCAGTACTGTTACAGCCCATCAGTGAGACTTCACAAACATTATTTGCATTCCAGAAACATTATAATCCAGTCTCTGGAAAGTAATGCTATCCTGTATTTATTTGAAGCTCAGCAGAAATGAGAAAAAACACACAACACTAAATTTGGATTAAAAATAGCACCATACAGACTTACAAGTCTAAAAGCTGTTACTAACAAAAATGTGACAAAAAAAAAAAAAAAAAAGTATGAAGAAGGAACCAAGCTATGCTGTATTCACAAGGTTCTAAACAAAAGGCAGAGTCGAACCCATTTGCCACTTCCTTTAAAGCGGACACGCAAAGCAGAGCTAAAGACGTCCCCGTCCACCGACAACTACTTCCTATGTCAGAACCGACCCGTTTTCGCTGCCACCGACACACGGCCCGGTTCACAACACCCACATAAAGCAGCAAACTGCGTGGGAACAAGGCGCTGCTCCTTTGTCCGCCCCGCCTGGGATCTCTCCCCGGCACCCTGCGCCGAGCCCGCTCGCCCCGCTGCTGGCGCCGGGCCGCCCATGCGGGATTTTCAGGCGCCCAAAGAAGGCCCTACCGGTGCGGAGCGCCAGGGCGGGGACGCGCTAGCCCGCCAGCCCGTCACCCTTCGCTGGCCCCCACCGCCAGCCCCACAGCGGGGACCTCGCTGGCCGCTGCCAGCCCCCGGTGTCGGCCCAATGCCGCGCCCCGGCGCCGGTGGGTCAAGCCGGACCGACGCCGCCTCCCCGTCACCCACGGGCTGACAGCCAAGGCCGCCGCTCCCAGCGTGCACCGGGGCGGGGCGCGCGAATCTCCTATGACGACGCAGCGCCACGGGTGGGCGGCAGCGCGGCTGCGTCACAGGCTCACGCGACTGAGTCACCCACGAGCCGTCGCACCGCCCGCCCATTGGTCGCGGCGACGGCGCGGCGCGTGGCCCCGCCCCCGCCGCCAGGCGGGCTATAAAAGCGGCGGCGGCCCCACCTCTGCGCCTTTCGCCCCGGGTGTCTGAGAGGAGAAAGATGCATCGACTCCGCTCGCGGGCCTCCACGGGGATTTCTGCCTTCGCCGCCGATTCGTCCTCTGCCTGCGTTCGCCAATCACCCCCGCTGCCCCGGACCGGGAAATCGGCCTCGCAGAAGCGTTGGAGTAAAAAGCGATCCTGCTCTTCTATCGGCTGATTATCGCTGATTCCCGGGCCGGGGGGAGAAGAGAGACCGAGACCCGGAGAGGGGCCGCGGGAGCCGAGCCGAGCTGAGCGCCGCTGCGACCATGCCCAAGCCCAAGAAGCGGGGGAGCAACCACCAGCGCGGAGCCGGTGAGTGCGGGCGGCGGCTCGGAGCGGGCGGCCTCGAGGGGCGCGGATCTCGCCCGACGTTTCCCAAGGCGCCGCGGGGGCGGCCTTTGCCGGCTTAGTGAGGCCGCAGCCGGCACGACCGCTCAGGGCGGTTGCGCCCCGGCACACCGCGGGGCTCCGGGGGTAGCGGCAGGACCGACGTCTGCGGCCGCGGAGCTTTCTGCTGGGCGGGACGGGACGGGAGCCGCGGCCGGAGCTGAGCGCGGGCCGAGCGGCGCCATGGGGCTGTCAAGGGGGCGACCCCGAAACCGCCACCTCCCTCCGCCTGCGCGCATGCGCCCGGGGGCGCGGGCGGCCCCGGGGAGGTGGCAGCGGCCGTGCCTGGCGCCGCCGGCGGACAGCAGCGCCCTGAGGGCAGCGGCCGGCGCCGGCCCCGCCGGGGGCCCCATGTCCGCCGCGGTGGCGGTGCCTCCTGGCTGGCCCTGGGGCGGCAGAGGGAGCCGGGGCCTTGGTTAAAGGCGCCGGGACGCGTCCCCGGCAGGCATAGGCTGCGGTGTCTGGCCCTGCTCCACCGCCGACGGCGTGGGCCCTTCCGGGGCGGGGGAGCCGGCTGCTGCTGTCACTCTGGTGGTTTTGGTGGTTGGCGTGGCTGTAGATCTGCGCGTTGTGATCTGAAAGGCTGCGATATATTTTAAAAAAAACCCTCTTCTTAGCCTTAGAAAGAGTATTAGGAAAGAAACATCTTCATAGGGATCCCGAATGTGTGTGGCTGAGGTGTGATGCATGGTAGAATGGAGGTTTTGTGGCGTGATGAGACATTGCGCTTGAGGCTACTGTAGCTGTGAGCGGAATCTCTCTGGTTATCAAATACTCAGGAAGTGAGCAATTCCCTGGGTCTTTCTGCCGCTCCTTTTATTTTAATTTGTGAAGGGCTGGCAGTCATTCATGCCACTTCTGCCTTTGAGCTTCCCTGCTTGACATTACTAAAAGCAAGAAAGTGGTCGTGCCAGAGCTCTGAGCTTCCAAGTTCTTTGTCCTGGATATTGGCTAATGTTTTGTTCTTGGTAGTTATAGGAAACGTAAAAGTCCAGTGGTACAAGTAAATAGTTCTCAGCTAAGAGCTGGAAGTCCTAAATGGGGATTTAAGTTTACTAGAAAGCACTGGTATATTGATTAAGTCAAGGTTGATTCCATTGAGTTAAAAACACTTTTTGGAGATCTTGGTAGTCAGGAAGCCTGCCTGAAGCTGGCAAGAACTGTGCATTGCCTTATGAAAAAAATTAGAATAGGTTGTACCACAAAAAAATAGGTGGAAGAGCAGAATTCCTAGTTCTTGAAATGACATTTGGAAGGTGTTGGAGAAATAACAGTAAAACTATTCTTTAATTGATCTGCTTTAGAAAATGCAAATTAGGTGCTAGGATAGGACAGCAGCAGAAATGACAGTATCAGTAGGTGAAATGCCTTCATCTCAATGCTGTTATAAAAAGATATGAAAAGCTGTAGAGATGAGAACTGGTGAAAAAAATACTGCTTTCTTCAAAAAAGTTAATGTTACTGAACTGGTCTTCTGGGTGCTGACAGGGAAAACTGTTCCCTTGTTGGAAGCATTTACTGTTGCGGCTTTTATTTGTAATTTGGTATTAAAATAGGGTCAGACATTGCTGATGTTGCGCGTACTACACTTAATTCTGTAAATCCCTCATTGACCTGGGTAAGGTATGTTTACCTGAATGTTTAACTTACGTTGGCTTGAAGTTCCTCAAAACTGAAAAATAAAGATTGTGGCAATATTTTTAGGGAGCTTGTCCTAGCGGTTAAATTAATATAGAGCTATTTTTAAAGTACAGTCACAGGACATTGCATAACCTGAAGCTGATGGTAGAAAGATCATCCTAAATCTGGAGCTACTAATTATGAGAATGTTTTGAAAACTGGGTGAGCTCTTCCCCACCATTCACAAATGATCTTCTAGAACAGAGCCAACTAAGTCTTCAAAATGGGTGGGAGTAAAGGGAGAAGCAAGGGAAGGAAATGTGCTCTCTGTGTCTGGATCAGGGAGAGTGAATCTGTTGGGAGGGTTAAATTCTACTTTTGGTGTTAGAATCTTCCTTTTGTATATGAAAAGTGACCAGACTGTTCTATTTCTTTTTCCTTCAGGTGGTCAGCCCAGAAATGTGCAGCCTTTTAGTGATGAAGATGCCTCAATTGAAACTATGAGCCACTGCAGCGGCTTCAGTGATCCTGCTAGCTTCACCGAGGATGGTAAATGCTTTCATTTATACCTTTTCATCTTCTTGGAAATGTAAAACTTGAGTTTACCTAAAAGCTGCAGTACTAGACTGTAAGTAGCAGTAGCAAAATAATTACATTCTGTTAAACACTCTTAAGATTATTAATCTAATGATTATTGTGCAAGAATATACTCCCATGTTTCATGAGCCTTTCATGAAACTGTTGTACTTTCTATTATACAATGCTACTTTCTGAAGACAGTAGGAATTTTGAGGTGCATTAAAAAAGATTGATCTTCATAACATGTAGTTGAGGTGGCAAGAACTGCACAAAGAGTTTAGGGTGGAAAGAGTCACATTTGCCTCTTTTGATCTAGATTTGAAATTTGCTTCTGCTACCTGGGCTGCTCTAATGTCATTTTGTTAGAAAAAGGGACCTGAAAAAGCCTGTTACAGGGGGATAAGGCAAGGAGCCCCCCCTGTGAATACTTCCTGCCCTTAATTGAGCTGCTGATGCAGAGACATCTGAAATGATGCCAAATAGGACAGGCAGCTTAGCATGCACTGCATTGGTGGTGAACACCCTGCTGGATTCTAGGCCTGGATGAAATTGTGCTGCTGACAGGATTGGCTGATGGGCATGAGTTATAGGAAATTTACTTAAGACCTGATTAGCTTCCTCAATAATTTGTCACATGTAAGAATTAGGTACAGAAACAGCACAGAGGTATCAATAGATCAGTTTTAAGGGGTGCTGTGATGTAGTAGGCCTGACACCATACTGTTGCTGTACTGCTGAACAGTTCTGTAGCTATTGTTCATGTTAAACAACTTTCTTAGCATTAAAAATGTTGAATGTTGGGTATTACAGTGTCTGCTAATAAAATGTATATCAGTAGAAATACATTATTTCCTCTGGATTAGGGCCTGAAGTTGATGAAGAAGCCACTCAAGAAGACTTGGAATACAAATTGAAGGGATTTATAGACCTTACATTGGACAAGAGGTATAGTATGCTTTGAAGAAATGCATTCATACATTGTTTTCTGGCTTCCTCTGATATAGTAAGGGAAATATGCATCAAAATCTTTGATATGCCTCCTGAAATGACAGCTTCATGCTGAGGACTTACTTTCTTCTGTATCTGAAAAGACCTCTCTTCCCCTACCAAGTTTTTGGATGAATGACAGACTATCCTAATAGGTTGAAGTAGAGTGACCTTATTTTTAGCTTGGTGTATTACTGTGAACTCTATCTACAGTGTAAGCTTCCTTGTCCTTGAGGAAGGAGGGAACTCCTAGGATCTCATACTTCATGGTACTGCTGTGGGTTCCTCTTCTTCTGGGTTCAGAGAAATGCAAACTACCATATAAACGAAGACTGAGCAATAACTGATATGTGCTGATTTCAGGACCTCTTCCTTCTCTCTTCTAACAGTGCAAAGACAAGACAAGCAGCTCTTGAAAGTCTGAAAAGTGCTTTTTCTTCTAAAATACTCTATGAATTTATCATGGAAAGGAGGATGACACTAACTGATAGCATTGAACGCTGCATAAAGAAAGGTAATTAACATGCTTACTATTAGAAAGCAATAATCCCCATGAAGCAGCTTAGTGTTTAAAAGGAATTAAGATGGCGAGGCTTGTCTGGTACTTTCCAGAGTGCTTAATTTAGTTAGAACTATGTTCCTTTTTTGAATTTAGATGCTGTATTTTAACTGACCTAGAAGATTCACTGAAATTATCCTCTATCTGTTGATTTATGGATTTTCACTTGGAAGTTTTCAGACTAATTATTTTTAAAGGAAGGAAGCCATGCACAAGGTGATAACTCATCATGGTGTGTTAATCTCTAGGTAAGAGTGATGAGCAGTGTGCTGCTGCTGGACTGGCATGTCTTCTGTGTGTGCAGATGGGGTCAGGAATTGAGAGCGAAGAGGTTTTTAAGACCCTTGGTCCAGTTCTGAAGAAGATTGTCTGTGATGGAACAGCCAGTACCCAAGCCAGACAGGCTGTAAGTATAAAATGTTTATTTGTCAGGCAAGGGCAGAGGGCAGTTTAACCAGCTCACTGTTGTGTAATCCAGAACAAAAGGTTACTACACTACTGTAAACTCGTGTTGACGTATGCTCTGAATGACCCATAGCTCTTTTCATTGGCTTAAAAAGTTCCACCTAAAGCTTGAACGTAATTTTCCAACCCAGGAACTTCCTTAAAGAGCTGTTACATGGAGCAGTTTGTCCAGTGTCTTAACTCAGCTTTATTGCAGTCCTCCTTACTACAGTTCTAAGGACTGATGCTGAAGTCATATAGGAAAACAAGTTTTCCCTCTGACTGATACATCCTTCCCATAATAATTTTAACTTTTTTATAGCAGAGAACTGCTAGTTATGCTAATATATTTATATATGATAAAATTACCAATAGCAGATATAGAACTACATGTGGGATACATTTGTATTGCCAAAAGTTTCACCTAGTCATCTCATACATCAGTGATAAGCTCAAAATACGGACTGAATAGTCTAAAGCTCTTGCCAAGGGTTTGTTGTAGGTTTTTTTTTTTTATAAACTTAACTAACATTCTCCAACTTGCCTTTATTGTGTCTATTTCTCATATTTTACTCAAGCTGTGTTGCCATGGATGCTCTCAGCAGGAAGAGGAGGGAGTAGTAGTTCAACAGCATTTGTTTCTACGAATAAAAACTATTAAAGCTTGGGCTGCTTAAGTGTAGTTTTTAGTCCTCCCTGGTTAGTGCAAATGTGACTTGCAAACGTTTTTTTCTTATTCTTTGTGGGAGGAGACTGGGTAGACTATAGGGACAGGGAAGAGTAAAAAAAAAAGTTGGATAGTGCTTAGAGAGGTTCTTAAAGTCAGTGTCCTCATGCAATTTAATTGTAATAGTGCACAGAGGGAAAAATATTTCCCACAGCTGTGTGTTGATACCAGATGTTCGTTTCTGTTTACCAGAATAATGTCTGCTAGTGACTCCTACAGGGATTTAAAATAATTGGGTGAAAGGAATGTTACATGTATCTTTTTGGAATGGTTTTGTAAATCATATTAAATAATACTACAGGAAAAGAGAAGGCTTGTGAATATCATTTGTTGTAAAATCACTCTGAGACTAGAGTAAGAGCTAACTGTTACAAAGTATCTGAATTAAACAGGGTTGAAGACTTTTGATCTGCTATGGTTTCAGTCTCAAACTAATGTCAAATACTGACACTTCTTTTCCTTCTGTTTTAGTGTGCAACCTGCTTAGGCATTTGCTGTTTCATTGTCACTGATGACATTACGGTGAGGATAAATAATACTTACCATACTTTCAAAATAAATAGTATGAAAATGTGTGACTTTTAAGCCACTTCCATGATCTTTTCCTGTGTTCAGGAACTGTACTCTACTATGGAATGCCTGGAAAATATCTTCACAAAGGCTTATCAACGAGATAGAGACACTAATGGTGTTTCAAGTACCCATAATACTGTGCTCCACATCAGTGCTCTCTTAGCATGGACACTTCTGTTGACCATTTGTCCAATGAATGAAGTGAAGAAAAAAATTGAACTGTGAGTTATTTTTCTTGGAAAACAAAATTTGCAGTGACTGTTTTTTTCCTATGCAATGAAGCAGTGTCAACCAAATTTACAACCTAATGAAATGTGACTTATTCCTTAGGCACTTGCATAAACTTCCAAGTCTGCTATCTTGTGATGATCTTAACATGAGAATAGCTGCTGGAGAAACACTAGCCCTTCTGTTTGAACTGGCACGTGAAACAGATGCTGTAAGTAGATGTTACCAACTAAATTTTCTAGCATTGAGATGGTAACAAAACAAATACTTCACCCCCGTTTCGTAGCACCCTGGATCTCTAAAAGTGGCACTGGGTTATGTTCTTTGTAGTGAGTCTGCCCCAATGTGAGCAAAGCCATGTCTTACAGCAGTTTAATTATAATTTTTAGACAAATCTCCACACTGCAAAATAGGACCAATACAATAAAACACATCAAACAGTATGGAAGAACAACTAGAAATGAAGAGTTACAAGGTTTAAAAGCTAAATCCAACATCAGAGCTTCCAGGATAAAACAGTGTATGTTCACTGCAGTGGGAATGCTTGTTGGGTACTAATGCAGACAAGTTTCAGTGATTCTGTGCTCACAGCTGAAATTGTTATTTCAGTATCCTTGTTTTGGTACCTTGAGAATTATGGCTAGTATTGCATGATGGTTTTACAGAATCTGTAACTGGTTTAGTCAGTTGGAGACTAGTCAGTCAATTTAAGGAGGGAGAATTTTGAAAGGATTTGGACATTCTGCACAGAAATTCATGTTGCCTTATTTGGTGAGATTTCTTGGGGTTTGCCTTTGAGTCGAATTAGGTGCAAGTTTTTCAGTATTCTCACACACAGCTAAAGTTGGCTTTACATTCTTCAGTGTGCATTATCAATTCCTGAACTATTTCTTGATAGCAGTGAAGAAAATAATCTCCATTTACCCATAGTGCAATGTGGGAATGCTGCCTGAATGGCTCTTACTTTTTTGATCAAGGCTGCTGTGCCTTGCAAGACCACTGTCCCAAGTGAGAACATAACTCCAATTGAGTCAGGATATATGACCCACTAACACTGCATAATCTGGAATTATATATTGAGATTTCTGTATAATTGCAAACAGAGGGATTTGAGTCTATTGGCTGTGGAAGGCAACTTTGAACCCAAGAAGAGACTGGAACTAGATGCTTTACTTGTTCAAACTGATTGCAAGTAAGCAAAATGCATTAATGAGTGAGGCTATAATCATGGAAAACCTGTTCTGTTCTACTGAGGATACTCCCCTTTAATCATTACAAGATCTGCTCTTTGGATCCTTAAGTGCAGATTGAAAATGCACACTATGTTTTCCCTTTGACCAGTTTCTTTCAAAAGCAAACTCAGCCTAGTCAGCTGACATGACAAAACATTCAGATTAAAAAAAAAAAAAACCACAAAAACTTCTTTTATATAAGTTTACATACATTCTTAGTAATTGAACTACCACTGAAATAACAAATGCAGAGGAGAAAATATTTCCTGTTAAACAGCTATGAATTGGAGTATTTTAAGAATTTTTAAAAACTGTTTCTTAATTTCCACCCCATGCAAGATTTATGACTAAATATTCCATACTGTCAGTCTAACAGTGTCTCACAATCCATCTCCAACAGCATGAATTCTGTGCTTATAACCTGAAAGTGCTCTCAGCTTGGCAACAGGAGTGGCAGCCAGGTTCAAGAGATGAGTTAGGCAGTTTGAGTCACTTGGAATTCTGGAGCAGGACAGATTGACAGGTATATATATACATGCATTGAAGGAGGAGCTGTACTGTTTAATGTGCCTCTGACCACTAGAATACAGTTTGATAGTGTCCTACCTGGGTAAACTGTGTGCTTTGTTCTTACTGGCTTAAATGTTGCACATGGAACTCAGGAAGTCAGTGCCACCTCTCTGTCTAAATAACAAAGTAAGAGGTTGTCAAGGTCTACCTGCCCAGAATTTGGAGAGATCCATTTTCCTGTTTGCAGGGGAAGAAGTTAATGCCAGAAACTAAAAAAAAAAAAACCAACATTTTTTTATCTAGGATTTCTTTTATGAAGATATGGAACTTCTAACAGAGAAACTAAGAGCTCTGGCTACTGATGGAAACAAACACAGAGCCAAAGTAGATAAAAGAAAGCAGCGATCTGTCTTCAGGGATGTTCTACGAGCTGTTGAGGTGATTCTCTTGTCTTACTTGGAATGTTTGGATTTTAACTTGGGTGTATAACTCAATTAAAATAGCTTTACTATTATAAATAGAATTTCATTTCACTGAAAGCAAGAGAAAAAAATATTTTAAATCAGATTTCAAATTCTGATCACTTACACAAAATACACGTGCTTTTTTCAGAACATAGAAAGTCAAGCTTTATTTTGCTCCAAACACGACTTCCATATTGAAGCATATTTCTTTGTTTAAAGAAGGTTAAACATTTCACTGTAAATACTAAGTGCTTTTTATAAAATGGGAAGATTTTTTTCATGGAAAACTTGGTGTCCAAAATTGGTGTCCTTACCTCTGAAAATGTTCATACTAAAATCTCATGTTGAGCTGCTGTGCATAATAAACAAAAAGCAGCTTACTAAGGTATGTCTCCAAGTGGCACTTTTTTATTAGAGAGGAGCTGTCCTATTTGTTGTGCTATAATCTTCTGGATTTCCATATCCAGATTAAGAGAACGACACGCAAAGCAGGATTCTAAAAATACTTGATCAGTGGCATAACTTCTAAGTAAAGCCTCTAAGACAAATGTCTAACTTATGTTACTGTTATTTCTCTTGCACATCTCAAGATAGATTTTTTTTTTTTTTTTTTTTTACTTGTCAGATAATTACATTATCTGATAATTTTATATTATTGTATGGATAACACCAATGAAATATTAGTTGACACAGTAGTTTAAAATCTCAGGATAAGGAGAAGGCCTTGAAGTCACCTTTGAGACTCTGTCTGCAGAAGAATTGGAGTCACTTACTAAGCACTTTTTACGTTCCATTGTCATAGATGTAGCTTGTCACACTTGAAAGGTGGGGACTAAATGAGGCTTACAAGCTGACTGAAAGATGACTCCTGCACAGAGAACTGGTTTTTCAGGAGATAAATCAATTATTAAAGTTATTTTAAATATGAAAGTTAAATATTGTCTTTAAAGTCCTATCTGACTTGGGAAATGTCAGCTTAAAGTGCTACATGAGATCCAACATTTAGGTGTGCATCAGTTTATGAAACAAAAATATTTTCTGTGTGCGGATCATTATTATTTGGAAGGTTTTGGTGTGCCAGATTTTTTAATAAAAATAAAAGTTCACAGGTACAATTCCTAATACAAAAGACTGCTAATTATACATATATTGTTTGCTTTAACTTTGAATAGGAGCGTGACTTTCCTACAGAGATGGTTAAGTTTGGACCTGAGCGCATGTATATTGACTGCTGGGTTAAAAAACAAACTTATGATACCTTCAAGGAGATTCTGGGGTCAGGGATGCAATATCATTTACAGGTGAGCTGCTGTTTGATACGTGCTCAGACTGTTCCTGTCTGGTTTCTTTGTTAGTAATTCAGCTGAATTATAAAACCATCAGTAGAACATAGTGAAATGATGGGCTTCTGTTACAAAGAAAAATGTATCAGAAATGTGAAAGACAGCACTTAAAAATGAACTACAGTGAGCTAAAACTGTCTGGGTAAGCTGCTTTTGAATTGTAGCCTGAGTGTCCTGGGTTAGCAATTAGAAGAATTCTCCAAGAAGCAAGAGATTGAAGCAGAATATCTTCTTAGCATCAGGATTCTTCCTGAATCCTTATGGTCTCTTTCAGCTGAGTCATGTAGTCATCTGCTTCCTATAAAGCTTCATGCCTCCACCCTTCATGCTCAAGGCTTTAAAAAGGAATGCAAAACTGGAGTAAAAAATTAGGAATGCTGCTTGCAGCCTAATGATGACAGCCTTCCAGAAGGGAAGAGATAATATTTTTCTCTGTTCTAGGAACTGCTTGTGCAGTAGTCATCTGTTTGGGTAAGTAGTAGAAGCAGGAACTGGAGCTTAGGAATATGGGCTCTGAAATAGCTTTGTTAGTCGTGGGGTTAAAATGTTTCAGTCTAGTTAAAATTGCATTTTTACTTGACTGAGGGAGCCCACATATGTAACAACTTTTTTGCATGTTTTGAATAGTACTTTAATATTCAGATGTTTAAAAATCAGTGTATTGTGAAACGATACAGATCTGTGTCCAGCTGCCTAGTCCTGTGTAGAGGTTTTAACAGAATAGTGTCTAAGTTTGCTGGGACAAAAAAAAAAATAATAATAAAAATCATTATCTCTCTTCTTAAGAGGTCCAGTTTAGTTCTTAGCCTTATTCTGATGAAAGGAAGAAGGGTTCTGTGGCATGATTGCAAAAGATAGTATGATTTTTTTTTCAAATTTGTCCTATTTCTTACTGGAATACTTAACAGTAGCCATCTTTGGAGACTTGATAATTAGAGGAGAAACTGATTATTCAAATGTGTTTCTTGTTTAGTCAAATGACTTTCTTCGGAATGTGTTTGAGCTTGGTCCACCAGTAATGCTAGATGCTGCAACTCTTAAAACAATGAAGATATCCCGTTTTGAAAGGGTAGGTTATTGCACCTTAATGTTTTTGGTTTGGTTTGGTTTTTTGTACTTCATGCACTAATATATTTCTCCTGAATAAAATGGTATTCCAAACATGCACTTCAGAAGCTGTCACCTTCTGTTACACTCTGTAGTTCTAAGAGTGCCCTCTATTGTCACTGGATAAAGCCAAGGCTTTGCATGTGTCTTTGAGCTCTTAAAGTATATTTTCTACATAGCAGGTGCCTTTTCTCCCAGCAGGCTCTGAAGGTTGTGGTTGGTGATTGCTAACAGATTCATGCTCTTAGAGCTATAGGTTTTTGGTTAGCAACCTACAGGAAACAGTAGAAGCTGAGTCTGTATAAAGGTTGTGTCTTGAACTCTCCAGTGTGAAATGGACACCAGGAGTGTGACCTTTTTCTGTTGACTGTAAATGTACTCATCACATGTATGAACAACTTGTGGAATGCCACTACCAAGCTTAATGCAGGAGGAAAACTTCATCTGCATTTTGTCTGTATGATGTTAAGACCAGTTTCCAGCACTGTTCCTAGGTCAGCCTTTCTTATACAGTCCAACTCTCTTTTAAATGTCTAAATATTAAAATTCATCAGCCTTTGGTGCAAAGATATAGAATATTATATATATATATATATATATATATATATAGTATATATATTTTAGAAGGTCTACCAGTTTACTTCAGAGATTAATAAAGATATTTTTAGCTGTTTAACATAAGAAAAAAATCACTAAAGGGCATAAGCCTGTTTAACATCAGTGGTTAATTTTTCCTTTTATTTTCTAGCACTTGTACAACTCTGCAGCATTCAAGGCCCGGACAAAGGCTAGAAGTAAATGTCGTGATAAAAGAGCAGATGTGGGAGAATTTTTCTAGACCTCCTTTTCCAGGAGGGGTTCAATTTTCATAAATAAAATCAATTTGTAATATTTAAATTTTTAATATCTTTAGTCACAGTTTGCACTTGTGCACAGGGGTGTTGTATAAAGTCTGTAAATATAATGCATGTTGTTGTTTAGTTGCATATAAACTGTATATAGTTGTTGTAAGATTGGGTGCAGTTATACATTGTAACACTTACATTAGATGCACCTTGCTCCAAAAGTTAAGTATATTATAACTGAACTGTTAAATGGGGTGGGTAACTGTAGTCAAATGCAGTGTGTCAGATTGGATTCTTTATATAAAGGTAAATTAAATTAATTCATTGACCAAGTGTTTTGAAAAGATGAACTTGTCAGTGTGAAATTATTTTAGCAACTTTTTAAACTCTTCTGTGGCAATTGAACAAGGAAAATTCTACATAGTGTGACTCAATCCTGAAGGAGACTATGAAGTTCAATTACCTTCACTTAACAATGAAGTAAGAAATGACAGAAATACTTGCCTCAGTGTAAAATCATCTTCATGTTCTGAAATTGGATGTTTAATTTTTGGAATAAAGATGTTTCTCACTACTTGATTTCTGTGTGAAAGTGATTCCTGTCTGAATGTAAATCTGAAATGCTAGCAAAACCTCAAGGCTGTTTATTTGCCCATTCAGACAGGTGGTTGGGTAGTAGAAGCCAGATGAACCTGATTTGGTTTGGAGGTAGCTTTTATTTACCTGTGTTTTGCACAGCAGCCTACTACTGTTGGTTTGTCATCACTTCTGTAATGGTCTAAATGTGTCCTAGTTCTGCAAGCCAACTTGTCCCTTATCTTACTGGAGCCCTTCCAGCTACCCTGGTTTCTTTCATGCTGAATCTTACTCCCCCTAATTTTCTGGCTCTAGAGGACAGTACCTGTGACCTGTCTTTCTCAGGGATTATGGGGTTTATGTAATGAAGGCACTAAAACATAGATGGCTTGTGTAAAAGTACTTTTTAAAATAACCTGTGTAAAAGTACTTGTTAAAATAGCCTGACCTACAGCTTTAAGAATGTTTATCAGCAGAAGCCCTACACGTTTCATCCCTCAAAACAACTCCACCCCCTGCCCTGCAAAAGCTATGATAAGGCAGAGGTTCAGGTTGTTTTTTAAGTTTTCAGATTATAGTAGAACCTATTCCAGAAAACTACAAGAATAATTTTGGTTGGGGAAGACCTTTAAAATTGAGTCCAACCAATAACATAGCACACTGGTAAGTCCACCATGAAACTATGTCCCTAAGCACCACGTCTTTTAAATATTTGCAGGGTTGGTGATTCTACCACTTCTCTGGGCAGCCTCTTCCAGTGCCTGACAACCCTTTCTGGAAAGATTTTTCTTTAATACCCAGTCCAAACTTCCCCTAGCATTGCCTGAGTTTGTTTCCTTTTGTTGTATTGTTACTTGGGAGAAGAGACTGAACCCACCTGGCTACAGCCAGGCTTGCTAATTAGAATACCTGCTAGCTTTATTCTTTTATTCTCAGGTGTATTACATAGTAACTTGTTGAAACTATTTAACCTACAACAAGGCTTCTTTGTGGCAACCTGTGCTATTACTGGTCTGTGTTATCACTGTTTGTCACCGAAACTTCTGACCTTTGAACTTGGTGATGCTGTCTATCCCTGTTTGCTCAGCCCCTTCAACCTAAACTGTTGCCACAAGCCTGCTGGTCTTTCTCATGGCCTCTGGGTAGTCATCTTTGGCATGTTTTGCTGGTGTAAAATAGCACTTTCCATAGCTTCCTGTCTTGCCAGTGTTCTGCCAGATTGCTTTCTACAGCACCTCCTGGCGGGGGGCCAAGCATGTGGTTGCCTTTTTCCCCATTACACTGTAGCTGCCAAACACAGAGACGAGGAAGGCTCCCAAGGCTGTTTGAAGGCAAGATGTGCTGTTTTCCTGCCCTACAGACATCTGATGGGTTTGTAAACCTTTTTCATCTTAGGCCAGGCCAGGCCAGCAAATCTTTGTCTTCCATTTAGGATGGTGTCAGGAATCTTTCAGGGACAGATTTTTAATTTTTTTTTTAATTTTCTGGCTTGTGGATGTATCCTTGTTCGGAGGGAGGACTTCTGGAGATTCCTGCAGAGAGGGAACAAAGTTGTTACATCTGCATTACTGGCTCAGTTACTCAGACTGAGCAGTGGCAGAGCCTGTCAGCTTGTGGTGGGAAACTGTGTGTCAGATGATGTATCCTCTCTTGCCTCCTGAAAGAAAAATACATTTATTTTCAGTTTAAAAGGCTACAGAATTTTTAGACATACAGAATGGCTTCAGAGAGGATTTGGTTTTTTGAGCCATGGTCCCTTCCTGTCAGTCTCAGTGTCAGCTGCCTGTCTTTACAGTGTGCTGTGCCACTGCATTCTGCAATGTCAGCAGCAAAAAAATAGTGATCAGGAGGACTGTCTGCAAAGCAGCAATTACCAGGACTCCCAAGCACTTCATCAGAATTTATTTTTTAAACATCTGAGGATGGCAGACCAAGTAGTCCATCCCATAATTTTGTCTCTCTTGAATTTGTAGGATGTGTGGGAAAAACAAGAGAAAACCCTGAGTTTTTTTAGTCTATGCCTTTAAAGTACTCATAACTGCAATACTATAGATATGACTCTTCTGCATAGCAAGCTGGTTACTCATAGCTACAGTGCTGTAGATATGACTCTCCTGCATAGAAATGAGCTAAAGAGGCAGCATAAACCAAAAGATCTGTGAAATATTCATCATCAGTAACAAACATAATTTTCCATGATAGGATATTAGCACAATGATTCCAATATAATACATATGTGCTGTTTTCTTTTTAAACAGATCAATATTGGGAAGTCAGTAATACTGAGCCAAGATGAATTCTAAATATAGATTGGAAGTGACAGTCTGTTTCGTAGCTGTCTTCATGGGTCCCGCAGGAGCTGACAGTTTCCTATAGGTCTAAAAGTAGAGAGAGGAGTTTTCTTCGGGTGATTTTCACTGGCTGATTTCTTCCATGCTGGCATTTGTGTTGTAAGTAAAATTTCATTCTCCAAGTTTTAATTTCCTTTTAGACTTGGTTGTTTTCCTTTTTCTGTGAAGAATTCTCAGGGTGTTCTCATAATAAGTTGCCACAACAACTTAAGGAGAAATTTAGAAGTTGAAAGGTTAAAGTACAGGACAGTAACTCCAAAACTCATAAAGTTTAGATTAGATTGTTGGGAAATTAATACTCCTGGTCAGTGACACCCATGTCTGTATCCTCTCCTGGTTGTTTGGCATGTCAATGGAAACAAGCAAGCAAAAGTAGGGTAGACTTCATGGAATTAATAATAATTATTTTTATCATCACTGCAGTTGCCTGCACAGTGAAGAAATCGGTTTTAAATAAGTAAGAGTGAAAGCAGAAATATAATATTAATGAATCAAAAGTACTCACTTTACAGCTCAAGTTGTTAAGCAGAGTCTTCCCTGAAGTTTCCTGAAGGTACTAATCAAAATACCCATGAGAGCAGCTGCTCTTGGGAAGCTAAAAATAACCAAGAGCTTCTGCACGAGGTGGTAACTTTCAGCACGCTGTTGAATCGCAGGGCTTTGTAATGCTTGCAGTTTGCTGGGGGGGCACTCGTGGGGGGGCAGCAGCACCAGTGCTGGTGGGGATGTGGCTTGCAGACCACATCCCCTGGGGTCACACCACATTCTAGGGGAAGGAGAGTGGACACAGCCACCTGTCCTGAAATCACTGCCTCACTCCTCAAAACCACTCGTCACACAAGGTAATCACTTCTATGCCAGATTTTTAACCTTTGATTCTGCAGCAACGATTCTGAACAGAGAGAAAAAAAAAATCTGTAATCTTTACTTGCACCCTGTTAAATAGAAATATAAAAGTACAGAGGTAGGCCCCTCAATCCCCACTATAAGGAAAATGAGCCCCCTTGCCAGGAGGAATTTAAGCACTTAGTCTTCTGACTTACTGAAACTCAATGAATATTTACTTGGCAAAAAGATGTATTTTAGAATAAGAGGGATGTTACCTGAAAGTGTTTTTTCTTCAATAATTGCAGAGCACCCTTTCAGTGACCAGTGTAGTCTAAGATGCCTGCTTAGACCATCTCAATTTCCTTATGGCCAGAATTGTAGTTTGCTTCTAGAACACACTTTTGGAGTCAGGATAGCATAAAGAAAACCAGAAGACTGTTAAGGAATAAAGTGTAATTCCTAGAGCCTGCTTTGGTATTACTTCTGTTCTATATACAATCTTCCTTCATAACTCTATTCATATAAACAATAATTCAATGAGTTCATGCACCCAGACTCTTCAGAGAAGCTGATTTTTTTGACTGGGCCTCATCCAATGCTTTTCTTAAATCAAGGAGTACCAGTCTGAAGAATAGGATTTGCCACCAGTCTTTAATTTGTCCAAAACTAGCATCTGTGTGGAGTAGAACCACATTAGAAGATTATTTTTTCTCCATGTTTCACAAATAACAACTTCAAAGTGATATTCTAAGGTGTGTAAGCAGGCCCATATTCTAGCTGCTTATCTTCTACATCTGTACCTGCTTTCCTTGCCTTATCTGAGAGAGCTGCCAGGAGCTGGAATGGGCTGCTTGGGGAGGTGGTGGAGCCATCATCCCTGGACATATTTAAAAACTACATAGATGAGGCACCTGAGGACATCAGGACATGCTCTAATGGGCATGGGGGTTTTTTTTGGTTTTTTGGGTTTTTTTGGGGTTTTTTTGTTTTTTTTTTTTTGTTTTTGTTTTGTTTTGGGGTTTTTTTGTTTGTTTTTTTGTTTTGTTTTGTTTATTTTGTTTGTTTGTTTTGGGATTTTGTTGGTTTTTGGTTTTTGGTTTTTTATGTGATGGGAAGGGGCATGTTGACAGTTGGAGAGTCTTTTCCAACCATGACAATTATGTGATTCTGTGATGTCTGAATTATTTGATGCTGAAAGCAGAGGCCCTGAGTGACATCCTTCCTGGTAGTAATCATCAAGGTCTATCTTTCATTTTGGCCAAGATATCACTCATCATTTTATCAAGTACTCAACAAATCAAAGGGGTTTTATAGCTAAATAACTAATGTTCAAATCAATGCTCAAGCTGGTCAAATAGGTTTTTTTTTCTCTTTTTTTTCACACACACACCTATGTGTAAGTATACACATGTGCATACACACAATGTAGAAATGAAATCTTATAATCACCAAAGATCCCGAAGAATAAACAGGTGCAATTTACCTTTGCCTTCAAGATATAGTAAGTGTGCTGGTTCCTTCAAACTCTTTTATTTTAAAGGCTGCTAAGGCTGCTCAGCATTTCCTCAGAAGAGGACATTATTACCAGTTATCTCCCATATCTGTGTTTTAATTTACTTTTCTAATTACTATTTCTTTTAGATACAATGGAGAGGCCTTCCTTGGAAATTAACCTTCCCAATACTCATGAAGAAGGAAAACTTTATGTAGTTGATTCCTTAAACAACCTAAACAAACTAAATGTTTGTCCAGATGAATCCCAACATGCACAAGGTGTGTACGATAGGTGATGCTTTGTGGTTTCCCACACAAAATGAGCCATCAAAGAAGAGTTGTGTGTGACATTTGAAAAGACACATGACCACATCGTGTTGCACTGACTTCAGCAGCCCAATAGGCCAATATATGTCAAGCTCTGTACTGAAAAACATAAGGAAAAGATTGAAAATGGCATAACTTATACAAATTAATAGTTTAGCTGCTCCTGCTGAGTATTTCTGTTAGCAGACACTTGAAAATCCTTGCATTAGGGATTCACAGTTAAGCCTGAACTTATCTTTCATTTTCACTGGGATCCATGAGGTGATCCCTTGCAGGATAATGTCTCTAGTAAGGGTCAATATACTCCTTCTACATGAATAGAATTGTGAGTCTTCACAAGCACTAAAATTCAGATTTGGCAATAGAAACACAGGAGAATTTTTGTTCATTCTTTTAAGACACATCTCCTCAGGACTTAAACCAGATGCCTGAAATATCCCGTGAGACTTTTATGCATTTAAATTTACAGACTCTTTACTTAGAGTTTCAGATACAGACTCTCACACTTGAATTGGTTTTATACAGCTTTTGTCTTTGATTTCTTATGGCAACAAGAATATTTTCACTGATTAATAACTACAGTCTATTTGAGTTCTTTATGTCCTGAAAACATCTTAAAGCCTGGAGTTCTTCAGCAGCATTCCACACAACAATATTTCAATCTGCTTTTATTTCCCTTACTAGAATGGCAAACTTGACTCAAGAAAAGCTATAGAACAACAGCTATGTTTAAATGAGTTTCAAATAGCCACAACTTAATCCTGCTTCTAGTTATAAGGCTTAAATATCTTTCCATTACTTCTGTTCCAGAGTTTTGTAACTTTTCTTAATGCAACTAACTGGAGTGGTAGTGGTTTCTATATTTAAGACAAAGGTGTTAGACATAAGCTACTTGATTTTCATATTTCTTGATATTGTCACTTCTACAAGTACAAAATGAGACAATGGGATAAATCAGTTTTAGTGCCAAAGAAACACTTTGCAGTGTGGCTCTCTTGCTTTCTTTCATAATTTTTTTTGGACAGTATTGTTTACTTTCCAGGTAAATAGACAGGGTTCTGTGGAATAATCACATGCATGCTCCTCCCTACATTTCAGCAGTAAATAAAAGTATCCTAGTATGTATTTTATGCATGAATTTGTAAAGTGCTTTGGCTTGTTCTAGGGTTATTCTTTTGTTTTTCTCTTGGAGATTCTGTAGATGTTTTGTCCTATCAGATAAATACAAAAAATTATTTTTTCACAGTCCTTAGCTGCCTTATTCAACAGTATAAAATTCTGCTTCTTCTGCCAGAAAATTTTTCAGCTTCTGATAAATATTAAAACCTTGCTACCTATCAGTAGCATAGCAGATGCCCAATTTGGTTTAAAAATTATTTTTTGAGAGTGTTGCAGTACACAGCCATCTTTTTGTTCAGTAGCTTAATGTGGCCT
Source organism: Heliangelus exortis (assembly GCF_036169615.1). Taxonomy (NCBI): domain Eukaryota; kingdom Metazoa; phylum Chordata; class Aves; order Apodiformes; family Trochilidae; genus Heliangelus; species Heliangelus exortis. The sequence goes on from NC_092422.1 coordinate 171,137,572, forward strand.
CTCATAATCAAACCCACTGGCAACCATTAAGCTATTTAAAATGTGTATACCTTTAAATTGCTTTGGTAGCAGCCACGCAGCAATTTCTTTATGGTTTTGCTGATCAAATGGCCCCACTGTTTGCAGCTTGGCAGGGATCTGTGTTCACTGATTCCTCACAGCACTGCAGCTGACACGTCGAGCCAGCTGAAATAGTAAGAAGCATTCATTAGGCAGAACAAGCACAGACCACTTTTGAGACCTCTATTGATAGCATAGTATTCTTGAGAAATAGCAGTAGCAGGCCCTCCCCATCATTATTCTGATTAGGAAGAAATATTGGTGCCAGCACCTAATATATGCTGCATTTGTCAAGAATGCTAAGGGGGAATAAAAATAAACCCCCAACCCCAAATACTAAATGTTACATCCTACCCATGGGCAGGGTCATGTTAAATACAATAAAGAAAAGTAGAGATATTCTGAGAGATCTCCTGCTAGCTCAGTGAATTGGTCAGCCCCAGGTTGGTTCATTATTAAAGTGCTGAATGGTATATGCAGCCTTTCTTCAGCTTTATCACTGCAGGCTCAGTTGCAAAGACCTCAGAGATTTCTGCCAGCTAAAACAAGAACATGATCTAGAAAGATATTTTTCACAGATTCACAGCCTACTCTCCCTTTCAGAATGGCAAGACAGCAACTACAGGAGGACAAACTACAGTAATTAGCATGTAATTTAATATGTATGAGATTGACACTGAAATGAAATTACAGTAGCTCCCTGCTCCCTCAAAAACATAAAACAAAACCCAAACCTTAGTATGTAGTTAAAATAATGTGCAAATTTGAGACTAACCAAGTCTGGCTCAAATATGATTTTTTTTTTTTTTATTCACATGCATTTCCTCGTGGTACTCACTTGACTTTCCTAGTTACCTTTAGGGCTCATTGCCACCTCTCTTTTGATGACAACTGTTTATGTGAGAGAAACTACTAACTTCCCCTAAATGCAACATATTCTTCAAAAAATAGTGAACTGGCTTGTTGTGTTCATTTTAGGGTAACATAGCAATTATTTGCCCTTTTCCCCCTCATTCTTCCTATGCCAGAAGGATGACATATGTAGCCCATGTGAGAGTCTAATCCATTTTTGAGAATTTGGGAGGGTATGCATTTCATTTTTTATTGGAATTAAACAAACAAAACCTAAAGAAGAGGAAGATTGAAAACATTTGTTTTAATATAAAAAATTAATATCTACATTCATCCTATACAGCATTGGATCTGAACTCAGATGCTTAATTTGGGAAATAAATAATTCTATCATCAAACTGAAAAAGCAGCAAATCTGGAGGATGAATGTGTAGGATGAATCTGTACCTAGGTTTTAAATATGAATTTTCTCTCTTCTTTCTTAAAAAGGTTGAGTCCATTCAGGTGCTTAGAAAGCTTTCTGATGAAAATTCCATTGCAACCTTTGTATATGTAAGACTGAGCTGTAAAAAAGTCAATATCAACAATAACAGAAACATTTTTGTTGAATATGTTCCAACAGCTATAACAGATGTATTAATTTTTATACTCCCAAATTCAAGCTGGGCTCATAAACTTTCTTTCTTCCCTTCTCATGCAATTTTCAAATGAAATAAATTTATTTCAAAGGAAATAAAATCTGTTGGCCAAAATTATGATGTATTTTACATCATTTCTTGGAGTCAGGAGTGTTTTGTCATGTTCATCCTAACCAGCCTTAACAAACTTTATCACTAAATGATTTGCCATCTCATCATAGATGAGGAAGAGAACACTGGTGGTGCTGGAGAAGACACAACAGGGAGCAATGGAAGAAACCAACGTTTGTTCTTCACCACCTTTATTGTTACTTTGATCATCAGTTTGGCACTTGTTTCATTCGTAATATTCTTAATAAGTAAGTAAAAAAAAGAGTGGTTCTTAAAAATGTAGGGACAATTGGAATAAGAACTTTGCTGAAATGTGTCGTGCTAGCTTGGGACATGCTCCTGCTCTATTTGCATGGTTAAAGGCTTTGCTTGGTTATGGGCAGTGGGTCTTGCTCCTGGGTGCAAAACCACAGGCTTCTACTCTGCACTAAAAGGCACAATTTTGTTCTTAGTTCAAACATTTTGTAAGCTTCAACAACTGTGAAGAACATAGCTCAGCAGGGTTATATGTGTCGCTAAAAATGGTGACTGAAAATTAAGTTAAATTTGAAAGATGACTGGATGGCAGTGAGATACTTTGGCAACGTGTCTTCCATTCCCTTCTGGATAAAACTCAGTATTGGTGTCATTCCATTGCAACTGGAATTACACCCAGCCTAACTCTTAAATCAAGCTACCTGAAGAAAAAAGTGAAAGTTGCCAGCGAAGTACTGACTAGAAATTGGTTTGGAACTAAGGAAATGACAAATTTAAGAAACAAAAAATCAGATAAGGTATATCAAATTTGGCACGTAGCATTGAGTCTGTAGATGTAATTACTGTTCTGCTTCAGCTGGGCTGGTTGGACTGGCTTAGCTAAACATGTGGCTACACTGACCCTGCTTTGTGGAGCTCTTCTATCTTGGGCTTTTCTGGACCAATGGTACCGAACAGTGGTGGTGAATTGTTTTAACTTACAAGTCCATTTTGAAAGAATTGGAATTAATGTGAAATCAAGATTTCTTTTACCCTATAGTAAGGAATATGCTTGAGCATAAAAAAATCCTCATTTTCCTTTCTGAACTGGAAATCCTAACCCTGGACTGAATTTGCCCACATGCACTTAAAGGACAGGCACCAGACAAGTGAAGAACACAAAGGAAATATTAAGTGGTATGATTGTAATATCCAAATAAAAATATCTCATACTTGAAATCCAGATTTATTTAATGGGGAGCTGCTAAAAGTACAACCCTGGCACAGAAAATTGAGTAATATACTCTTATAGGAGAAAATGGTGATGTAATAGTGAAACAGCTGCTTACAGGGATTAAAGGGGTTTGCTTGAGCTCAGGTTTGGTGGAGCCCTGTGGTTTTCAAAATCAATTTCCAGCAGTGTTTCAGATTACATAATCTGAAACTGTGTTTGCAATCCATAAACTTAGATTCATTTAGCATTGGCACTGTTAGACTTAACCTTCAAAACCCATGGGTAAATTTAGTTAACTGCAGAAGGACAAAATAAAAATAGCTCCAGAAATATACATGACATATACTGCATATTGGTTTTCCAGAGGAAACTAGCTTCCAAATGCCAATATTTGCAAAAATTTTCCATTAATCTAAATGCTTTAAGAAATCCAGTGATGTTGCTGTAGTCTGCTGTGTTTTGTAGTAAGTGCACTTTTAAAAAAATACAGGTGCTTACTGCCCAGAAATAGGGTCTTGGACCCCTAAATAAGACATTTTCCTATGGACACTAATGTCATGGGTGCACTCCTAGAAACTGCAAAATTAGCCTCAGCCATCTTTGATATTATCATACTGCACTGAACTGAATAAAACAGAAAATAAGCAATTGAAGAAAGTAGTAAGTAGGTCACTCCTCCAGATGCATCACTTCGTATCATTAGGTTCTGCAGTTGTTTCCACAATTAATATTTTTACTCATGATAATTCCCTACAAACTCCCACAGGAATGCAAAAGAGGGTAGTGATGCTCTTGACTTAAATGTTGCAAACTTAATGCAGTACAATTTCCTTTTCAAGTTCAAACTAGAAACAAGATGGACCAAATATCAAGCAGACTAACATATGAAAAGAAGAACATAGAAGAGCTTAAGAAAATGAACAATATGATATTAAAGCATCTTCGTCAACCAGGAATTAAGGAAAAGGGGAAATACCTCTTCACACAGCCTCCTGATCTTCATGAGAACCTCTTTACCCGTGCTGAGCTGAAAACCCCTGGAGAATAGACCTTCTTTGGAAAGAAATTCAGCTTATTGATGCACTTATGTTCTCACATATGGCACACAGGTTATGTAAACATTCTGATATGGTCACAGGAGCACTGGAAAATCCAGCTGAATGAAGGATATTAGAAAATGATATTTTATCCTGTTTTGTGTATATAGATTTTGAAAACTAAGCCCATATGATTTACAGTAAACAATGGATTGTCAGCAATTTTGGGCAAGAGTTTCAGATTCTCTGTGCATTGTAAGTTGCAGGGCTAAGGGCTTACTTTTACTTTAAATGTAAGTGAATGATCACAGAAAATAGTGATTTCTATTCACATGATTCCAGCATGACCTTGTTCACTTAGTCATTGTCCTGTTTCTTTGGAACAAGTTTTGTGCTTGCTTCTGTATAATTTTTACTTAAAGATAACTTCAGATTCCATAACTTATAAATAAATCCAGTTCTACCATGGAGCTTGTTGGTTTTCCTTTCTGTGCATCTAAACAGACTGACTTATTACTCCTTTTGTGAAAAAGCAAACTTGAATGAAAGCAAACCCTTTCATTGCATGCTATATTCAGCCCAGATTTGTACTGACTGGAAGTGAGTGTCTTATTGTCTTTCATGGCAAGTGGGTTTAAAGGACTCAGTCTGGTAATACCCATCTCATAGCAATTCTAGTACATTTTACTCAGTATTTGCTTGCAGTTTTTGGCTGAAGGCCAAGTGTTTTTATAAAGTGATGTGGGGAAAATACTATATGTTCTTGTACTCTTCCCTATGGTTGCTGTTAGCTACTATCAGAGAAGGGCCAGGTGAAATCTGGGCTGAACCTTTCATGTTTTTAAAATGGAGCAGAAGCTGACACCTCCTCACTCTGACCTCACACATTTGTGGACACTGACACCTGAAAGTGTGATCACTTTGATAAGGGACTGGTGGGAAGCTTCATAATTTTAGAATTCAAAAGCTTCCACTCGTACATACATTAAGAGGCCACTGTCATTATCAGGCAATAAACTGGCTACTCTCATCTCTTTCTCATCAAACACTTTCTTACCTCTACTGGACAATTTTACAGAAAAGTAATCAAAGCTGAAGACTTGCATTGCAGTCTTCTTTTCCAGAATGAATGATAGTCCTTGCTGTTATGACTACTTCATTTTTTACAGCAGAGAGAAGAACTAGATCCAGGAATCTTTCTTGGTATTGTTCTACTCGGTTTTGCCCACCAATTCTATTCCTGCTATTAGGAGTGCTTTGTTTTATGTCTGCGTTTCACATCACCTTCTTTCTACTACTTGATTTTTCTTTTCCTGATATATTACTGTCAAGTCATTCACATGAAAACTGTCTTAAGAGTTTATTACTCCTGCTGCTAACTCCCAGATGCTGTTATAATCATCTCCTCTGGACATCACATGTAGTTATTTAAAAGATGACCTTAATATATAACAGAGAATGATAAAATTAAGCATAGGATAAGTTCTAAGGAAAGGAACCCTAAAAGCACAATCCAAATATCTTTCTGTAAATGCTGTTAAATAATGAAGGAAAAAAGTATCATAAAAACATGCCACTTGCAATGTAGTTTCTCTATTCTTCTCTGAGCTATCAGTTGCTTTCTAGTGACAGAATTCTCATCTCTCCCACTCATCTTGTAGCTACGGTAGCTGCTTTCAAGCTCCTGTCTTGCACTGACACACATCCCTACTTCTTAGCCAGGGACAGACAACCCCAGTATTTGGCACTCTGTGCATCTTAAGCACATGGATTTGTCACATCCCTTGTTGCAATTGCAGCTATCAGAGCAGTCTGTGATCCTCTAAAAACAAATAGTCAATAGACTTTTTCTGACAGGAGGCTGTAAATAAAATCTGGGCTACAGCAACAGGCCCCAAATAAATGGAAGCTTCCTTATCTAGCTGATCTTGTCCTCTGTTACTGTTAATCTAATTATTCAATCAGTATTCATAATAAATCCACTGTTTCTGTCCCTATTCTTGATTAGAAGCTTTGTGAGGAGTTTTTACTCCAGGCTTTGATCCTGCAAGGTGCTAAATGCCCTCAGCTGCCACAGATTTATGGCCACCTGGGGCATAGCAAAGTGCAGGTGTGCTCAGTATCACGTGGGGCTGAGGCCCTGAATCATCCTTTTTACATTCAATTATTTCTTCCCTGGCCCCAATCAATGCTTAAGATCAGTGACTCAGAAAGTGTAAAGGCCTGAGGAACTCCTTTGGCCCATCCTCTGAGCACTGCTGAAACTCATCTGGTGTTGGAGCCATTTGTGTACAAGGGAGACACGGGACAGCACTGCCCAGGGCTGCTTATGGCTTCTCAGCTCAGATCACCAATATCCATTCAGAGTTAGAATGGCTTTCCTTGAGAGCAGAGCAAAGGTTGAGAGGGCTGCCCGGGCAGCTGAGTGCCACAACCACTCCACAACCCTTTCTGGGGTACCCCCCTACACAGATTCAAGTCACATCTACCTCAGTGGAACATTTCTGTATAATCTACTGACAGCAAAAGAGTCTCAAACAAACCAATACTTGACTCTTAAAATTTTCTACATACTTGACCCTGAAGTGAATTTCAGTTTATTCCAGAGCTCCATAATATTTATCTTGAATAAACAGCTAAGTGACTAGTAAACTCCTAGCTCCAGCTCTATAACTACTGGGCTGTGTGTGGATATTACAATGTCTCCTCTAGAAATTGGTAAGATTTCTATTCTTGCATAACTGCACATCTCAGGACCCTTTGCAATGCCTTGTATTACAGGAAAGAAGAGAAGAAAGGTTAATTGCCAGTCTTCTGTTGTCTTCTTGGTTTCTTACAGTAGTCACAGTCATTCTCCTCAGCCTCCTCATTCTCCTCCTGCTTCTTTCCTTTTTCTCTGATTTGCAGGCTATAGAGGTATCTATCAACAGTCATTTGCTTTTCACTATTTCTCTGAGACCACTGTAAAAAAAAACTATATGCAAATGGTTCAGATGTAACAACATGCCATTCATACTCTCTCAACAGCTGTAACTCCTATCATTACTGAAATAACAACCTGACTTCAGAAAATCTTCTGCTGAATAAATTGGGACAATATTAGAGAGGTGCAAATAAGCAAAGAGAAACACTTAAAAGATTTAATTGAGAAGCTAACTTCAGCTTCAGCCAAAGACATCATGGTGCCAGTCTGCCAGTCCTAGAAGTGTTGGCTGAATCTTTAGTTCATTAAGTAATACCAGTAAACAAAACACTTTTTTCTCCCTAGTAAGCTTGCTGAGAAATTCACTCCTTTGTTCCAGATATTCACAGGAGTCCATGTTCTTGCTAACCCAAGACCCACCAGACTGGATCTGACCATGTGAAACTACACGTGGAGAGACTACAGAGTAATAAATAATGGAAGGTCAGAGAGTGCTGGCATTTTCTTGCCTTTCTTGGGGTCATTTTATCAGAATATCAGTTTGTACTCAGTCTTATGCTCCTCTAGAGGGAAACAGCTCAATATCTATGAGCAGCATGTAAGAACTCAGAACAAAACATTCTTTATAGAGCCCTGTCTCTGAAGCAGGCAGAGGTTAGGTAAATCCAGACAGTGGGCTTCTTCAGTTGGAAATGATGCACAGTGAGTAAAGGGAGGTTTTGAGAGGCAATCAAATCCAACTCTTTGCCTGACAACAAATGCTTGTCCATTCACACAGTAAAATATTTAAATGATGGAGCTTCCACAATCATAGACTCATAGAATTGGCTGGGTTGGAAGGGACCTCAGAGATCATCAAGTCCAACCCTTGATCCACTACCGCTGCAGTTACCAGACCATGGCACTGAGTGCCACATCCAGTCTCTTTTTAAATATCTCCAGGGACAGAGAATCCACCACTTCCCGGGGCAGCCCATTCCAATGCCTGATCACCCTCTCGGTAAAGAAATTCTTCCTAATGTCCAACCTAAACCTCCCCCGGCACAACTTGAGACCGTGCCCTTTTGTCTTGCTGAGAGTTGCCTGGGAAAAAAGACCAACCCCCACCTGGCTACAACCTCCTTTCAGGGAGTTGTAGAGAGTGATGAGGTCTCCTCTGAGCCTCCTCTTCTCCAGGCTGAACAGCCCCAGCTCCCTCAGCCTCTCCTCATAGGATCTGTGCTTGAGTCCTTTCACCAGCCCAGTTGCCTCCTTTGGACCTGCTCCAGGACCTCAATATCCTTCCTGAACTGAGGGGCCCAGAACTGGACACAGGACTCGAGCTGTGGCCTCCCCAGCGCTGAGTACAGGGGCAGAATCACTTCCTTGGACCTGCTGGCCACACTGTTCCTGATCCAGGCCAGGATGCCATTGGCCTTCTTGGCTACCTGGGCACACTGTTGGCTCATGTTCAGCTTCCTGTCAATCCAGACTCCCAGGTCCCTTTCTGCCTGGCTGCTCTCCAACCACTCTGTGCCCAGCCTGGAGCTCCCCATGGGGTTGTTGTGGCCAAAGTGAAGGACCCGGCACTTGGCCTTGTTGAAGCTCATCCCGTTAGAATCAGCCCAACTCTCCAGTCTGTCCTCTTCTAATGCTTAACTAACCACATGGCTAATTTTTTTCTTGAAGTCTAAATGATTTTTTCACTCTTGAAATTTAAGCCTATTGTTACCTTTCAATTTTCCAGTTATTTTATTTTACACTAGCTCTGCAATGCAATTGTACCCTTAGGAAAGATTTTTTTACCCATCGAGATACTTGGAATTTTAATACATTTATCCTTAATCCAGTTCACGTGCATAGTTCACTGGTAATAATACAATGCCAGTCACAGGTGAAAAGCAGTAATGATGTGTGCCCTCTGAATTTGGAAAAAGAGAAGAGAAAATTCTATGAGTGGAAAAAGGATTGTCACAAGTTCTGTTAGACCACATTCTCTCAAAGGTGATGTGCTGTGTGTTTCACATAATCCAAACTGTTCAGGAACACTAAATGTGGTGTCAAGGCATTTGCAAAATGAGCAGAGTGGAACAATGTTGAACAAAGCAGGAGGAGTATTGCCAGAACCAGAATTATCTGAAAAACAAAATGACATTTCATGGGGTTTTGAAGTCTTTGAAGATACAGTATTTAATTTCATTCTATAAAAATAGAATCTTGTAAAATGACACATTGTATCACCTCTAAATACACATTCTCAGATCCAAAATTCAAAGTTCTCCTATTAATATCACCTGTCTCAATAGAGTTTTGACAAAAAAATGCAACCGGTTCCAGTTAGAACTCTGATTAAGCAACATCTAGATAAAACAAATGCCAAATAAAAATTAAAAATTGGATTTACGTTTTGACTTGTAATGTGAAATCATCTGCCTGAAAAGATGCTTTACTTGATCTTCTTAGATGCTGCTATTATAATTTGTCTGTGAAGATGTTGACTAATGAAAATCAGATCCAAACCTTAGATTGCAGCCCAGTGCTACTGGGATTAAAGGAACTGTTCTCTTCAATTAAGAAAAATCACATTTGGTCCACTACATGTAACTCTTCTTTTTTTTTCCTGACAGCTTAACAAGACTACTGAGATTTAGATCAAAGGACAGATGGGATGAATGTACTGTCACTTCCTCTGGGATACGTAAGAAATAGTAACACTATGCCCAAGAATTTGGTCTTATTTGTGAAGCAGATTAATCTTAAAATTCAAGAAAAGGCTTTTATAGACTCTGCTTCCCAACCTTTCTCTGGTTTCTGAGCCACACTTCAGCAATTGAAATGCTGTCCATAATTCACTGATCAACTCTCAAACCCCTTGAATGGTAATGAGAACTTTCCAGTAGAAACAGTCACAGCACAGTGATGCTGCTAATTTATCACTGTGAGGCGAACTGCATTACACACAAAGGTGAAAGGACAACTTAAAAATTGATTGCCTGCCAATTAAAAAATCTATTAATAATTACAGGTTTGATTTTCAGGTTCTGGAGTGCTCATTTAATCTTAATATCTTCTTCATCACATAACTGGCTTTGGAAAATGCAGCTTGTCTATAAGGTGACAATAAATTTTGAAATTCACAGACACCTTTTGCTCCTCAGCAAAAGCTTGTGGTTAACTCATCATCCACTAGTGCTTTAATTTTTTTCTGAGATGAGCTTGAAGCATTTTCTTCAGAAGATCTCTCCCCATGTGCTCAAAATCATATGGATAGATATGTAGGTGGTAAAACCAATATTTTTATTAATTTTTCAACTGATGGTGTGACATGGACTCTATTTTTTTTTGTGTGTGTATTAGTGACTGACTGACTTTGTATCCTGGAGCAAGCTTAGATAATGGAGGAAAAGTATGCTCCCTGTAAAACAGTAGTAAGAAAAACAGAATTTAATGATAAAATTTTAATGGAATTCCAGTTGAAGTATGCTTTTTTAAAAAAAAAACCAAACCTAAAAAGGCAACCACCCTATTGTGGATCTGAGGAAAGCTCCCTTAGAAGTGCTTCTTGTAGATGCTCACCTGTAAGATTTTGTTCAGCTTGGTTTGCCTGAGCTGCTACTTCGATCAGAAACAGCTCTTGTGTTGCACTTGTTGTTTGACGCAGATATTGTAAGCGGATGCAGTCAAGTGACTAAAAAAGAGCTCCCAGCATTTAGGAGAAGTTTTAAACTGTGTTCAGCTTCACAAAACAGCCCACAGCATCAGGAGAATCCTGAGCTATCGGCTGTTGGGTCAGGGTCAGGTGGCCAAAATGCAGAGGGAGTGAATGAAAGCTGCCTGGCTGATTCAGCACCTATAAATAAATACTGAGTGACCCACTGAGGACCTCCTCGAGGAACCGTTGTCATAAGACATCAAGATAAGACCTAAAAGAGGAAGCATCCCACAAGAACATTCCACCTCCAGCCTTAGCCGGTGCTTTCAGGTCCGTATTCGAGGACCTCAGCTGAGGGAAGGGAAACCACGGGTCTGTTTGGACTTTTCGTGTCAGGAAAACATGTCCCCTTCCTATTTCTACGTTCAGAGTGCCCGACCAGGCCCTGTGGAGGAATTCTTTGTTGCCAACACCAGAATCCGTCACGCACTAAAACTTGCTTCTGCAGTAATGAAAACCCACAGGCCGCGACAACCCGGCTGGAGTCAACCAGAAGGCGGATGTTACCGCAGCTTGGTTTCCAGAGGCTGCGTGCCCAGCACCCCCTCCTCATCTCTCACACGGCGCTGCTGACCCCGCACCCCGCACCCCGCCCGGGCCCCCCCGGGGTGAGGCCGCCCCACGGCTCCGCTGCGGCTGAGGGTGACCCCTGGTGGCCGCCGGGCCCCATGCAGCCGGGGACCCCCCCCGGGGGAAGGGAACGGAGGAGGAGGAGGAGAATGAGGAGGAAGAAGAGGGTCTCCGGCACCGCCCCGGCAGGCGTGGTGCGACTCGAAAGAGCGGGAGGGGAGGTGCGGGGGACGGGCGTGTCTGCGGCAGAATGATCCGGGTTCGGAGTGGAGCTGGCGGGAGGGCAGGGGCACGGGTGGGGGGGTGTCGGGGGTGAAGGTGAGGAGCCTCGCTGCGCCGAATCCTGAAGGACACTGCTGCGCAGGCTGTCAGAAAAGAGCCTGATTTTCTTCAGTGATTCTTTTTTTTTTTTCTTTTTTTTTTTTTTTCTCTTTTTCTCTTCTCAGGGGCAGCGGTAATGCCTTTTTAATGAGTTTCTACTTGCTATTTTGATGGAAATGGTTGAGTTGGTTGCTTGCCAGGCTCACATATGGAGAAAGAGCAAGGAAGTTTGGCAGAAGTGCAGCTGATCAAAAACATTAACTTAAAAAATGAGAGAAATGTGAATGGAACAGTGAAAAATTAGTATTTGCAGCCCAGTCACTACTGACTCTATTATCCTGGATCTGGAAAGCTACTTTGCCTTGCACTACAACAGTACATCCAGGGGCTCCTGATAAAATGAAGTCTAAAAGGAATTCACATGCCCCGTGTCTCAGCCTTCCCCTTCTGCCCTCCTCCCCCTCCCTGGGGAGAGCAGGAAAAGCCAGAGAGGCCTCTGCTGGAAGACAGAGATGGACAGGGTGGTGATGTCTGACAAATCAGCCACAGAAAACGTGGACCTCACAAAGATCTGCTTGCCAATGTAGGGCAGAGCTGGGGTTAAGTGGAGTCTGTTGTGAGCATTCCTGGGAAAGGCCCTGCAGACCTGGGAAATGCAGCCCCTGCCTGGGGGCAAATGAGGCATCAAGCCCTGTTTTCTGCACTTGGCATTTGCCAGGCCTGGGAGCTGCTGTAGCATCTTCTGAGTGGTGGTTAACATGGATTTCACTAGTCTGTTCAGCATCACTTTTTCTTCCTTCAACTCTGTAATAAAACGACATTTTGCCAGCTACTAGAAGGGCCATTCATACACTGATGGAGAACTTACTGCTAAGCCTATTAGAAAATTCTTGGCATGGAGGCACACATTGAAGTCACTACTTTGAGAAGGGTTAGGTGTATACATTGATTTAGGGGAGATGCAGGTCTTCTTGGAAGTTATTAAAATGCAAGGGACAATTTTCAATCCATGATCTATCCACTCATTTTGTGATGGAGATTTTCTTCTGCCTCTTAAAGAACCTTCCCAAATAATGTACCAGCAGGGCTGGTAAAGATGAAGCCATTTCTTTTAAAAAAAAAAGTCCTCCATTATCTACATTTCCCTTTCCACAAGAACCTGGGATTTGTAGTTTGAACTTCTGTAATCCTACACAAGTAGCTATACTAGTTGTCCCAGTGTGATGTTATCATGCAGTATCTGCCAAAGTAACCAGGAAACTCCTCTTTCTGCCCCTGCTAAGAGCATTTAAATACTACATTTAATACTGTAGTTAAATACTGGGTCTGCTCATCACTGAGACACTGCAGCCTGCTCTGTATATAGATTTCTTTTGAGGGGACCTCTGGTCTGAGGTTGGTCCTCCCAGGATAGCTGCTACCTGACTAGTTTCTCTGTGCTGAGTGATTGTAACATGCTGCAGCTTAAGACATTTCAAGACAAACTCTTGTTTCCTTAAAGCACTTGTTCGGGTATATAAGGATTTTTAATATCCATCTTGGCAGAAAATGAAGCATCTTATTTGCCAACAATTTGTTGTATAGCTAAGTTCTAGTTTTTGGCAAGGTTTCAGAAAAAGCTATAGGGTTTCTCATTTCTAATTAATTTGCCTCTTTGGGGAATTCTTTTATAAATATCACAAACTATATGTCTCACCTGCTGTTAATTTATTGCTAGCTACTCATGCACTCTATTTTCTTGTTCTTGCTGCAAATCCATAAACTTCATATGAAATTCCTGACTACTGATAGGTTTACTTTCCTTTCTCAAAACCTTTCCATGTAAATGGTACAACTTTAACAAGTGGCACTGAGAGTTATGTATAAATTCCCTGTTAATTTAGAACTACAGCCCTCACCTGGGAAATAGGAAGCAACAGCTAAAATCTCCTGAAGCCTGCCATGGTAACTGAGAAACTGTCTGAAACATTAGAAGGGAGAAGGGACATTAACACTGCTATTGCCTTTTCTATCCTGTGTAGGTCATGATTCATCAGATGTGCTCAAAAAAAAAAAAAAAAAGAAAAAAAAAAAAAAAGAGCAGATTGGGCACCGGAGGGGAGACATGCAAACAGCTCATTTCTGAATCCTGGCAGATCATAGCTATGAACTAGATGCCAACTGATCAGCATTGCCAGGAGAGGGTATTTGGATGTTCAGGGAAATTTTCTGCTGCAAGGATGTCTCTTCATGCTTCCAATGTTACATGGTAAATTGGATGGAGTGTTGAAGGTCTCAGTTTTGAGCACAGATGAATGAAGTGGCAGCTGGAAAAAAAGGTGCTGGAAAAAAGCTGTTTCCTGGAACCCAGTCCAAAGGATTAGGAAGATAACAAAACAGGAGGAGGACCATTCAGGATCTCGGTGACACTTAATTCCAGTAACTCCTAAAAGTGACTGTCATGATGACAGCCTTTTGTAAATCTACACCTTAATCTCCCTGGAGTTCACATCTCCAGGTGTGAACTGGAGAGAGTAGCATTTGCCTAATTCAGAGAAGCATTTCAAGGCATCTAATGATAACCAGATAATGGTACTTTTTTTTATTTTTTTTTTTTTTTTTTTCCAGGGAAAAACAAAGAATTCTTACTGGGTTCGACAGGCATAGGATTTTCCTCAGTGTCAGCATTCCACGTGGACTATATCAAAGGTGTGCTTCCTTGCCATGTTGGTCTTTCCTCTGTCACACTTAGAGCTGGATCTGAAAAGATGTTTCTTGTTGTGCCAAAGGAGGCATGACAAGGAGGAAAGGAGAGGATGCTCTGCAGGTGTGGCGGGAAAGTCTCAATGAAGAAGTAACAATGGCACCACTTGCTGAAGAAGTAACAATGGCACCACTTGCATTTGCCTTTCTTTGAAGTTCTCCTTTCTGGAAGTTTCTCCCTGACTTGATTTGGCATTTCAGTCCCTTTCAATCTTGGCACCCAAAGTGCAGAGCATCCTGACACAGGATGAACAGATACGGTGGGCTTTGGCATAGTTTGCACTGGAACACACACTTGAATGGAGATCAAGGCTTCTCACAAAGCAGATGGGCTGGAGGTAAACAAGAGATGTTCATTGGCAGATCTTGCTCCATTTTTTAAGCTTTTCAATTTTCCTTTCACATCACAAATCACTGAATTAAAAAAAAAAAACACAAAACCCACGCAGACATACAGTTCCTGTACATTGAGACATATGGTTTGTGGAATTTGTAACCTTCTGCAACCTTCAAGGGGAGCTGTGTACACCTGGGTGCATTTACCAGAGCATGGAAAAAAGACAGCATCTTCAGTAATGAGAGCTGGCAAAAGGGAGCTTGCAATGGGGAGGTTTAAAACAGACTCCAGGGACAAATCTGAACGAAGCTTTTCAGGAGACAATACAGACTTTTTCCACTAGGTGGTAGAAATCTGCCACCATCCAGAGCTTTTTTTTTTTTTTTTTTTTTTTTTTTTTAAAAAAACAACCACCAAAACCAGGAAAAAACCCACATAATTATGAAGGGCAGACTGAATTAAGATAGCAAATAGCTGTAATAGCAGCTTACGATATATCGATTAAAATGAGTTCTCTGGCTGTCGAAGAGACAATCACAGAAAATTATTTTTAATGCTATCCCTGACACAAAGGCAAAAATGTCAGTTAGAGAGGTTTTCTGATGTTTTAGAAGAGGAAATGAAAGGATAATTTAATCTAAATGAATTCTCTCATCCTCTACAGAAGGACTGTCATCTGTAATTTCAGACCATAGGAACTCAGGAAACAAATCTCTCATGCATTTATTTATCTTCAACTGCCAAAACGAATTTTTAAAATTAGTAATTTTAATTAACACATTTCCTAGATCTCCCACAGCCTCAAAACTCACTGCCATGCAAGCACTGTTTCTAAAGGTGTCCTCGTGGCGGCAGCAAAACGATCAATTATTTAGCAACAGATTTGGAAATGGTACAATTTTCTGTTGTTCTTGTCATAATTCATGGCTGGAAGAGCAGAGACAAAGAATATGCCCTGATGCTAACATCACAGAAGGAACAAAAAAATTGCAAAGTCACTTGCTGCTTCTAATACAGCATCAAACAACTGCTGAGGACTGTATTACACCTTTCTTCCTTCAAAGCCACTCTCATGACATTACTGATGTAGGATTCATGTTTTAAGATAAAGGCAACTACCATGGACACATGTTTCAAAGATACTGAGGACCACCTGGTCTTTTCACTGAAATTCATGGTTGTTATCTCTGGCAATTCACATGTGCCATAGAATGGAGTCATCAACACACCATCATTTTGGAAAGGAAAGGAAAGGAAAAAGGAAAGAAAAGGAGAGGAAAAAGGAAAGGAAAGGAAAGGAAAGGAAAGGAAAGGAAAGGAAAGGAAAGGAAAGGAAAGGAAAGGAAAGGGGGAAGGGAGGGAGGAAGGGAGGGAGGAAGGGAGGGAGGGAGGGAGGAAGGGAGGGAGGGAGAGAGGGAGGGAGGGAGGAAGGAAAGGAAGGAAGGAAGGAAGGAAGGAAGGAAGGAAGGAAGGAAGGAAGGAAGGAAGGAAGGAAGGAAGGAAGGAAGGAAGGAAGGAAGGAAGGAAGGAAGGAAGGAAGGAAGGAAGGAAGGAAGGAAGGAAGGAAGGAAGGAAGGAAGGAAGGAAGGAAGGAAGGAAGGAAGGAAGGAAGGAAGGAAGGAAGGAAGGAAGGAAGGAAGGAAAGGAGGGAGGAAGGAAGGAAGGAAGGAAGGAAGGAAGGAAGGAAGGAAGGAAGGAAGGAAGGAAGGAAGGAAGGAAGGAAGGAAGGAAGGAAGGAAGGAAGGAAGGAAGGAAGGAAGGAAGGAAGGAAGGAAGGAAGGAAGGAAGGAAGGAAAGGAGGGAGGAAGGAAGGAAGGAAGGAAGGAAGGAAGGAAGGAAGGAAGGAAGGAAGGAAGGAAGGAAGGAAGGAAGGAAGGAAGGAAGGAAGGAAGGAAGGAAGGAAGGAAGGAAGGAAGGAAGGAAGGAAGGAAGTTTGAAGAACCTCTAATTTCAATTGTGAGCTTGTCCCTTACTTGCTGAACAGGATACAATAAATAATGTTCTTGTTAATGTCATTCTGAAAATTCTGGTTTCTCCTCCTGTTCCATTTTATCAGACCCTTATTGCAAATATCCGATTTCATGAATTATAGCCAATCTTAAATCTTGTGTCCTGCAAGAATATTGGGTGGGAATGCAGCCCTAAAGTGCTTCTACCTGGCTCAATCATGTATCTTGAGTTCTCCCCATCACACAGAAATCTTTCTTCATTTGTGCATAGACAGACCTCGGTCTTGCTGTTGAATTTGTTGATTTCTTCTTGGCATCTGTTGAAAAAGTGTCTTGTAGTAGGGTTAAAAGGCTGAATTTGTCAGATGACTGGAATGAGTCTTCAGGTGATGAGTTGCAGCAATTCTGTGCTCTTCTGGTCTTGTCAATGAGAGTCACAGAAACTCTATTTGCATCCTTCATGTCATTGCCAGGAAATATGTTCTTGCCATCTGATGGCTCTCCTTGGCCTGTCTAGCCTCTGAGAAACCTACACGTGGCATGGGTACCCCACTGATCTGCACTATTGCTGTGATACTTTCTGCCAATGACATCTTGCATTCCTAAGTATGGTGGACGAAGTTTCCCCTGCCATCTTCAGAAATATGTCTGCACTGTTCCCCCTCATATGCTTCTCTCCTTTCCTCTCCAAATCAGACACCAGTTTCTGACTGCCATTATGCAGTGATGTCAGAAGCAGGGATGCTGTGCAGAGCTAGGCTGTATCCATCCCCAGGAACCTTGATGCCAGAGAGTGGCAGCCCTGCTGGCCAGACAGAAATTTTTATTTGAACACTATTATTGCCTGGGTTCTTGGACTTAGTTATGGCAGTATCACTCTTCTTTCTGCTGCTTCTCTTCTATTTTGTCCAGTCAGGGATTGGGTTTGGATCAATCTTAGGTAAATATCTTGGCTAAAATACAGTATCTGTTACATTTGTCATTTCCAAAACGTCAAAACATTTCTCTTCCTCCTTTTGCACTCTTCTATGCATGTATCACATTCAGTTAAAATTTACCTTCAGTGTTGCTGTTGGTAGGATGAATGGTGACTGAAAGTAGTCTAATGACAAGCTTGCCTCTGCATCTGTACTCAGTAGGATGGAGTGGGGATGCTGTGTGTGACCTACAGTGCTAATGGGTCATTTTATCTCTGCTGCACCTCTGCCTTCAGAGACATATGCACAGAAAACAGCCACCAACAATCTGTATCCTCCTTCATCCCATAAACACATGCTCATGCTGTGCAGTGGAGTGAGAGCTGTGAAGTTTCTAGCTGGCTGGATAATTAAAAATATGCATAACAAATGCTAGAAATAGTAGGATTTCTTTATGTATATATGCGTACACATATGTATAAAAATATTTTTTTCTTTATGAAGGCCATTTTCTTGCCTTTATGATGCTTAGTGGACTATGAAATTAAGCTGTACTGTGTAGTTAATGTGGTCAGGTACTGTCAGGAGAATTTTGGAAACTAAATTCATAGTCAAGTGGAAAACAAAACACATTAGCACTTTTCTAGACCATGAACTCCAGCACCAGTTGTGGTAATCAGAAGAGAGCTTGTTCAGTCCTGACTAACAGCCCTTCTCAACAGCTTTCATTTTCCTGGAAAAAGTGATTGGGGCAGGAAACCTGGTTACACTTTCCTCTGGCCTGATTTCCAAAAAATAATGGAGCATACATTGGTTATTCTGAAATCAGTGGAAAATGCTCTTCCATGAATTAGCCATTCATGTACTTGGGTTACTACTGAAGTTCATTCACTTTTTCTGGATTTTTTTTGACATGGATATTTATTTGCTGCTCAGGTGAAATTTAACCAAATGTGTATATTGGCTACATGCACGTTACAGTAGGAAGTCCAGATGAGAACTGAAATGCAGAGCTGCTGTGATAAGTGACAGAAAATCTCAAGTTAGCCATCAATACTTAGAGAATAAAGCCATAACTTGATTAGTTTTCTCCTATTATGTTTGCAAAGGGCCAGGCAATGGACTATGAATATGTTCATTTTCCTGGGTTCTTTTTATAGACCACTGATAACCACAGCAAATAATATTGTGGTGGAAATGTTAATAAAGGATGTGGTTACTCACTTTTTATTTGATTTCTGGAGTGTCACTCAAAAATATAAGCTTTTTGAAGAACTGAAGGCAGCCTCTTTTTTTGTCCTGCCTAAATATAAGGAGTTGAAGCTCTGTATTCCACAGATACTCTCTAATAGCTTCCAGAAATCCATTATTCATTAAATGTTACACCTAATTTTAGGGCCCTCATTTTGCAGCGTTATCCTTTACCCTCAAAAATGTAGTATCACTTACATAAAGGTTATTTTAGAGATTTCTATTACAGAGAATCACAGTTGCAATCCAATTTCTTCTCCGTGCACAAACTTCCAGCTAGGACAATATTATTAAAATGCAGAAGTTATGATACTTCTCCTCAACTTTATTTGCCTTTTAATGGTCCTGGTAAAGTAGTGCTTCAATTGCAGATGCTTCCTATTATGAAAATGGAATATATCAACACTAAACTGTCTTGACTCAGATGGTTTGCAGCAGCATCTATCTCAGATTGTAGTGCTCACCCAAGGCAGTGAGAAGCACAGGAGCCACCTGTGCTGGATGGTGTTCTGCAGCAGCAACCTTCCTCTCAGGACCCACACTACATAATTTTAATCTAGGGTTCACACAGCTCTACAAATCAGGCATTTGGCTGCAGAAGAGACAAGCTTCATAGTCCATGGTATGTACTGCCACATTGTGATTGTGACCTCAGGGTTCAGGACAAACTCAGTTCCAAATCATGGCATTGCACCTACTGATTTATTTTGTAAATCAGTAACCATATGTGAAAACATTTTACAACCTTTATGGTATAAATTCTCTGTGAAGTCTAATGTAGGATTACTCAGCACTTGTTTGACCACATTTAGATACCATGTCTAGTGTTGGGCCCCCAGTACAAGAACCCTGATCAAGTAGCATTTAGATACCATGTCTAGTGTTGGGCCCCCAGTACAAGAACCCTGATCAAGTAGCATGAATTCAGCAGGAGGCCAGCAGGACACTCAGTAGCAGGAGCATCTGGTCTGTGAGGAGGAGCCAGGGGAAGGGGGATTCCTCAGTCTGGAGGAGAGATGGCTTTGGGGGCACCTAACAGCATCCTGCCAGTACCTGAGGGGGAGGTGTCAAGAAAGTGGAGGCAAAGTCTTCAAAGCAGTGCATGGCAGGAGGATGAAAGACAAGGAACATAAACTGAAACAAGAGAGGTTCTGACTGGTAAAAAGAAGAGAAGTCAGGCACTGGAACAGACTGCTTTAGAAGTTGCTGTGCTATCTCAGCCATGGAGCCTGTCAAGAAACAACTTGAACTTGGCAAGAAACAATCTTTGAGCAATCTGGTCTGAGGCCACAGATGACCCTGCTTTGAGCAGAAGGTTGGGCTATAGACTTCCTGGGGTCTCTCCCAGTTTGGATTTTCCTATGATCTAGTTTGTTCACATTTGTTGAAATTATTAATTCCTGTATTTATAACTAGACATGTTTTCAGTGAAGTAGTCAGTATTTGATCCACCAATAAGGGCTAACATCACTGCCCAATAACCCTGTTGGCCCCAGGTCAGTTTACCAGGATGGAAGGTTCCCAGGAGACTGTGGATCATAGTCTCATCACTGAATGCATCATGGCATTAGATGGTTTGTTAGAAATCTTACAGCACTATAACATCAGAGCAGCTGCTCTGATGAGAGAGAAACATGGCAACAGAAGTCTGACAAAATTGTTTTTAATCTATTCTTCCTTGTCTGATGTGATAAGGTGTCTGCCAATGTTGCTCAAGCAATTGACTCCCAGGTGGTACCCACCTTCCCTTTTCCTCTGCTTATTTTTAGTGGAAGCTTTTTGCAGCAGGGGCTACTTGTTATCTTATGTTTGTATTTTTCCTAGAACAAAGCAAATTCAAATTCACTTGGTCTTAGGTGCCATTATAAACCCAACAAATGATATTCAAGTCAGAGGGATGTACAGCACCTCAATGTAAGAGATATAACTCGATGCTGTTGCAATTCCCTTGATGCAAGAAGGAGAAAGACATTAAAGTAAGCAGAATGACTAGAGGAGAGAACACTTCATATATTAAGAGTTGTACATAGCCAGTCACCTAGGCTGGCTGCTATAGATCTCTAATTTTTGTAATATATACCACTATGGCAAAAGAGGAATTTCATCTTGGAGCTATGAAAGGGAGAGATAATAAAAGGATGGGTAGAAAGTGAGAAGGAAAGTTTGTGAAGGAATAATTGTACTCTTCTAATTCTTATATTCTAAATTGTTGTCTGTGTTTGAAACAGAAAAGAGCAACACCTATTCAAAAAAGTATGAAAGTATGAAATGGGTTAACAACAACAATAACAACAACAACAATAATAATTGTAAAATTTGTGTGTGTCCATGTGTCTTCTGAGAGGCTAATAATTAAGAGTTGGCATATGCATAAATGGAATTACTAGGTATGTCTATGTGTTTGTCGAGAGGATTGTGATACTATGGGAGTTGCAGAAATATCAACTAAAAATTGAAAAATGCACCTATTGTACTCTTATTTCTGAATAAGGGAGCCAATGATGGTGAACTGGCAGCTTTTATTCTAGCATTTTATAATTTCTGAATAGCTGAGCTTGCAACTGGAATATTCTTTTGCCATAGACTTTTTTATATTACACACAGACATGTGCACGTGTATGGGATTGCCTAAATGCATACATGCAAACTATATTAAATTCACACACATATAAACACATAAAATAAAAATAAGGTAGTTTCTCCAGAATACCTTTGATCTTACAGATATAGTAGCAAAAACAGTCTAAAAAAATCCAGAAGTGTAGGTCTAATAACTTTTAAACTTAACATCTACTTTTTTAGGAAATGTGATGACATTTAATTTTTATTAAAAATGCTTCTATACAAAAGGAGGAATTTTACACTGGTCTGAAAGATTGCTTGGTTAGCATTGCTTGGTAAGACTTATGTCTGACAGTGAGTTTAATACATGAGGGGAAACTGCAGACTGAACATGCTATAGGAACAATTTTCTTATATTTCAAGGTTCAGGATCCCATAAATATTCTATCAGAATTCCTAAATTAATGATTATAAGAAGTGATTTCACCTGCTCTTATACTGAAAGTAACTCCTTTTCCAATTTCTATCAGTTTTCTTGCTCTACCATGAAGCCAATTTGAATAACTCACCCCCAAAAATTTCATAGCCCTTCCAGTCATAATCTCACCGTGCAAATGAAGAGAAACACCTGTGCCCACAGACAGTGAGGATGACTTTAACTGAGTTTCAGGTAAGCCATTGGATTTTCTGCCTTCTGTCAATTCTCAACCAATACCAACAAGAACTGGAAACTGCTTGTGTAGATTGCTATCATGTGTAAGATGACAGCCACCAACCATCATGGAAAGCCAGAATGGATGTAGCTACTGATATCAGTTGCTTAAATGCTGACTGCAGGATTGCATCAATCCTTCCAGAGGTTTATGTGGTAGTGAGAATGATTTTTTTTTTCTTCCTTGCATCTGTATTGGTACTTGTACTCATCTGAGCACATTGCTTCCTTCAGGTAACTTTTGGCCCTAATGGATGCAATGGGAGTTTTGTGAGAGCCTTCAGAAGTTTTTGCCCCATCAAGTTCAGAACAAGGGGCAGATCTTCCATGTACAATATGGGAAACCTGACCAGTGACTGAAGCTGTATCTCTTTTTTTTCTGTGGCTCCTGGGAATGTTTGTTTTGCCTGAAATACAATATTCCCTAAAAGGCACAGGAAAATGTGCCTCAGTTGAGGCAGTGTACATAAAAAGTCTTGATTAGGTTCACAGATTTAGAGCTGGGTATCCTATATCCTGTTAATAGTGCTCTTAGTTGCTTGTTTTATATGTTCATTTTGGTCTTGTATGTTGAATTTGTATTTAAGTCATGAAATATTCCCTATTGGCTATGCAATATTCAACTTCAACAAAATGGATGGAGGATGTTCCTTTGTGCAGATTACCTGTATCCCTGAGGGGACAACACTTGGTTCTGTGTGGGCTTCAGGCCCTATGAAGCCAAGTTCTCCTGCCTTGAGACAGGCAGTGGGGTGAGGGGTCTGGCCAGGGTCATGGCCAGGGAGTAAAGTTCCCAGGGCTACCCCATAAACCTCTGGCCTCAGAGATGCTATGGGAAGGTGTGAATACAATGTGCATCACTGTCCTCAGATGACATTTGTGGTTTTTTTAAGATGCCCTGTAGCATGAGTGCTGTAAGAAAAGAATGGTGTTAGAGGAAAAGGGAGAAAGAAAAGAGATCCAACAGAAAAGGTGAAATGAAGAGTATGACTGTGTTGCTGGGATAAGCATCTGAAACAAAGGAACAAAGCAATTGCAGTGAAGCCCAGATTTTTTTTAATGCACTGTCAGCAGTCATCTGGGATACCAGCATCATTCACTCTTCAGAAGAAAACTGGGATAAGCAGGAGGTTTCATCATGTGAACAGACTTAAACTTTGAAGTAGTTTCTCAGTGCACCCCCTCATCTATTAAAAATACTTTGCAAAGGCTTCAAGTCTTGGAAGGCCTCCAAGTCACTTTTGATGTGATTTTTGGTGAAGTTTTAATAATAAATAATATTTTGATCTTATAAATAAAATTGTTCTTCAGATCTGAAGTTTGAACCTTTGCCCTTTTTCTGCTGTTTTGAAATCCAGAGACTGTTAAAAATGTATTAAAATGTTCAGTGCTGTGGAGAATATTTTAGCATCCTAAAATCTCACTGGGGAGTTTACTTTCAGGCTTTCATTTTATTGACATTTTGCCAGAAATTATTTCATGAGGATTTTTAAATTTCGGAAATATCCAGCTTTATATATGAATGTGAATGAGTTGTATATTGAAAGTTCTGGAAATTATATGAAGTAGTTAGTTAAATTTAATTAAAAAAAAAAAAAAAAAAGGCAGGCTGAGACTGATTCTACTTTCTCAAATCTACTTTTAAAAATTGTTATTTTGGCATGATGGGATTTTTATCCAAAGCTGCATTATACTTTATTGGCTACAAATGATAAAGTGTATTTATATTAGAATAGAATGTTGAGTAAGTCACAGTATGTGAACTGTTATAAAAGAGAGAAAATGAGTACATTAAGGACAACTTAGCTGCAGGTTATTGCTTCACAGTGTTTTTCCATCTATGCCTTCTTATGTAGAAATAACTAAGGAGATCATTCACTGTAAGAGTAAAAATGCCTTTTGAATTTTTAAGAAGAAAAAAATGAAAATAGCTGATTCAGTTTCGTATTTTTTTATTATTTCTTCATGCCAGCTATTTCTAAACTGGCAGTTAGAAGGGTCTGCAAATACCATGCATAACCAACATCCTGAGCCACTTAAGTCTGGATGCAAATGACACATTTTAATGGAAAGTCCATTTTTGGTATCACTTCTTGCTTCCTGACAAATGCTGTAAGGAAAAGCTATCCTTTAATATTAGAGCTTCTTATTTTTTAATGTATTCTCTGACTTCAGTGGCAATTAGATGGTAAGTGTCTAGGCTAGAGTTGTTCCTCAAATAATTCCACTGAGTACAGTTTGTGCAGAACAGCCATGGAGGTGCCTGTTAAGTTCCCAGGGATATTGCTGGATGAAAAACCTTACATCCATGGAAACTCCCACTTTGGGAAGACAAAGCAGACATCAATTACCAGCTAAGTAGGGTTCCTTAATGATGTATGTCACCACAGTGACACAAAGCAGCTGGAATGGCCTGCTGTGTCTTATCAAATGTAAAAATTATGGGATCTGTTTGCTTTACACCAGTGAGCACCCAGTGTAACTCCACTTCTAGAGGCTGAACTACTCGAATTGCAATGAAAGAAAACAAGAGTAACAGAAATTAGCTGGGTCTTGTGCTTCTGGTGCCTGTGGAAAGACCCCTTTGGAACAGGGATGCTACAGCCAAAAGAGATCTGATCTCTCTCTTGATAAGCAATGTTGTGTTTTCTGTCTAGAAAATTTGGGAAGGGCTTAATTGTGTATAGTATAAAATGAGACATTTTCTTCACTGCCTGGTGTAAGCTGTAGTCATTTGGCAGGTACTGAATGGATGCTGATTGTTGCCATTTAGAGTTGTCACCATTTTATGCTCACACTATGCAGGTCGCCTGGGAAATTCTGAGGTGGAAAGGGTAAGGTAAGTAAAGTAAAATATGTATAAGCAAGGGAGAAGGGAAGGTTCTAGAATGAAAGAAACATCTTCATATTGCAATATGTATGTCTGAAGTTCAGTTTTGCCATTCTTTCCCAGGAAAACATTGATTCAATCTCATTTTTGTAAGCAAGAAGAATAGAATACAGCCCTTCATATGGTTTTCTGAATTTTATTGGACACTTCATCAGTGAACTTAGGACCTGATTGCTGTTCATTTTCCAGAACCCTTTATATTTTCTCTTCAAAGGACAAGGATATTCAGAGAAAAAAATTAGAAATCTGGTATTTTTCTGCTTGAGGTCTGCAGTGTTTGATTACATTTGAAAATCCATTAAAATTCATGGCCATCTTAGCAGATGTGTAGATAACAGAGTTCCCCACACTTCTCAGATTTGTGTGAGAAAAGATAAGTCTATCTACTCTTGTAGCAAGTAATTGTTATTGTGCTGGCATTTTTTCTATTTGGAGTTAACTTCTGTTTCTACCCAAATCTTCCCAAGGCTTCAGAATTACAAGCTCTTTTTCTTACTCATATGTAAACATTAATTTTCTATAGTTACATTCAATATGATACGTCAGTTTTAGTAATAAAATTTTAATAAATTTAGTAATAAAATTTTAATAAATTTAGTAATAAAACTGTAGGAGTGCTTGAGAATTTGATGCCCTTTTTGTTTTTTCTGTTACTTCTTTAGTACATGAATAATATTTTTGGCTTCAAAGTATATCTATAAATCAGGATAAACAGTCCTGTATTTTTAATTCTAGCAAACAAAGCATAATCACTTGTTTGTCTGTAATGAGCAAATCTGCATGGAGCTAGAAGCAAACAGCTTTAGCTATCAAAAAGAAAGAACCCTTTTAACAGGAAAAAAAAATATGTGTCAATATATTGAGCTCCTGGGATTAAGTTTTACAGATATATTAAGCTTTCATTATGGTATTAAATTCATATTAAAATATATATTTTTTTTCTTTCCTCGGAGTATCAGCTTACAGAGGTCAAGTTACACTTTGGAAACAACACAGATCTAAATACTATGTAGACAGGAATAGAACAACTGCATGAATAAACAAGTACTAGTTACAGGGAATCAACATCAAACGATGTCCAGGGCACATCCCAAGCTCAGCAGGTAAGTGAGATGGTGACCTCCACAATCCCCATGGCTTCTGCTGCTCCAGCAGCTCAGGCTCAGCCTGGTGTGTAAATGCAGCAGAGAAAAGTTGGATAGGAGAACACTGCAGTCTGCTTGGTCACAGCTATAAGTGTCCAATGCCTTGTACCTGCTGAGCCACTGGGAGCAGAGAAACAGAAGTTTCTGTCAGCACGACACTAAAGCAGTGCTGCAAGAATCTTTTCTCTGCCATTTATTCTACAAAATAAGTATCTGCCACGTTGAAATGGATACAGTCCAGTTGTCCCTGCTTGGCTCCACAGGGTGGTGTAATGAAGTACAGATCCACTCTCTCCTTGTCCAAAAGCAGTAGTTTCAGATGCTTCTGCCTTTTCTGGGCCTTTCTGGATACTGATTCATGGAGTTCACAAAGAAGAGCAGTCTTGTTTTTCTTTAATCTTCTGCATGATCTGAACTGGCTTCCTAATTATTCAGAATTATATTTTTAGTCCCTTGCTTAAGACAAAAATTATATGCCTGTTTTGCCTCTTGCACAGGCAGGCTTCCCTTTAACCCAAGAACATGTAGGAGAGTCTTTTATTAAGTGAATTCTTTCTGAGGTTTATCTTTACCTGGCTTTGTCCAAGTTGCTTGTGTCCTCCTAGATACTGATATGAGAAGGCAAGGGAGGACAACAGTGACAACTTACGGTTAGAGCTTTAGTACAAAGTATGAGGCAACAGTTAATACTTTTGGTCCTCATCAGAAGATGGGGATCCATACTCACATGGGTAGTTCAAAAGGCAGAGTCAGAATGAAGCATTTGCCTTCAAATATCAGGAAGAGGATGCAGACAGGAACAATCTAATATTGAGGGAAGGTTCATCAGACCAGGTTCCCAGCACCAGAATGGAAAGCTGCAGACTATAGATTTCCTCTGCTATTTTGTACATGGGGTTTTTTTTGTGATCTTCATAAAACAAAACCAGTTTTCAACAGCAATAGCAAAAGCTGCATTTGCAGTTCCTGTAAATTTTCCTTTTTGCCCCTCAGGTAGAACAATCACTGCCCTCTAAAAGGCAGCTAAAAAGAAAACATATAATTAGTGCTTAATGCTTCCAGTTGCTAGTGCTTTCATTTCTTTCCTTTGCTGTCTGTGCCTTTGATAAAGAGAACAAAAGATTATTAATGGTAGTCAGGAGTATGCAGGCTTCAGTACCAGAACTGACAGGTTATACACAACTATTGAGTTTCTTATTGTGTCAGAGTTATGTGAACACTTTAAATTCTCCAAGCCTGTGCACTGTGTCATAATTAATCCAACATCTCAAAAGGACAAATATATTCTCTTCCAGTATTGAAGAGAATTTTGGCCTGTAGACTTCAGTAATGTCTATCTGTCTCTATCTATCTGACTATCACAAAACTTCTGAAGTGCTTTGCCACATAACATGCTCTGCAGCCTTGTTCTCCTATGCTCCCCATATACCTCACCACAGTTCTGTTGCAGCTGGGAACCCTAAGCACATTGGAATAGCTGAGAATGTCACAACTGAATGTAGAAACTGAATGTAAATCATCTGTGTGATGATCTAAGGGAATTTAAACTGAGAGAGAAAACTTAACCTGAACACCCTCAACACTTTGGCTGAACACCCATCAATAGGCTTTAAGTGATGCCCTCCTACACTTTTAACCTACATAGAGAGGAACTTTATCCTGGAGCTATGCACTTAAGTTTTCTTAACGGTATGAAGAAAAAGTCTAGCTAGGTGTCCCACACCCCAATAATATGTTCAACCCATTGAAGCATTGCATCTTCAACCCTGTGTTGCCTTGGCACTTGTGGTCAGGGATGTTCTCTGATTCATCTCTTGAACAAAATAGAGGAAATTCCTGGTCTCTGGGTGACCAAAAGGTGGGAGCTTCTCAGCCCTATCAAATTTAAGGTACATTTCAGTCTGCTCAAAAAAGTGTATTAAAGTGTCTCAGAGACATTACTGTGGAAAACTTTGTGCCTATAATCTTGTGGCTACTGTGGCTACTTTGCAACAAGATTAAGAAAAGAAGTTCTCACACATTTTCCTGATCTTGAGCCTTAACCATAAGGCGGTTTGGCCGTTCTTAAATATCTCATTGCAAAATATTGAAATAAATAGTTAGAAAACAGTATTGTTCAAAGATTTATTTGCAGCTGAGATTGTTTATGCAAACTATATCTTCTGTTGAGTACTTTAATGTTCTAGTGAGTCATATTGCAATTACATTTTCCCCTTAGTTAGATGACAGTAATTAGCTATGCTACAGGAAATTGCCTAAATGGAAAATTTTATGTAGGCTTCCTACAAATTTATAGAATATATCATGGAAATGGTTTTCTTATGCGGCTGAGAGATATAATTCTTCTCCCTCACCCCAGTTTACACTATTTTAAATCTATTGACTTCAAGAGAGTTATGCATGATTTACCCCAAAATGGTTTTTATCTACAAATGAGAACAGAATCAGGTTCCCGAATCTGTATCAGAATCAGTAATGAGGCACCATGTTGTTTTCTTTGCTTTTTTAAAAAGATGTTAACACAGTCACTTGTGACTTAGTGGAATAAAGACATTAGCAAACTAGAGTATCATCTACCATCTCTACCAGGGGTTGTTGGATCTTATCTGTTCAGTCCATTATCTTGTGCATTTACTTGTCCTAGACTTTTATATATAGAGGTTGAAGTATTTTGCTGATATCTTCAATTTTATTTGTGGGCACAAACACACATATATACATTTCTAAACACCCTTGAAAGGACAGGACAAAACACACACTTTAGTGTTCCCTCCACTGCTATCCTGGCCCCAAACTTCTATCTATTTTCAAGTTATTATTTTTTATATTTTGTCCTAAGTGAAAATAATTACATTCTGTTAAAAATTGTCAGAGCTTGGAGAATGTAGCCTCATTCTATATTTCAGCAATACCAACTTTTCATTGTCCAAATGATAAAAAGGTCTCAAATGGTCAGAACAGGGATGGTCTCCTGTATGTGGTCAACTTAAGACACTTTATAGGAATTAATTTTATTTAAAACTAAGTATTGTTGTTCTTAATTTCATAAAGACCGATAATCTTCTAATGCAGAATTTAAATTTGCTTCTAGTAAATTAGAAGATATTTTCTGTATGATGTATCTGTCTCTCAATGAGGATAGCAGTCCCTATAGCTTACTGTTTTCTGGGGAAGAAATGACAACGTGTAGATTATAGAGAACAATATTTCAAGATTTTCAGTGTTATCTTGTACATATCACTGAAAAAATAGCAAACAATAAAGTTACTGGTTTTATGATCCACAGATGGATGTGCTTTGAGCCTTGTTCAGGATATCTAACTTTACTAATTGCATTCTGCATGCAGCACGTGTTATCTAAATGTTTTCTGTGTTCACTGTAAGGCAATGTATTTTGATAAAGCTACTCCTAGGGTGAGAGCACAATTTCTAATTAATTAAACTTTAGCACTGTGTGTTTTTACAGTGTGTTTTTACAGGCTACCTTACAATTCATTAAAATGCTGGTGTTTCTTGTTCTGGAACAATTAAACTGGTTCTAAATTCTGCCTGAATAGAGGCATGAGAAAGTCACTCTTCATAAATACATATACCAGTCCCTATCCAAAAGGAGACAGGAGTCTACCTAGCATAATTTCTTTCTGGGCCCCATAAATACATATGTTTGAAGAAACCCTTTTTTTCTGTGTGCTGCTTGAAATTATTTTGTTTACACACAATATTATCTGTGGATCTGCCTAACTTTAATTAGAGGCACTAACAATATTAAGCTTTGTGCATTGAAAAGCTAGGAGTTTAAAAGGGGGAAAGCAAAATATTTTAAATGATGAGACTATTTGTCAACTACTCATGGATGAGCATAGGTCTCTAAAAGTCTGGCTTGCTGGCTGCAAAACATCCATCTGTTCTTATGTTATGCAGCCCAAGTATGATATTGCAGATTGGAAGAAGATTAAATGATTTATGAGAAGAAAATGATTCAGTGAAAGGAGACCTAAAGCATAGCCCCACTGCTGTAAACAATAGTGATACTGATCAGTGAAACTGTGAGTACACTGTGATAAAGTGCTTTTTTTCTCTTGGGAGAATAGGTTTCTTAGAACAACAGTGACTATTCCAACAGGGGATAGTGGGTGTAAAATTGCCTTCTTTAGATCTTAGCTAGACCTCAGTGTTACCAATCTTATATCGCATATTGTTTTAGTAGTGGGGGGACAGATTATGTGGGAGGGAGAATGAAAACTTAAGGTTTATTTGTAGTAAGTGGCATCTGTTTGAACAAGTAATGATTTTGGAGTACTATAATTAGCAGTAGTGGAAAGATGCTGATGCACCAAATTAGCATAAGCAGGGTTGGTAGCAGTGCCAGTGAATGTGACTGTGTGACACTTTCAAGGTTAAGATCTAAACTTTGTTTCCTGTAGTTTCCCCAGACTATAAAAGCTGTGCCAAAAACTTTCCTGCTGGCTACATGATTCACACAGGATTTTCCTCTTCCCTTCTTCTACCCCTTTGTGTTTAAAGTTTCAGTGGTTTCCAAGAATGAAAAAAAAGGGAAAGATGTTCTTCTGCGAAGTTAAAAAGATTTTTGGCAAGCTTTTATCCTGACCACACCTGAAGTTTTGAGTAGGGCTTGGAACTGGACAGCAAGCAGCATTATACAGTGCAGGTTGTTCATACTACTAAAAGGGCTCAGTTTGTACCTGTTTGGCAGAACCTTGGAGAGCCAAAAGATGTCAGTAGAACAGTCTACACAAATCTTTTCTGATTGGAGTTGATAAGCACCTAAGTTTTCCTGTAAGTTTCTCTTGTTCCTAAATTCCTGCTACTGCACATTTTCTTCCTGGGACTCACCTCCTGCCTAAGACCACAGAAGACACAGACAAAGGGTCGTTGAGCCTAATTCCATTGGGAGACATGGAGATCAGTCTCTGCCCCTGAACCTGTTTCCCCACTTATCAGACAACTTGCAGCACAAACATCCCCAGAAACCTGATCTTTTCTGCTGTGCTCCAGGACAGACTACTCACCAGGAAAATACTATAAAAATTGGGTGTAATGTTGTGTTACTGCTCCATGTCCCACCAGTGAGAACAGGTAGGGGAGGGGAGGAAGAGAAGAGGACTTGGCTCTGTGCCTTCCCTTCCTGTCCTGCTGCTCAGTCACTGCCATCCAGGTGCTGAGGGTGCTAAGGAGGGGGTAATGTGTGGCTTATGGGGTCATGACTGTGGGAAGCTGTGCTGGTGTACTGAAACTACTGTGTTGTGATCTGCTGGAACACACGGTGACATAAATCAGAGGACAAGACTTTTCCCAGATGCTGCCTTGTGTTACAGTTGCTTCCGGCTATGCTGCCCTCTCTGCACATGTCCCCAAGTGCACACCGGTGTAAATGAGGGTTTGTTGTGTCTCACCCAACTGAAATAAAAATCTAAGAGCTAAGAGGTAATTCCATGTACCATTACAACAGTAACATCCAGCATTCTGTATCCATAGACCTCTGACTCCCTAATGAAGCTTTCCATGCTAAAGAAATGAGGGACCTTCAGCATCCCAAACAATTCCAGCATTGACTCCTCTGGAGTTTATTGCTTGCTTTTCATTGAAATTTCAGCTGAGGTGAAAAGCCATGCATGAGCATCCCTGAACAACTTTTGTTCCAAACATTTATGTCTGAGTCTGTGCTAACTTGTTAGAAAGAACTAGGTTAAGTAGAACACTAGTCCCTTCTCTAATAAAATTACAGTGGGAAAATTTGCTGAAAAAGTTGACTTTCTTTGTTTTCTTTGATTTCATGACATAAAAATAGAAAAATCCTTATGATAGAAGCATGGCCTGACCTTCATATGAGGAGTATTTATCTCACACAAGTGCAATGAAGTGACTGTCATGTCTCACCAGGAACTAATATGGCCAAAGTCTGTTCCAAGATGAAACATGAGTACCTGCTTTCATTTATGAATTTTATCCTTCCATAACTACTGTACTGAGAAAAATCACACTTTAAATTTAGTTTCTGGGTTAACTTCAAAAGTACATCAAACTGGGTACAGAAGGACTACATTGCTGTGGCACTAATTGTTTGTTGCATCTTTCTTTTCCTGTGTTCAGTTCTCTAATTCTTCTCTACCCATTTTTATATCAAGAAACAGTTTTGAGTGTAAGAAGCTAAGTTTATGTCAACTTACCCAGTCTGGTTGTGTCTGTGTTTTTAGTGAAGTCTCCATTTATTTCCTTCATTTATACATTCATTTCTTCATTCCCTCATTCATTTTTCCACTGCAAATGTAGCTCCACCTGAAAAGTACAGACCTATGGTGGTGATCTGTTTTATAAAAAAGTTCTTGTAGAGTGGCAATGTGTGCATGTGAGAGAGGGGCAGAATGCATGTAGTGGCATTGCATCTTACATGTGGGTATAATAGAATTGCTTGGTCATAACCATGGCACTCTGTTCCCTTTGTAGGAGGGCTGTCATAAAAAGAAGAAGCTCCAAACTTGGGTTTCCCTCTAAGGACACTCCACTCTCTGGGTATGTGCTTGACTTGAGTGGAGCTGATAGCATTACACTAGGAAAATACGGACTGGTGTGAGAATAATTCAAGAAACATGATCTCTGCGTGCCTCTTAGCAAAGTAGGAATATATGTTTAGTTATAGACTGAATAATTCTACTCCGGTTCACCTAAACATACTGGTAAAACATTCATGAGGGTGGTCCTGGGGAAGAACTGCTCAGGCACTGCATGGTGAGTATTTCTGCAGTGGTTCCCCCAGACCTTCAGGTCTCTTGCTTCAACTGCTTTGGAGGCTGTGAGCTGCTTCAAATCAGAAGATTGCAAAGACAGAGATTTAACTGAGGGGTTTTTAAGGAAAAAAAAAAAAAAAAAGGAATTACCATAGAGAATTTGGGATAACTCCTGTTCACCTTTTAAATGTATAGAAAATGGGTTTGTACATGGAAATCGACAATACTTATTTTTGTTAATGAGAAAGATAAAATGCCAGAAGTAATATACTATTTTTTATTCTAGTGGTTCATCTTAAATTCAAAGTCAATGATAAAAATTGTGTCGTGCTACAACAAACTGATAGACAAAAGCAGTGTTTCAGATTATAAATGCTCAGGAATTTGGTATTAGAATGCTGAATATTTATTGCTACTGCTGCTGATGGCTGAATGCTTATTTTTCTTTTTGCATGCCAGAACAAAAAAAGACATCTGTCTTCAAAGAATGCCGTTTTTCCTGGGATTTATACCTCCAGGGACTAACACAGCATGGAGATCCAGGTCCGAAGGTGGACAGACTGAGCTTCTGCAGTGGCCTATTATTGACTTGCTACCCTTTTCACAGCATCACCTCTCTAAGAGAAGATTTCTACATTAATTTTTTTACTTACATAGATTTTTTTCAAAATGTGTGCATGCTATAAACAAGCAAATATATTCCATGCAGTATGTTGTAATTGAAATGATTTGGCATATTTATGCTTGTCAACACTGCATTGAGAATTCTGACATGGCTAAATCACATATTTGTTTTGTAGTGTTTTATTTGCATTCACTTACATTCTGAAGGAGAGGTTGGTCATAAGGAGTGGAACTTTCCCTACTACAAAATTTTAATGAAAGAGGAGAGGAGAGGAGAGGAGAGGAGAGGAGAGGAGAGGAGAGGAGAGGAGAGGAGAAGTGGCAATCAGAGTTCTGAAAGGAAATTCCCGTGCATCATTGCAGAATTTCCTCTCAGAGACTAGATGACTAGATACTGTCTGATAAAGGTTTTAAAATATTAAATAAGGTAAACTTCCTCAGGTAGATGTTAAAGCTTCAGAAATTTTTCTGACTACTTAAATTTTTGAGAGGCAACTTTCAGTTTGAGCTATGATAATCTAAGTGGAAATACAGCTGATGAAAAATGGCCAAGCAGGGGCTCTCAAATTTCAAGGTGAAGACTGATTTGAAGAGAGACAATCTTGTGATAGGATGCCTGCAGGCAAATAATACTGGAGAAGTGTCATGTTGGAAAAATGTTATGTATGACTAAATATTTACCTGCAGTTGGCACCTGAAAGCAAGAAAGATTTAGCATTTTGGACTTTGAGTAACCCCATGAGTTCATGGACAATTAATGTTTGAAATATTTCTTTAGTGCATCAAAATGATTGCAGTCTGAAATTATAGAAAATCAAGCTCATAAAAAATAGGCAAGTGTATCATCACACTTGATCTAAACTTTGAGTTTAGTTTGCTTTGTAATCTACTCTAGAAGTAATCTAATCTGATCTACAATCTAATTAGAGATCAGTACTTTGGAAAGATGAGAGCTTTTTACAGTTTAACATTATGAAATTCTATCAGTTTGAAATCCAGCATATTATTTGCCCATCTTACACTTCTCAACAAGAAAAAAAACCACCTCCAATCTTAGCAATTGACCTGAAAGGAAAGAGGCATAGTAGTAATGCAATTACTATCTCAATGTTTCTTAATGATGTTTTCAATGGATTGCAGTGCATTGGCTTTGCCACATATGTTTATTTTCTATCTCACTAATCAATAGTTTTCTACATTTTCTCCCAGTTTCATCACCTACTTGTGCTGAACTATTTTCAAACACTGGTAACCACTGCAGCAAGTGTGGCTGAAACAGTTCTTTTTCCAGTCCAGTAGTCAAGCACTAGAACAGGCTGGCCAGGGAGCTGCTGGAGTCACCATCCCTGGAGGTACTTGAAAACCTTGTAGATGTGGCACTTCAGGACAGGCTCTCCTGGGTATGGTGTTTGATTCTGGGCTGACAGTTGGACTCAATGATCTTAGAGGTCTTTCCAACCATGACAATTCTGTGATTTTTCATTAGAGAATATAGCCAGTACTGAAAGTGAGTGGTTAATGTTCTCTTCATATGGCATTAAATAATATACTAATGATGCTCCTCAACATTTTACCTCTTACCTGGTTTTGATGAGGACAGAGCTGGGAGGTAGATGGATGCAGCTCAGTTCTCTAGACTAAGGTAATGGTATGAGGTTGAGGAAACTTGCTGGAAGGCATGGAAAAAAAAATATATCTGCATTTTAAAACTCTGTGATTTCCAGCTGTGATTAAAGCTCAAATCTATGGAAAACTGCATATTGCTTGCTGCTCTTAGCTAAGCATGGCAGATTTTATGCAGGATTTTTCTTTTTCTGCTGACCAGTAAGTTATGTGTACTTGTTTTGCAGGAGGACGTTGCTGCCTAACTCTAACATTAGATCCTGGTATAAGATGTATTTTTTACTGTATTGTCTTGAAAAAGGCAGTGACACTGGGTGGAGAAATGCTTTTTTTCCAAGAGAATACAACAAAAAAACCTCATAATACATAACGTCCAATTCTTTCCACACGAATTTTGAGACATTGGCTTTATTCTAGAAAATTCCTGAGTCAGCTTGGAACTTTCCTTTGTGTCCTTATGCAACTTCTGTACTGGCTGTGACAATGAGAGCTCTGTGAGTGTAACTGCAGTTGTTAAAAAAGACAAAGAGCTGCCAGCTGAGAGGTTTTTTGCAAAGCTGTGTCAAATTTCCAACCTGATTCTTCACTTCATTAATAGGCATCCATTTAGGAGAGCAAAATACCAACCTCCAGTGGCTATTAATGGTTGAGAGAGAGGTCTCTTAGTTCATCACTAAGCTTTTGCTACATGGTAATAGGATGGAGGATAAAGGTTTTCCCTACCCTTTTATGTGATTCCTTTGTTATAAGGCAAGGGAGCCTGGAACCTAGAACAGTACCAATTACATCCTCTAATTCTGAATAAAGAAAATATATTCAGAGCAGCTGTGTGGAAACACAAGGTCTCTGCACAGATGGCTTTTGACTTTGGCAGCATTTCCAAGGTCTGTGTGGATAATGGCCATCTAAAAACTCTTCTGCAATTTTTTTCTAAAGGGAAGTGAATCAATTAAAATTTGATTGTGTTTTGTTGGATGAAAGCTGTGAGAGCATTTTCCCATTCCTGCAGTTATAATTCATACAGAAAATAGGCTAGACAGCATGTTCACCACACCCCAGACCAGACTTCTATAAATCAGTGGTACATGCTATGCAAATCTGTTTTGAAAGCTGACAAGAAGGCATAAGAAATCACATCATGTAAGGGTGGAAGATGTTTATATACATTAAAGAAAAAGAATATAATGCCTAATATTGGATTGTACCATATCACATCTCTCAAGATGATGTAGGCACTATTTCCCATTTGTTAAAATTAACTATCTACTCTCCCTATTATGAATTGTAATTTTTTAGTCCATTTTTTATGACAGAACCACTATTAAATTGATTAAGATGTAATAGGAGAACATGCTGATCCATAGGAAAGAACATAAGGCACTATTATGCTGTTTTGTTCAGCAAAATATTAGTTTATTTTCTTTCTTAGGCTTATTTTCTTTTTCTGGTAGACTCTATGTTTTCTGGATTCTGTGTCCAAAGCCTGGTTGTTTTAATTCTTCTAGGGAAGAAAGAGGGAGGATGCTGCCCACAGCTGCTCAGAGATGCTAAAATTTTAGCTGAACATTAGAATCCACTTGAAGACTTTTATTTTTTAGTAAAATTATTCCATAATTTTAAAGGGGGATTTTGTAATTAAAAATAGTAACTCCAAGTATCATAAACTTCTGTTTTTATTTTTTTGTGGTAAATTTTTTTATGACTGTGTGTAGCACAAAGTGCTTGATCAGAGAGAGGTCTTAGGGGCTGAAAGTGAGGCTCAGGAACAATTTAGGCACTGAAGTGCAAGATTGTGTTTCTGGAAGAAGATGCCTGCACCTGGGACTGTAAGTGGTCAGAACCACTCATCCATCACAGCTCTGTGCTTGAGTCCAGCCTCAGCAGAACCAGAGCCCAGAAATTTGATTCTTCTCTGCCTCCATCCCTAAAGCAGGCTGATTTCAAGAGACTTTGTAATAAAGCACTTAGTGTAATTGAAGGTGAGAATTACTGTATTTTGAAGGACAGGTGATGGGTGTTGAGCAGCTGAGACCCATTCCATGGCTCCCTCCAAGCTGAGGCATGAGAGATGTTAAATCTCTCTTCTCAAAAAAAAAAAAAAAAAAATTCAGTCACCTGCAGTCTGTTGTGCCTCTCTTCTATTTAATTCAATGAAACTATTGTCATCTCAGAAAAATTCAAAACATGCTGCATGATGGAGCAAGTACAACTGTAGGAAAGGGTCTCCTTCCAAAGGGGCTTTGCTAACCAGCATTGGGAGAGCCGTCCTCATCCCATCACCTCCAGTTCTCTTTTCATGAATTTGCTGCACATTCACACTGATTCAAGAGGAATGATGGACACTGATAAGAGCATCTCTTCCACTTCCCTTGTGGCTTGCTGGGTACGTAGGCTTTAGTCCCCATATTCTCTTTCTGGATTTACCTGAAATCTCACCAGAGAATTTTCATTAAAAATATTAATTCATTCTCAGCAATTTAGAACTGGAAAGATCAAAATTTCCTCTTCGTTTTTATAAAGTAACCGATTTTTTTTTCTTCTGCACTTCTGTTCTTGGAAAACAACAACCAAACATATCTAATATTCCCTCCCTTACTTGGAAATGAGTTTTGAACACTGATTCCATTTAAGCCATGTCTTTGCTTAGGTACTGACAATACTGATCACAGAATATTGCAAAAAACATAAAACATTTGGACTTGGCTGTTTCCCTTTTTTCTCAGTGGGAACAGTATGAATGGAGTACAAAAAAGATGATTCAAAGATCATAGTCATAGTTTTTTTTTTTTCAGTATCCTGAAGTATAGCTCAGGTCTCAGAGGTCTCTCTTCACCATGCTGTAACTTTTGGGTTTTTTTAAGTTAATCATCTCTTCAGTCACAAAGCACAGGATGCACTGTCATTTCTGGCTACCATTTTTGCTCCAAGCCAAATTGATTCCATGTTTTATAGCAACCTCTTTCTGTGCTCTCAAGATCTACATACAATTTTGGGAAAGGTGACTCTCTCACAGATCCTGTCTTTGGCATAGTTGAAAGGATTTTAATAGTTTAAAGTAGCTGCTGTACACAAGTGCTCACTTTTTATTAACTCTATTTGAACTCCCTCTTTTGTGAGTAATTCTAGCACCTAAGGGCAGGAAAATTACAGCTAAGATAAAGGTTATTTTTCATACAATGGCATTTTGTTATGAATTAGCCTTCATGTATTCTGCACCATGGATTTGAAAGGAGTGGTATTTTTGCCATCTCAGTGGTATTATTTGCAACCCAGATGGGCTAATAGAGTAAGAAAATGTAATTTTTCATGTGTCTGCAGGGTTAGGCATTATGAATTGTGAGCTGGAGATGTTTATCTGCTTCTGTTCTCAATAGAGCCTAATAGAGAGGATACTAGTTTAGAAAACTGAAGATGTGGTCTGAACTTCTGTCTGCTCAAAAGAGGATTTTACATACTTCAGGCCCCCTTTCACTGATAAATTTCTATCCCTATGATTAAAAAAAAAATAATAGTAAGCCCTACTTTGTTCTTAGTAATAACAGTTGTGCTTAATTGTGCTTATTAAAGCATTTTTAAGTGCTAGCTCATATGAAAATGCTTTAGCCACTGCTTCCTATCCAGATGAAAGCTAGTTCAAAACCATAAAATCTTCAGAAATAATAGGATTTTGGATTTCCTAATC
The DNA here is from genome assembly GCF_036169615.1 of Heliangelus exortis. Classification (NCBI taxonomy): domain Eukaryota; kingdom Metazoa; phylum Chordata; class Aves; order Apodiformes; family Trochilidae; genus Heliangelus; species Heliangelus exortis. Next base: position 171,176,144 of record NC_092422.1, read on the forward strand.
TGCATTTAGTCATTCCTGTTAGTATTACCTGCTCTGCTGCTTCCAGGGTGGGATTACAGTACAGCTAAACTGAATCAGATGGTCCAGTTTTCCCTCTTGTTCTGGCACTGGTGCTTATCTGGTCCTGCAGGGAAATGGTTCAGGTCTTCTGTCAGGTTGGCTCCATCACCTGCCTTAACCATGGTGTCAGATAAATGCCAGCTTTGGGAAAGTGAGAGATTTGATTGCTGGGACTGGGAAAGGCAGTGGGACTGCCCCTTTTGGCAGCAGATGAACATCAGATGCCTGACATGTATTCCCAGGCTGCCCTTTTCTGCATGTGGGGTTTTAAATTCTGCTTCTGCTGTGCCAGACTTTGATTTCAACCATTCAGTTCTTAGAGACAACTCCACCAGTCCTGTATTTAATGTGAAAGTGCAGAACTTCAGGCATTATCCATCCAGCTTACACAGCACAGTTAGCTGTGAAAAATCACTGACACACCTGGGATGTGATGTAGTAGCAGCTCTGATGAGCCCAGGTTGTAGTGCATTTACAGAGATTAAATACTTACCAGGACAAGTGACCCAATGCATTCATGACTTGCCAGAACTAGTGAATGTGTGAACAGTGAATGGATAGCAATCATTTCTCTGATATGATTTTTTTAAAAAATGTGGCAGCTTTTTGTTGTCAGGCTGTGCATCTGTGCTCAGGACACCCACATCAACCTGATGCTTAAACATACAAGGTTTACATGAAGCAGGACAAAATAAGTTAGAAAAAACTGAAAATGGCATTTCTTTATATCTTAATCTCTTGGCATCCTTACTGTAGAGAGATTTTGAGCTTTTAAAATTTTAAAAATAAAATAAAGATATTTTTGCGGTATTTATGATTGGATCGTTACAGTGGATTATATTTGCTTAAAATAAACTTTTAAACTATAGCCTATGCCCTTTAAGTTGTTATAGTTAGAGACTGGTGTGCAGAGCCAAGGACACTGCTCAGCTCTGAGGAACATTTTGCCCTCCAGAAGAAGAAAAGGAGTAAAGAGGTCCCACCTGCAGCCCTCCTTTGGGTAGGAATGGACAAGATAGATGGCCAAACTGACCAGAGTATTCCATCCCATACACATCATACTCAGTATAAATTTGAGGGATCACGAGGGCCAAACCCCTTTCTGATTCCCCTTCTTCGCCATTTAAATTACAGACATTTAAATTATCGATTATGTGTCTACACTCTAAGCTGTTTATTTTCCAGGGATCACAAACCTGTATGGCTAACAATGAACAAGTGTGTTTTCCAAGGAATGGGACCATGCTCATAAATAGATTTAACATTTAAAACTGATTTGGGAAGAAATTAAAACTCTGTTATGAAAAGACTGGGATAAATGCCATGTCTGTCTAATTCAAGTGATGTGCCTGGTTTCTTCCTAAGGAAGGTAACATTGCCAGCTGATCATCAGATGCACAATGTTCTTTGTGTGCCAGTTGTTGGTATTGTGCTTTTTATTTTCATTTTTTCTTAAGACAGGGCAAGGCCTAGTCTGAAACAGCCACAGATCACAGGGATGCTCATGGCTGTTCAGAAGGACAACCTTATTCAAGCCAAGTTTTTAACCCAGCTTCAGACGGCAGCTGTACAGGAGGAAAAAGCTTGGATTTCCTCCAATACCAGCTACCAAAAACCAGTTAATTTGCTCCTGCCTTCTACTTGATGCTGCTTCTTATGCTGCCCCTGTTTATTTCCTGCCACCACTGTAAATTCTGGGATTCCTCCCTCAGTGTCAATTTTTACTGCCATTCCCTGAAGATCCCACAAAAACCTGTGAGGTTGAACCACAAGATTGGATATGTTGGAATAAAACAATATTTTGAATATTTTGACACTGCCTTTGCAAAATACTAATGTCCTTTAATACCAAATACCATTTTTAGAAATCTTAAATGGCAGTGGATGATTTTGAAAGCCTAGAATATTTATTATATTTTCAGTTATATGAAGAAATCACTGACACATTTGTTGATTTAATGTCCAGAATGAATTAGCTTTAATAATTATTTCCCTTTTACAGCAATAATGATATATTAATTTTTAAAATCCCAATTATTAAAGCACAGAAAGGGAATAACAGTAAAATTAAAGAAGATTGCTTAAAAATTTCTATTTCTGCTTATAACTGGAGACAAAGAGGTACGAAGCATTTAAGGATGAATTATTTTAACCTATTTCTCACTTGCTGGAATGCATCAGAGGCCCTGCAGGTCTGCTTATATTTGGCTTTCAGGATGCTGAGGATTGCAGATCTCCTGGGAAGGTTGCAAGAGATGTTTCCTCACAGCTCTGGATGGGATGGTTGCTCCACAGACTTGTAACTTACAATCAATTTCCCAGAGGACAAGGGGGAGACCAGAGCTCCTTGCTTCAGCCCCTGGTACCATGGGCTTGCATGAAAACTACCCCTGTGATATTGTGTAAAATGAACTGTTCTGGAGAGCTGCTGGGAGTTTTGGAAGGTCGTATGGTGGGGTCAGCAAGAGGAAAGGAGAACATCAGCTTGACAGATGAATGTCAGCTGGGGATGATACCAACACCACTGGCAATGTTACTGTCCCTGGAGTTGTGTCACAGTTTAACGCTGGCCTGACAATTAAACCCAATGACAGATGCTCTCTACTAATCCCCCTCCCCTCCCAGAAAAGGAAGGAGAGAGAGTAAGGGAGAGAGACTTATGGGTTGGAAACTAAACTACACAACTTTAATAAAACAGTAATGATAAATAGGAAAAAATACTAAATATATACAAATATGCAGGAAAATTGATACCATGTTCTTCCCCTCTTTCCACCAATAACTCTCATGTCACCACCAAGGCTGCAGGGTAGCCCTGGGAAAGTCCAGGCTGGACTCCTGGAGTCAGCAGCAGTTGGGAGCTGGAGGCAGGAACACACGGATTCAGGCTGGCATGGATCAGGACCACAGGCAGATGAACGGATGGGATCCTTCCAGGATGCCAAAGGAAACAGGGACAGGCAAAGAAGGGGAATCAGAAAGGGGTTTGGCCTTCGTGATCCCTCAAATTTATTGTAGTGAGAACTACAAGTCCTCAGGTGTCGCCGATGATGAACTGGGAGCTTAGGCCCAGCTGTGCCCAATAATTAGGGCCTGCCCCAGCTGGAAATGGGTGGGGCTGAAGGGCAAAATAAAAGGCATGCTCCCAGAAGCAGAGGAAGACAAGAGATGAAGATGCCTGAGGAGAGGGATGGCAAGAGAGTTCCAGAGAAGAGCAGTGTTCCCGAGAGAAGGCTCGCCGCAACATCTGGTGGAGAATGCGGGCAACAACAGCAGCCGTGAATACTGAGGTAATATAAGAAGCTCTACACGACCACGTTGGTTGCGGGAAGCTCTCCAAAGCCAGGCTTAAATGCGGAAGGCGATATAAAGAGCTTTGAAATACGCAATCACGTCAGATGGAGCCACCACGTTGGTGCGGGACGCTCTATAAAGAGCTCCAAAAACGGAACCACAAGAAAAGTTCCACAAGGCTAAGCTTAAATGCTGTAGGCGGTGTGTAGAGCTCGTAATAGAAGCCCAGCACGGCAAGATACAACAGCCCGGAATGGCGAGCCAGGCAGGAGAGAAGAATGAGGCTCGAAAGGCGCGGCGAGTTGGCGTGTGGAACTCAAACCCAAGGAATGCTGAAGCTGAAGCGGAGCTCTGAGTGCGCATCAAGTCAGTGCGGTCCTGAAACGGAGCCTCCCAGGGACACGCGATAAGACTGGTGCGCTGAATGCTCGGAGAAGCCTCTGCATGGCCAGGCATCCCGAGGTGGCGAGTACCAGCGAAAATTGAGCTGGTGTTTTAAGACCTCATCTCCTGCTGTCAGAGGCTAAAGAGCCCGAATTTTCCCTCCTCAAAAATAGGCGAAAAAATGTTGAAAAAAAAATGAAATGTTAAAAATGTTGAAAAATAATGAAATGTTTAAATGAAATGTTAAAATACTGTGAATTAATTGTAAATTATTGAAAAAATGAAGTTTATTTTTTCAACAAACAGCAAAAAGGGGGGAAATGTAGTGAGAACTACAAGTCCTCAGGTGTTGCCGATGATGAACTGGGAGCTTAGGCCCAGCTGTGCCCAATAATTAGGGCCTGCCCCAGCCGGAAATGGGCAGGGCTGAAGGGCAAAATAAAAGGCATGCTCCCAGAAGCAGAGGAAGACAAGAGATGAAGACACCTGAGGAGAGGGATGGCAAGAGAGCTCTGGAGAAGAGCCGTGTCCCCGAGAGAAGGCTCGCCGCAACAATTTATACTGAGCATGATGTGTATGGGATGGAATACTCTGGTCAATTTTGGCCATCTATCTTGTCCATTCCTACCCAAAGGAGGGCTGCAGGTGGGACCTCTTTACTCCTTTTCTTCTTCTGGAGGGCAAAATGTTCCTCAGAGCTGAGCAGCATCCTTGGTTCTGCACACCAGTCTCTAACTATAAACATCGAGTGTTATCAGTCCCAGAAGCAGACACTGACTGGGAAACTTGCTGTTAATTTCAGCAAGTGCAGCTACTTAGAAGAGACTTGGCTGAAAGCAAAAGTACAAGACAGAAAATCACCTTTATCCTGGCCCAAACCAGGACAAGTTGTTATAAATGGGCAGGACACACCTTATGTGTGCAAGAGAAAGTTCTTATGAAAAACCTGGCTCTAAATGTACAGAGCACGAAGACTCATTTCTATGTCACTTCTTAGATTTCCCTCAAGGCTTCACCTCTCTTGTTCCTCCATCTTTTAAAAGGTGTTAATAGCTGATTGCATTGCAGTCAATAGCCAAGCTCCAGCTACTGGTGATCCTGTTCACCAGGGGTTTACTTATATGTGTTAATTTTACTTTTGCTGGAAGTTGGAGTTAATTTTACTTTTGCTGGAAGTTGGAGTTAATTTTACTTTTGCTGGAGTGCTCAGAGCTCCTGCCTCAGCTGCAGTTCCCACCAGCACATTTTGGAATTGCTACAATGTCTGTCCTTGCAGGCATATCTGGTTCCAGTACAATTCAGGTAACATGAATTGCAATATGTTCTCTGGATTTTCCAGATTTCCTACTTCTAGAGTGGCTGGTTTTTATTAATTAAATTAAATTTAATTAAAATAAATAAAATTAAATACTTTGCATTGAAAAACCTGATGTGTTCTAATTAAACTATTTTTGATAAGAGAACTTCAGATCAGCTACACTCCTACTTATTTCCCAGGTGCCAAACTTTAACCACAATATCCCTGTTTAACTAAGCAGTTCAGTTTGTGGCATATGTGTGATTTGATATTGAAATATGCAGTAATGATTTTTTTTCCTATTGCAAGACTGAAATAAATATTTCTAGCAGCTTAGTGTTGTGATAAGTTTGCAACATTTAAATTTAAATTGTCAGATTTATGAAATATCTCCTCCTTTTTTGGAAGGACTGAAGATTTTGTAATGTAAAATAAAAATATAGTTCTCACAGCAGTGGGAAGTTTTATTGTTCTAGTTAGTGACAGAAGTGTTAGATCTTTAGCTGCTGTGAAGCAATGTATTTCCATTTAATCCTGTAAAGCAGAGTGCTCTACAGAACCTAAAAATCTGTCTTGAGATAGACACAATGTGAGAGTACCTTAGAGGAGGTGTTTGAAGTAGGCAGATGCTTGGATATAATGGCTGCAGAGAAAAAAGAGTAAAACTGGTTGTCATTGAGGTTAAAGCTAACTTAAGCAAGACTAAACCTGAAAAAAACCTAATTTGTGGTTCTGATCACTTGGCTTTAGCCTCACAATAATGGCATTGCCATAAAGAGGCTTTGGATGAACTTACTAAAGCAGTAGAAGTTTCACCTATTCCAAAGGTGCATCTGCAGTGGGATTTATGGGATGTACATTGCATAGGATCCTGCTTTGCCTGTGGAGAAAATTACCCTGGGCTTAGTGAGCTGTTACATTTGCAATCAAAGAGTGCACCAGAATAGTGTTTCAAAGTGTTTGCTGTCCTGTTTCAATCTTGTAGTTTTTTATTACACTAAATTGATTCTGGCTTGATTGACAGCTGCATCTTAGAATATAGCTTCAGTACAACAAAATTAGATCAGTTAATATAATAATACTGCATTTAGAGGCTCAGATCAGACTGAACTACAACTCATCCATCTTATGAACTCATTAATTTATCTTATGCTTGCACATTGCATTAAGCATACTAAAAAATGGCTTGTGAGATTTTTTAAAAACAAAATGATAAATTTTAGTAGGTAATGGAAAGGAAAGGCTGAAGTTTCCTGGGTTTCTACCGACATAACCCTTATCATTTGATTTTGTCCTTAATGGTCACTGTTTCTGAAATCATAGGTTGCTTCTTGATCCCTCCAGTATACTTGGAATCCTTAAAATGATGCAATGATAAAGTTATTTTTTCCACTATTGTTTGGCTAATGTTACAAGAGCCTGAGAACTCTTAAAGATGCTGTGATTTTACAGCGTTCTGGGGGGGTTGACACTTTCTGGGACTGAAAATAATGTTTTTTCCTACTTCTTGTGACCAGCCTACAAATGTCAATAACAAGATACTACTCACTTGCAAATGGATTCCTGCTTATGTTTTTATTTCCACACTCTATCTGTGATGCATTTACAGTTATTGATTAAGCACACTTAAAATTGTAGGTTTGCACTGGCTTTGAAGTTCTTCTGTAATCTTATTTTTATCATGGTTTTTTCCCTCCTACGGAGTAAATTGATTTATATGAGCATGATGTTAATATTATAACTCCTTGTCTAGCCCCTTGGATTCTAATGTTTTTTAAATACAGTACAATTAGGGGAAACATTATATTGGAATGACAACATAAATCATCCCCCCAGGAGTCGGAACAGACTGGGGAGTAATCATACAGAGCCCTGCTGAGGTAAATAAGAGCAGTAATTTGAAATAAATAAAAGACCAATGGTGCTAATGTGGATGTCTCAAGAATATCATTAAGTTTGTAATGACAGTGTTTACTTGGTGTAATAATATTGGATGCAGTGCAATGTTGTTGCTTAAATCATAACTTTATAGTTCATGATCCCATCTCTTTTCTTCTGAGATTATGTCAGATTGGCTGTGTTTCCACATCCATCCTCCAAACACCAGCACTTTTTCGAAGAGCATATGCACATGTGAAATGTGGTAAGATTCTCTAGAACTTTAGAAATTTAGCCAAAATGTATTGAAGTTCCAGGTACAAAAAGATGCTTGTGGGGATGCTGTGGTTCTTTGTTTCCTGTTTCTTACGATAGCCAGAGTCTTAGAAAGAGCAGGGAGATTGGGTAATAAAAATACTTTTATTTTCATGTTCAGCCACATACAGTAATGTTGTTTGAGTCTGAAAGGGTTTTAGATGTCTTTTGTACTTGAGCACAGTGCAAATTTGGCAGCTGGGCAGCCTGGTGGGCTTCCTCTCTTTTGCAATAACTTCCTCACGAGTAATTAATTCTCACTGATACTCCACAATTATTTTCCTTCCTTGACCTGCAGGGATATTACAGTATGAGTTTAAGATACAAAATGAAAACAGTTTATCTGAAAAAGATCTACTTGGGGGACTTTTGCCAGTTTTTATGCTTTTAACATGAACAAATTACATAGTAGAAAATATAAAAATTTGATTTTTTCATTTTAAAAAAATATTCCCCCAGAACAAACTCAGCAACATCATATGAATAAAAGTATAATAAAATTTACTCTTTGAGAAGAAAATATTTATTTAAAGTAGAAATCAATCTTCCATGGGATTTTTTGGCAGATGCTAGGGAAGATGCATGTAAAGCAATTTGTGTAATTGAAACCATGCTGTGTTTATGCAAAAATGAATGCAAAACATTAATTGCATAAGTGCAAGCAAATCTTTGGAAAGCAGTTTTAAAATTTTGATGGTATTAGCTTTTTAACAATTTCTGAGCCAATGTTGGCGCAAGATTAGATTTTGTGTAGTCTGCAACACAGATTTATGTGCTTCCAGTATAGATGTGACAGTGATTTTCAGTGATGGGTCTAAAAGTTTCTGGGAGAAATGCTTCTGATGTCAGGGACTTTAGTGCACCTTGCACAAGTAAAATTGACATGGATGCCTTTTGAAAGTAAAAGTAATTTGCTTTTAATTTTGCTTTTTTGTTTTTAAACAGCAATAAAACTTTATGTGAGAAGTCTGTTGAACAGATCTTTTGATATGTTAATGTTTTGAAATGTTAATAATAGATCATGTAGAGGAATTAAAGAAATAATTTCTGAACATCACGAGGAAAGGCACACAAGCTCTCAGTCTGTCTCTTTCCTCATCCTTACAGTTATATACTTTTATTACTGTGTTTGTCCATAGCAGCTCTTTTATAGAATGACTGTGGAAATCTGGACTGACCCACTGCATGCAGCTTTTTCTGATTTATAAACACAGTCTTTGCATATATCAAAAATTGTTACAAGTGGCAGATTTTTTATTTAGAATCTAGTTTGAACTTTGAGTGATTCTGCTCTTTTCTCACTGAATACACTTGTACAACAATGCAGTTTGATTTTGAAATGCTGAAGTAAAGATTTCCCAAGTCATTTAGTGTATAGACAATGCTATAGGTTTGATTTTGAGGCACAGTGTTTTCCAGTGAGCTCAAATGGATCTTAAAGGATTCAGCTTTAAATACTCATATACTGAGACAAGACAGTAGAGCTTGCATTTATTTGATTGGCATTTCTACTTGTGCCCTCAGGGCCCAAACCCACAGGTATCAAAATAAAACTAACATTTGCACTCATAGTTATTCTTGTTAAGTATGTTTATTTGGCTGCCTCCAAATGTGCATTTGCAGGATTATTTGGGTCAGAAGAGTGATGCAAGGGGAGTATTTGTGCCATTCACAAAACCTTTGATGTTGCAAGTGGCAAGGAGTCTCAGTATTCATACAGCTGTGTTTCCTGCAGACAGCAGTCTGTTTCAGAAAGGCATCATATAATCTTTTTACTAAACTGTGCAAATAATTCCCTAGAAATGTTTGAATTTTAGGTATTTCTTCCATATTGTTCGATAATGAAATTATGCTTCATTATTTTATATGTATGATAGCATGTATTCATATACCAGTTCTTAGATTTTATTCTTTCATTTTTTCATAATTTAATATTTGCCAAGCATATCAGCATATCATTCTGATATTTTTAATTAAATTTACAGTATAAATCTACCTGCCTTTTCATGAAATTCATTCTTAAAATCTAGAACCAGTAGTTATGTCTGTAATAAAAAAGTGTCCACAGTTTTATTTGTTGCTTTCTCTCACTTATTCTGCTTTGGCGATAGAAAATAGGAAAGAAGAAGTAGGTGATGATAATAAAGCCTTTTAAGTCACATGGTATGAACTCTATGTTCTAACATTTAATTTCTATAAGTGTTTCAGTTTATTCATTCAGCTATTACTGCCTTCCTAGACATTATTAATCTAGCCTGCTGTATTTATTATGAGAGAGCATCATTCAACTAGCTTTTAAATAGTGGCAATCAAAATAAGCCTAGTTATATTCATGTAAAATATTTTATTATGTAAGCTCTTTTGAAGTGGGGAAAATGGCATTTTGATAGAGAAGTATTGGCAGATTTAAATTCTCATATCACAAATTTTCCATGTAAATAAATAGAAGACTTTTCCTCTGACATATATCAGCATGGTTATGTAGTATAGATCTGTCAAAGCCACCTTCAGACTACTGAGCTTGACTACTGGGAAAACCACAGAAATCCAGGGTTTCATAGGGGCTCAGAAGATGAGTATAGTTCTGCATCACCAGCCTAGACTGAGCTCTGGGTTGCACAGTTTATTTTTTTTCAAGTACTGGAGGAACCCAGAGGGGTATTTGTACACAGTTATAAAAGAGTTTGTGGTGCAGACTTACTTTGAATGAAAATGTCATGTAAGAAATGGGCTTACTAATGTAGATTTATAGTGGCAGAGTCACACAGCAAGCAGGATAAACGCCGGAGAAGTTGAAGGAAAAAATGAACAAAGGATTGCATAAAATGCAAAGCATCCAGAATAGGTCTGGGATACTGCTGTTTAGGTTGTTGTCAAAAACGTGACACTGTGTTCCTGGTCCACACTGTCCAGATGTGCACTGTTTTTGACCACAGCTGGCTCTGTTAACTCCCACTCATGCACTAAAAAGAACCTGCTTGAAGATGCCCCTTGAGGCTCCTGCCTGCTTCAAAGACATCTTTACAACTTCAGTTTGCACATGAGAAAGGTGTTGCAAAATCATCCTTACCCTCAGGATGAAACACACTCTGAGACTCCTGTTACACTTTGGTTTACAGAATAAATCCTGTAACAGAGCTCCTGTGCTGAGTACTGTAGAGCAGTCATTTAGACTCAGGTGATTTAGGCTCAGGGATTGAGCCTCAGGCTCAATCTTTCTCCTATCAGTGGTTTAATCTTAAATGGTGCTATTATAAATAATCTTATGGTCAAAGGAAGCCCGCAGCCCTCAGAATAAACATGAGGACCATGAAAAGCTATAGAAATTTTGGATTTTTGCTTCTCATGCTGTGATAAAAAAAAACAAACCCTACCGAAAAACCACACAACAAAACAAAACAGAAACCCCCCCAACCAAACCAACCAACCAACCAACCAAAAAACAACAACAAACAAACAAAACAAACAACAACAACAAAAAAAAATTAGGTCAAACATGGTTTAGTTTAAATGCTTGAATATCTTTTCTAAGCCACCATTTATACTGAAACTGAAATGGACATCAAATGCTTTTGTTTGTTGAGTTTTGATTTGATCTAATCTCCTCATATTGTGGAGTGTTTAGGCTTTGTTTCTGGATCACCTTTCAGTTACAATTCCATATCCTTCCTGCAGTAACAATTAGTGCTTGGTTAAAAAAAAACCCCACCAGCCTTACCAAAGGAAAATGCTCCTCAGCACATGGAGTTCTCCCTAGGGAGAAGGCAAGGGAACAAAAAATATGTGACATCTGCAAAAGAACTGTCATTCTGCTACTGCCCTCCACTGTGGCACACAGTATTTTCTGAAGTTGAAGTTGTTTCAGTGCTGACTGGAAGAATGTAGGATGGAATGAAAATGTAGGATGGAAAGAAGTTGAGACTGCCAAAGAACTGAGGGTGTCCTCTATTTTTGACAGCATGACTGAAAATGGTAGTTTGGTTTTAAGGAGAAAAAGGTATTTTGGGTAGATGGAAGATTAGCAGTAAGGTTGAAATTAAAGCTATTATGTGTTATATAAAGATCTGTGGTTTCTGAGCAGAGTGTGTGTACACACAGTAATAATATAGTGTCAGTGGAACAGTTCTAGAAAATGTTTCAGTTCACAGAGTAAAATACTTGATAGTATCAGCCCTAGGTTGTCTTGATCACCTCCTGACACATCTGAGAATCAGTGAAGAAAGCACATTTTGAAATAAATGAGGATCTATCTTTATTTCGTTCTCTCCCTTCTTTTGCATTTTCAAAAACACCCCCATGTCTATTCTGTTTGGTTTATATCAGATGCAAATTACCCAGCGTGGGACAATATTCTAATATCACAGGTATTTTTGCAAGTGAGAAATTAAAGTTGCATCTATATGAAACATGATAAATGAAAATTTGATTAATCCCTCAGGAAATCCTCAAGCTGGTTTACTGACAATTACTCTTTTTTAACTACGTGAATAAATTATTTTTTTAAATAGTTCTTATAAGCAGACCATTTTAGTGAAAGTGGTTATCTAAAATGCATTCTGAGAGCAAGTATATGTTAACAATAAAGCAGAGAACTGAAGGGGTAGCTCTATACTGAAGCAGAAAACTGAAGGTAGTTCTATGTAATCATCATTAACTCAAGTGAAAATGAATATTCTATTAATTGCTGCTGAGCTGACGTACTAACTTCTCAAAATTTCTCTCCCTGAAAAAGAGTAATGTCCCCTCTGAGATTAGTAGTAGCCTTTAACTAACTTTAGCTTTATGCCCTTCTATTTTTTCAAAGCTTTTCGAAAAGTACCAGTCCCATACTGGTACTTAGACCATCAGATAAACAGCTGTAGTGAGTGATGAAATAAGGTTGAGAGCATTTTCATTTCTTGTAACAGATCAGAATTGATCTTTCAGTTTTTGAGCTGCAGTGCCCTGGTTCAGAGGCCTGGTTTTGTACAGATAGGTGGCTGGGTAAAATGCATTCTTTCTTTGAGAACAAGCACACTCTTTGATTAAAAGCTACTTAATTGGTACCTTTAAATAGAAGTTCAGTAAGGGAATGAGTGGTAGTAACTCTTGTAACTTCTCTGTTGTGTTAAAAGGCCATAAATGAGGCTGCAAAGTGGAACAATGAAGATTGCTGATCTCCCAGAGGAATGATGTTATGATAAAAAGCCAGGCCAGGATGTTATACTAGCAAGGGTTTAAGAATCAGTTGGTCTGTTGTGTATGTCAAAGAGTGATAAAAAGTAATTTTATAAAGCTAGGTAAAGAAACCTGTTGCTTTGTACCTTGGGAAAAGTCTTGGAATCTGTTCTGTTTAAGCTGGAAAATTTCTGTTCAGTGAACTGAATGTTTACAATAAAACTGCATATGCCACTATCTTGCCCTTAAATGTAGTCATATCTCACTGCAATTGAAATTGTAGCACTTGTTTATTGAGAACAGAATTAAGTAAACCTAGTTTTGTTTTGTGGATATAAATTTTTTTAATATATAGCCACAGTGAGGTTGAGTTAGCATGTCTTTATGTATATTTGACAATACTTTTACATAGGTAAAATTACTTCTTAGTAAAATGATCTCTTAGTGTGGACAGATGCTTTTTGTCCTGAAAGGAAGCTCTGTACTTCAGCTGTTCCCCTTTATTCTTCAGAGTTATTCTTAGGTCTGAATTTTGATCATCACAGTAACATGTTGCAACATTCCACATGTATAAAATACAATTTCCTTAAGTAATGCATATGAATTTATCTTCATGATTTTATCTTCATGAAAAATTTTAGGCATGAATATTCCTATGTTGTTTTAGCTCTATCCTAACATTTTTTATGTGGTGGATGGATTTGATACTGATTTTTACCTTGTGCCTGATATGAAGTTGCTATGGATAGCATTTTGTCTAAAAAGTATGGCAAGATTGTGAATAGTTAAAGTAAAGTTTAATCAGGAATGAGTAGTCTATGGTTTTAATGTTGATCCAAATAAATACTTATTTCTCTCCCTATATTTGAGAAGAGTTTATAAATACTGCTCCTCTGAAAAAAAAAAACAAACCAAACAGTTACACAAATATCACTTTTGGGGTAAATAAACCCATCATTAACATACAGTTCATATGGTATCTTGCAAAACATCTTACAGTAAATGCCAAAACCTGGAATATTCCTCTTTCACAATTTAGCTGTAGCAATATGATAATCACCTCTATTACTTAGGGATTGAGCTTGTGATTTACCATTAGATTCCTTCAATAGTTATGGCACAAATGTTTTGCACTACTACTAATAAAATGTGTTCTGCAACTTGGAAATATAAGACCTAAACTACAGTGGTCATTATAAACTACATCATAAACTCCAGTGTGTTCATTATTTATTGGCATAGAACCTCAGATAGTGCCCTCTTCTTCCTTGAATTTGAAACTGCATATAGCATGTTCACTTTGTGATGCCCCCAGTGACTGCTGGGTCTTTACAAACTTATAAAAATCTCCTATTCCCTTTGAATTCAAGGCTTGGAGGCAGACTGACATTGCACAAATACCTTTTGTATCTTACTTATATATTACTGTTAGAAGATCAAGACTCAGACAGTTTGATTAACTGTTCCCTGGCTTTGTCCAGCTGTAGAGGCAAATGAAATCAAGTATTTTCATTCCTCTACCTTGGCTTACAAGGTTTCAGTGCCACAGAATGCCTGCTAGAGTAAGCCTGGAGGCATCTGACGTGGGAAGCTGTTACATAGGTCCTCTCTTAGATCTCCCATGATTTAATAATGGGCAGCAAAGCAACTGAATTCCATCGAAATGGCTAATTCAATCTAAATCCATTAGTCATCTCAGACCACTTCTTGCTCAGTTCTGCACTGACATCAGTGCAAACCTCATCATTGCTGATGGTTTTCAAAAGGAAACCTAATTCTGTGCTCTGAGGTAAACTTCCTCATACTGAGAGGGAGTTATCTCTAAGCTGTTTTCCACATGTATTCTAAAGAGGATGCTCATGCACTTTTCCATTTAGTAGTTATGGGAATCAAATAACCCTGCAACGCTCTCTTCTTTTTCTCAGGTGAGGCCAATCAGCTGATAAGAGGGCAGCAGCCAGTACTGCTGAGAGGGCTATAAAGGGCTGGGAAGAGCTGCCCCACCTTCTACTGGTGGTCTCAGGTGAGGCCAATCAGCTGATGAGGGGGTGGCAGCCAGCACTGCCGAGAGGGCTGTAAAGGGCTGTGAGGAGCGCCAGCGATCCCGAGCGCGGTGAACATGAGCAGGCAAACAGGAACGTGTCACGGCAGTTAGCGAGGCAGTTTGCACAGGCAGGGCAAGCAGTAGGGGCACAGCCACCTCCCAGCTCTCTTGAAGGAGCAATGGTCTCCAAAAAAGCAAAATCTGGTGCTGTTAAGACGCAGGGTGTGTCCACACAGACGGAACCCCTGAAGAGGGACAGCAAGAGGGACGTAGCTGTTCAGGCCTCTGTCTGTGTAGAGTGTCTGAGCCTCGTGTTAGCACCAGAGGACGGTGTGAGTGGGGTCTGTGTGCGATGAGAGCAGGTGAATGGCTTGCTATGCCTGGTGGCAGAGCTCAAGAAGGAGGTAGAGAGACGAAGTATCATGGACAGTGAAAGGGAAATTGACTGGTGGAGCCACACCCAAAAGAAGTCCAGAAGGAGATGGTGAAGCCCTGTGCCTCCAGCCATCAGGCAGTTGGAGCGAACCAGGTAGATGGGAGGGAATGGAAATAGGTCCCTCATCTGACAGGCAAAAGAATCCCCTCTCAACCCCCATCATCTCCCCAGGTTCCCTTAGAGAACAGATATGAGGCCCTGGACTCAGAGAATCAGGCAGAGGACAGATGAGAAAGATCTGTCTGGAAGGTCTCCTGTTCGCCCCCCATCTACCAGATGGGTTACAGCTACAGCTACAAAGAAAAAAAGGAGGGTAGTTGTAGTTGGTGACTCCCTTCTGAGGGGAACTGACGGCCCTATATGTTGACCTAACCCATCCCAAGGGAGGTCTGCTGCCTTCCTGGGGCCCGGGTGAGGGATATTAGTAGGAGACTCCCCCCAACTAATTCAGCTCTCTGATTATTATTCACTGTTGGTAGTCCAGGCTGGCAGTGATGACATTAATGGAAGGAGTACTAAGACAATTAAAAAGAACTTCAAGGCACTGGGTTGTTTAGTTGATGGGTCAGGAGCACAGATGGTGTTCGCCTCAATTCCTGCAGTAGCAGAGATGAATGAGGAGAGGAGTGTGGAAAACCTATCATATCAATAGGTGGGTAAGGGATTGGTGCCACCGGTGAAACTTAGGGTTTTTTGAGCATGGGCCAAATTTTTCATCTATCTAGCAAGGGCAAAAGGACTCTAGCCTATAAGTTGGCGGGGCTGATAAGGAGGGCTTTAAACTAGGTTTGAAGGCGGATGGGGTCAAAACTGGGTTCTCCAGAAAGGAGCCCAAGGGTGGACAGCCCAAGTTAAGAGCCAAATCAGCAGCCCAGCTGAAGTGCATGTACACCAATGCACGCAGCATGGACAACAAACAGGAGGAGCTGGAAGCCATCGTGCAGCAGGAAAGCTATGATGTAGTCGCTATCACGGAAACGTAGTGGGATGACTCCCATGGCTGGAGTGCTGCCATGGGTGGCTACAGGCTCTTCAGAAGGGACAGGCAGGGTAGGAGAGGTGGAGGGGTAGCTCTATATGTTAGAGAGTCTCTTGACTCTGTAGAAGTTGAAGTCAGTAACGATAAAGTTGAGTGCCTGTGGATCAGAATCGGGGGGAAGGCCAACAAGGCTGATATCCTGGTGGGAGTCTGTTACAGACCACCCAATCAGGAGGATGAGGGTGACGAATTATTCTACAAGCAGCTGGCGGATGTTTCAAAATAGTCAGCCCTTGTTCTCGTGGGTGACTTTAACCTGCTGGATGTCTGCTGGGAACTCCACACAGCAGAGAGGAGGCAGCCTAGGAAATTCATAGAGTGTATAAAGGATAATTTCCTGCTCCAGCTGGTGAATGAGCCTACCAGGGATGGAGCCCCGCTAGACCTCCTGTTCACAAACAGAGAGGGGCTGGTGGGAGATGTGGTGGTCAGTGGACGTCTGGGACACAGTGATCATGAAATTATAGAGTTTTCAATACTCAGGTATGCAAGGAGGGCCGTCAATAAAACCTCTACGCTGGACTTCCAAAGGGCAGATTTTGGCCTATTCAGAAGACTGATTCAGAGTGTACCCTGGAAAACAGCCCTTGAAAACAAAGGGTTCCAGGAGGGATGGACGTACTTCAAGAAGCAAGTTTTGAAAGCACAGGAGCAGGCTGTCCCAGTGTGCTGAAAGGTGAGCTGGCGGGGAAGATGACCGGTCTGGCTGAACAGGGAGATTTTGAAAGAAATTAGGGTAAAGAAGAGAGCCTACTGATTATGGAAAAAAGAGCTAACTACTCAAGAAGAGCTTAGGAATATAGGTAGGTTGTGTAGAAAGAAAATTAGAGAGACAAAGGCATGACTTGTACTGAATCTTGCCACCTCTGTGAAGGATAACAAAAAGTCCTTCTACAGATACATCAGTAGCAAAAGGGGGGGCAGGGAAAACCTCCATTCTCTACTGGACGTGGGCGGGAATATAGTTAACAAAGATGAAGAAAAGGCTGAGGTATTTAACACCTTCTTTGCCTCAGTTTTCAACAATAAGACAGGTTGTCCTGAGGACATCTGGCTTCTGGAGCCTGTAGAAAAAAACAAGAATCCGAACAGCCCCCCTGTAATCCAGAAGGAAACAGTCAGTGACCTATTGAACTGCTTGGATCCCCACAAGTCTATGGGACCAGATGGGATCCACCCAAGGGTGATGAGGGAGCTGGCAGAAGAGCTCTCCAAGCCTCTCTCTCTATCATCTACCAACAGTCCTGGCTCACTGGGGACATCCCAGATGATTGGAAGTTGGCAAATGTTACGCCAATCCACAAAAAGGGCCGGAAGGAGGACCGGGGAAACTCCAGGCCCATCAGCCTGACCTCAGTGCCTGGCAAGGTTATGGAACAGGTCATCCTCAGTGTAATCACACAGCACCTGCAGGATGGGCAAGGGATTAGACCCAGCCAGCACAGGTTTAGGAAGGGCAGGTCCTGTCTGACCAACCTGATCTCCTTTTATGATCGGGTGACCCGCCTGGTGGATGAGGGGAAGGCTGTGGATGTGGTCTACCTGGACTTCAGCAAGGCCTTTGACACCTCCCACAGCATTCTCCTGAAAAAGCTGTCAGCCCACAGCTTGGACAGGGGCACTCTGTGCTAGGTTAGGAACTGGCTAGAGGGCTGCGCCCAGAGAGTGGTGCTGAACGGTGCTGCATCCAGTTGGCGGCCGGTCACTAGTGGTGTCCCCCAGGGATCAGTGTTGGGCCCGGTTCTGAATGAGGGGATTGAGTCCATCATCAGCACATTTACAGATGACACTAAGCTGGGGGGGCGTGTGGATCAGCTGGAAGGCAGAAAGGCTCTGCAGAGGGACCTGGACAGACTGGAGAGTTGGGCTGATTTCAACAGGATGAGGTTCAACAAGGCCAAGTGCTGGGTCCTTCACTTTGGCCACAACAACCCCATGGGGAGCTCCAGGCTGGGCACGGAGTGGTTGGAGAGCAGCCAGGCAGAAAAGGACCTGGGAGTCTGGATTGACAGGAAGCTGAACATGAGCCAACGGTGCCCAGGTGGCCAAGAAGGCCAATGGCATCCTGGCCTGGATCAGGAACAGCGTGGCCAGAAGGTCCAAGGAAGTGATTCTGCCCCTGTACTCAGTGCTGGTGAGGCCACACCTCGAGTACTGTGTCCAGTTCTGGGCCCCTCAGTTTAGGAAGGATATCAAGGTCCTGGAGCAGGTCCAAAGGAGGGCAACTAGACTGGTGAAGGGACTCCAGCACAAGTCCTGTGAGGTGAGGCTGAGGGAGCTGGGGCTGTTCAGCCTCAGAGAGGAGGCTCTGAGGAGACCTCATCACTCTCTACAACTCCCTGAAAGGAGGTTGTAGCCAGGTGGGGGTTGGTCTTTTTTCCCAGGCAACTCTCAGCAAGACAAGAGGGCACGATCTCAAGTTGTGCCGGGGGAGGTTTAGATTGGACATTAGAAAGAATTTCTTTACTGAGAGAGTGATCAAGCATTGGAATGGGCTGCCCCAGGAAGTGGTGGATTCTCCGTCCCTGGAGATATTTAAAAAGAGACTGGATGTGGCACTCAGTGCCATGGTCTGGTAACTGCAGCGGTAGTGGATCAAGGGTTGGACTTGATGATCTCTGAGGTCCCTTCCAACCCAGCCAGTTCTATGATTCTATGAAGTTGAGTTGCTGAGAAAGACTTCTATTTCCATGAACATGTCAAACTGATTGAACTGAATAAAAACAGTTAAAGAGTAGTAAGACATTTTTTAGCTAGAGGCAAAAAGAAGAAGTACTATACCTGCAGGGAATGTTCAAAAGAGATTTTTAATTTAATTATATTTTTTTTTATACAGGATATATTTGCATGTGTAGGCAGAACAGTGAAATAACATGGGAAGATTTAAAAATTAATTTAAGTGCAAATGCAAGCTCATTTCTGATTGGTATTTCTCTGTAATTTGGTTTATTTATCTAAGCACTAATGTGGAGGTAAAATGAGATTTTTATTTTCATGAGGCTAAAATAGCCTTATGAATATTTGCTTTTTCAAAGGATGGGAACAGCAGTGTTGTAATAAGTACTTTTACACAATTCTTTTCCTAAGGTTTTCTCCATGTTTTGCCCGCATTAAAATTGAAAGAAAATTAAACTTTGGGCCATTGTAATTCGTGCCAGTCTTTTCAGACCACAAGATATTAGAGATAATTGTTGGAAACTCAGACAAAATTCAATGTACCTGTGCTGGAATTGATCCTGTACTTCCAGAGCATTCCTGGGCTAATGGTAAATCAAGCTGTTGATGCAGTCCTAGCATGCCCATTGTCACTGTACTATGAGCTCAACCAGACCAAGGGTGTAAAATAAAATGCAGATGAAATTTGCATCACAAAAAATATGTTTTGGAAAAACTAGGATAAGAAATATATCCCAATTTAGTGCAACACAGGACCAGACAAAATTATATGAAAAAAAAAATACAATAGAAGCTCAAATTTAATGTAATTTCTAAACAGTTGTTCTACTACAAATATGTTCAAGCATAGAATGGGTTTCTCATATTTTCTTCAGAAGGTGAGTTATCAGAGAGGGTTCTGTGAATCACCAAGACTGCTTTGGAATGGCCAGGAGTGAAGGAAGCCTTTAGCTCCGAGAAAGAAAGAAAAAAAAAAAGAGATGGCAATAGCAGTAGAAGTGTCATCTCAGGAATAGAGTACCAGTTATTCTGCATAGCAAACTTTAGTTCCAGATCTGTGAGGCAAATGGTGATTATTTAGATTTTGCTGATCAGTACACATACATGCACATATATATATGTGCAGGGACAAAACTGCATTGCTTCATCAATAAGGAAAAATCTTAAAAAATCTTAAGTCAGACAAATGATGGCAAAAGGTTGGTGCAGGTGCTCGAGTCAGTGGAGACAGATTTTGGTTGTTACCAACAATTGTGAGCCATGTGCTTTTGAAAAATACTTTTGACACCAGAAACTGGAAAGAACTTCTTGATTTTAAGCTTATTCATCTTCCATGTTTGTGTGGCCTTTCTGGATAATCTGTTCCAAGGTTCAGTATCTTCCTGGTAAATAAGTTTTTCCTAGTGCCCAGTGTGAACTCCAGCTTGAAGCCATTCTCTGAAGATCGTTTTTGTAACTCCCTTTCAGTCAGTTCTGGCAGGCTGCAGCAGGTTCCTCTTACCTTTCCTCTCCTTGTCAATCTAAATCAGACTTTTCCCCTCAACCTCTCCTTTTAGTCCATGTGTTCTCTGCCTCAAGAGCCCTCTCCTGTACTTTCTCCAGTTATCTTCATTTCCTGCTCAAAGTAGGTGGCACAAATCTGAGCTTTCTGCCTCAGATGCTGCATTTTGCTCTTCTCTTTCAACTTCATGAAGCTTCCCCAATATCTTGTTGAACCAAAAGTGCTATTTTTCAGAACTGGGTTTTTCATTCAATGTCTGTGTTAACAGTGTAGAATTAATCTGGTGAGATACTTGAAAAGTTTGAAGTACTTTAGCTGCAAATAACTTTGTAATAAGTGTTTGGAAACAACATCTTCAGCTAGAATTTAGCTAGAATTATACTTTGTTGTAATTGTTTTATTACTGTGGAAGTTTGCTAGGTTTCACTTGCAGCAAGGGTGTAATGGAGAAATGAACAAACTTATGCCTTAACTGTAATCTTGTTTTCTCTAATCTTTGAGCCACTAGGTTTGAATTAGCCTGCTGTCTAATTTTATAGCAAATAGGATGGATCCTAAAAGAAAATTTTGAAGAGAAATTAATTGACTTAAAGTGTCCCAGGCTGAAACCTAGAACTGTGAATAGTGACAGATGTTTGCAGGTCTCTGAAGAGTTTATATATAAATCAAGATCTTCTACATTCAGATCTGCAAATTAAATCTCTGTTCATTTCATATGGGTTCAACTCCTTGAGGATGAGGAGGAAGAAGAAGAGGAGGGGAGAATAATATTAAACTTATCCCTTTTTTAAAGATGTACCAGTGCTGATTGAATTATACCTTTATTGCTATCAAATGCTGTTTACCAGCTGGTAGGATATTATGCCTAAGACTTTGCCTATTGCTCTTTCACAGCATGGTTACAACTTTATAATAGAATCACAAATTCATAGAAGCAAAGCCACAGCTGTTTGAGCCCATAAAAAAAGTGGTTTACAAGAAAAAGCCTAATCAGTAGTATCAAGTATTTTGTCAATTATATTAGCAACAGAAAAATAGAAAACTATGCCTATTTGACAAGAGACTGTTTTTATAAGATGCTGTATTTGCATAATGCTTGTCTTTTCATACAATAGAAAGCTAAAAGGCATCATAAAAGGGATATATCCATTATTCATGAATTTAAATAATCTGACTTGCATGTGAAAAATAAGACTGAGCTAGATTTTATATTGTTAAAGTGTTGTGGGTTTTTTTAAAAAAATACAGGCAATTATTGTTTGTTGTTTTTTAACTAATCCTGTTTCTTCAGGGGCTGATTCATTGCATGATCCTGCAGTCAGTAAATTAAATATTTTCTCATTAACTTCAGTATAATTGACACCTTATATGATTCAGAGCGCTGAGAGTAAACAACTCAGGCAGAATTATCCTGTCACATCTGTGGGGCTGATTAGACATAAACATCAGTCACAACAATTTAGGTTTGCAGCAGTGTGTGTGGCTTCTCCAGACTCCCTGGTACTGTGAGCATGGATGTTGACTGACACTGCTTAGCAGATATGTGTTGGTTTCAAAAGACAAAAGTAGCTTGGAAAAAGAGGGGTGTTTTCCTATTGCTTCATCTTGTTCTTTAGGCAAGAACTGTGATTACAGAATTAGTGAGTGGGGATAATTATCAATGTAAGAAGCAGTCCATATTTGCTTACCTAATAGCATTTGGAACAACCATGTTACAAAAAAAATTAACACCTGAAATTTAGTTAGTTCAAAATCCTTGGATCTCTGTGCTTTACCAGCTCTCCTAAATATGTTCCATGTACTTTTTCTATGGGCTTTATACCCTTTCCTGAATAAAAACTCTTCTCTTTTTCCAGTGAAGAACTGTAATGAAGAAGCTCTTGCTCAGTGCAACCCCTCTGCAGCTGCAATCTGCAGCTCTGAAATGCAGATGAGTTTCTGTTGCACCAGTTCTAAAGCTCCACAGGCTCCCTCCCACAGCCACCCCAGGGAGATGTCAGAACATTTATTACTCTCCATGTTCAGGCTTTTTCTTTCCAGCTCTTAAAGCACAATCTCAGTTTGAACAAGCTCCCTTTGTATTTCTGATTCTACAACTCTGTAATATTTAAAGAAAATGGTGTATTTCATAAAGAGCGGATTATCTAGAGCTGTGATAGGCCAAGGATGTAAGAATATGAATGTTTATAGGTATAAGTAATATCTCTTAATTATTTTATCATGTGAAACATTCTGTAGAGCGATGAAGACTTCCCTGAAATTGGTCTGAGGCAAAATGAGAGATGCTGATACCACACTTCATTAATATGTAATTAAAGGAGGAAAATATAATGATCATTAATATAACTTTGTGAAAAAATTATATTGTTAGTTGCAAAACAGAGTCTTCCTCACTAGTTTAATAATTTTGGATCTTACCAAAGATATTCTTCAATCTTTACTTCCACTGTTGGTTAACTTTCTAATTTCCCTTTGACCAAGCTCATTTTGAACTGGGAAAATGATGAATTTCTATCCGGTGATGTGATCAGAAATCTTCAAGAAAACCTGGACAGGACAAAACCTTTCAGAACCCACTTTGGCTTTGTGGTCCATCACAAATGTAAGAGAGATCAAGATTATTATTTTTAATACTGTTTAAATGCTTATCTTACTGAAGTAGAGACTATAATGAGGCAAGTAACTGAACTTACACACTCTGGAGCTCATTCCATTGCAACTTGAACTCCTTCTGTAAAGTCACTGATATGAGCAAAATTTCAGATTTGTTTTGCAAGTCTCCAAACCTGAACAGCACTTCTGTAGCTGTTCCCTGCTGCTCTTGGTATGTATGCAGGAAATCACTTGAAAAAAAGAAAAAATAAGTATTTACTTTACAGAAAGGATGATGATTCAGGTCATGCTGTCAGTATGGATTCCATGACCAGGCCAGCTTCTTCCTGTAATTCTGTGGAGCATTAAATACTGCAAGAGGAACAGGATTGCTCCAGCATGAGGCACAGGGGCAGTCAGAATTCAGCTGAGGCTCCTCATGATTGTTACAAGGCAGAGTTTAAGATGCTAATCACTTGGGGTACATTAAATTAGAATGGAAAGCCTCATAGATGTTATTTATTTAAAACATATGTTATTTCTTGTATTTTTAAGTGGGCAAAAGCATTCAATTTTCCTTCTTTGTATAATTATTTCTTGTCCTTCTATAATATTTTTACTCTTCTCTGAATTAAAGTATGACAGGTTATTTTCTCATACAGATGCCTTTCCATCTTTGTTTTCTAATCATTTTCCTGATTGTCTTTGCACATGTATATGTTCTTTATGTTTTCTTTCACTTAGTGAGTCCAGAACAGTATCACAGGACACCTCAGTAGTTTATAAGAAGTGTTGAAAAACACTTTTATTTCCACTCAGCATCTTTATTGTTTCTAACACTGTGTTACTATCTGTCACAACACATTGAGCTGTAGTTTTAATCTCAGGACTTCGGTGAGAGGTACAGTTTGTTTAGGACTTAAAACATTTTACAGAATGCTTAACCTTAATTTATGCAGTTTTGAATTCAGTGGTTTTTTTTGAAGACAATATACATTATGAGCACAGGGAAGTGTTTGTAATCTTATGTTTACTCAGCAAAGTGTTTTTCACTGAAAGTAATAAATGGGTATCTTTGAGGACACTCTTCAAAAAGCTGTGGTAAGCAATCCTTCTTCTTGAAAATGTCAAACATTTTTTTCTTGTCTCAGGCCACCCACTTCAGAGGTTGGAGAACTGTTTCAGTTCTTTCCATTTCCTGAAGAAGGTTTGAACTCATAGGACTTGAGTCCTGATGCAGGCAATTTTAGCTCAGGGAGAGAGTGCTCTCAAGCTCCACTTGAAAATGATCCCCTGTTCAATGTCATACTCAAATATACTTTGAAAGGAGAGAATGTGTGTTACAAGGTGAGATTTTTGATTTAATCCCCAATCATTTGATTCTTTTAGTGTTTTCTTTCAAGGTCTTCCCTACTGCTGAAAATGTGGGGGACTGTTGCTTTGACTGTCATTTCTGGGGTCTAAGTGCATGCATTTGATTTAAATTCCACTTTGGGCATCTACATCCTTCTATGAAACTGAAATGCTTCCTGAGTTAGGCAACAGCTGAATAAGTATTTTAGAGCCTAAATTTTTGACTTTGCACTGAAGACACATAGGGGAGGTTCCTAAATGCTGCGATGGTTTGTCTTGCACATGTGTGTGTGAACTTTGAGACTATTTAAAAGCTTAAATTGCTTTTCCATTTAGCTCAAATATGTGGTTTGATTAATCAGCATTAAGCTTTTTAATTGATTTACCTAATTTCAATTTTAAGAAACCTATTCTGAACTCACACCCTTTCAGCATACATACACACACCTTGTATTGCAGTCTCACTGTCTTATTTCTATTCAAACTAATGGCCATCAGAATAGGAGTGTTCACAGGAATGTTTGTTTGAATTGAAAAAAAAATTTCTTTAATGTTAAAAAAAGTTTCCTGTAAGTGTTTCTTGAACTTCTTTTAATTCATCATGTTCTGATGTTTTTCCAAGCTATTTTTCGAAGTACTTGTTTAAAGGTCAATACACAGTTCTTATGAAATAGCATCCTCTAACACCAAGTCTTTTTTATGCCATGATAAAATGTGCTTCCTGCAGCTCAGGAATCTGTGAATCTCATGGAGTCTATGCTTTAATTTAGATCCATTTGGTTACACAGACAAAAAAGAGAATATTTTGCCATGTCTGTGGTGCAGTGCCAGCAGTGAGCTAAAGTAGAACGACCATGCAGCTTTTTTAGAGAACCAGTTCCTGGATGATTGGCATGGAATATCTGGTGAAGATTTTTTAACTATTGTGGAACTGTAGGATTATAAATGATTAAATATTATTGTTCATTAACAGGAAACACTCACCACCCCCCCATGACTTTCCTGTAGTAATATGTATCAGTTTTAGTACTGGACTGAGATTGTTTAATCCTTAATCACATATCAGTTTGACATGTTGTTTGATGAGTGTAATTTCTTCCCAATTCGAGGATTTAACTTTTGACACACTCAGAGTTCTGCAAAATGAGAGGTAGGACTGAAGTGATGTGCAGTATTAAAAGTTCCTCTGGATTTTCTCAGTACTACAGGGAATTGGAATTGCAAGCACATTGCCCCTGCACTGAGGGAGTGCAGTTCTGATTTAAGATACAGTTACAAAATAACTGAAGAAGAATTGCTGTTCTTGCTGGAACCTTGTGCCTTGCTTTTGTTGAATTTAGCAGAGGTCTGGCTGTCTGCTGTAAGTGTTCAGAACAACTTTGCATCCATATAGGAATCGAGACAATCCCACTTTCCAGGGGAGTCAGCAGCAGTCTTGCAGTGGGGAAGCAGCTTTGAATACTGGAGACGGAGAAAGTCTGTAAGATGGCAGCCTGTATCTTCAAGAAATATGCTTATGTCTCTGGTTGGTATTAGTTTTGGCAGCATTCACATGAGCCAGACTTGCTAAAGATTAGCAGCTTAAACTATTTTGCAGCTCTTGGTGTCAGAGCTTATCTAATCAGAGTATCAGTGCCAGTATTTACTAATTTCCAAGGGAGCCAAAACTACTTTGGTGAAAAATTATCATCATAGTAAGCTTCTCTAAAGACAGTGTTTTTAAAACTAAAGTATCAAAAAAATATTGTGTTTGGCTCAAGTCACTTTGAAATATTTGACAAGAGGATTTGTGAAATGGATTTTCAAAATACTATTGTCTTTTACTGCTTGAATACTTTTATCTTAAACATAGTAGAATGGAAGAATGCATTCTTTTGCATTGTTTTTCTTTGTATTACCTTCAAGGTACTGATGTCCAAATTATATTTCTTCTTTTTGATCTAATACAGTATGTTTGATTAAGGAGAGTATTAACATACTTTTATTGTTAAAATATTCTCTGATTCTGAGTTGAGAATTTTTCTCTCCTTTGTGTCTAATTTTTTTTAACAATATTTCCTGTGTTTTATTCAGAAACAATTTTGCTTAGAGAGTTGGGGTCTGTTCCTCTCCTTGATTTTTTTTTTTTTTTTAGGACTGTAAATCTATTACATTCCCACTTACAAAAAGGGAAAGCCTAACAATTCTATTGGTGCTTCTTTTATTCAGTGGCAATAATAGTTCTTTATACAACAGAGACCACATCTACCTGATACTTAAGCCAGAAAAGCCTTTCATTTTTAATCTCAACCGAGACTGAATCAGATTTCCTGAAAAGAGATGATATCCTTTAGATGAAATCTATCAGTATGTTATGGTATCATGGAGCTGTAGCTCAGCACTCTCCTCTGCCAATCCCTTGAATGGAGAGCACTGCTGTTATCATGGAATCACAGAATGCCAGCTTGGAAGGCACCTCAAGGATCATCAGGGCCAACCCTTATAACAGTACAGTTCTTATGAGAAGTCTCAGCACCCCATCAAGCTGAGACTTCAAAATTTCCAAACTGGGGGAACCCACCCCTTCCCCTGGGAGGCCATTGCAATGTCTGACTGTCCTGATAGAGAAAATTTTTCCTCTTGTATTCAAATGCCATCTCCCCAGGAGCAACTTATGCCCATTACTCCTTGTCTTGTCCATGGAACTCCTTGTGAACAGATCTCCACTTTCTTTGTAGATGCCCTTTAAGTACTGGAACGTTATAATAAGGTGTCTCCTAAGCTTTCTCTTCTCGAGTCTGAAAGATCCAGTTTTCCCAGCTTCAGTGTGGCTGAGAATGTGGGTAAGAATGTGTTAGAATCCAGCCCTGCAGCCCAGTTTGCAGAGTGTATGCTACTACAATTAATAAAACAGAATTTCTGAGAACGCTGAGATTTCAGCAAGTTGTGTTCCCATTAAATATAAAATGCATCTTTCTAGAGTTCTTTCATATCTGAAAATAATTTCAAAACACCTTCCCTCTAGAAAGAGAAAATATCTACTTTCATATTCCTGATTCCAAACTGAGCTGAATGCCCCAGCCTTCTGCAGCCCTTCAGTCTTCTTCCTGATGCAGGAAGATCTCAGCTTTACCAGGAGCTTGTTCACTGCTGTGACTGAAGGCAGGGTGATCCTTAACTTGTTTTAGGGCTTTAGCTGAGGACTGCCTATGTATTAGATACTTTACATCATAACTCACACCTGTACCACCATTTGCACCCCTAAGAGGAGACTACTTGCTGGGAGAAAAAAACTCTTTGGGCTGGTGCAGAGCTGCCAGCCCGCAGCATCCTCTGGGAGGTGCTGGTGAGTTACAGAACTGCGGTCCCAGCCCGGACATTGCGGGACAAAGCTTCCCAAGGAGGCACTGGATGCTGTTTATCCTTCCTGAATCTGGGGAAGTTGGGGAGGAGAAGTCTTGAAAAACTAGTTTCTTAGAAGAATTATATTAATTCTATTCAAAGCATTAGAACATTATATTTACTCATTTTAGATCAGCTGTGTGGCACCTGTAAAGTATTTAGAATTGCTGCCAATAGAAAACAAAAAACAAAAACAAAATCAGCAGACATTTGCAAATTTCCCTTTCCAGTACAGAATGAAAGATTTTAATGAGAAAAAACCCAGATTATTTCTGCACTTAACAGTCCCTGTGACAACACATCCATCTACAACAACACTACACAAGAAAACCATCTCAGTCACTTATTTTTTATGCAAGCCTTGTTGCACATACTTTGTTTTAACTGCCATAATTATGACCATAATGCAGCAAAATCTGGAGGTGATCTGCTGTTCCTTCAGAGGACAAGTAATGCAAAGAGAACATTTAAACTAAAGCCGTATCAAAAAGTAAATGTCTTCATCTTCTTCTGGTGACCCTTCCATATGCTCAGTGATTATTCAAGCTTGCTAAAAAAGAGCTATTATTGTAACACCATAGTATTTGATCTTAATTTTCTCAGTGTAAATAATTCAGGTAATTACTGTGGCTAATTGGGTATCTGCTTTGGATCCCACAGGGACAGTGACTCTTTGCAGGTCCTGACGAGCAGTGACCTCTTTCTTTGCTCTCCCTACTCCTGCTCTGGAGAGCTCACTTAATGCCTTTGCTCCAGGTGGAATGGCTTCTGCAGCTCTGCTTACAAGTGTCTCTCCTCTGCATTAAAAAGCTCCTGCTGTTTATTATGCACAGATTAGAAACCAGTTCTGCTTAGGTGGCAACCCTGTAGTAGACAAAAAAAAAAAAGAAAAAAAGGAAAAAAGGTTAAATTGAGTTTTGTCATAGTTGTTTTTCATGCCTTGTTAATACTTAAAAAAAGTAACAGACCTATCATATCACCTCAATCCATCTCAAGTATTTAGCTGCTTTTTCTAAGTTACACTAAAACTTTATAGTGCAGAGAGTTTATCTTAGTATTATTTTTGAATTTCAGGGTTTAATACAACTTGCCATAGCAACATAGCATTGTACCTTATAAATATTCTTAAAAGGCATTTTTAGTTTCCATTGAAGTCCCTTTTGTCTTTAATGGTATGACATATTAATGCCAAGGTTTAGGGGAAAAAAAGTGGTTATGTAAAGAAAAGCTACTGAATATTGCTAGACAGCTGCAGTGCCCAGAAAACTTACAGAGTTTGGTTCAAAGCCTAAGTTTAGCAGATCTATTAGCCCTGGAAGTTTCCAAAGCTCTTGAGGTGAAACTAGGCTCATTTTTTTATGAAAGCAAAGCCCACACAATTGTCAGGCCAACTCGTGTCTGCATGCCAGCTTTCAGTCTGGGAATACATAAATAGCTGCCCAGGCAGGAAGAAGCATTTGACCAGCTGCACAGTCTTTTGCAATTGCATAACACAACATTACTGAACCTTCTCAGCAGAGCAAATTGCTTTAGACAGAGGCATTGCACCAACTGCTGGTCTTGGTCTCCACTTCTGATTATGCAGCTTCGCCCCTTTTCTGGCAGCTTTACTGCTCTGGTTCACTGGATCATTAGCTTCTGGTACAGATAAAATGGCATTTTACCTGTTCAGGCCTGCCAAGCCATAAGATATCTCTGAATTTAGTTACAAGACATGTACATCTTGTCAGCTAAGATCCATCTAAAAGCATTTTAGCCATGCCCTCCTGCAGCATTCCCTGTTTGACTTGTAAGGAAATTCCCTCTGACCTCCCTTTGATTTACTCAGGTGGTGAACTTTGTACCCTAAGGATTCTCCCTCTGCTCCTGGAATGTTTAGAAAGCCCACGTGCACTGGGGTATTCCCAAACCCAACTGTAGTGCAGGAAGAGCTGGACTCAACTGTTTGGGTCAGGTTTTTGTAACCCAGGCATTACCCCTTGATTCTAAAAAGGATCAGATTCCCAAGTGGTAAGTCTGACACAAGACAAAGTTACTCTGTCAGAATCAAATACATCTTGGTGTATGACATATGCTTCAGATAAAGTAGTAAAAAACCTGGGATCTGAATCCTCCCAAGAATGTAAAGTAAAAATAAAGAGCATGCAGGTGATTCCACAGCTCTTGGTGGCAGTTGCTTTAGAGCAGAATCTACAGGCTGAAACTTTGACATGCCCGATGTCCAAGAAGGGATTTTTGTGCCAGCAACTTGGTTGAGCCTAAACTTTGCTGTCAAACAAGAAATACCTAACTCTATCAGAAGTCTTGGGTATCACAGTAAAAAAGTAAGGTGGTCTTAAAGACCTGTGCTAACATCTGTGCTAAGTTTTTCTAGTATAAGAGGGTAAAATTTCATAATTTAAGTGAAACTGATGGTATTTGCATTCTTAAATTTAGTCACTAAGACCTGTGGCCTTGTTTGCAGAGATTTTGCAGACCCAATTGCTTTTTATTAAGAAAATACTGATTATATTTCTGATGGAAAGAGGTGTTTAAAGGAGCACAGATGACAATATTTATTTTCTCTTCAATGCAAAATCCATGTTTTAATTTAGGTGCTCTACATAGCTTTAAGAAGAGATGTGCCTGCCTCACATGTGCGTGAGTCCTTAGAGAAAAGATCTCTAGAAGGTTGTGGGGGTGATGTTACTGACAGAAAGAAAAAAAAAAAAAAAGAAAAAAAAAAGAAAAGAATAGATAGAAGAGGATAGGAAAATCCTATTTAGTGCATCACAAGAGGAAGAAATTAAGAGACCTTTTGTCACTAATGAGCTCAGGAGCAGTTTTGACTCGGTGCAGTTACTAAAAATTCATTTTAATCCAAGGTATTGAAGACTTACTAGTAGCACTATTTACCTTATCAATTTCAACAGATAGTGCTGTATACTCCAGAAAAGTCTGTGCATTGATTTGTTGAACCTTTAAACAAGAAGAAAATGCAGACTACACCGAGCTCAAGCAGAATTGCTGGGAATGCACTGTTCCAGCTTTGCAAGAAGACTTCTTTGAAATGCATGTGTTGCTTTGGTCACTATAAACCAGTTTTCCACTGTAATGCAGGAGAATTGTCAAGTTCCTGGCTTTGGCCCTGCTTGTTCCATTTGCATTGGACTCTCAGTGTCAGTGTTGCAGTGACTGAACTTTGCTGTTTATTGGTAATCTTTGTTATTTTTTTGACATTTTAGCAGCTGTTGCATGGAGAGCGTCAGCATACCTGAAGTAGTAGTGGGATTTTCCAAGAGTCTGAAGTCACCACATCAGGAATTCCCAGGTAATCTCTGCATCCAGGAATTACAGCCTTCAGCTTCATCTGGGGTTCATATTATGGTGCTGACTTTGCTAGAGTGAAGTTAACAGGCCCTTCAAACATAAAATATGGCTCTTTTGGAAGTCTATATTATACACGTGTCCTCATGATTACCCTGAAATCTGGCATGTCCTGTGCTGACCTGGAATAGCACTTGTGACTTAAATTCAGGCTGGAGTCTTGAAATTATTTTCCATTCCATGTAACAGGGCTTTTTGATTTCTAGCAAGTGAAAGTCACATCTTTTGGAAAGATGTGATGTGCAAATCATTGATCTATTTGTAACTCAAATGTTCTTAGTTCTTTAACTAAGAACTAAGTTCTTTAACTAACTTTAAGTAACACCCATCTTAGCCAGAGCAAAGCATTTGTGCATCTCTGAGCGATCTGTAGGAAGATCTTACTCCTCTCTTTAGGGAGACTGGAGGAGTCCCCAGGGCCAATTAAATGGGGTCTCTTGAAGTTGTTATTTGAGAATGACTCTGGTGGGAGCAGCCTGTGAACACTGAAGTGCAACACCATCCAGTTCTTGTAAAGTTCATGTATTTCAGTTGCCTCTTCCCAGAATCTGTTGTATACCAGGATCTTTGAGGAGTCCATCTCTCATCAGACTGAGAACCCGAGAGCCTTCTGCAAGACCTGAGCTTTTGGAGAGCCACTTACCCTCTAATCACCTCAATCTTCTTGTCCCAGTCTCCATCTGGAGCAAAGTGAGAAGGACACAAGAGGCCACAAGGCAACCTTCAACTTTTGCCAGCCACTTTTTTTTTTGTCAGTGAAGAATAATGCTGGCAGGCTCCAGCTTCCTGCTTCCCTTGCAGGTGCTCAGGACAAAAGCAGCCATCCAGCTGGGGGCAGAGGGCAGGGCTCTGCTGCTGAGCTATGGGGGGGCTGTTGGGGGCTCTACTGAGCTTGGACTGGGACCCACTTGTTACTGGGACTGGGACCCACTGGTTACCCACTCAGTGAAAATTCCCGATCCTAGGGTACCTCTTTGGTTTTGCTAGAGTTACTTCACTGGATGTCATTAACTCATAACAGGGTCTTGCAGATTACTTTACAAAACAGTTGAAGAAAATGTATAGAGGAAGAACGTTTTAAAAAAATAGATATTTTCCTGTGGAAATGCAACGGTTTGGATGACAAGTACAAAACTAAAGATGTGTCTTCACAGAGGTATTTACTTCACATTAAGCTTATCTACTGCTCCTGAAAGCAGCTGCAGCTAACAACTAACAATGCAAAATAATTAGAATGTACTGATTGCCAAGACAGTGTTTGTTCCTCAGTCTGTTTTGAAGGTGCTTTAAGTTCACTGCTTATTGATGTGGTACAGACAAAGATAAGCTTTTAGCTTACTGTAGTCCTTCTTTGTGTCTCACACCAGGACCAAGTAGTCTTTTTGCCTTACCCAGCTGTGGAGAAAATTGTGGGCATCTTTAGCTGCATATCCCTAGCATCACTGTCAGCAGAAGATGGTTTGGGTACATCAGCTCTTTGTCAGACAGTGAGTGGCAGATCTCTGCAGGGAAGAGGGAAAGGTCCAGGATGAGATTGAGAAGTATCCTGAACCAGGAGGGATCTGGGCTGGCCTGGTTTATTAACACAGTGAGATGAAAAGAAATTGTAGAAGAGCCAAAAAAAAAAAAAACCAAAACAAAAAACAAAACAAACAAAAAAACCCACCAAAAAACCCAAACCAACCAGTAGGTTTCATGAGCAGCAAAACCAAAGGAAAGGAATCACCTGTGGATTTAAATCTCCTAGCTGGACTCTGGTGTTTAATGACACTAAAAGTGATTTATGCTATGGCAATAAGGACATTGATGATCTATTCACTTTTGTGTGCAACAGCCAGCACCTGAATTGAATTCAACCTTTCATTCAAGAAGGATGCTTATGGGAGGTCCCTCTCCATCTCCTCTGCATCCTTTAATGAAACCTGTAGGAACCTGATGTCTTTAACTTGTCCAGCTTGATATGAAATGAGATTTATATTGATCACTGTGTTAAAAAGTTACTGGGAACACATGCATGTGCACACAGGGTCATTGTGTGTCATCCCCATAGGAAGCTGGGCAAAGCCCAGACCTCCAGCAGTAATTTTATTGGGTTCAGGTTCTGACAAGCTGGCTGGTGTTTAGTCAGAGAGCAGCCTGCAGTGAGCCTCTCTCAGCTGCCAACAGCACCAGGCCCTCTAAGGTAAGGACAGCTTTTGATTCTCAGGGCTGATGATAGAGAGGTCCGAGAGGATTCTGGCATCAGCAACCAACCTGTCTACCTTGGCAGTGATTTTAGTGTGCCCCATACCAGATTTAGGGTAGTAAAACTTTACAGTGAAATGAGTTTCTGAAGCAGGCTACAGGTGATATATAATTTAAAGCATTTTGATCCATTTTTATCATTGGGTTGTTGAGATGACACTTACGACAGATGACTCATAGAATTATGTCATGGTGATAGAGCATGTAATTGCCTAACAAGGCAATTCTACATGGAAATCCTACAGGGGCTGTTATAAGCAGGGAATGCACTTTGTACCTATCTGCAGGATACACTGAAGGTACAGCTGTAACACTCTCAGGCAGCACTCCCTTCTCATCTGCTCCACTACATCAAGCTACCCCCTTACATGCCAGCAGCATTTTGTGAGGGAATCAATCTGCCTGTGTCTTGCTGAGTTTCCATTTACCTCCTTAAACAAATACATCTGTGCTCTCCAATACTAGGTGCAGCCTGCCAGTGGAAACCACTGCACAATTGTTACCTTCCTGCAGGCATTCAAAGTGTGACATTTCTTTCATCGTTTTTCTAAGTATTTCCCTGTCAATGTCCTCTGAAAGCTCTTTTTTTCCTTTCCCACTGAAGTGATGGGAGCCATTGCTGCTGCCTGGCAGCTTTTCTTGATCCATGGTCCACAGCAAAAAAGAAAACCCCACTGGCCATACAGCACAGGAGTACATGGAGAGGGCTCGAGACAGATGGTGTCATACTTGAGGAAAACAAGGCATGGAAACAATTTTTTATCTCCATTCTAAGCAAGATGCAACCACCTCTTAACTAAAGGGTGTGGGAGACTGCATCTTTTAAGTTATCCAAGTTCATATTATTTTACCTGCCTTCCACAGGAACTTGAACTTTTGGTGACACCAAGGACAATTTCCTCCCTCACAATCATTTGGCTTGAGAGCCGTGCTGAGGCTCTCTCCATCCACACAAGATCCTGGTCCTCAAGACACTTGAAACAAAGTGGGCTGTGAAGTTGTAAATTTGTAGTCTCTTGGACGTTGACAAATTCACATGTTAGCAATAGTGTTAGTAATAGCAAGTGTCAAAATTTAATGACTTTTTAAAGTTTACAAACTTTCCTCTTTAGTGTAGTTCATTACAGCAAAATTAATTATTTTTTTCCCTTTTTATAAAATGAAGAAATATTTTACATTTAGTAATTGAAAAAGGTTCTATAAAAGAGCAACTTCCAGCCAAAGGAGTTCTGCTCTCATATACAGCAATTGCATTTTTAAAAAACATTTTTAAAAGACTCCCAGATGTTTTAATGAAATATAGATGCCAGTGTATAAAGAAAATAATTAAGATCTCAGTGAAATATACTGTAAGTTGGACAGGGTCCAAGACAACACATGCCCAGATTTCATGAAATTGTATGTTGCATTTCATTAATTGTTCAGACCCCATATTTTACAATACTCATTAAGTTTCACAGCAATATTCATGACTTTTATTAGCAACATTCTTATAATATTAAACAAGGCTTAAAAAAACCATCACAGTTACAAACTTAATAAATCACAAGAGTATAAATTTCCTTGCAAGCTAACAGTCATATTGCTTAATTTTTCTTATATTTCATTAGAGATATACAGGCAGTGTTTTGTGTTAGATTCATATAATAGGTCTTAAACTTCTCACCAGGCACTCAAAATTACACAAAGTGTGAAGACATCAAAGCCACAGCTTCACTGGAATTTCTTTTAAATTAAGGATATTTTAAAAATAGCCCCCTCTTGTCATAGCAGGAATGCTGCTCTGACAGCCTTCATCAGAAGCTGCATGATGTTCTTCTGGAGAGAGTACCTTTCTAGTTGCCCATAATTTCTACCTGTGTGTCTTGAAGTATATAATCTTAGCACTAAAAGTTTGCTAAATGGAGGTCTCCAGCCTTGCAACTTGCCTTTCAGTTTTCCAAATTCACACTTCATCCTCAGCTTGCAGCAATTAGACATTAGTTCACCAGCCATTCAGGAAAAGGCTTTGTTGATCAGGGAAGTAGATGATAAGGTGGGTGTCCAAAGAGAAGACCACCAATTTTACCAGTTACAGTGGCTCTGGAAGGAAGCAGATGCTTTATAGCAAGGTGCATTAATGCTGGCAAACTCACTGCTCTGCTGGACCACACTTGGGAGCAAGGGACTCAAGGGGCAAAGGCAGACCCGTGATGTAACAGCAAGGAGGAGCACACAGGATTCTTTAATCACTTCCACCCTATTGAAAATATATCATGACCAACCTGCAGCAGCTGTGCTTTCATCAGCAGAGCACAATCCCCTCACCAGCCAGCAAAGAACCTGCTCAGGCCTATCTGGTTGCTGGTGAGCAGAAGCAGCAGGTTTCTGGGTGGTGCTGGTGACTGGGTTTTGCAGAGGTGAAGAGTCTGGTACTGGTGTGCTGCTTCCCCAGCTTTACCAGTTTTTTTGTCATATCTCTAGGGATGTGATCTATCTCATGATGAGGTTCTTCAGTCAGATCAGGTTACCCCACACCTGAAGAACTGATTTCTCCCTCCTTGAGCCCAGAAACCTTTTTATACTGCATCAAGGGCATCCAGGAAAACTTGTTGCTGGACACTGCTCCTTGCCTATGATCTGCTGGAGCTGCTGGCAAAGCTGCCTCTTGTTGATAAGCAGAGAGGAGGCTGTAAGGAGCAGGTTGTCAGGTGTGTCTCTATAATACTATGTGGATGTTACCTGGGCTGTGAAGTGCATCACTGAGTCTGACACACCACGCTTTGCTAATGACCTGGAGATGACAGGATACACCAGCAGGAGAGAGGTCATGGAGAAGTGTTACCAGCTTTTGAAAACCACAGGTTGGTGCTAACTAGACCCTCATGTAAGTAAACTCTCAGGTAAGAAGGTAGATGTTCTTTTCTGGGTTGTTTGCCTTTTTAATTTTTGTAAATTATTTTTAAAATGTTTTGCTATACTCAGCTATCAGTGCCTGTGGATGGCAGTACAGTAAAAAACACATTGATTAATGCATGTAACTACTCCTGAGTAACAAGTACTCTACCTGTAATGTTAAAGCACTCAGGCAGTATGTTTTGCTACTGCAGGGATGTACTGGCAATGGGGAGAGACACTGGGAATTCTGGATTTTTTTCAGTTTCTTCTTAGGGAAAGCTTCCTCTAATGGGAGTTTGTAATAAACTAGCTTATAATTTGGCTTCTGCTGACTAAATTAGTAGAGAGAAGGCAGTGCTTTGATCTGATTTTTTTTGTTCCTCCTGAGAGGAACATGCTTCTTTGTCAACAGAGGCCTTAAAATATTCTCATATCCTCAGCTCCCACTGGGCCAGTAAGGGAAGCCTTTAGCTTTTCCACAGGCAAAGAGAAAAGTCTTCAGGATAATTCATGTAAGCAATTTTGATGCAATTGAATCCCACATAAAGTTTTCCTCCTGCCTGGTATGAATGAGAGATTTACTGTTGACATTTGTGATTCAGACTCCAACACTGGCCACTTTCTCTATCAGTGACAGAACTGCTTCACTATATAAATATTTAATAGTAATATTTAATATTTCCAGACATGACAGAGCTGAAGTAAAATATACTGAAGTGACCTGCTTTTTAAATGTGTGTGGTGGCTGAGAGAGCAAATTCTCATGCTTGCTACTTGCAGAAGAGAACAAACTGACAACCATATGAGGAAGGAAAAGTCATAATAAGGTATCAGTAATGCCTGGAAAGCAATGCTCATAGTAGGATGTACCCTTGGAACTATTTGGTGCCAGCTTATTAGAAAGTTTTGGCAAAGACATTTGGCATAAAATACATTTTATTTAGAATTAGGGGCTCCGCTGCCTGGCTCTTGGCATGGAATGAACTTGCGAAGTAAGCTGTCTTGTAATATAATGACATCACCTTGAATTATGGATAGTTTTAGTATTAGAAACATTGATCTGAATAAGAAATGACGACTTCTTAGGAAGTAGAGAAATGTACAGCTGACATTCAGGGGCTGTAGAGCTATGGATGGGAAGAATGCATTGCATGCTCTCCCAGCACGGCAGCAGCTCCTTGCTCCTAAGCCTGTGCTCAGCACCTGGGCCCTGCTTTGCTGGGGTTTGCAGTTACTCCAGTGGTTACTGCAGTGTTTATCTTTTTCTTGGGTTCAATTTCTTAAAAGCCTTTTCTCCTTCAGTGGACATCTCAGGTGGCTTAATATTAAAATTTTATATTTGCCAGGGGCTTAATTTTCAATTAGGACAAGTTTAAAAATTCTGGGTTAGGTGGAAGAAAGTTTTAAATAGAGGGAGATGGTGGCTGGGCATGTGATGCCTCTAAATGTTTGATGAAGCACAGGGCTCTGTTCTGACTGCCCATATTCTGCACGGGGCAAAATCCCCAGGGGATGGCTGTGTGATTTTGGAGCAATTCACTAAGTATAAGTTTGGCTTCTTTCCTAAAGTGAATTGAATACTTAAAAAGCAAAACAAAACAAACAACCCCACCCTAAAACAGTCTTTGGGATTGGTGTCCTGCTTATAAAAGAAGGATATGTTCTCCCAGTATGATCAGCTAATTTCCCTCAGCATGCCTCTAACTCATAAATTTTCAAGTGGAAAGAGCTTCCTTGGCATTTCCTTGCAAATACTCCTCTCTCAGATCAAAGATGCCATCCAGTTCTCTGAAGAAAACTAAGTTATGGAGCACTTCAGCTATTTTTCCTCCAGCCTGAGTATTCAGGAATGCAACATGCTTCCCTGAATGTGTTGTGCTTTAGCAACCATGAGTGTCTTTATGAAGGCAAGTTTTGAGTCACATGCTGTGTCACATTACAGGGAAGGAGAATATCAATTATATAGCATGCTTAATCATGAGAAGAAATGGATTTGACTAACTGAATATGCAAATGCCAATTCAAAATAAAATTATGAGCTCTTCTTGATGTGCAAAATGCCACCGGTGAAAACCACTTCAATATATTGACTGCAGAGAAGTGTGGTTTATGAAAGGAAGAAAGAAAAAAAAGTAAGAAAAGTCATTTAACTTCTTGCATGTGATTCTTGAAGCCGTTGATATTTTTCCAGCTTGGAGAAGTGTAATCAACATGAAGCTTTTAAAGCATATTTTGACATTTAAAAGGCAGCTTCCTGTGCCTGCGTTTATGCATGATTTCCTGAGATGAAGGGTGGTAAGTAAATACTCACCACAAGGCTGTACAGGACAGGATTTGTTTTACACAAGGACAAGCTGCTTCTGGAACCTGACACCCCCTTTCCCTAAAATAAATCCACAGCTGTTTGGCAAGGAGACAGGAATTTTCCTATTTACCCAAAACTTGGTATTTTCAGCTATTCCCCCATGGCCTGGGTGGTCACAGTTCACTTCTGGAGGCTTCTCAGTGAGAGCAGCACCTCTGACTCAGTGTTACAACAGCCTCTGGTGGAGCAGCTCTTCCAGTCCTCAGGGCTGAAGTGTTGGACTTCACATGGTGTGGTGGGCTGTGCTGGAGACGTGCTGTACTCTGAGGGTATCACACTCTCCCAAGGTGGAAAACAAACCCAGACAGCTTTAAATATTGTATAAAGTAGCTGGAGCAACTGAGGCTGGGTTTCCAATTTCCTTGGTAAGCTCTGGACCAAGCACTTAGTTAAATGTGGAACTCTCTTTCCCCCTCTAACCAGCTCTTTCTTGTTCAAAGCACTTGCTGTGAGGTTTTCTCTAATCATGGCCAAAAGGTCAAGCTCTGCAAGGAGATGAACGGGGAAGAAATTTATGGACTTTATGGAATTTATGGAAATTTATGGTGCTTGCAACCCCAAGCTGGGTAGCTTGTGGACTGCAGGCTTCCAGCTGGACACAGAAGCAGAACTGAGGGGACAACAGCATTTAATTGACAACTGCAGGCACTGGTGCAGAGCTCAGCCCTCAGTGCTCTGGGAAGATGAGTTCAAAGCTCTGAAATCACCTCAAGGATCTGAACCTTGTACTTGGTCACTGCAGACTGCTCTGACCATATCCTTAGAGCCAACCAACAGCCTTACTGCTGGGAGTGCTGACTGGGCTTCTTGCCTTCTCCTTTTTGACTCAGTATGGTTTTAAAACACCGTTTTAATGGTAAAACAATACTCCAGAAATTAACTAACTCCAGAATGGATGTCACAGTTCCCAGTCCCAAGTTGCTTACCCACCTGAAGCTGTGCAGCTCACTGCCTGGGAGCTCTTGGGTTCTTCACCATTATCCTCATGGCTTCATCTGAGTGGGGTTTGAGGCACATCTGATGGCTTGAATAGGAGCTGTGAGAGACTTGTGGCACTCAGCCCAGGGACTGCTGTGGTGGCAAAGACAACCCATAAATAAATGAAAAGTGAAATAAGGATGAGCTGAAGTGAGCTGTCAACTGACAGCTTTATGACCAGTTTTGGCTTATTTCCTTTTTGTGGTCTAAAGCTGAGTGCCTCATAAATTCTGAAGAAATCAAAACTATAACAAACACAAGAGAAACCATACTAGAATTACCAGAAGTAAAAGGAGAAGTGACTGTAGCTAGAAGAGACAGTGAACAGGGGATGAGTTCTCTCCTCTCAGTGGTGATTTTGAGTACTTATTCAATCCAGTTTTGACAACACAAGTCAAATCAGCACCCTGACACAACTGTGGGCATTTGGGGTCACACAGGTACTGTCCTACAGTCTAAAATGGTCCTACACGTGCAAATAGTTTCAGAGTTCATGGTTCTGGGGTATTTTACTGACTGATCACAAAGATCCTGGGATCTTCAAATAAATACCTACTAACTCTCTCCTGTTCTGTCAGCCATGAGGTGACACGTGGTAGACACCCTGTGGCAATCACAACAGAACATGCTGGTTTCCTGCTTTGCTCACTGGGTAGACAGGAGGGCTGCAGGCTTTTTTTTAGGGGGGAGGAGAACATAAAATGGGAGCAGCCACATGAAGTCTGCTCAGACCCCCATCCTGTCTGGCACTGTGTTTCTGAGGGTGGCCAAAAATGGGATGAGCCACAAGAATAGGTCAACCAGTTTGTAGATGAGAGAAGTCCTGAACTTGACTTACTGGATGTGTGAGTCAGGGCCCACGGTACAACTGTGTCCCATGAGTCTGTCCTAGATCTCTTTAATGCATCAATTCTTTTTGTTGTTTCTTTTTGTTTCCTCAGAAGAGCCACAGGACAGCTGACACCTCTAGCAATGGATTCCAGAAAACTGGAACTGGACAACTAGCTTGTCAAGGTTGTGGTGTATTTGTCCCTTCACAGAAATTGTCTCTAAATAATACAATTTTGTAGTATGCACTAGAAGCTTTGGAGTAGATTACCAGGAGCCCCACACTTGCTGGGCTGAAGTCTGGCAGGACAAATTGCTTACACAGAACTGGAGATGATGCCTGAAGACTCTGTATTACAAGCCTACAAGTGCTAATTCTGGTGTTTATGTACACATTTTTGTGTATCAAGAGCAGGTGAGTCCAAAGGCTGATAGGTGGAACCAGTCTGTCCTGGCTTGTTCAGAGAGGGGAGATCTCCTGGGTGCTGGCACAGTACACACTGCATTTGTAGATTAGGTAGGCTGTAGGTCAGTCATCTCAATCCTTCCTGGTAGTTACCTTAGTTTTACTATTTTTACAGATTTATGTCATTAAAAAATAGTTGACTTCTCACCCTTAATCAGGCAATCCTGTGGTAAGCCTGGGTGCAAGACAAGCAGGATGTTTTTCCTTAACAGAGCTTCCCGCTCTTTTTCCAGCCCCACCTTCCAACCCTCTGTAGTTCAGGTACCTTGCCCTGAGCACTCCATAGAGTCTGCATCCATCAAATCTCTTATCAGAATATGCTTGATCTTTTAACAATCTATTTCCACAAGTCATTTTAGATATTAGAAAACTGCTTCAAATTCAGCAGGGAAGGTACAATCTTTCCTTACTCAGAGAAGCACCCGGAGCCTCACTGCAGTCTGAAAATGAAACCTAAGCAGAGACCTGGCTTAAGTGGTCTGAGCCATCTTCCTCACCAGCAATGTCACAAGACAGAGACCCCTCTTCAGTGCTGCACCAAGTGCCTCATGCACAAACACCACAGTGGGAAATGTACCTGAGGGTATGGGACATCCACTATGGCCTCCATACTGTAAAAAACCCACTACTCATCCAGCTGTAGCTGTGCAGCATTATCTGATTTCAGGCATAGAACTAAAAGCATAATAATCCTAACTTTTTAGAAGCTGTCTTTGTAATGGTACATTAAATTGTATGAGGACAGAAATCCAGAATGGAAACTTGCCTGTCTATCCTGATGGTTTGTTAGGATCAGCTTTGAAGCCTCACTCTAGTTCTAGGCCTGTGAATCCAATTCTCCTGGCCAGAGCACTGAATCTGACCCATGTGATAGTATTCTCATTTTCTTCTTGGCTTTTTTTTTTTCTTTTTTTTTTTTTTTTTCTTCTTCTTCTTCTTCCTTTTCTTCCTTTTTTCTTCCTTTCTTTCCTGGGAAAAGAAGTAATCTTTCTCTAAAAAGCTTTATATATACTCTTTTGCAAGGCAGAAGAAATCTTCAGAGCTTTCAGCTATTTACACCAAATCTGTCAGTTTTTTTCCCCCCTTCCTATCTCTCTTAATGGGTCTCCTATGCATTTATAATGTTCTCAGTACCACAGTATCTAGGGACCTTACACAGAATTTAGAAAGCAAATGGGTTTTTTGCAGAAAGTTTATCTTCTGGCTATTGTCGATCTCTGAATCAGAGTTTTTTTCTCTTTAATTTGCAAAGTGTCTGTTTATACTCCTGACACAGACTGCTTTACAGTATCCTGGCTTTGCATTTGTGGGATGGCAAAGTCAGGTTCACCCAGATTTATCTGAGCAGATGTTAGCTATAGAACTGTCTGTAATCAACAGAGCTGGCTGTACTTCTCCACATCAGCTTCAGCACTGGCATGATTCTGGAGCCAGAGTACAGAGTAGTATCTGAGGCAAGAGCCTAGAATATTTCAATACACCTTGAAGTGGTCATATAAACACTACAGAGAGAAAATAATTCAGTGCTGATGAGAAGCAAAGCTTTAAATTTCTGTGTCATTAGTTGTAAGCAGCTGGATGCTGCAGGCACCTGTTGGGAGTAGCTTCCTACTCAGTATCTTGAGTGCTGCCTTGCAGGGTGACCAACCCTTCACAACATCCAAGGTGTGTCTGGTTGGGTGAGGACACTGGGCTTGTGCTGGGTCTCACTCCAAAGCTGAG
Organism: Heliangelus exortis; assembly: GCF_036169615.1. Classification (NCBI taxonomy): domain Eukaryota; kingdom Metazoa; phylum Chordata; class Aves; order Apodiformes; family Trochilidae; genus Heliangelus; species Heliangelus exortis. The sequence continues at coordinate 171,218,397 of NC_092422.1, forward strand.
CTCGAGCATGCTGAGGGCCTTTACTGGACCCAGGCTCCTGGTCTCCAGTCTGACACAGTGGTAACCAGCATATCTGTATTTCACCTCGCAGTGGTGGTGGGCAATGTATTCAAGAGCTGATGGAGATTGGCTGAGTGCAGTGCTGGAGCAGCAGGTAACACTGATCAAAGTCTTTATGCCTTGCTCCAATTGAATGGGCTTGCATTTTTTTTCTCCTGCAAAGTGTTGTGGGCTTTTTTTTTAATAGTAAAAAAACCCCAAATCAACAGAATTGTTTTCTTTCCAAAATACTACTGTATCTCGTCCCACATAGAGTACTGAAATGTAACTGGATACTGTACTTTCCCATGAGCCTGTGACATCTTCTTTCCTAAGTGACAACTGCATTGTTTCAAAACCAGATGGCTTTTCAGAAACAGGACAATTTTCAGGCAGAACTGAATTTGAAAAGCTTTCTAAAAATTTATTCTTCTACCCTAGTAATACTGTAAATAAAATATTTTTCCCTAGCTGCCCTTAGGCTACACCTGGTTTCCAACACAGAAACATTGTTTGAACATTCATATGGCTATTTACTCAGACTTTTATCTCTTGTATCACCAAAAAAGTCAATGAACAATCCCTCCACCCCAAAAACCCCAAACCCTGTGCCATGGATGCAGACGAACCTTGGGTTGCCTGACTCCAACCAGAGACAGAGAATGGCTGCAGGGCAGCACTGAGGGGGAGCTGTGCTGCTCTCTAGGATTGCCTCTGCATTTGAGACCAACCAGAATTTTAATTAACACTGAGTAAGAAGTGACAAAAGTAATGGATTGAATTGTGAATTAGATTGTCACAGTGTCCTTCTGGTTCATTCTCCCAGGCATGGTATAACTCAGCCAGGAACGCTCCATTAACTTGAGAGTCAGACCTTACTGGAGATGACAGGTTTGACTGAATAAAAATATTTATGTAAATGAAATCTTCAATTAAGTCTCTATAAAATAATGTCTTAAAGCATAAACAACCTCTTTACTAGTTTGCTAAGTGCTTTAAAAATTACAAGGTGAAAGGTGTGCTAATAATTTAAGCTCATATTTCTCATTTCTATTAAATTATTAGACTACAAATAACCCTTGGAGTATTTTCAGTAAACGCTGTTGCAGATTACAGCTAAAAAAAATATTCTGAAGCAAACTGTACAGAAAAAAATCCACATAATTCAAGAGAGACCACAAAAGTTTTGGAAGTGATCAGGACATAAACAAAAACACAAAATAGAAATGATCATCCAAACCAGCAAAATATATTTAAGCAATATCACAAATACACACATCAAAAAAAAATCTATTTACACATCTAAAATTGGCATGTCCATTAAAAAATCCTCTCACAAAAAGGTATTTATAAATGAGTAATTTAACCCAGTTATACTGCCTACTGCTGGCAACAGAGGTGCTTTACAGCTAGCATAGCATTAATTATGTCTTTGCAAAACAAAGGGAACATTTAGTAAAGTGAAAGAAATTATTTCTGGGAAAAACTTGAACTGAACACTGGACAACAGCAACCACAAAGCAAACAAAGTATAAGGACCTGCAAACATAAATTTGGTAGTGCAAAAATAAAGCAGAATGGCTTCTTTCCCCCTAATACTTGTTCAGAGAAAAATACTAATATGAATTTTCAATAAAAATTCCTTTTAAAGATTTAATTTTGTAGGACTTAGTGCATTTGCATGTTTCAGCAAGGCTAATACTATGCAGGAGGTAAAAGAAACAAAGTCAACATAGAATTACTGCTGTGATATAAATTTATAGCAACTTTTATAACAAAGTGTATGAATATACAGTACAGAGACAAGCCTCAGAAAAAATAGTTCAGATTTTCTCCACCCAGACAATCTGTAAACATGTTACTGAAAAGAAAAACACTTTGTATGTAAGTGATAGCATATCTAGAATTCTTTGGACCTAGATTTAAATTCCTCTTTTAAGTGTTGCCTGTGTATTTCATATAGGAAAGAGGGGAGGGGGAACTCCTCACTGGGATTAGGAGCTCCTGGAGTGTTGTCCCTCAGGAAGGTGCCCGGGGTTGGGCAGAGACTGGAAATCTCCCCCTCCACCCAGGAACATGGGCCATGGTAGGTAGGACACCTTGGTATTAATTGGTCTAGAAATAGGCAATTAATACAGTTGGATTCCTGAGGCTTATCAACCCACACCGTGGGTGTTACTGTGTTTTGAAACAAAAAAGACAGTCTCTTTGTCCAAAAAGGCCTCACAGTTTTGAATGTCTGTAAACATTTTTTGTTTAGATCAGCAGCTTTACCATCCCTTTGCTGTTTAAAAAATAATAAAATCAAAAGTAGGGATATCTTAGCTCTTGCTAAAACTATTTCAAATTCAGAACACAAGAGTTCTTCATTGAGAAAACTGAAACAAATCTGCAAACACTTGATTAATTCTGCAAATAGTATTTTTTGCTGTATTTTTAGTCGATAACTTTCAGCAACCTGCAAAAGATCACCCAGTCAATGTTAGAGAAAATCTATCAGTGTGATAAATAAGCTGGAAACACTTTAATAAACAGAGGCAAAAGATCAGCACCAAACACTGCATTTGTTCTGCCCAGATCTAGGCCCATTGCTGCAATTTTCCTGTTCCCTTTGATATACAAGAAGAAAGATACACATTATGTCCATAAAAATTTAACAGTAGATGGTAGAGAGTAAGATTTACCCATTATAATTAGCAGGACATGGTGTGGTTGACATTCAAAGCTTTTCCAAAACAGAAAGGACTAACTTCTTGACTTCCAAATGTTCAGAGCATGACTATCAGGTACTATTATAGTGCCATTTGTTAAAAATTTCTAGTGCTGTAGTTGGAACAGTTTATGCTTCCATCAGAGGGACTTTCTGAAACAGCAGTTAAAATAAGGATGATTCTAAAAAACAAATGATTGCCTTTATGCAATCTTTTTTTCTCTGTACTCAAGGGTTGTTGACCAGGAATGGCTGAAAATTGCTTCTTTGGAGAAAGCAGTGCTGCTTTTCTGCAACTTGACAGATGTTTGTTAACTTCAAGTATCCAATTTATATGCTTGAATGAGGAGCTTATGTACCCAGCCCAGGCTCCAGAGGATGACTGAGGTTATTAAACAGACATAAGGGATTTGTCTGCCTGACCTTTGGCATTTGAAAGCAAAACCGAAACAAATCTAATAGGCACAATCACAGAAAAATTAATATTAAAACAGAGATCAAGTGAGTCTTCTTTTGTAAACATTTCACTTGTAAATCCTACAAAATCACTATTTTGGAGTTGGTGGGTGCAAATTATTCTCACTACTGTAGATCTCACATTTTATTTTCAAGAGTTACCAGTGGGTATCAGTGTTAGCAGATTCTCTGACTTAGATGGCTAAAAAATTCAACTTAGGAAAACCCTTGATGGCAAAGAATTGTAGATCTCCTGAATTATTTTCATGTATTGAAAAAAAAATTGTTATATTTTAGACAATCAGCTAATACCTAACATTTTTATTAAAATACTGGTGGAAACTGAACAAAAGTAAACTCAAAGTCTCCTGGATTGCACATGTGTATGCATAAAATGCACCACAAAGTTTACTGTCTTAGGGGCTTAGTTGTTTCACTCCTTGTTTTCTGCACTTGAAAAAACAAGATCAGAAAGCTTTGCAGCTTCTCTGACTGAAGAGGAAAGGCTGAGGCCCATCCAGCTCTGTAAATGGAAGAATTAAGATTAAGATCTTGTGGCTGGAATAACAGAATTAAGGAATATTTGGGATTCACTCTTGTCCTAAGGGAATAATCTTTCTGACAAACTTTGTTCATGGTTCTAATAGATTAACTCATTTGTCTAATCCTGTACTCAGCATTTTACAGAATTAAGGTCTTAACCACAACAAAGACTTAAGATAAACATGGAAGCAAGGCAACACTTGTACTTCCATCTTTTATCTGTGGATTATTTTCTTTGTTAAACTCCTTGGGTTTTGCTTTTTTTTCTTCAGGATAGTTTTTCAACATACAAATTAGTAAGAGCCTGGAGAAGACAGAACTGTCCTACCAGAGGAGGGAGAACTCTCAGTGCACTTTTCATTCCATATATGAATTAACTACTGGGAATATTTGCAGAAAAACTCCAATAAAATAAAGATCATAGGCAAGATACTGAATTTTTAAAGTAACACTGAAAAATTTTTAAAACTGCACTCCAGAAAACACTGTCCAAGCAGCATCAGAACATTAGAGGATTGTCTGATTTCCTTGTTTCCTGTGGCAAATTTCCATTGATGGCAGCAGAGAACTGAGGCAGGGGCTAAAGATGTAGAAGCAAGTAAAACTAAAGATCCTTGGTAGCTACTTACCTACAATGGCTATTCATTCTATTTTTTAGCTCAGTGCTGTTTTCTAATACTCTTAACCCCACTGTATAATTTAAAGAACATATATATACATATTGATTGGAATATCAGTCTCATTCCTGGTATTTGAACCCTACAGTGGATATAAATGACAAATAAGCAGGCTATAACAGTCACAGAAGCTGTTGTCCATCACACTGGTGAATCTGAGTGAAGGCTGCTTACAGTAACACATATGAACATGCAAGCTGTCTCCAAAATGAATGGTCATATTAAATAAGTCTCTAACATATGTACATACAGACCAGTAAAAAACCTTAAATACCATAGTCCTACCCTTTTCTGTTTAAGGTTGCAGTTTCTAACTGTTGCATATACTTTAGCTGCTCAAAGAGCTCAATAAAGTGAGTGTAGCAAAATTTTTTCAGAAAAACAGTCATATAAAAAGTTTTACGTACAGTAAAGTGAGAAAGTTCCCAGAACTCTCACGTCATTTCCTCTTTGGTTTCTAATTAGGATTTGACGAGTTTGAATCCCTGTCCTGTGTCCAGCACTGTGGGAAGAAACCAACTCATTTTCAACCTTTTCAAGCACCTAAAGCACGCTTTACAGGCCCAGAACAGATTGAGACCACAAAACCAGTTTGCCAAATGTACTAATGGGTAGGTGATCCGTGGGAAGTACATCATCCAGTGTTTGGCAACATCACTTCCCGTTGGCAAGTGCAAAGTGTAGTCACTCCAGTGTTTTGACACACCATACACTGCTTTCACTGTACGTCCCTTTTCGGACCAGCTGATGTTGCTGTCAGGGTTACAGTTGTACTCAACCCATTGCCTGGTGAAATCACCAAGCTGGGGAGGGTCAGCTTCCTCAATGTCTACAACTCTGGCCATTTCTGCTCCTTGCACTGCAACGTACTGGTCATTTACTTTTCTTACTTCTTTAACCCAAGGCTGAGAGTTCTCACAGTCTAAAACGATGATGAGTCGGGAACAGAAAGTGCCATTCTTTTCTCTCCACCAGTCCAGAAGTGTGTCGAGTCGTAAAGCATCACCTCCTGAAAGAAGAGAAACTTGCTTACAAGTAGCAGGAAGAAACAGAAACAGAAATTTTGACCAGGGGTTCTAAGACTCTCTTATTTTAGCAACCTGGACAGAGAGATCAGAAGTTTTCCCTGCTTGTATTGTGTCTGGAGAGAGATATTAACTGATTCCATCCAATTTACTGTGCCAGATGAGGCCATTAACTTGCTTGAAAAAAAGAAGAAAAAATTCCCTCACAGGGTGAAATAAATTACAGCATGTTGATAAAATCTTGAAAGAGCTAAAACAGAGTTTATTTTGTATTGAATTCTTAATAACCTAAGGAACAAAAAATTACTATTTTTAATGTGGTCTTATTAATATTTAAAGACTCCTCTTTCAAGGAAAAGAAAGGACTTTCTTTCTAAATAGTTTCAACACAGCTGACAGTTTCAAAGCAAAAAAAGAAAGACACCTACAGGCACAACCACTGTTTTGGCTTGAAAAATTTGTATGACCAGAAATTGAGAGATTCACTCCACAGACAAAGTTGTCTTCAGATCATCAAGCAAGTTAAAATTAAAAATATTATGGATTTACACCTCAATGAAAAAAAAAATCTCAAATGAATTTTCCCACAGTATTTATTTCCTATCAGCTCAGAAAATGCTTGCAACTGGATTGTCCAACTTCTCATGTTCCATCTCAGCTCTAGCTCCAACAATGCTTTGAAAGAGCAGATTGTAATTAAACAAGGTTGCCTGTAATGGGGAGTCCTTCTGCTTAAGTGTAATGGATACTGCAAGATCCAGGCAGCCTTGAAAAGCAGGCTACTTACTCAAGTGCCTGAGGAAAACATCTTGCAAACAAGTAAATAAATCTCCACAGGCTCCACAATGACTATTGATTTGAAGAACTGAGACAGCCAGGTGTTGGCAAGTTGGAGTACAATACAGGCTAACAACAAAACCATGCTAAATTGAACTCATCAACCTTTTGAAGAAAGGTAGAAACCCATGAATTTGAAATAATTGTGTTTTAATTCCATAATGATTTTCATTGCTGATATGCAGCAATGTTTGAAATCTTGTTAGTAGGAAATAAACTGCAAAGATTCGTCTCAAAAAGCAAAGCTGCATATTTCAGGGCTCACATTTCTACCTGTAAGGGGGTGACAAAATAGTGCTTCACATTAATAGCTCAGAGTTAAAGCTTTGAGCATGCTGTCTCAATTAAAGTACATGCAAATTACAGAGCTAAAATTTTCTCAAAAAAACCCCAAACAAACCCACATCAAATGCAAACCTGGAAAATTTATTAACAAAGAAATCTTAGTATACAACCCTACAGTAATGACTTGCCTTGGTACATGATCTGTGGTTATTTACTGCAGAGACTTGTGTAAAAGCAGTTTCCCTTTTCTAGGTAAGCCTTCTGTGTCAGTTAGCACTAAAAACTTATTTATTTGTTCATGTTTTAAAGGCTTATAGGTAAACTTTATTTTAGTGTAACTACACAGGGGTGCAGGTGATTTCAAAACAGTAGCACTGCCCTAAGAAAACCTTCTCACCCTTCATATACACACAGAAATACACACTCAGCTTCTAACCCTACTGACCTGAAACACACGGACTTCTACCAGCCAGCACAAGATTAAGGCACCAAGCTGTGTAAGAAATCTGTATGTTTGGCCACATCTGTCTCTCTGGCAGATTTCACAGGCAGTTCAGCTGACAGTTTCAGCAACAGAGACAAGTCTCATTAGCCCAGATCTTGCCTTTGCCTTCCCTCAGAGAACATGACCTCCCAGGTCGTTTGACTGCTCATCCTTTATGCATGACTAGTTAACAGTTTCTTTTATACACTACTGTGTTACATCTCAGCTTCCAACAACAGGGAAGCATCATTAATGACCTCATAAATCCAGTAAGTGTCCTTTTAAGGTTGTCATTACAAAGCAAAGACTACGCTACCACTGCTGTGCCATGCCACAGCATAAGCTGGCAGTGAGGCACTACTTTTTCTGTTAGATCTGAACATTATATTTTATTTGTGCCATCTCTCTTCATCCTCTCCAGACGTCAGAGGATGGTACACATTACTGGAGCTGATGACCCAATGCTCCATCTGTCACGAAACATCACAGATCAAAATATGTAGCACCATTACAGACTCAAACAGCCTTCAGCTTTTCAGCTGAAAAGGAACTGTGAGAAAGCTGACCACCACTGCATTTACACACTGCATCTTTTAGCACAGAAACTTTCTTTTTCTTGTAACAGTTACCTTGGCCCTTAGTCTAAAAGTGAAGACTGAGTTTAATTTAGGCTACAGCTACCTGAGCAAGTGTACAGAGACCTGAGCTCCCCTGCCACACTCCAGGTTGGCCAGACTGGTGGCTCTTTCCCTCTCTAGACCATCAGACAATGAATTTCCAAACATCAATTTCCAAACACCAAAACATCAAATACAGTATGATTTTTTTGAAGAAAGAATTAATTGATTTGGAACTTTATCGATACCTAAACGATTAATAAAAAAAGCCCAACAAAAGAGTTACCTGCCAGTGCCCATTCACCAGTGCCATGTGAGTGACCACTGTAATACAAAATGTAGGTATCGTGTCTGGGTCCATCAGCTGTCCGAAGCTCAAGGAAAGATTTGATCTTGGAGTGAAGGGTATCAAAGGTCAGTCCACTTGTAGAGTAATCACAACCATATGTCTCAATCATGTGATATGCAAAAAATCTCTGGATGGCATTAAGCATGCCAGTAGACCTCAGATTTAACTCTTGTACATGCTCAGGTGGAAGAAGAGTTGGTTGGCCATCAGGACTAGAGAAAAGAAAACCAGCTATGATTAGGATTTACAACTATTTCATGCTCAGTAGACTTTTAGCAATTCAAGATTTTTCTCACCTGTGCATATTTTTTCTGCTATGATGTGGCACTATTCTAAATTCAAATTTACTTGAAATGTATGGTTTATAAATAATTCAAAATACTGTGTTTGAGTGAGGGACTGTTATCTCCCCCTCCCTCTGTCACAATTCCTCACCTCAAAGCATAGTCCTACTCAACCCCATGCTATTCCTGGAATAGGAGTGGGACAGAGAGCAGAGTGAAAGGAAGGGGGTGAAAAAACACACTTTTTAATTTTAAGTCTACATATCATTTACATAAATGATTCATCAATCATGACAATAAGAGAGCTGATCTTGTGAAGCACCCAGTTATGGGAGTGCTCTTCAGGTTGTATTTTCAGTAAATGAAATTAATTCATCACTCATCAGCCAATACAATATTGATAAAGATAAGGATCATGACTGATCAGCTGTCCCAATTTATGCTCAGTTGCAGACATGAAGAGGTGAAAATAAGGAGATGGCCTTAATCAACTAATACAAAATATGTCTTCTGTTGTTACAGACAAATGTACATGCATGTATGTATTCTTCATGTATTTTGTTTGTAAATCAGTGGGTAAAGTGACCTGGTTTCTTTATTGGTCTGGCTAATTAAATTTACACCTCCTCCTCACCTGCCTGGTGCCTTCATGAAGGCTAAATATTCCAGTACTACAGTTATAGTGAATTCATCTGAATTCATCATCATTACTGTTTGTCTCAGAAATTGCTGACTGGGCCCACCACTGAAACAGTCAAGTTTTGTTAATGAGGAAACTTAGTTCTGCCAGATCCTAAACATACTGCTACCTGAGAGTATCTCATTCACCCCAGAATTACAGGGAACTGCCAGAGCCAGAACAATATAATACAATGAAATAATTAAATTGTTGCCATGGAAACAAAAATAATTAATTTCTATTGTAATGTAAATTTGGAATATTTTTTTTAATCATAGAATGTTTTTTTAATCCCTAACAATAATTGACTACACAGATTCTGCTAAAAGACTGCATAGCTGAAGACTGTAGATCAGAAGCTCAGAAAATTTGTTTTTACAGTATTTCACACTATTTAAGATACAATGATCTAAGATCAGCACACTGCCTTCTGTTTCTTTGCCCATTAATTGTTTTCTCTACCCACTGAACCCAGAAGTTTAAAGCTTTTAAGAAAAACACACAAATGGACAAGTAATAATTGTACAGTCCTTTCATCCTCAAGCATTTCTCATATGGTAACATTTATATGGGAACACAAATCAGCTGTAAACTCTCAGTACCAGTAACTGACATGTAGGCCACATTACTGCAATTTCAGTGTCTTTTAAATGTAGATACAATCTCATTTAATAGAATTTAAAACTGTTCTGAACAGATCTGTCTGGTTTATTAAATCTCCTCATAGAAAGTATCTACACCCAGACAAGTGCCCCAATCCTTTGCAGTAGACAAAGACTGTGAAATCTGCCTACACATAATTGGTGTGTAAAGCATTCATTGACTTTCTAAAAGCAAATTTAGGACATATAAAAAGGTGGAGCTGGAGTTACTCATTCTTTTTGGAAGGTGAGGGAAAGGAAAACCACAACCTCTACCTATTAGTAAAAAATGTATTTAATTACTGAAAAATATAAGCAAGAGCAGGCATTATCATTACAAGCTCACAGTACATGTAACAGTACTTAGAAGCTGAAATACATGGTAACTATACCTGCAGAAGTTGGTGGGAATCACAACAGCATACCCAACACATGTTCCTCCCAAGCAGTTTCCCAGCTCATGAAAAAGCCCATGAGCCATGGACTCCAGAGGTAAAACGATGAGAAATACACTCATGAAGATCCCATTGGTTGGCTAAAAAGAAAACAGAGAGAGTGAGGTGTTGCATGAAAAAATCCCTATCTGCTTGTCATGGATTTATGAATAATTCCCTTGTCTGATTAAACATAAATGGGTCCTGAAACACGCAAGTCATACATAATGTGTTTTTATTTTTCCCCATTTTATATAGTGATAGTATTACATGGTGAAGTACTCTAAAGACAAATGAAAGGCTTGGGAGAAGGTGACTGGTAAGCAGGGGTCACTTCTGAAAGGAATGCATATGGCAACACTGACAGCACAGGACTAGCATTTGAAAGCCCTGATTCTAGCTTAGCTTTACCCAGTTAAACAGGAACACCAAGTGCCACAAAATTATTTATGCACCTAACATATTGGTAAATATCTGCACAATCAGCAATAAGGCCTTAATCTGTAAAGTACAACACAGAATAATATGTACCTAGCATCAGAGCATGCTGTATTTCATCATTAAAAATACACATTTAAATATTCTTGCTCTTTAATGCCAAGAATTTTCAGAATATTTTTTGTGGAATACTATGTATCACACAAAAGATGACTCCTGAAAACATTTATGATTATTGCAAATAAAAAGACCATTTTTTTATCAGCTACATATGTATCAGATGGGAAAAACCTACATTGTGCTTTCCTATTTTGTAGGTAAAAAGGTTCCTATTTTTTTGGGAAAAGTTTACTCACTGATACATAGATGATTTCTGTAAAAAAAAACAGTTTCAAAAATTAAGTCTCAACCCCATGAGTACTAGTACTAGTAAAGTAAAAATGGACTTCTGAAATGCCAACTGTCAGTGAAAGACAGAACAAATACAGATTCATTTTAATTATTTTAACATAATGTGAATGGGTTTAACGAGGCATTAAATGCTTCAGGAAAGGTAGAAACAGTATTATAATATATAATTAACCAAGAACTTTAATATCCATGATGCAGTTATTAAATACTAATGTTTATTATGTAGCAAAGGATATAAATTCATAGCTACAGATTTCTGTCCTGAGAATCTTGTGGCCTTTGATCACATCTATGTTTTAGACACCCTCTGCATAAATCTACAATACTAGTGTTTTTTTAAATATACTGATAAATATAAATATATTTTTTAAATATACTGGATACTGACTTATTGTTTAGCACTCAATTATTTGATGTTCAGCTTAATACACAAAGCTATAATAATTTGGAAAGTAAATTATACTGACAAAATTGACACCTAAACAGAGTTCTTCTTGGCACGTTGCACTAACTCAATATTCAGTTCTTAAATACATAGGTATTACATGACCTGGTCTGAAAGAACAGCTTTACCCATCTAATGTGCTTCCTGCACTAAGAAAGAACACTGTTTACTCCCTGTCTGGGTTTTAAAAAGTGCCCCAGTACACTTCTGATGGAAGCATCTCATCCATGTGTCTTTGAAATGGTGACAGCAATATTTACAACACAAATAAACACCAGAAGCTGACATTAACTGATAAGTGACAGCATTATTCACTGACAGCTCTATTCACAAATAACTGGTAACTGCTAACAAACAGTATTTTTCTAAAATTTCAACATCTGAAATCACTAGAAAACTACAACCTGCTTCTATTTTGAACAATACAATCCATGACAAACGAAACCTGTATTTGTTTAGCCTCTAGCTCTCAAGGGCATGAGGATGATTTTGAGCAGACATCAATTAATGTTACAGAACAGCCATGGAGAGCCTCCCCTTACCCACAGCCCTGCACACCTTATTACAAAAGTGCAATTAATATGTTCTCTGCCTTGCTAACATTAGAGCTACAATACCAGTTTGGGTGTTACAGGTCCATCAAGAGGTTACAATGCCAATCTTAATACTGCAGTCTGATTTACTGTGATACAATGTAATTTGATATTTTGGTGCTAACAATCTGAACCTACAAGGAGCAATGTGTGCCTATGAAGCACACATCAGTCTTAGAAGCTTCACGATGGTTTTTATGAACATCATTTTTTCAGTCACCTCAGGAGATACTTTACATCCTTCTGGATACACTCAGTGTCAGAATCAATGAAGGAGTGAGCAGATGGAATGAACGTATTTAGGACAAGTGCAGAGTAGCATTCACATAGTGATTCTTGAGTTTTGTGTCAGAAAATAAGGATTTTCAGAATAATGTCCCCCAAATCCATACAATTAATAATCACCTTAAACCACCTGTAGACAGTAGGAAAATATTCTAGTATGGATATTTTATATTTATTGACATCCATCTAATGTGAGGATGCTGGTACTTGCCATCAGCATGTTTTCAACAGTTTTGATACAGAACTACTGCATCACTAACAAATGCAAAAATTATTTATGCTGTTTAGAGCACCTCTACAGTAAGATAATAAAATATTTTAATTCAGCACTCATGGCATTTTAAAGTACCTGAACTATAAAAACTTGAAATAGCAACAAATAATATACAATAAGTTAATAATTACTTTAAATTACTGACAGGTCCCTTTTTTATGGTAACAGCTAAGAGGCCAGGCAGAGACTGCCAGTGCTTTACTAAATCCAAAAGACTTGATGACTGATCCTTAATGGAGCAGATGGCAAAGCAAAAAAGGGATTTTGTTCTTTCATCTGTTCAACCCATTTTTACTCTGCTTTCAACTACATTGGCAATTTCACCCTGCAGTCCATCCCTGCACTGGAAGTGCCCATTGATTCCAGACAGACTGCTCAGGAAGCAAACAAGACAAAGACCATCCCAGCAATCCCACTGAAAACACAAGGAGCCATTTTATTGCTTAATCCTTTCTGTCTTTATCTGTCTTATTCTAAACTAATATTTAGGAAATACAAAGTGTGTTCTTATTTCAAATCATGCAGAGAAGGTAAAAAAAATATAAACTTCTTGTCTCTGTTGACTGATATGCCAGGCAGTAAAAGATGGGTGAGATTCTAGTACCTCTCCACTTTCTTTAGCTTTTCAAGCAATGTTTACTGTTAAGTACAACAACCAGAAGAAGTTAGAGGTGTTTTACAGACAAGAATTTGTTATTCATGGATAGGACAACTCCACTCCCAAGGACTAAATCATCATTGGAAGTGGAACAGTTCTGGAACTGTATTTAGCAGTGGAGCTTTACTGGCATGTGACTGACAAAAATAATGAGGAGCAAGAAAAAAACCAAGAACAAAGTAAGAAACACTAGTTTAAATTGGAAGCCAGTAAAAAAGAGCTATAGAATAACCCTTCTGATTAAAATAAAAAGAAATTCCTAAACAGATGGCAACTAAGATGATCCCAGAAACACCGAATGGTTGAAGCTAGGAGAGTCCCCTGGAGGTTGCCTGGTCCAGCCCCCCTGGCCAAGCAGGGCCACCTAAAGCAGGCTGTCCAGGCTTATATGTAACAGATCATCAACTGAGAAGGCTTACAAAGATGTCTTTGTGTATTTAAAAGCAAAAAATAATGATTACTTATTTTTATATACCCATACACATACAGATGCTTAAGTAAATAAAAAATAAAAAGTTATGCTCAGCTACTGTTCAGTGATTCTGAAAAACAAAGTATATTCTCCATGATGAAGACGACACAGGAGAAAAACAACAATGTGACAACTCATCTACAAATATTTGATGGGTAATTTATTCCAAATGAAAACAAAATAGGTATATCACAGGTAAGAGCTTAAAGACAAAATTTATGAAGTTACAATGTAGATCAACTACCAGAGGAAACTGCATTGTAACAAATTATTGAATGAAAAATAGTCTCTAGAGAACGATAAATAATCCGTAAGTTCTGACTATCAAAACATCCCTGTGAAAAAATCCATAAAACAGTGTGCAGAAAATAGCTGTCACATTCACTGGCAGATAGAACTAATGTGCTATGTTTCTCATCTTTGACTCCTGTCCTAGCCACAGGAAAGCCTGTGCTCTATCTACCTGCATTTGTCCCAGCAAAACCAGAACTGGTTGTTAATTTAAAAGCACAGCAAATGGATTTCTGATTTTTTTTTTTAAACATAAAATTTTCACTTCTGAAATCACAGAGATTATGACAGGAGGCTGAACACATAAATCAGATTCTTTATACTAACAATGAATATTTTCATTCTCTTGTCAGAGAGATTCCCTTCAAGACCAAGGGCCTCTGGAAGTGATGGCAACAGCAGCAAGCAAGGTGTGCTGGATGTGAGCAGGAAACCTCCCATAGCACTGGGACAGCACTGGTGAGGCAGACAGCCCAGGAGGGTGGAAGATGGGCAGCAAAAATGAGCAGGAGGGGGAATGAGTTTGAGAATAAATGATGATCAGTGAGCAAGGGGAATTTAGGATCCAGCTTAAGAAATGACACAAGAGTAGGGAAAAAGGGAATTAATGTATTAAAAAAGGAACTGAATAGACAAATCTGTGAAGAAATTGCAAGACACAGATATGAATGTCAAATCAGCAAGGACGGGAAAAAAAAGTCAGAAAAGAAAAGAAGGGGTGGAACTAAAGATGACCAGATGGAGAAATAAAATAAAATAAAATAATAAAAATGGGTATGTCTTACTATTTGAGAGGCCAGAGGATGCAGCAGGGCCTCTGGGGCCAGGGGGGGAGTAGGAGGAGGCAGGGAAGGAAAGAAATGAAACTGGATAAACTGAGCCTGAGGAGGGCTGGATCAAAAATACAAGTCAGGAAGAAAGCAAGAGAAAATGAAGGAGAAAGACTGCTTTCAAAAAAGGTATTTAATCTGTGATGTGTATATCATATATACTATTGTTCTACTAAGGCATAAAATTCACTAAAAACAAGAATAATGTTCTGAAAGTACTGCATAACAATACTTCATCTGTCTCTGATATAGTTAATTTTTCTCTGGGTGATATTACATAGAGGTCTTCCAGGGACAATTATCTTTGGCTGGTAATTCAGAAAAACTCTATTGTTACCTTGGCACAGAATCTTAAAAAAATCTGATTTTAAATTTCTGAGAAAAAGATTCCTCCAAACCTTCCCAAGAATTTGCTTGCAAATTCCAAGACCTACATCTGCAATTTTTTCATCATTTTATTGGCTTCTGAAAGAAGTAATGCTTGAGTCATTTGCATGGCTGGATCTTGCCCCATCTGGATCTTACCCCAAGAGCCTAATTAGGGACAGGCAAGTGAGTAATTGCTGAAATGAGTTACTCAGAGTCTATCAATCTGATAGACTGAAATTATTCACACAAATGTAGTAAAGGCAGGTGCAGAACACTCTGTGCAGATTTTGCAAGGAAAATTTCAGTGCATCCCTACAACAAGTCAAGTTGTCTTTCCACTGCAGCTAAAGGAAGGAATATTCTCAGAGGCAGACAGACTGTGTCCCTGCTGAAACATGTCCCACTGAAAAGCTGTTACACCACTTCTGAATGCAACCAGCTATAACAAATTACTTTTATACTTTTCATGCTTCCTGAGCTTATCTTCCAGTTTCAGATAAACCTAAAGATTCTGCTCTTCACATTTAAAGTTTGATCTGTTGAAGAGAGATTCTGCTTTCAGGACCCACAACTCTTCCCAAGCACATATCAAAGCAGCAGGAATAGAGACTTTCAACCCTTGGAAGGGCTAAGCTCCCCTTAAAGAAAGGTCCTTGGCTATCAGGACTTCCAGCCTCAACAATTCTGTGTAAGTCACAAAACTACTGTGTGTGAAACAGAGTTAACTGACCTAACTCTACAGGCTCAATACTTCACTGGTAATTTTAATCAAACAGAATATTTCTAGCCACCAATGAGCAGAGAACTGTCTCTTTAGGTCTTGACCTTCCATGCATTCAAGTTTTGTATTATGCACAAGTATTACAGTTATTAAAACCATTAAAAAGGGCATATATAATGTGCCTGTGACAGTTTTCCATGAAACAGAATCCCTCCCTTTCACCATTCCCTTTCTGTCTTTAATCTAACACACACAGCTGAGATAGACTCCTTATATGCTAGGTCTAATTATTTATAGTTGACTGTTATAAAATACCTTTCCAAGGCTTTGTTTGTCAGCCAATTCTATTCACCACATAGGAAGTCAAATGGCAGACAATGGAGTGATTTCAAGCCACCTCTCTTATCAAATGCAGCATCATTAAACAAGCTTAAACATCTTCAGAATGAGGAAAAGTATAAATAAATGCTCCACCTTCAAGGTGACACGTAACAGATTTCAAATAGAAGTAACACTTACTAAAAAGCAAACATGTTTTGAAGAACTGGTGACTGAGGAATACTTAGCATTCCTAAGAATGTAAGGAAAAATACACTGAAAACTTAAGTTAAAAAAAATCCTCCATAATCAATTTGTCAATTTGTTTCCATGAACCTGTCCAGCTTCCTCCTGAGCCTCTGCAATGGCTCAGCAAACACCACTCAGGATATTCAGCCCCAGATGTAACTCAATGCTCTATGAGGAGCTATTCTGACCTGCTGGGCTCCAACCTGCTTCTTGCCAACTTGATTCCCATCAACTTTTGCACTGGAACTGAACCATTTATTGTCTCTTACTGTTTACCTTCTCCCACATCACACATAATACTTTGTATGTTCATCATATTTGCACTTAGTTTTATATTTTCCAGACTGAAGTATACTTGTTTATTAATTCCCTCCACATAAACTGTTTTATGTCTATAATGAACTTCATTATGTTTCTCTGAATCTTTGCTTGTCTTCTCATCTATAGGATGGCAAGTGAGCACTGTAGTTATTTAGAGCACAGAGACTACAGGCTTATGCTGTGCAGTGCCATAATGATACCTCAAGTCCTTTCCTAGTAATTTTTTATTTGATTTGCTTTTTTAACAACTAATAAACATTAAGCTGCTGCTTTCATGGAAAGGCATCTAAACCATCTCTAAGATCTCTTTCAACACATACTAATGTCACCAGTTTTTCTCTGCAGAAATGTTTTGTTAAAAACAAAACCAACCCAAACAAAATCCTGAAAACTCAGCCCACTAAGCATTTAGAAATAAAAATTACTTTTTGAAGAGGAAAGGTGGAGTCTGGTTTGTCATTTTAACTATTACAATACATATGAATCACTATAAGGAAAATTACATTCTTAAAATATGAATTTGCCTTGATTCAATTAAAATAGTCCATAAGAAAAGTCCCCAATACAGTGAGCACTACTAGGGTTCAACAGCATGGTTCAACCTGAAAACAAATTTTGTGGCACAATGAACTCAAAAGCAAAAACATTTCTTAAAATAACTTTGCACACTTCTTTTGCTTTGAAAGCACTAATTCTTCCCATTCTGCCCACATAAAGAAGAACGTCCCAGTTGCCTCAGCAGGCCACAGTCAAGGTAGTACAAAGTGTTAAATTTGAAGTGCATGCTGGTGAAACCAAGGATTCCATCTTGGAGATGCTGAGTCACAGCATACCATCAAATGTCACAGGAATTCTAAGAAGCCAGCAATTTTCAAAAGCACTCTAAGGAGGGAGATCAAGATAAAGAAATTATTATTTACCTGCCAAGAAACAGCCCCCAAAACAGCAGTTGCAACAAGGCTGAAAAATACTAGCTGTTCCGAAATTAAACAGAAGTGACGCATTCCTTTAGATGCCATAACTCTGTCCAGGCTGTTGTTTTCTGCACGATGGGTATAGTATACCTTGTGACAGTCATTTAGTTTTGTGTGGAATCCCCAAAGAGTTATAAAAAATATCACATGACAGATCATCCAAAAAATTCCAAAAATAGAAAAACCGGGTATCACAAAATACCAGAGATCCAAAAAGCGTAGTTTAAAGGCTGCAAGTATGAAAAAGATCAGTTCAATGACCCCAACTGAGATGACAGAAAGCCTTCTGCATATTTTACCACGGTACAAGTAGGGCTTCCATCGTTCAGTAACTGAAAGTCCACTGAAGTAAACGTCGAGGAGGGGATCTGAAATGAGGCAGCTGAAGAAACAGGCCAAGGCGAATGGGTTTGTGGGGATTTGCAGTGATGGAAAAAAGAGTAGGGATGCAATGGCTCCAAAAATTGCCAAATTTGGAATTGCCAAAAAAGACTTCATACGTAAGTCAATAATCAACATGGCCAAAGCCATGACCAGCAGAATAATACTAATAGATTTTTCTACCAGCATAGTTGTGCTGGCGATTGCAAAGCCAGCAAGCTCCAAAAATTCAACTGTTGTCAGCAGAGTTGGTCGATGATGTACACAACCACAAATCCTCTCAACCAAAGCACATAATACCCTTAAAACAATGGAAGAAAGCAGCAAATATTTAGTGGCTTCTTCTTTCACATCGGTTTTGAAAGTAGAATTATTAAGAAAACAGAGAAGGCCCAGCAAAAAACCAAACCAAAGATTGGAGAGACTCAGACTTGCTGTTTCCATTGAAAAATAGTAGTACAGTATGCTGGCAATTCCAAGAACAAAGAGACCCAGAATAAATATTACCAAAATCAGTGCATCTGCAGTTTTTTCCCATCTGACATAAAGGCCCATGCAAATGGCAACCAGTAAGTTGATTTTGGCAAGATAGCCAAGGTATCTGACTGATAAGTGCATGTTCACTTCTCTGTTTGCTTCTTCCAGCTTTGTCATTGCTGTGTAGAGACAATGACTGAGACAGTAACGCAGTGACCTACACATGTGAACTGTAGTTTGGGGGTTTTACACCCTTGACTGAAAGTAAATACTTGGTGTTTCATCCAACAAACACAATCCAGTAGCTGACTTCTGTAGTATCATTTCAGTAACAGTCGTCTTGAATCACTGAAATCCTGAAGAATAATTAAAAGAAGTGTTAGTGGCAAATAATACCTTTTAATCATACATGGTATAAATATGACATATCCCTTCTCACACATATGATTCTATAGATATATATATATTCTATAAATCGATAGATTTCATAGTACTTATTATTTTTAATGTTTTATACATATAAACTTCATTGTGAGTTGGCTGGATGCTTAAGATCTTACACTATTTCTCCCCTCACTTGACAATATACTTAACAGCACCATAACCCAAAGCCAGCTATCATATTCCAGCTGTCACATTCCAGGTCACACTGTATCAGGTACCATAGCACTGTAGGCAGCCTCACTGTTTCTTGCACTACAATCAACATTTGGTTTGTGGACAACTTGAGCCAACAACTCCTACATATTCCTTCTCTCCACCTCCAGTTATCTCTAGTTCAAACCATGAGTTCAGAGGAACAGCTTCCCGTGTCCTCCCAACTCACAGCACTGATGTGTGACTACCACTGAACATCTGCCAGGCTCTCCTGTTATCTTGATTCCCGAGCTTTTCTGGAGCCCTCCCAAGTCAAGGGGCTAACACTACAGTCATTCCCTTGGACAGCAGTGTCACAGAAGTCAGCAGGCTGCCTCACATGCAAAGGGTGTCAGCCCCTGCCTAAAATTTTTAAGCCCCTGGCTTAAAATTTTGCTGCAGCTGCTGAATAATTTGCTGGTGGGGTCATTACACCAGCAAACTCCCTTACAGGCAAGCAGCCCTCTGACAGAAAACTACTCTGGCTGGTTCAGCTCGTGTCAAGTGGAGTTTTGCTGCCATCACATCTTAAACACAAACCAAGAACTCCTCTGCTGCCACCCCACGTGCTGCACTGGGTGCCAGGAGTGGGGAATGTGCCCCTTCCTCACAGAAAGACACAGAAAGTCTGCATGAGCACAAAGTACTCAAAAAATGACAGCTCTGACCTGGAGTGCAACCTCCTGTTCCCCATCTTCTAGCCAGTAACCAAAAAGATGAACGACTAAACCACACTACTAATCATTAGGCTTTTTCTAACTAAAACACATGTCCAACTTTTTGGTGAAAAGAGGAACATTTTCATGATTAATGTATCCCATCACACAGCTATTACCAAATAAATGCAACTCAGCAATTCAGACAACTGTAATGAGAAACTTCAATATCTGATTTATTTTTTGCAACACAGCTATTTGTTACTCATTTCTGTTTTTGTTTAGAAAAAGACTGGTCAAAGTTGGGATGCTGTGTTTGGCTGGTTTTTAAACTAATATAAAGTCAGTTATATATCTGAGCAAACAACATTTAGATGAGAACCAGAATGTGTGCACCCACATTTAAGTATTTGCCAACTTCTGTAGACACAATTTTAAGCAAAGCCTAGGGTCTAAGTAGAGATTTAGAGAATAAACTATGCAACAGTTTATTCCTAAAGGAACATCAAGAACAATAACAGACTGAGCAGAGAATGGACTGAGAACAGCCCTGAGCAGAAGGACTTAGGTTGACTGCTGAGAAATTCAGCACGAAATTGCAATCTGCATTTGCAGTCCAGAAAGCCAACTGTATCCTGAGTTGCAGCAAAAAAAGCATGGCCAGAAGGTCAAGGGTGGTGATTCTCCCCTCTACTCTACTCTCATTACATCCCAACTGGATCTGGAGCCCCCAGAAGAGGAAGGTCATGGAGTTCTTGGACTGAGTCTAAAGGAGGGCAACAAAGATGATCAGAGGGCTGAGCACCTCTCCTATGAAGACAGGGTGAGAGAGTTGAGCCTGGAGAAGAAAAGGCTCCAGGGAGACCTTACAGCAGCCTTGCAGTACCTGAAACTTTTTACAAAAGGAATGGAGCTTTTTACAAGGGAATGTAGTGATAGGACAAGGGGCAATGGCTTTAATCTGTAAGAGGGCAGACTTAGATAAGGCAGTAGGAAGAAATTCTTTAGTATGAGAGTGGTGAGATAATGAAATAGGTTGCCAAGAAAAGTTGTGGAAGCACCTCCTCCCTATCCCCCCTAAAGTGTTCAAGGCCAGGTTGGATGGGGCTCTGAGCAAACTCATCTCGTGGAAGGTGTCCCTGCCCATGCAGGGGGTATGGCACTGGGTGATCTTTAAAGTCTCTTCCAATCAAAATAATTCTATTGATTCTGATTCCCACTGTAGATTTTACCTGAATTTATCTAAAAAGCGTAGAAAAAAGAGACAAAATCTAAAGATGGTTCAATAGTTTAATTGGAGTCCATTTAAGGTCCAGGTGAGGCCTACCTATAATACTGGGCCCACTTTTGCTTTATTCTTTCACTTCCGTGCTTTTTTCTTAAATAATGCAACTCTGTGAGAGATTTTTGAAACAAAAAACCCTAGGTAGCTAACACTAGCATACTGCAGGTTTAAACCTCAGGTAAACGGCTCCATGAGCTTCCAAGTGTTAATACCGAGCCCGGATTACGGGTGTCAGACAAGAGGAGCGCAGCTGGCAGAGGCACCGGCTGCTGGGCTGGCCCCGGCCAGGGAAGTTTAGTGACGGTATCTGGCTCCGTAGAGCGGACGCTGGCAGGCGGGGGCTGCCGAGGAAACACCGTTACCGCCCCAGGAAACTGCTCGGTGCAGTCGGTCCCCGTCCCCTAGGGCCCGGGCCTGGCCCAGAGAGGCCGCGTCCCCCCGGGGCTCTCCCCGGGACACCCAGCTCCCCTCGCCCCCCCTCTCCGCGGTGACGGGACCCTACACCAGGCGCACAGCACCGAGGCAATCCCAGTTAAGGCCCCGGAGGGCCGCGGGCCCCCTCGCCGTGCTCCGCACCCGCGGGAAGCGGCGCGGCCCCGTCCCGCACTCACCTCAACAGGCGGCCCGGAAACTTCCCACGCCCCGCGCCGCGCCGCCGCCATCTTGAAGCTGTGAGGCGGCCCGGCTACGGGCCGCGCAAAGGCTCAAACGCAGCCGCGGCCGCTGCCGGAGCACAGATGGGCGCGCGGCCAGGCCGGGGTGGAAGGGTGCCCGGGGCCCGGGTTGAGGCCGGAGCAGCGGGGACAGCAGCACCGTGCAGTCCCACAGCTGTCTCTCCCTCGGGGAAAGGCTGCGTCCAGTTCTCCGCTGCTTACAGGAAGGGCTTGGAGGTGCTGAATCCAGAGGGCAAGGAACCTGCTGAAGGGTCTGGAGCACAAGCCTGAGGAGGAGCATCTGAGACAAGTGGGGAAGGTGACCATGGAGAAAACGAGGCTCAGGGGGAGACCCTACAGCTCTCTACAGTTACCTGAAAGGAGGTTGCAGAGGGGGGGGCTGGTGTCCCAAGTGACAAGAGGAAACAGCCTCAAGTTATGTCAGGGGAGGTTTAGATTGGTGATTGGGAAAATTCTCTTTGCTAGAAGGGTCGTCAGGCACTGGCACAGGCTGCCCAGGGAAGTGGTGGAATCACCATCCCTGGAGATATTTAGATGTGTAGAGGTCGTGCTTCAGGATGTGCTTTACTGCTGGACTTAGCTGTGTGCTGGGGCTCAAAGCTCTGTCCCAACCCGTGATTCTATGTTTGGCACAAGTGAAAGCACATTCTCCACACAGAATTGCAATGTTAATAGGCTAGAAGAAAAAACAAAACAAAACACAAAAACCCACCCCAAAACAGACCCCTCTCCAGTCTTTCCCATGGGTCGCTATCAACAGCCTTCTGTGGAGAGGACTCCAGTCTCAGGCTGACCGCTTCCCCAACAAAAGGTTTCATGGCTCTGCAGTACCCTTCACCCTTTGTCAACCATCAGTGTTCCACAACACTTTGCTGGGAAAGCCACTTCTGAATTTGCCCTTGCAGGCAGGTGGGCAAGAGCAAGAAGTTTCTGGATCTTAATAGGTTAGGCCAACCAAAGGTGGTTCAGACAGCTGCTGCCCAAGAGCCTCCTTGGACTGCACCAGGCTGGCCTGCTGCAGATTTAGGTCCTTTGTTCCTGTAATCCCTCCCTGGGCAACCAGCCCCTTCCTCACCCCCATCAAGAAGCACTGGTGGTGACTGCTGGCAGCTGGACACAGAACAGATGCACTTGGACAGCCTGGCTTTCCTGCCTCAGTTATCCAGAAAAGAAACATGATGATAGGGTTAGCTGGAGGAACTCCAAAAACCTTTCTGTGGCAAAGACCACAACTGAGATGCACATGCTAAAGTGCCAAATTTAACATCTTTAGGGTAATTCGGTTGTTTATCAACCAAACCCAAATAACTATTTTCTTGACGATATGGAATATAAGTATGCATTGATTTCACTGGGTTTCAGCACAAACCAATTACACAGGAAAAAAAAAAGGACATCTCCAACTCAAAGAAACAATTTTTTAGAAAAGGTTGTTTTTTCTTTTTTTTTTTAATAAATGTGCTTTGTTCACAAAAAGTAGTGACATAAAGACAACAGAAATGCAAATACACATTTTCTTTCTTTTCCCCTCCAGCACCTTAAGAACAAGAGATCTTTTGCAGTCATAATTTTCAAATATTTCATAACCTAGAAACATTCTTCTGGCAGCACAGCCAAATATCCAATAACTCCCGACATTAGCACTTTATTTTACGTAAACCTGTAAGTCACACTTTCCTCCTCCATCACAAAAAAAAAAAAAAAAAAAAAAAAAAAAAAAAAAAGGAACACTTCAGGTATTCAGAATGAGCAGCAAGAAAACCAAACTGTTACGAATTTCAGGTCCCTAAACCACAACCTGCCCAAAAGGCTTAATTTTTAAATGTTACTATTTTAAAAGGATACATCTTGGCCTGAATTGCTTTTTGGAATGAATCATAAACCAGTGTGCATTAACCAATGCCAACAAGTAGGGTAGCTGGTATATAACTTTTGTAAAAGGAGTATCAGTCAAATTGTTAGGTACACTTTGAAATATGCACACATTACATTTCCATAAACAGCTGAATTTATAGCACCAATATTTTAGCTTTGATGTGAGCACAGCTGGAGTCAATGGTTTAACTGGGAAGAAGAGAGGCTTTGAGTGACAAACATTTTTGTAAAAGTGAAGTGGTTAAGCAAATACTGACTTAAAGCCAATTCAGACGCCACTGTGTATTTGATTAGAGAAGCATTCTCTGTAAAAATTAGGAAAATCAACCATGATACTTTTAAGTTTTTTGGTTTGGTTTTTGTTTTTTTTCAGATCAGAATATAATCATTGGGTATGTATATCATTGAGACTGAGTAACAAACTTGGATCTGGTATTAGGGGATGCTTTAAATTAAAGAGACACAAAAAAACTTGTACAAAAGAATAAAGCATTACAGTCCAGATCATGTTTAAGTGTAAGCTGGACCAATGTGGGATGACTATGTAGGAAACAGTAGAGAAGAAAAACAGGTAAAACCGTGACACTTTCAGTGCAAAACTTCAATGGAGGGAGTAAGTTTCATTTTTGTAGCAACCACGGTAAAATCCACACTCAAGTTTATCTGGTAACTTCTGTATTATCAACACAACATGGTAGGTTAATATGGTGCAAGACAGCTTTTATCCCAACCACCTGTGAAACTACATATTAGCCTTTTCTACCATTTGCTGAAGTCAGTCTTAAAACCATGATGTGGCACCTAGTTCAAATCATTATTAGGCACTTACAGATAGATTTAACAGCCTAACATTTGAACTCAACTCTGGCCATTATTAGAAGTGGAGGGAAATCTAAGCTAAACTAATACTGAATCCCCTATTTCTACCACTGAACAGATTTATTATTTTTTTTTCCCTGCAAAACCTCACAAATTTATTACACAAGTTAAAAAAACTTAATAGATGTAAAACACTTCTGTTTCATCTCCTTACAGTGCAGACCAGTTTTCAGACAGCTATGGAGTTTTTATTTAACTAAATAGAAGATTTTGGAGTCCAAATAAACAAACAATTAGTTAACCTCATTTGTGTGATTTGCACACATCTTTGTGCAAATGGGTATCCTTGAAAAACCTGTATAATTATGTTTGGTTTTTTGTGTTTTTTTTTTTTTTTTATGAAATTGGTCTGTAATTACTGTGTTAACTTGGGAACTCTACGGATAAGTACATTTAAAGAAAAAGTTTGTTTTTAAAATGCATAAATAATTTACTTTAAAACATGACAAAACCCACCCCGTCCCCCCAAAAACACAATTTGAAGAGAATACAGAACACCATCATTGCAGAAATACTGATATATGTTAGTGCTTGTGCACTCATGAAGTTGCAAAACCATGTTCCAGCTTTGAAGTGAAACATAATTGTCTAGACGTACCATACTCCTCTGGGGAGGGATAACCTCTGCAGAAATCTCCTCTCTAACTACTATTTATGCAATGAAATTACACAGCATGTATAACTACGGATGAGTATATTCCAGTGTTTTGGTGTTATCTTGATTTGGTGTTACCTCAAGAGGGCTGCAATAAACAAAAATCAAATGTGCAAGCATTACTTTCTCCAGCCCAGGCTCAACCAGAGTGAAACAAAATCTGGAAGAAAGTTTTGTTCCATAATTAAGAAGGGACATGTGTAACCAAGTGTCTTAACCTATCTGCACATTTAATTAAAGTGCAAATTGTTTCTTCCTACATAAACTTCTCAGAAGCCCACCAACTCCAGTGCCTTAAGCTCAACCACACTGAGTTAAAATATTGAAACAACATGTAGCAAATTAAATAGAATCCACACTTCACAGCACTAAAGAAAAGAATGGTACCTTTCTGAAAAAAAAAAATTAGTGATATAAGTCTAAAGAAAGTAACAGCAATTTATGCTATGACGTGAGTCATTTGCATAAAACTTGTATTTTTTCACTTCCATACAAGAATAAATTTTAAAATCCAAAAGTAGAAAAAAATAGCAAACTCTGTAAACCTTTGCATTTTCTTTATGCAAACCATTTTTTGTGTGTTGAGCCCATGTTAGTATAGCAAAATTAGTTAAGCAAGAGGTTTGACCCTAAGGGCATTTAAATGACTACATTAACTTAGAAGCAATATAGGATCTTCTAGCTCATAGAAAGGAATTGAACTAGACTGGCTTTCTCCAGAGTCTGAGTCATAAGGAGCATCAGGTAGCTCCATAAAACCATAGGCTAGCTGTTCATCCTCTGTATCTGAGCGAACATAGGAAGAGGTGTTGGAATACTCTTCATCCTCTATACTGTTGAAATCCTGGGGGATATACAACATTCCCGGGTAGTTCCTGCTAACCAAGTCACTTGTTGTCTGCAGGGAAGTTTTCCTAAACGCCATCAGATGCATATGAGAAAACTTGGAATACTTGAAGCGTTTAAAACCCAAGGACTCTATGGCAATCTTCCAGCTCTTCATCATCATAGCCCGGCGATTCTGATGAGATGAATCAGGAGTTATGACAAGCAATAGGCCATTTAATACCAGCAGTTCATGGGCCTTCTTGCAGCATATCCATCGCTGATAGGGTGATGGAAAGTAAGAAAGAAGGAGAGAGAAAACGACAACATGGAACAGTTCTCCAGGGAGAGAGTCAATGGGATTTTTCAGTTGCTTCAGGAAGGCGTCTATAGCGTCTTGTGCCAGCTGGAGAGGTTGCTGAATTTGAAGGTTTAGGAAGTCACATTTGTATACGCTCTGGTGGAATAAGAAAAACATAAACCAAACAAACATCAAGCTTAGCTTAAAGAGCAAGTACAATCCAAGCCCAGAAAAAAATCAATTATAACCTCTCCATTTCCTTCAGGAAATGTCAAGCCTGCTGAACATTCCTCTGCCTAATAAATCAAACAATCTAAAATATTGATTTAGCTCTTCTTTCACAATTATTTGCAGCCAGCTTTCACAATTACATAGCAAAATTTAAGATGTGCAGTAATTCTGATAGCTGAGAACAGTTTATTAAAAAAAACCACGCCAAACACAACAAAATAGAAGGTAGCCCAAATAGAACAAAGTGTCATACCAGCCATCTCACAAATTATTTAAGAACTCAAGTCTACATTGCTTTTGTTTCTCTGTATGCAGGAAACCTTTTACGGGTTTTTATAAACCTGAAATCAGTAATTAGAAAATAAATTAGATCTCTCAGTATTTCTATCCATTCTTCGAAAAGAATCCAAGAAACTTAGTGATTTGGTCACTTGATAAAAAAAGTGTCATTCTTTACTGCTACAGACACAAAGCAGCTACAGCAAGGCAATCTACATGAGAAAGTCAGTACACTAAGTGCTCAGCAGC
The DNA here is from genome assembly GCF_036169615.1 of Heliangelus exortis. Lineage (NCBI taxonomy): Eukaryota > Metazoa > Chordata > Aves > Apodiformes > Trochilidae > Heliangelus > Heliangelus exortis. Next base: position 171,245,509 of record NC_092422.1, read on the forward strand.
AGGTAAAGGTCAATGTTCTAACCTTGCTGTAAAGCAAAGTGTAGCAGTAGACATTTGGACAATTATCAAAGCAAGATAAAGGCTCTAAATTAATCTGTTGATCACTTGTGCACTCAAGCCCTCAAAGACAGGAAATGACAACATGATACAACATTCAGGAGAGTAACTTCTTAACACCCTTAATCACAGAGTATTAAAAAAAAATAAGAGTAACAGTACCATATTCACTATGTTAAAGTTTTATTACTTTATATTCATCTAAACCCAGGACTGACTTCTTTAATAAAAAGGTATTAAGACACAAGGTTTTTTTTATGACATAGCAACAACATTGTTCTTATTGCCTAGAGAATATGCAGTTAACAGAAATTCTAAACAGGTAGGGGAACATGAAAGCAGACAAAGCATTCTGTGGAGTACATCTGAAAGGTAGAGTTGATCTGTTGCCTTTTCATACCATGCAAATACTTTGTGTTTTATAAAACAATATTCAAAAAATATGATCACTAGAACACTATTGTGAAGGTATTCATACAATAATTGATATGCTCAATTGTCTCCAAGCAGAAGAGAATGCTATTTCTACAAAATCCTATTATCTTCTGAGATTATACAGTGAATTGGAAAAAGTAATCAATGTTAAAAAAAAATCGTGATTTTCTTTTTTCAGTAACTTTAATCTTGGCTTTCAATATTGCACAACATTCTGGTCTCTAAACTGAAACAATCTGGGTTCAATGGACAGCCCATTTATTGGATAAGGAACTGGCAAGATGGCTGCACCCAAAGAGTTGAGATCAGTGGCTCAGAGTGCAAATGCAGATGTGTGACGTGTGGTGTTCCTCAAGGGTCACTGCTCAGACCGGTGCTATTCAGCATCTTTGCTGGAGACATGGACAGTGCACCCTCAAAAAGGTTGCTGACAACACCAAACTGTGTGTCAGCACACTGGAGGGAAGGGATGCCACCCAGAAGGACCCAAAAGGCTTGAGAATTGGGCTTGTGCAAACTCCATAAAGTTGAACAAGGCCAAGTGCAAGGTTCTGCCCCTGGGCTGAGGCAATCCCATGCACAAATACAAGTTGGGAGGAGAAAGCATTGTGGACACTGAGGAGAAGGACTTGAGGGTGATGGTGGACCAGAACCTTAGCATGAGCCATCAATGTGCACTTGGAGCCCACAGAGACAACTGTGTCCTGGGCTGCATCAAAAGAAGCACAGGCAGCTGGTCAAGGGAGGTGATTCTCCCCCTCTACTCTGCTCTTGTGAGACCCCACCTGGAGTACTGTGTCCAGTTCTGGAGTCCCCAAAAGCAGAAGGACATAAAGGTCTTTGAGTGTACCTATAGGAGAGCCACAAAAATGATCAGAGGGCTGGAGCACCTCTCCTATGAAGACAGGCTGAGCAAGTTCGGGTTGTTCAGCCTAGAGGAGGCTCCAAGGTGGCCTTATAGCAGCTTTCCAATACGTGAAAGGGGTCTACAATAAAGCTGGGGTAGGGCTTTTTGCACAAATGTGTAGTGAGAGGACAAGGGGCAATGGCTTAAAACTTGAAGAGGGTGGATTTAGGTTAGACATTAAGAAAAAATTCTTTCCTGTGAGGGTGTTGAGATGCTGGAACATGTTGCCCAAGGAAGTTGGAGCTGCCTGCTCCCTGAAAGTGTTCAAGGTCAGGTTGGATGGGGCTTGGAGAAACATGATCTAGTGGGAGGTGTCCCTGCACATGCAGGAGGGCTGCAACTAGATGATCTTTAAGGTCCATTCCAACCCAAATAATTCTATGATTCTATAAATATGAAAAAAAAACCCCAAAAAACCCAAGAAAGAGACCTAAAGTATGTGACTATAATAAAAAAATCTAATTGTAACCATTATACCTGCAAGTTTATGATCTGCTTCTTTTTAATATTTACAACAGGAAAATAACAGTAGTAACTTCCTGATATTCTCTAGTAAGTTTTAAAAGAAGTGCTTCAAAGAATAATTTTACTTACAAGCAAGACTTAAAGATAGAGGTTATATATACACAGTCAAAAAACCAATTTAGATTGCACATGTTTCTCAGTAGTGGAAAAATACTCATAAAACAGTTATGTAGAAATAACATTTAAGACAATCTGAGGATTAAGGTATTTTTCAGGTGGAAATTGAACTCTGCAGGCAATTTTAAGACAAAAATGCTGCTAAACTGGAAACTGCTGCTAAACTTCAGATATTCAAGTCTTGAACTGATAATAAAGTCTTTCTAGACATAAACAGCAAGCAGTCACATTTCAATGTATCCACTGACATTTAAGAAAACAATCTTACTTGTTCATTGTAATTTTTAATCCTAGTACATTTCCAGCCTATTTTTTTTTGTCTCTGACTATATTCACTCCAATACATCAAATGTATATTCAGCATGCTTCCCAGCAGAATGTAATTGCATTTGGATTTTGCCAAAGTGAAAGTTCGCCTTTCGTTCCAATTTTGCCTTCTTTTGAATCTTTTTGTTGTTGTTATATAGACAAATTAAACTCCTCTAAGAATAGAAGCACTGCTAATTTTATTCTGGAATATCTGTACTATAAGCAGACTGTTTGAAAGAATGTCCAACAAAAACACCAGGTCAGGAAAAAACCTGCTCTGCTTACCCCAGTCTCAGATTCCTTTTTTTCTTGCATGCTTCATGACATTGAAAATAAGTGAGCAATGCCTAGCTAAAGAAAATATCAACCTTTCTTTGGTGCAGTTTGCCCACCCTGCCTGAAAACACGAAACTTATTAATGGAAATGTATTTCCACATTTGAAACTCTACAGTAAACATTCTCTCTTGATGAAACAAATTCTAAGCAGTCTGAAGACATTCTTTTACTGTGTATCTAATATCTCAGATCCTCTCCCTAGTTCTTCCACAATTACAGCCTTCTTATTTCTCTTATTTAGCTCAAATATTTTACTCAACTACTCAAGTTTATATCCACAGCATTTCCATATGCAGAAAACAGAATTCTGTATTGATTGAAGAAGGAATTATTTAATGCTCCATTCAACATTTTTTGAGAAACTGACTTCCTGAAGCCTTTATGCTTCAAGGTGTTTCAGAAAGTATTTTGGTATCTTGTCTATCTGCTAAGTAAGATTTTACCAGTTCTTCTGTTTTCAACTTCTGTGTTATAGGAACTGGAACTATATGATCTCTAAGGTTCCTTCCAACCTCCTTCCCTCTTCCAACCCAAACCATTCCTTGATTCTATGAGATCAATTTTTCATGTCAAAAGATGACACTACCTACCATAAGAACCCTCTGGATATTATTTTGAAATCTTAGATCAGCTCAGGCAACTGCTGGCCTAAAGATACACTTATTCAAGAGGTTATGGTGCTGATGTAGCCCAAAGTAGGGTCATCTTGAATAAAACATGTCTTATTAATTCTCCTTTGAAATGGGCCTAAGCTTATTCCAGCAGCTGCATTGGAGTGCACAAACTACTCCACATCACTCCAAGAACACTTGCTAGCTAGGCTGCAGGGGCCCTGAACACATGAAAGTATCCTTGAGATGGAAACAAGACAAGGTGATGAGGCTGAGACAGGCCTCACAGGAACTACACTGGTCTGTACAGTAGCACTTTCATGAGTTCTTATTATTAAACTACGGTACTAAGTATGTCAAATGACAAGAAATCAATTATCTTATCATTCCCTTCCAGTGGGAGAGAGCCTGAAAAACTGGTTAGTACACAGGAACTGCAGCTACCCGACTGCTGTCTGGACTGGATTACTCACATTCCTCCATTACATCTGCAGGAGTGAGCTTTCTGGGACTCTTCCAATAGTGGTTTTGGTTTCTATACATTTAAATTGATTTTCATGAGAACAAAAGCAATTTTGTTATGAACACAGCACAATAGACTAAATAGCGAAATATTAACTATGCATAAACCAAAAATTAATGGTCAGATTCAGCTCATATAAATTCAGGGGCATATTACACTCACTGAAGAGGCAGTCAGTAGAGCCCACAAGGTGGAACAGAGTTCACCTCACTATGAAACAGCAAATATTTAGCTTTCACTGACTATTTTTAGAAGAACTCCACAAACTGCCATTGGAACACAGATCCCAAGATGCAGACACCCATGATCTATGTATCTTAGCTGGAAATTTACTTGCCAAGTATCACCACTTTAGATGCCACAGGCTGTCACTTCACTGGCACATCTCTCCTTTGCATCCTGTGTTGTGCCCCACAGCCCCAGGCTCTGCAGTCTCTTCAGTGTGGAAGGCAACCACCTTTGGGCAACTGATGCTTATTCTTCAAATTAGGCAAGATGGAGTCCACTTAAGTTAATTTTTGTTTTAGATGAGTCTAACATTGAATTGCTTTAAAAAGCAATTTATCATACTCTGATTTTTTTCCAAGAATATTTTTTATTATCTCTAAATACATATGAAAGAATATAAATTAGGTCTTAGTGGACTAAACCTGGTGCTCCCAACAAAATACCAAGCATGTAGCATGTAACCCACACTGCAGAAAATAAGACACCATTACTTTCAAGTGAACTGTATTATTGTACTCCAACACTTCCCACCTCCCCACTTCTAGGGATTAGAGATAACTGATTAGCTTAGGCCACTGATTTTAAGATACATTGACTTTCAAATCTAAGTGGCCAAGATGTGTATGGTCTAAGATTTTAGTGTTTTCTGTCAGAAATGCATTCCTTTCTGTATCTTTTAATTTTCATTCCACTTTGTCATGTTGATTGGTTGGTGAATGCCATTAGGACTGGCAAAAGTTGGGTCAAGAGGAAAAGACAGAAATAGCACTTGATTATAGCAGGATTAATGCATCTTAAAATGTTTCTACCTAGAGAAAATGAAACAATTTACCCCAAAAGTGCTGATAAATTTGTCCTGAGGACTGTGAAACTTCAGTAATATTTGTAAAAATAAACTGAAAAGCCTCCTTATAGCAAGTTTCTGGTTACTAAAACACCCCCAAAAAACTCAACAAATACAGTCACTGATCATTTCCTTCTGTCAGCAAATTTGGCTTCTGAGAGGTTTGTGCCTGAGGATAAGCCTACTCAATTTTTATTTATGCCTTTGAAGCAGCAAGGACTAATCTGAAATGCCACTAAGAGGTGCCTATGAAAATTTTCCAATTTTAAGATTCACAACTGCATTATAAAGACATAACTCTTGAAAATAAATTAGATTTAAAAACAATCCTACAGTTTAGATCCTATTCATGCGAAAGGATGCGGTAGGAGGGCTACTGTTCCTTTTAAAGCACAGATACTTAAGATACATACTAAGCATTAAATACTTTTTTTTTTTTTACAGTAATTTTGAAGTATTCTAGAATGTCTGAGAATCAAATCTATATTGAATTCAAACATTACATACCTCAACAGCTGGAACAATATCTATGCCAACTGTCAGAAATTCTTCAAACTTCAGGAATGGATTAAAGCAGCTACCAACATCAAGTAATCTGATCTTCCCCAAGGAATGGAGTAATCTAAGAAATAGCAATAAATCAGTTTTATCAAATGTTATTTCTGAAGTTATGTTCTGGATTACAATTTCAGATAAGCAATGCAAAAGATTTCTCACAGAATACCACAGTAGTGACTAACAGAAGGGAATACCTTACATGAATTGCTGAGGACACTTTAATACTTTAGTTCCAGAACACAGCAGATATGTATATATCTTCCAAAAACATCATGGAAAATTTTAAACAAACAAAAACAAAGCCATATTGAAAAACTGGCCCATCATCTTCTCAACCAGATTTCGCAGCTTCACAGAATAAAAAAAAAAAAATAAAAAATGGAGGACTGCAAGATCAAAAAGAAAATAGCAGATTGAAGAAACAAGGCAAGGACATTCTTGTAGTGTCAAGTGGAAACTCCTATTATATAGCACATCAGAAGACATGCTAGAGACTTGCAGATGAAGTTTGCCTTTCTTTGGGATGCTATAACATCTTCTTTGACCAACCTGCCTTACAAAGACAGACATCATTGTTCATTTCTTTAAGTTTATATACAGTTTAAAAAAGAAAAGAAAAGAAAAAGAAGCCTGGCAACTGGTGAAGGTTGCCCTTGCTGTGAAAACATTCTTATCTTCCAAAGGGTAGTCTCCTTAACCAATGCCTATAGGAATATTTGTGGTTTTCAACTTTGCAAACACAGGCATTTTCTTCATGACTAAGTCAGGTACCAGTACCTATAATGTAGCATCAGATATGATCAATACCCTACAGAAGAACTGGCAGTCAGCTATCTCCTCATCATTTAAAAGTTTTGCCTTGTCCTGGCACTTGTCTGTCTAGCCTGATACACCATCCCCCTGCAGAGAATTAGCATATTACAGTCAGTTCACTAAAATCAAGGACTCAGATGTTCAATACAGCCTAAAATCAAAGACACTGTTCTTTATTTTCCTTGCATTCTGAATTTGGAGGCCCCTGATCTTTATTCTTTTTTTGCAATTGCAACAACCAAGTGGATGCTGGAGTTAAACAATTCTGTTCTCAACTAGTACAGAATTTACATCCACCTGTTCTTTAAAAAAAAAAAAGAAAAAAAAAAGAGAGAATTTGGGTGAAACCACGTAACAGAAAAAAAAAATATACAGCACCACTGGCACCAAACAGTTTGAGCTCTTTCTACTGGACTGTTTACAGGGCTGCGTCTAAAATTTAAATCATGATTTATTAGAATACTCAAAATCCATTAATAGAGGCAAACAAAATCCAAACTCACAGCTTTCACAGGGAAAAACAGAGAGAAAATGGTAACTTTCCAGCAAGCAAATGTTGCTTTTTGCTCCAAGTTTCTGTAGCAGTTCCATTTGGCATCTCCAAAAATATAATTTGTCATCTATCTGGGAAAGATTCAGTTTCAGAGACACAAGTAACTGCAAAAACTTGCAGAAACAGATCAGCAGGGCCAATGGAATCCAACAAAGCCATGGTTGTACTCATAGCAACAACAAAACAGTAAGAAATATTGCAGGAAAAAGAAATTTTAAGAGATCTGGGCTCTCTGTGCTCCCGCTCAACTCCCAGTGATCTACCACACAGAGGATGTTGGAGAAGCAAGAGATTCCTTGTTGCATTCAGCTGAATAACAAAGCCAAGTTTAAGGACTTCACTTCTACATGCAATAGAAGGATACTTCTGTCAAAATACCAGCATCAGCAAGGTAAACAGTGAAGTAATTTAAGTTAAAACCACTCCTTATGAACCACAGTACAGTCTCTCTACAATGGCATGACAGTAAAGGCAAGCTCAGAAAGAGCTCCTATGTAAACAACCTGGTTTTAACTCTATTTGAGAGAGGATTATATATGGGAAGAACAAAAATATTGTCTTTCCCAAAGTAAAGAAAAACAGACACATGCTTAGCCAAACCTTTAGACAACCTCCACAACTCTTATTTGTGGTGTTACATGACCAGAATGTAGTGACAGTATTTTAACACGTGTCTGTGGGAGGATGTTACCCCATACCCCTTGTACCAAAACCTCACCATGATTCAGTCTTCACTCACTGATTGGTGGAGACAAGTTAGAAAAGCATATCAAAGAAAATACACTTTGTGCAATATACAACTAATTTTCATTCTGATAAACTCTGTAATTTCTTCTATAAGGTAGACAGGAAAAAACTGAATTTCCATGTCTGGGCAGCAACTTAGAATACCTATGCCATGCTACTTTAAGGTCTGTACAGCTGTTAGCAATCTTACTGTTATTTGTTGCTTACTCAGGTAAATATTAGGAATTTTGCATTTGCCAGGTACATCTCTAGGGATGTATGTGTTCTTAAAATTTTGACAATGAAGATGAAAATCACCATCACACATTGCATAAACAAATACTTTTAACATTATTTAATAAAACCTTCTCTGTTAGCTATTTTCTTTACATACAAGTGAGAACAAAAGGTAAGGCTGTAGACTACTGGTAGTAAGAACCTCATGTGAAGTGAGCTCTGTAATGGTCATTATAAACTGTACAAAGTATGAAGACAGAGCACATGCAAAAGAGACAGCCAAGGCTTCATCCTGACAAGGCTTCCCACTGGAAGACCAATCAATTTTAAGTGGTGTATGACCACCAAAACTATTGATTTAAACAAACAAGTACCAACAAAGAGCCATTTATGGTATTGCTAAAATTATGTGTTAACAAATGCCAGCATTATTGAGATGTTGTAAGGTATTAGTATCCCATCAGCCCTTTGTACAGAAGTGCCTGGCAGTTCTCATTAAAAACAGGTATACATTTTGAGGTTGACTTAGCAAAACGAGCACTCAGAAGAAGAGTCTGTGGGGGAGGGAAGTCAGCTTATGAGAAGCTGCTAAATTCATTTTAGAAGCATCTGCTTTGTCTTGTCATAACAGGACAAGAATATTAATTTCTTTTTTCATTTTGCATGTAAATATTCAACTACATAAGCATTAGGGATCATTAGGCCTTTTGCAAGTTACTTTACAAATATGAGAAACCACAAAAGATACCAGCTCATAAGGACAGACACATCTGCTAATACCATTAGCATGCTACAATAATGAGAAAAGTCTCTTCACAGGACAGAACAAACAGTGTTGCAGACAGTTGCAAGAACTGGTCTATAAAGAATATGAAACAAGTCCTAGGTGTAACATTTAATGATAATATGCTTATGCATTCATTATTTTACTTACAAAATGTTCAATTCTTTCCCTCACACATGGAACAGTAACAAACATGACCTATGTTATTCAAGAAAATAAAGGAGTGTGGGATTATAACTAAAAGTACTCCTGAACACCAAAATTAAAATTCCTACTTATGTGACAGTCAAAAACAAAATTACAACTGTTGTTAGGAAACTACCTCAAGCATACCACAACCTCTGCAGAGCTAGTCTTCAGAAAGCTAGCACATTTAAAATTAAGGGTTATAATTCAAAATTGCTTTTGAAGTGTATAATTGGAATCAAGAGTTTCTCTGCAATTATTTATGAAGAGAAAGTTCTAAGTACTCTGATATTTACATTTGGCACTTAGTACCTACATAAGCAATTGACTTCTCAACAATGCTGAACTGCTATTAGATTCTAACTTAATGAATGTCTCCCTTATTTTACCTCAAGGTTTAATATAATTTGCATTGCACCTCAATGACATACAAAAGTGAAATTAATCTAACACTTACATGAAGATGACTAAGTTGTCATTCTCATGTAATTTCTATGGCATCCACCAAAATATACGACACCACAAATATTTCTTGAAACATGTAGATTCACATGAAAGTGCCCTTTCTTAATTATTATGGGTAAAAAAAAGTCCAGATAAGTTTCACCACACAAAGGGGGGAAAAAAAACTGGGAAAAAGTAGAACTTACTTCTCTGTTATAGCTTCATGATTTGTCAAGCCAAAGTTTGACAAAGGCAAGGGTTCTTCAATCTTGGGTGTCTGGGGAACATTTAAAGCTGGAGTGGTCTTAGAATCAAGAAGTGCTCTTTTTTCATCTTTTTCAAGTGCTTTTCTTTTCCCACCATTCTGAAAATACTCTCGACATACACTGAAAAGACAAAAAGAGAAATTGCCCAGAAAAGCAGAATGCTATTTTTGGTCATTGCTATAGATTTAACACAAAGACAGAGGTCTGAGAGATGCAAGTGCTGTCAGCTTTTCAACAAATTGGGGTTTTAGTGCAATTTGGTAAATCTGCTTTAGGAAAGATGTGATACACCAAAAGACACTCTTCAAGTTGAGTGGTGCTTTATTTTCAAAAATTAAGCCATACATCACAGTTTAGTAAACAGACTTTTAGAGTGAGGCAGCAAAAGTCTTGTCAGAACATCAGAGTAAACATCTGCTGTCACTTCACCACCACAGTTCTACACTAAGGTGCAGTTATTAATTAGCTCCCCATACATGCAGGGGCTTGTGAAATAGCTGTGCCTGGCAAAGCACATAATATGGGGGAAAAGAAACACAACCCAGGTTTATGGGCTTTCATACACCAGTTTTTAATTTTAATTGAGCTTTCCTGGGGTGTTTTTTGTTTTTAAATAACAGGTATCTACAACAGCTGTATTATTGTGGATACCTTACTTTAGCTTTCAGGTTTTTTTTCCCCATACGTAATTATTTTGCAAATAGGAAACAGAACAAAATAATCTGGTCATGCTCCCAACAGAAAGGTCAACCAATTTGAAGGAAAGAATGCTATCAAAACAGTTAAATTGCATTGCATACTTCAACCAGTAGCCAGCATTAGTGTATGAGAAGCAAGTACTCAAGAATATTCAAGAATCACTGAATTTTATCCACAAAATAGAACTAGAATTGGAAACAATTTGTTGCTGTGAAATTAAAAAAGCCTGACTCACCAGGCACAAAGCAGTATTTTTAATTAGACATGCCAGCCAAGTATTTGCACAGAAAGTCAACAGAAATAGTACTTGAATGTTTTCGTAACAACCCATTTTACCATGGTTTCTTGAAACTCACACAATTTTCCTCTAACACAGGAAACACTTCAGAAAATATAAATTCACGTGTAGTTTTACAATACCTTAAACAAAACAGGATCAAGATTACATAGTATTTCACATCACAGACTGAGGAAGGGACTTGGCATAATGCTGCATTTAAATCACAAAGAGAGACAAAGGCTTGGAATACGTGGTATCTAAGGGCTGGTTATACTACAGGCACCAAATACATACAACCTCTCTACCACAGACAATATGAAGGTAAAACCCAAAAGCTATTGGAGTTGAATTTCTTAAAAAGAAACATATAAAATGAAACAGGTACAGATACAAGTTGCTTTACTCCAAGATGGTACCCAGTGACCACCTTGATTCAGCAGAAACATCATTCAAGTAGCACATTATTGTTCAGGTCACCAATTCTTGCTGTGAGGGAGGAAAAAAAAGTTACCCTGGACACATTTGAAGTTCTATACTTACAGAACTTTAAAAATCAAAACTGACCTACATCTAACAAACTCAAAGCACAACAATTGTTCAAGCAGGCACAAAATATAAAAGATCTAAAATGCTGACAGTAGCCATGGAGCAGAAAACACAGCTACATAAGAAATAAACTCAGTAAACATTATATTTATAATCAACATGTTTATAGTTACAATTCTTCAGCAACAAAAGCAATTCTCAGACCAAATAGAAGCTAGCTGAAATCCACATATTACCAGTATGGAGTAAGATCCCATGCAGAGGCATGAATAGCAGCCCAGGCTGCAATACTCCCAGATATATGAACTGAAACTGTTATCAACTCCATCCATAAGAGTTTACATGTATAGAAAGACACTAATTCTAAAATTATCAAAGTTGCAGTAGAAAGAGTTGGCCATTTATCTTAGCAGAAAAGAGATTTAAAGCATCAGTTGTTCAAGGTGACACTCCTTACCATATTTACTAACCTAAACCTAATATCAAGCAGGTTTAGGTTATTCATGTTTAGGTTGTTCACTGAGGGTATGAAGAAATAAGATACTTCCCTTTGGAGATGAAGGAAAGACTGGACTTCTCATCATGGTTTCTGTCTGCAAAACTTTTCTCCCCTCCTCTACCAAGTTGAGGAATAAGTTTATTAATGTCAACTGACAGAGCTACTGGCCTAGAAAAGAAGTGTAAACTTTTCTACAGGCTCAATCCACCCATTCTTCAACCTCCAAAGAAAATCAAGGCAGGGAGAACTCTCAGTTTTCCTGGTACACATTAATCATACCTAGAAGAGCAAAAATGATTCCTCTACACTGGAAAATATTTTGCTATTATCATGCACATCCAGCCTCAAGCTAAAGAAATCCTGTATTCAGCACACGTGAGTAAAATATTATAGTCTTTAGTATCATAACAATATTTTGTTAAATATCAAGTTGAACAATTTGGATAAAAGAGACTTTCCCATTTCATTTTTCATACTTGGTCTCAGTTTTAGGGTTCTGAGACACTTCCTTTTTGAGAAACACTATTAGGTCTGCAATCAGAGGTTTCTCTGGGGTTGCATCCACCTCAAGTCAGTTTTTGGAGGAAATACTCTTCATTACTGGAGGATCCCAAGAACTTGAAAATAGGTGGCAGCTATCATAAGATAATCACTCTGATTAGCTCTACCATTCAAACATAAGGACATCGTTCTGTTAGAACAAAGCATTATTTGAGAGCAAAAATGAAGACTGTCATAAAAGCATGAATAAAGAACATAATCTTTTTTCTGTTTGAAGTGATTTCCCTCCTCCAGTTTATGCCACCTCCCCTTTAATTCCATTCTTCTGAAAGTGAATTGCTCAGCCAACCACATTCATGAAAAAAGCTGCAAAACACTCTTGAAAAGACTCCGAATATTCATTCATTCTTCAAACCCAAACAAGATCTGTTTTACAGGTCTGGAAGAGACCTGTTATTCTCAAAGATCTTGTAAGATATTACTTAGCTTTCCTTTGTTTTGACTGCACAGTTTCAGATTCTAGAAAGAAAAAGCCCCAAGGGTTTGGGTTTGTTTTTGTTTTGTTTGTTTTTTTTTTTAGATAAAAATACAATATTTTTGATCATTTCTTCATCTTTCTTGGGGCTGAGCAGTTTGACTGTTTCATATTCAGCTTATGGCCTGCTACAGAATCCATATGCTTTTCTAAAAGACAGACATAACCAATGTTATAATAAATTGGTATAGCTAAAAGCACTTAATTTTAATCCTGTTCTGAGTGAAAATTAACTGTTGGGTCTGATTTGCAAACTTAATAAACAGACTTCATTTAGCAGATTGCTGACCAAAATATTGATTATTAATGGATACAGGGACAGATAATAACAGAGCCATAGTCTGTAATTCAAATTTTTAAGATAAGCTTTAACATCTATTCTCTGCAAGTTTTTCCAACAAGTCTGCACTCACTAATATTAACTTAATTAAGAACACATTTCTTCAGTTTGTTTATGAAACAAATCCTTTTTAAAAATGCAGTTCAAGATAGTGTTTTGTCATGACAGAAGCACAGGTTTTGGGATTTTTTGTTATTTAAAAAAAACAGCCAAGTCAACACAAGTCTCAAACCTGCTGGTCTAGCTTATTTTGTTCTGACTCAACTAGAACAGGCTGGCATTCACTGTTCATACAAAGGCTCACCAGTCTACCAACTATGCCAGCAAAAATTAAGAATCAGGACAATTATTCAGGGTAAACATCATCTTACCCTATTGTGGTTTCAGGCTTCAGTTGTGTGTGTTGTAATACAAATGAAATGAAAGAGTGCTAGTTTCCAAATACCATTTGCTACTCTGCATTCAGTTTTCTAAGGATATAAAAAGCAAGGGAAGGACAGTTGAGTGTTGTCCAGTGTTTTTTCAACACTGCTCAGGGGATCATTAACCTGCATCTGGAAGGGGACAGATTTTTAATCCTTCTTCCCCCAGCCCTTCTCCTCAGCTAACAGTTGTATAACGTTGCCCTGAAGAATACATAAAACTGGTCCTGTAGGGAGCTGCACATGGTCATCAGCACAGTCTATCACATACTGCTTTCCATCTTTTACAGTTTCTTAAGTATCAACAACAAATAAAGTGGTATAATAATAAGTTTTATGTCATCTGGTTTAAGAATTAATGTCATAAAAAGCATTTTCCCAGTGTCTTCAACTAAATAGTTAGGGTTTTAAAAGGAGAATCCTTAAAGAAAATTGCTATTCTTGATCCTGAGAAGCACACATGGATTCTCTAATGACTATTCTGCACTCTTCTCATTTATTTTAGCCACTGCTTGTTTATAAAAGACTACAAGAATGAAGGAGAAAAAAACAAATAACCCCTCCCAAAAAAACCAAAATGCAAACCCCCAAAAGAAAATGCAGATTTTTAAAATTTTTATTTTTTTAAACTAGTGGAAACAACACTTCTCAGTTTCAGATCTCTGTAAAGATCTTTCAAAGAAAGCTGAAAAAGCTCAGACTGTCCTTTCTTCATCAGGGATACACCAGTGGTTCATGAGTATTTCCAGCATTCCACTCCCAAATTTAACTCCATCTAATACAGCAGCTACCTTCCTGCTGTCATGGTGACACAATTAACACATTGAGCAAAAGCTTTCAGTGAAGTCACATGCAAGTCAATTCTCCCGCATGCAATTATGCAACCGGACACAAGGAGGAGTAAAAACAGTGGCATCTGTCAGCACACCTCGACCTTTCGAAAGCGAAAAAACCCCTGCAGAACACGAAGCCAAGCTGGTCTGTCCTGGTATCTGGCCATCAGTTTAATCTAAGAAATACAAAAGTGGAAAGTACTCCTCTTTTTCTACTTACTTTTCTACTCCTGACCCCTTGACTTTGCAAAGAAAAGGGTACATGCTTTAACTGAAGCTTTGGACTGAGACAGAGGTTGTAGTGTCTCTTACCAGGTGGACTCTCTTTTCAATGGGAGTTTATCTTGCAAGGCTCAAATGGTCATTTTAATTGTTTACTTGGTAAATCTTGTAAGAACTACAAACAGAAAACAAGTGATACACAGAGACAAAAAAATTTCAATACACAGGCCATAAACTGTTCCTTCCTGTCCACAAGGAACATTATCCTGTCCTATAAGGTAACACACAAGTTTGCCACAAACTTTTTAGAAGAGTATCATGTACCTGAAATTACTTCAAAGTAAGAACAAACACCTCTACTGAAACAAATTTCACATATTAGTTGGAAAATTAGGGTGTAAGAAAGTATCAAGCAACATTCCACTGGAATCTGCCCTGGGTGCAATACAAATAGTATTTTCACAGATAACCTGAACAAGAGCAGTCAGTACTCCTCTTAACTGATCTGTGAATGAGGCCAAGCACAGGGAAGATGCTGCAAGGAATTGCAGTATTACAGTTCAATATTATTCAAGACAGTTGTAATTTATGAAAAGAGAAGTACAGATATCATCCACAGAAGTAATGAATTGCAGAAATACAAGAAAACAACTATCAATTGAGGAAGCCTGTAAAAAAGAAATGGGCAGCTGGAGATCAGGAGTACAGATCAATGCCACACCAATACAATAAAGCAACAACAAACAACCCCCCAAACAAACACAGAAAAACTATAAAGCAAGGTCAGTAGCATAAACAAGAGTTTACTACAACCTCATAAACATTACTTAATTCTATGCATCCCTGAGAAGGCCAGGGGAATGCTATGTCTATTTTTGGGCACAGTTCTTTCCAACTGATTCACCTCTCTTGTAAGTGGGATAAGAATATGTTAAATGTGTCTGGAAAAGAGTCTGTAGAGAAATACCTAACTAGGTTCTAGGATTTTTTTTAAGCTAGAAAGAAAAGATTGATACTTAAAGAAATAGTTGTCAAATATTTAAGTGCCTATTGTAGGGGAAAAAGGAAACCAGCTTGTTATTACTTGCTGCATTTCCAGAAGTCACAAAACAGCTCAAATGCACTGTACCTCAACTGTTTCACAGTTGTTCTCCCCAACTTTTTTTTTCTAATAAAAAGATTCGTGTTATGATTTAAAATTTAACAATACCATGCCTCCTTTGCTTTGTTACTTTTTGTTCATCACCCTGCAACACTCACCTCCAAGACCTGCAGACTGGCACATTAAGTTTTGTCTGTCTGAAGTCATTCCCAAAGGCAGGACCATTGATAAATTCTCTTCCTGGTTATACTTCAACAATATTTTTCTTTATTCTGCTCTACAGATTCCATGGTATGCCAACTGTATGCAGGAATACTGAGTGACCATATTTTATCTTTTAGGAGTTAATTTTCCCCAAGGACTGAAATAGTTTATCTGATGTCACTTTATTACATTACTATTACAACAACACAATAGAAATTAGATATTTATGACATGTAGGAACTTTAAGCTTTAAAACTGATTTTAAAAAATTTTCGTAGAAGACAAGATTTAGGCTTGAAAATTACACAGCAGTGATTTGCATTTAGAGATAGAATACTATTATACACATAAGTCAAATCAAAGTCCTGAAAATTGCACTTGAGATGTGCTCATTGCATTCGCTCAGTTTATGTTTAAACATAGAAATCTACACCATAGGTTTATTTGCAAACAGCTCCAGTTTGGTATTTTTGAGAAAAAAAACCAACCAAAAATCTTGTTTGTTGAAGACACTTTAAAAAGGGGCCATCTTACAACAAAACATTTCATAAACTGTATTTCTTTAGCAATTTGGAACAGTAAGAAGGTATTTGCTTTAGGAAGCAATAAATCATTAACAGGTTACAGAACAAATCTTGAAACCTGGCAAAAAAGCAAAAAGCCACTTAAGCCTTTAATTATAAATAATTGCAAGAAGTGTACAACTGCATCTTTTAAATACATAAAGATTTACCTGCAGCACCATTCAATGCGGCCTTCCCCTTCACAAGTTTTCGCCCAGTGATTATCTGCAAGGTTTTTCATTGCCACAGCATATTCACACAGAGTTTCCTCATCCTCACAGTGCTCACGCCAGATCTTATCGAAGTCTCCCACTAAACAAACAACAGAAAACACTGCACATTAGATATAAAGTGTCTCATTATCTTCATGGCAAAATCCCCATCTTCAAATTAAAAGAAGTTACATAATGCACCAAGAGATTACTTTACCTGCACACAACAAAAACAAGGTCTCCTTTCTCCAGTCAAACACAAAATTTCAGATTTGAGGAAGGGGCTATTGGACACTTGAGAAACTAGAAAAATTCTCAGTATTTGGTGGGCTAGAAGCTCAACATGAGCCACCAGTGTACACCTGCAGCCCAAAAAGCTAACCACATCCCTGGAGGCATCAAGAGAAGCATGGCCAGCAGGATGAAGGAAATGATCTCCCTCTCTACTCTGCTCTTGTGAGACCCCACCTGGAGTAGAGTCCAGTTCAGGAGCCCCTATTACAAGAAAGACATGGACGTGCTGGAACATCTCCAGAGAAGGGCCATGAAGATGATCAGAGGGCTGGAGCACCTCTCCTGTGCAGACAGACTGAGAGAGTTGGGGTTATGCAGTCAGGAGAGGAGAAGGCTCTGAGGAGACCTTATATCTGAAGGGGGCCTACAGGAAAGCTGGTGAAGGACTTTTTAGGATGCCAGGTAGTGATAGGACTGGGAGGAATGGATTCAAACTAGAGGAGGGTAGATTTAGATTAGATGTTAGGAAGAAGTTCTTCACCATGAGGGTGGTGAGACACTGGAATAGATTGCCCAGAGAGGTGTTGGAAGCCCCATCCCTGGAAGTTGTTAAGGCCAGGCTGGACAGGGCTCTGAGCAACCTGATCCAGTGGGAGGTGTCCCTGCCCATGGCAGGGGGGTTGGAATTAGTTGATCTTAAAGGTCCCTTCCAACTCTGAATATTCTGATTCTGTGATTCTATTTTGCTCAGTTTTCAGTGAAATTCAAGTCTCTGGGAAGTAGTCTTTCAGGTTTTTGCGCATGAGGATTAGCATGACAAACATTTAAAAAATAAAAGACTGAAAGGTTTTTCAGTAGCATTCATGTTCCTGGCAAATACTGTGGATGATATTAAACACAAAAATGCCGAAATGGAACCTTAACCCAGACTACCGATTCCTTTGGATACACCAGAGAAGGAATCCAAGCCTTCAGTGCCTAATCAAACCAGCCTCAATGAGTAAGGTTCCAGGAGACAGCACTGAAGAATCAAATCAACTGCAGTTAGAAAATCACAGATAAATTTGTCTGCTGATCTCCAGGGACAGATTCATTTTCATCCTCTTCACCTTGCTAAAAAGTAGTCCTACAAGTTCAATTCATATACTTCAAAGTAATTAAACCTGATAATTTCACTTCTTTTCCTGCTGAATATCCACTTCTCCTTGCTTGCTTTACATAATGTACTGCTAAACAAAAAGCAAGATGAATGCTACTTGTGGTAGCCACAACTCCTGTTGTGGTTTCTAAAGCACACAAACTCTTGGTATGCATTACCAAGAGGACATTTCTGACCTAAGAAAAATACATGCTCACTGTTATGATCATCAGTAATTCCTTCTTTGTTTCTTAATCACAAATACATGCACACATCTAATATATATATCTCTGTAAAAGAAAAATTATCTACTGGTTTTGCACCTAATACAGCCAAAACCAAGTTTTCAGGTGCAGAGCTGTACTTTAAGCTTTAGACAACCAACACACTTTGCAGAACATGGTTCCAGAATCAGTTTTTGTAGCACCTTCATATTATAAAGAAACATTTAAAAAGTATATCAAGGAATAGTTAACTAAGAATGTCTCCTAAAGCCTGAAAGTAGCTTACAGTACGACTTGTCCTTCTCATATCATTAAGATTTTTGTTTTTAACCCACTTACAGCAATTTCTTTGATATCTTTGTTTTTATAAGCAGTAATAACAGGTTTTGGCAGTGGTAAGCCTTCCCTCTACTCCTTCAAGTGTACAAAGCAGTAGCAATTCCTCTCCTGATCTTCACTAAAAGCAAGACTGTGTATGATGGACAAGTAGACAGTTGCATACATAGAAGATATAAACCAGTCATCCACTTTACTCCCTATTTTAGTTTGGTGTAGGGATGTCACACCAATTTTTTCTTTAAAAATAAACATCTAGTACACTTGTGCAATCATCAAAATGAGCCATGTTTAAAGTTAGGTGTTTGTATTTCCTTGTGTGAGATGTCAGATGAGATGGAAGGGAATAGAGATGTCTTAGTTTTAGCAAAACAGGGAAACTACGCAAGAAATAGCATATTCTGCTTGCAATTCAACAAGCATATGAGAAAGTTATTAGGACAAAAGAAAAAAAAATCATTATATTTGAGTGGTATCCTTCATTATTTCCCAAATGATCCAAGTTCAGAGATATGCTTTGTAAGAAAAGCCTCTCCTGTGTTTGCCAACTGACCACACTAGAGCAGAGAAACAAACAAGAGGCAGTTTCTGCCAAAACGTGAGGATCACTTTTCCATTTTCCATTCTCTACTGATGAAAGAGAGCATGAAATGGTATAGACACTATCCTACCAGCAAAGGGGACAAAACAAGCACAGGTCTCAAGAGTCTTTCTTGTGTGAAAGTGCAAACCTACACAGCACCCAGCCAGAAAGCACAAAGCCAAGCTCCAACTGTATTCCCAAACCAAATGAATTCTGGTGCAATTTAGACAAAAGTCTTACAGTTTCTCTGCCATAATACTCTGAAACTTACTGCATGCTTCAAAAAACTGAAATGTTTTAATGACAAGCAGTTGCTAAAGTTTTGGTTGAAGAATACACAGCTAATTAGTAAGGAAAAAAGTGAGGGAAAACTTACTGAGGTGTTCTATTTGGTGTACACACCAAACAGAAAATCCTGAGTTTAATACTGTTCTTCTAGTACATTAGTTCATTTGATCCATTCTTAAGCAATCATTCTATTTCCCAATACCAGTTTTCCTTAAAACTTATTAAGATAGTAACAGCTTCCTGGCACTAAGCTGACAAAAAAATAAAATGAAATTATACACACTATTAGGAGAGACACGCAGAACAAAAGTGAAAAACTCATCACAAAGTAATTCTATCACCATTCCCACATCAACTCAATTCTGTCTGCACTTCCATCCAGTTTGTTTTCATCTACCAGTACAGCAGGTCTAGAGATACAGAAAATGGCAACATGGGGCAGACACAGCACAGCTTCTGTGTGGAGGAACACCTAAACAGAAGCAAGAAAAAGACAAATGAAAGCTGGAGAGGACAGACTTCCTCAAGATCAGAAGTTGCACAGGAAATGTAAATATGGAACAACATCTGATTGTTCTAAGAGTAGGAGACATTCAGGAAAAGCATGAAAGGGAAGCTTCAAAGCAACAACAACAACAACAACAAAAAATCATGGAAAGACAGAATGGTAAACAAGCAGGCAGTGAAAACACCAGCAGCACTTACCATGTTCCTGTCTAAGCAGGAAATGCTGTTGACCCACTGTCAATACTGGGTTTGATACAACGCCCATTTGTCTGCCCTTTCATAAGCCCCAAAACAACCAGAGATAAGAGTTTTCTTAAGGCACTTGTATGACTGTGCAGAGACTTTCAAAGCAAGAAGGCCATTTGAGCAAGGACCACGGTAGTGAGTTGCTCTAGGGAGGGGTTGGGTTTTTTTACCCCATTATTCTCCAGAGTGAGCTTTGAGAAAGCACAAAGACCTTCTTTTTACAGAAGACTTTCAAATAGATGTTACAGGAACTTTAATTCTAGAACCGTGTTCCAAGATTGAGATTTTGAGGTAGTGACTACAACAGGTCTTGCAGTATCCGATTCCAAATTGATACCAACGACACAGCAGAGCTATGTACTGAATTTTTCAAACAATGCATTATAATCCACGTGCAAATACTGTATTAACTCTAGTGGAGTTAAGCATTTATTTATGAATTTATGTTTGTGAAACCAAACAGGCAGTAAAATACGCCGGAATATGCACAAAACTAATGGTTACTAGAGAAATAACAAAGTCCTCTGTTAAGTAATCAATAGTGCTGTAAATTAAACAGCAGTTTGTGGTAGGCTAATCTTAAGGAATAACAAAAAATGAGTCTTGCATCTTCGATTACATTTAAAATTAAGATTAGATTTTGTGCATTAAACTTCTCATCTCACACGCTCATGACCATGCCATAATATAGAGTTTAAGGGTACTCAACACTTTTATTACTATGTACTTGGAGATCACCTTCATGTGATTTAAAAACTGTTTTCAGCACTGACTCTTCAAAAAGCTTCTAACGCCTCAGATCTCCACACCAATGACTCAGTTACACAAACATCTGGCTAAAAAGTGTGAACTGGCAAGACTGGCTCACAACAGGAGTTTCACACACCTCTCAAATCACTACTGTGACATTATTTTTAAATTACTTAATGTTTGCTCTTCTGTCTGTCCAGGATTGCCTAGAAAATAAATTACCTACTCTTCACCTTGAAGACAAACTATTACTTTAAAACCAAAAAGCCCTAAGCTCATCTCTTTCTATCAATTCTGTCAGTAAACAAATGACTGATAAACTTCAGGTGCTTCACAAGACTTTTCTAATACAAAAAAACCCAAAACCAACAACAACAACAAAAAAACCAAACAAAAAACCCAGTACTATTTACCTACAGATGAGTCCCTTTAAATAATTTCCACCCACATTAATATTGCCCATAGAATATCTAAATCACACCCCCAAACTCACCCATAGAATAATCAGCAGTTACTAAATCCTGTGACACAGGGAACAGGTCAGGCATGTAGAAGTTATTTTTAAATTATCCTAATTACAAGATAGACTTAATTGTGGGCAACAGCAGTAGAGACCTAAGGTTAGTTGAAAGTTTCGACAACAGAAAACATTTTTAATAACAAAGGAAGAAACATTCAAGCTCAGTAAGCACTCCATTCCACATTTATTTACAGGAGGCTCAAAGGTGCCAAGCATAGGGTGAGCAGGTTTGCCATTCATTGTGGGACCATCCCATCACTAGAACTCCTATTTCCACAAGCTGGTTCTGTTTGTTGTTTTTTCAAAAAAAACCCTCAAAAACCAGCTTTGCTCCATCCTAGGTTTCGTCTTTTATTTTTAAGACATTTCTTTATAGAGTGTTAAATGGAGATGCCATTTAAGGCATGATTATGAACTTAATAGAAAAAGAATTAGTAAATTCTTCTTCATCAAAACATAGCAATTGCTATTTTAACAAAACATAGCCCTTGGTATGCAATAGAAGCAGTTTTGCTAAAGGCAGTATTTTTCATTTTAGAATGGAACAAACTGATCTAAGTAATCCTGTTTTATCAAGCAATAAAATAATTAAATCAGAGTTAAATGTACTATCTGCACCCACGAGACAAGTTTTGTAATTAATATTTTCCTTAATTCCCTCTGTGTTCTTCAGAAAAACACTGCAGTCATCTGACCATCTCAGAACCAAGTAAAAGGAACTTTATTCATGACTGAACAAGACCTGGCATCCCAAAATTTAACTGACAACTTGAACTTCAGAGAGATGCAATGTAGCTTTAGATCTGAAGCAACAACACCCTCCCCTAAGAAACAGTTTTTTAAGACTTAAGGAAAACTGGAATTAGAACAGCCATTATTTCCTTTTGGAAAACTGCAATTTTCTGAATCAAAGGAAAAGATTAAAAAAAAAACAAACCCAAACACAGGTTTGAATTCTTGGCTAGTTATGTGCCCATAAAAATTGGTAATGTAAAATCCAGATTCAATCCACCACCTCTTTTTCAACCACTCTTGGTGGTGCTGGTAGAAGAGAAAATAAACTCAATACATTGTGTGACCCCAGAAGACAAACAAAAGCGACATGTTCATATTTGTACAACAGCATTAATAAAACTCTTTAAATTGCACATGGTTGAAACTAAAACTCTCTTCACAATTAACCAGTGTCCATGGCAATGCAAGATCACTTCAGGTGACAGGCTGCTGCCCATCACAATGCCTAGCAAGACTTTGAGCTTCCCTTATTACTGCTGATGACAATGCACTGTGGGAATGAAACAAATCCATCTCATTTTTAGCCTTTTAAGACCACCTCTCACTTACTGTTGAAAATAGCTGACTAGTTTCTACAACATGTTGAGCAGTAAATGGGAAAAGGAAACCTATGCTGTATGCTAGACTAAAGCTGAAATCAAATTCCTCTGAATATCTGATAAAATTTCCTCCTTAACAGTGACCTGTCAGTTGAAATTAAGCTGTAGTACAAAATGCCCTTATACTATGGGCAATAATTAATAGAATAAATTACACGAGGAACAGCAACTTCAATGTATACAAGACAAACTACAAACTTGTTGACCATCTGTGTTACCAAGTATTTTGGTGAAAGACATCAGGTATTTTTGGCCTCACTGTTTCCCAGTTTTACATGTCTAAATACAGAACATAAACTTCAACTTGGACAAAGTTCAAGTAGTCAGAACTAATATTTTTCTTTTCTTGTCTGACTAGTGTTTGCTTAACATTTCTTAGGATTTAAAGTTGGACCAGATGATCCTTGAGGTCCCTTCCAACCTGGCATTTTATAATTGATGGAATTCTGTGATTTACCTGAAGTATTTCACAATAAAATTCTTTAAAAAGAAAAAAAAAAAGTGCAAGAATCTTACTTTATCTTAAGATCTCTGTTCTTCCCTTCCAGTCACATAGAGAGGATTCACTTGACCAAATGCAGATTTCTAGATCAGGCGAACTTTCAATCTGTATATTTACACTCAGGAGACCCATGAGGTAAAATCCATCTGCTAGTTAAAGCATCTATTTGGGGTCAGCTTATATCACTCTGAAGAATGATCTGTGTCACCAATCTGATATAAATCTCTGATGGCTGTCACACAAGCAGTGGGTAGACTTTTCCTGATAGTTAAAGCTGTTACTGCCCCCAGGTGTTGGTTCTACTCTATTGGAAATCATCACCCCTTTCTCCTCCAATACGATGCACCTCAACACCACCAGTGCAGAGATGAACACACTACAGGAACTACTGATTTGGGTGTATTTGTGCAAACAAAAGGGCATAAGTTGGAAGAAGCTGAGGCATAGTTACAGATTTCATTATGCTGACCCTGGAACAAGAACACCATCTTCCTCACCAAGGCAATAAAAAGCTGGGCAGGAGGTTACATATGTGTGTTAAGTGGATGCAAGTCTGGGGCCCACAAATTTTGAACACCCACTGATTGTGGCAGCTAAATTATACCAATAAATATATCTCCCAAGCTGTAAATATTATGGGATTTCTAATGAAAGTTGCACTGCTGAACTATGGTGTGCAAAAAATAGAGGCACTTGTATCTTAATGCCCATGTTGATAAAATATAATCAATTGAAATTTTCATGAAATGACATAGCTCCTATCACTTGAAAATTTAACAGCATTGCAAAATGGCTCCCTCTTCCAAGAAATGAATCCAAGTAGAGAAAGATGAATTGAGCTCTTGAAAACTTAGGTTTATTTCTACAGTAAACTGATTTTATTATGTAGAGTCCAGTGACAAAGTTTCCCTGTCCTGTGAAAAATGCCACAATTTTGAAATGTTTCCTGTTTCACATCAGGAAGAACTTAAGCTCTCTCAAGGTTTTTCACAATAAACATAAGAGAGGAAGAGACCATAAAGCAACAGACTTCAGAAGGACACTTCTCACATGAATGTTTAAACCACTTATTTACTCAGGCTACTTACTATCATCAGGCAGGGCCCTGTAAATTCTTCCTTATTTTCTGGATTTGAATAACCTGCTCATAAAGTGATTATCCATCTATTTCAAGTTTCAATAAATCTTTCTTTTAAAGATTCAAACTACCTAGAAATGCTTCTATCAGTGTCTGTGCTGCAGTAACATCAAGACAGATACCAGTTTTGTGTGATTTAAGTCTGAACAGCCTTAGCAGCTGTACAGAAGGAAATACGAAATGTTTTAGTGAACACCCAGCAAAATAATTCCTAAAATACCTTTACGGATACATCAGCAATTTTTTTTACATTTGTACACAATAAAAGGTCTCCAGGGAGAAGTATAAGGTCCTGTAAATCATCCTTCCAGACTATGTTCAAGACCACCTACAACAGGGTTCAAGTGGCACAAAAAATGTTTACTTGATAAATACATCTCTGCATTATTACACAGGTAATAAACACCTCTGAGGAAAAAAAGGCTGTATCAGGGGAAGGGATTTTTTTATCACAGTAAAACTTCTATCTACTTGGCTGATACAATTGACTGAAAACAAATAAGTATCACATAGTAGATGTTCTATAGATCATATTTATTTTGGAGTGTTTTTTCTACAAAACACAATCTGCTTTTACAAGCCTATCTGTCAGGCTTGACAGATACCAGCATACATGCAATATATGCAACAGACATGCATGTATGCAGCTGACACATGCTCCAGCCTATGGATGTAGATGCCTAAAAGGCAGAGGAAAATCCTGTAAAATTTTGCATTACCTGTGGTACCAGGCAACAGAACTAAGAGCAGACTTAACCAAAAATAGCTCTTCCCCATTTGTAACAGGCTAGTAAAAGTGTAGAGTCTCACGAAAAAAAAAATCTGTAATTTCTAGGTGCTTGTGTCAAGCATGAAGAACTCTGAAGTTTTTTGTGACTAAATGAGCTCAAAATCTGTTTCAGCATTTGGATTTTACCTTGATGTGTAAGGTAATTAAAATTAAACTAACCCATTTGGACATGAAACAGAAGTAAAACTTCAGAAAAACATGAGTCTTATGATAACGACATACACTCCTAAATGCATATGATGCACTTCAGTGTTTTGTTCTCACTTAAAAGTCTTCTTCACACAGACAAAGTTTATAGGCTAACTTGAGGAATGTTGTGCATTTTTAAGAAGCACTGGACAGGTTTTATCTGTTTCTATCACTGCCTTAAAGAACTCTGAAACAATGCATTAATGACTACCTAATTTAGTTGACATTCACTCAGTGTGGACAAAACCCAACCACTTTAATTAAAAAACTTTTTCAACACTAAAAACCCCACACTCACTTTTTAAACTTAATTTAACCATTTAAAAACATATGGCATATAATACTACTGTAGGATCCACATTATAAAAAAAACAGGATCATACAATTGCAAAATACCAAATCAGTCACGGCATTTATAACTACATGTCTCTCTTCTTTATTTACTAATTAACAACTATGACATTAAAAAGGGAAGGGAAGGACTCAAAAAAGGGGGAAAAAGATATAAATATTCCCCTAGAAGTCATACTAGTTAGTAGTATTCAAAAAAAAGGAAAAGGTAAGAACTACTCATGCAGTAAAAAAGTTAAAATTGTTGAAGAAAAAATGCTTTTCAATGCAAACTTTAAATAATTTAATAATAATTATATTATAATATAATAATAATTTAAACTGAACCGTTTTGAACATAGCAAATGCTTGTCACATGGGGACATGCTCTGGAATGTGAGATTCTCAAGTCTGCTTTTAGAGGCATAGAGCCACAGTACAGAAGTACACACAAAATCCATCCACCATACTTATAAGTAAAAGTGATGCAACAGATGCAGAAATTAAAAAAGAAGCCAAGATTCAGCTTTGATGGATCTCAAGAATTAGTTTTACACCCAGAAAAAAAAAAAAAAAAAAAAAAAAAAAAAAATCAGACCACGTAATGCTGACAAAACTTTAGTAATTCCACAGTAACTGGAAAAAATTTGTTGTGATTAAGAAATACTGCTTTTGCATGCTGACAAGAACACAGCTTCTTCAAAAACATGTTAACTTGCAGTTTTGAAGCATATTGTCAGTTTTCCACTTCTGGGAAATGAAAGAAAATTATAACAATGGTGCCAGTTATAAGCAAGTCAGATAATACGCTGGCTTGCATTTTACAATTGCTGATTGAAACTCAAGGCTTGCTAACATCAGCAAGGCAAATGAATTCTCAAAGAAATCAGCTTATTAAACCAAGCCTGTATAACTTCTCTCAACAAGCATCTTGGTGTCTCAAGCAAGCATCTATTTTCCTTCAACACTTAGAAGACAGTAACTCAAGATCATATTTCAACACCAAAGGCTTTCTTATACTTATCCACCCTGTGCAACATAATCATAGAGCTTTCAGAAGGATAATCAACATGCTTCCCTCCTCTACTGACAAAATTAATATGCAGTTCTATTTTTAGTATCTACAGACAAAGAATCTAAGTTCATGCAACAGCAATTATAGTGCTGTTTGCTTATTTAGACAAAATGGAAACTAGCTTCACAGAACTATAGTAAATGTGAGAAGAGGCAGGAAAACAAAAGCAGAGCAAAAAAGGACAATGCAAGATTCTGGCATAGTACAGAGAGCTCTGTTTCTGCTTTACACTGAGGTAGGCACCATGGAGACAAGAGGTGTTCCCTGTGTAATAAGCCACAAGCATACAACCAAGGATGTATTTTTTTTACCTTTGCTTTTTCATACTCAAGTTATAATTAAATTCTTACTAAGAAATTACAGATCATCGATTGCCTTTTTTACTTCTCTTTACTAAATTGTTAATGATTTTGTCAGGGTAACTTAACTGCCTGTGTCTCTGAAAATCAGAAAACAAACAAACAAAACCCAAGAAAAGATCCTCCAGAGGTCAAGCACATACCAATATTAGAATTTCAGAATGAATTATAAAGGCATTTTGGAAGGAGGTTCTCAAGTCTGCTTTTAGAAGCATAGAGAAATTTAGTAAGACTCCAAACACAAAATTCTGAAGCTGAAACAACCTAATGTATGGAAGTACTATGACTATTAATCACTGGTAACCAGTAAAAATCACCTTCTATTCCATAAATAGGTAATAGATGGAGCTCTCATGTGATGAGCTGCTTGGGCTTTAACTCTCTCTAGGAAAATACATACAATACCACACTAACTTGCTCTTTGCTGAGGAGTAGGCATACATAGACTTCTACATAATTTAGGCTCTCATCTAAAAAAAATTCAGTTGTTGCAGAGATTGCTCACTTTTTTTTTTTTTCTTTTAAACTTAACAGTGCCAATGTTTGTCTGTCTTAACCTGCAGGCACTGTGAAATAAAAGTGAAATATGAGCTTCTCAAAGCTGGGTTCTTTTTGCTAAGATTTTACTGTTAGAATGTACAATGTTCTTCCACCTCAACGTCAGGAGAACATGGGAGAGCCTCCCTTCACTTCTGTCTTACCAAGACCAAAATAAACACTGACTCCTGATCACTGTCTACGTAGGTAGGTACTGGTGCCCAAATACCATGGACACACTCCCCCGGAGACTTCTGAAGTGCAGAAAGCAGAATGACCTTGTTACTTTAACAGAAGTGTCATACACAGACATTGAGCAGAAGAAAGAACCAGTGCCTACAACAGGAAGAGTTCCCATTTCATAAATATCTTTTCTTGATGTATGCTCCATGTCAGCAAAGAGCTGTGGACTGAGTGAATGGAAGTTTTCTTTTGTAACCCATCTCGTAAAGGATCAGACAGATCACTATAATCAACCTGAGGAGACTAAAAATGGCAGCAAACAAATTTCAGTTCTGACACTGTTCTGAAAGCATTTCTGGGAGGTTTTAAACATTCCAATACCACCCATAAGAATCTTGCATAAGGACATTAATAATGATGCCAAAGTAGATTTTTCAAGGATTCGGTGTAATTTATTTCATAAGAGCTTCTCCCCAAGTCTTGCTTAGCGCTCCAGCCTGAACTACTCCTCCACGTCTGAAAGACGGAAAGCACAAACAGTTCCCCGAGACCCGTTCCTCTGGAGCTAGGGACTGCCCAATGTCCCAGGGAGCGGTAACGCGGGGCACACGGCCCCATGCCCACACGGAGGTGGAGCAGACCTTTACCCGGGCGCACCTTTTCACTTCGCAGCATTATCCGTGCACACCAGTCCTCTTCTCCTCCATCCCACGGGAAAAGCTCTTAAGAGATGCGCCGTGAACCCTCATGAGCCAACAAGGCTCTGTCACCAAGAGCCCACGAAAAGCAGCAAAACCTCGCAGACCCCACCGGAGCTCCTCGGCGGAGCTGCGCCCCGGTCGTCCAGGGAGGAGCAGGAAGCGATGCCGGAGCTGCTCCCAGCCACCACCCCCAACCCCGTCCCCGACACACCCCCTTCGGCAGCGGTCCGCGGCCCAGCCGGTCCGCAGCGCCCCGGTAACGGCTGAGGGGATCGAGTCGCCCCGGACCCTCCCCCCCCCCGCCCCCAACCTGCTCAGGTACCCCGGGGAAGAGGGGGAGAGGGGGGGGGGGGGCAGCTCCCCTCCTCTCGCCGCGGCACAGCGGGTTCCCGGCGCCACACCGCCTCGAGCCTGGCTTCGGCACGGTACGGCTCCCGCCGTGAGGGTAGCGGGGCGGCCCGGCCTGGGCGGCGCGGAGAGGGCGGCCCCGTCCCCGCAGTTACCTTCCCGGTACTTCTTGCGCAGCCGCCGGTGGACGCTCTTGACTACCCCCGACAGTTTCTCCTGTTCCAGCTTCCGTTCCTGCTCCGGCGGCGGGGGGGGAGGTGCGGCGGCAGCAGCAGCAGGAGCAGCGGCGGCCCCGCCGGGCCGTGTCGGTGTCTGTGGAACGGCCTCCATGGCGGTACCGCTGCTCCGCCGCGCGCAGCCCAGCTGAGGGGGAGGTGTGAGCGGCGGGCGCTATGGCAGAGCGCGCATGCACGGGCGGCGGCTCCGCCCCTGCGGCATGCCGGGAGTTGTAGTCTTCGGCCACCTCCGGGCTGGGCCGGGTCGGGCCTCGCCGGTGGGGCTGATCACTGTCCGGGTGGGATCCCTCATCTGTGAGGGCAGCAGCGTTTAGGCTGCACCCCGGCCCGGGCACCCTGGAGGTGTGGGCTTGGTTATTTCCAGCAAAAACTTCCCCCAGCCTACGTCTGAAGAAGGGGACCCCGCGGTGTGTAATAAACTAGTGGGAGAAATGAGACGGAAAACACGTCCCGGGTACAGGGACAGGGGGACTTCAGGGCACTGCTGCCTCGGGGGCTTCTCCCTCCTCCCGGTGTTTCCTCAGTTCCCGTGCTGCCCCAGGGACCCACGTCAAAGATGTGGGTGTGAATCCCGCTGAAGTAAGGTGGGAAAGCCCCCACCTACTGAAGACCTTGCAGAAACAAACTGAATTCAAGATAAGGAAAAGCCAGCCCCGATAGGGTGCTGCCTGTGGTGTGGGGGTGGGCGTTTGCAGAGGGCAGTTCCACACAGGCTTTGTGTTCTGTCTTCTGCTCAGCCCATTTCTCAGCAGAGTTCTGACATTACTTGGGTGGAAGCAACACCTGCAGACAGAAAAATCTCCTCTACAAGAGGAACCCTTCATCTGCAGCTCTCTCTGCCCAGCTTCAATCTTTTACCAAGCCTGAGGTACTCAAGTTCTCCCCATTGGAAATGTGCTGGATGAAATCATCCCTGGTGAGATCCCAGCAGGGAAATCTGCCATGAAGTTGCTTGTTTGAGTTGGCCAGAAGCAGCTCATTGTCTTCTCTGAAGAAACTTCTCTCTTCAGAAACATTAGGGAGGTAATTGAGGCCACAATTAAATCGGTGACAAATCTGACTTGGGTAGGATTTCATCCTAATGAGAAGTCAGTGATAGATGCAACTTTATGCAGTGGGGTGTATAACAGGTCCTTATCAGCACTCTGTCAGTCCTGCCAAAAATATTTTAGAGCTAATGACAGAGCATGTGTTGTTCTGCTTTTCTGATAAACTTCTTTTTGAAGGTGCAATTATCAAGACAAAACAGCAATGTCCAAGCAAAAGCTTTTCATCTTTACTGACTGTGAAGACATTCCTTTTTCACTCCACTCTGAGCTATGCAGATAAATACTGCATTGCACCCTGATTACTGCATTGCTCGGAAAGTGGGTTGCTTTTTCAGTACTGTTATTTTGCAGTAAGCACTCAAAAAAT
Organism: Heliangelus exortis; assembly: GCF_036169615.1. Lineage (NCBI taxonomy): Eukaryota > Metazoa > Chordata > Aves > Apodiformes > Trochilidae > Heliangelus > Heliangelus exortis. The sequence continues at coordinate 171,275,951 of NC_092422.1, forward strand.
TCAGTGTTTTATTTACTATGTGTATTTTACTGTCAGAATGTTTCAGTTTGTTTTTTTCTTTCTTGAGATGCAGGAGAATGATTGAACGAGGGTTTAAATTTTTGATACTGGCATCATCAATAAGAAAAATGAAGTGTAGTGATTGAGTTATTCTTTTAGTTATTTCTTTAGCTTCCTTATAATTTTGAAATGGAAAAGAATGAGCATGTGTTAATTAAGAAAAAAAAAAAACAACAAAACAAACCACAAAAAACCCCAACTCGGCAACCTAGTAGATATTAATTTTACTTTGGTTTGGAAGACATCTGAAAACCAGCTTCTCATAAGGGTTATTTTATTTCGTATTCACGGAACTGATCCAAGAAGTTAAATCTGAATTAGAAAGACTTGGTGCTGGGGTTTTTGAAATATTTCTAATTTTGTATCCACATCCACATAAGAAGAACTAAGTGTAAAAAGAGGTGACATTGGGAACTGCTGGGAACTACTTTCATTCTATGAGCTACTAAGAACCTTTTGTTTAAGGAGAAGACTACTTGATGGTTAATGTTCTTTCCAGTTTTACATTGGGTAGGATTTGGGGAAGCACAGGATGAAGATGAAAAACACAACCCAGTCTTCTGTGGGCAGCCTGGTGCTAGGAGAGGACTGAGGGAGCTTCACAGAAGAGGAGAATGACACCAGAATGACAGAAAAGAAATGGAGGCATTTGGAAGATGCCTAAAAGATACTGCTCCCTCCACTTGAAAGCCTCCACACTCAAGTGTAGGGTACACAGTCAAAATATGACTGTGGTTTGGAAATCTAATCATGGAACTGGCAAATTGGGGAAAACTTCACTTACATGAAATGCACTCAGAGTAATAACAAAAGTTCATGTTTGAATGAGGTTATGAGTGTTGGTTTTCAGTTCTCAGCAATTCTTTCTAAAATTAACAAGGTGGTTTTAAATAAAAAGTGGCTTTAATTTATCAAAATAATTTTTAAACTCACATTATTAATATTAGGCATGCTTTTTTACTGTGACTACGCTGTACAGTTTTTACAAGACTAACCTTTTAAAATAAAAATAAATGATGCTTTGTAATTTCAATACATTGATTATTTTCTGGTATTTTAGACATTTGTTGACAAAGGAAAAAACCCAACCAGTATTTTAATGCACAAGACTACTATATCTGGGTGTACAAGCTATTATTAAAAAATAGGAAATAGAGAAGTATTGTATTTTTAACATAAGTGGTTCTATATGAAAATAGATCAAATAATAAAATGCATTCTTCCTTCTCTAAGGAGTCATTTAGGAGTTTAAATAAGCAAGTAAATGGCATTTACCAGATGTCAGGTTTTTCCAGGAACACAAATAAAAGACTACTTGGGGAAGATGCTTTATGCTTTCAGAACACACAGATACCTACCTTAGGACATGTGGGGAGAGCTGGCTCTCAGCAACAGACTCCAAACAGGAATTAATCAAAGGAGGTGCTTTTCCAGAGCACTGCATGGAGATAGCAGGGGGTGATGGAGTGGGTGATTCAAGCAGGATGGGTCCTGGCAGGCCTGGAACTGATGACCCAGTGCTCTGTCAAGGTAGAGGAAACCCATCTGTGCTCAATACATTTCTTGAACACAGCGCAGGAAGAGACAAGGAACAACTGTATGTGAATATAAATCTTGTGATTGTCCTGAAGGCACAAGAGCAGAATGAGCAATAAGGATGTGTCCATTTAGTCCAATAAACAACCTATGTCCTGATGGGGTTGATGGAGTCTGGCCATCTGGGGAAGACTTGTTTGGAGCAGCTAAGCTTACTATCTTGAATGTAGAAAATGGCAAAAGGTTCCTCTGTGTGTTAAAAAAAAGAAAGAAAAGGCTGATTTAGGCAGACTGGAACAGTTCCTCTTGACGTTTCTGCAGTATTTCAGTGCCCATCACTTTTCAGGAATAGCTTTAGAAACAAAGTCTCCATTCACAGGCTAGGAAGAAGAAAAATAGCCCCAGCAGTACCCAGGTGGCTGTAACCATTGAGGATGTGGGAAAACCAGTTCACATCCCTGCTCTGCCTGAGGGGATCTGAACCCACATCTTCACTACAAGATCATACCAAGTGGAAGTGCTCTTGCTTCCTGAGGGAAGGCTGACAGCAGCCTGTATGTTCAGTCATTCTCCCCAGGAAAACTGGGAAAGAGAAGTAACACAAAAACTTTCTGAGCTGTGCAAGCCAGCAGTGGTTTGCTTCCATCTCTGTTTCAGTGATACTTTTCACAGTCAAGTCTTCTCAGCCTTTCATACCTTCTATTTTACTGATGCTGGTTGTTTGAAAAGGGAAAACCAAAAAAACCCAACGACACAGCATCAAAGAGAAGACAATACTCAGTGTGATGTCATTGTCATAAGACTCGTTAATGCAATGTAATCTGCACAAATATTCCAAAAGCATGTAATGATTTTAATGAAATGTTAAAACAGTGTGGTGATTTTAAAAGAAGGAAAGATTCTTTGTTAGACATAGAAATGTGTTTGCTATGTGTATCCAAAGGTGAGGCAGCAATAGCATATTTGGTTTGAATTTAAGGTTTTTCTTCATTAATTGTGGAGTCCTATAGGCCACTAAAATAAGATAATTTGAATTAAAAAGTGTGAGTCACATCCCTGAATTTGCACTGATACAATTATTAAGAGCTGGTCCATTATTACATTTCTCCAGAATGCACACTTTAGTAATTTAGTAATTAAAATTACATAGTAATTAAAACTGCTACTCCATAACAACAATTTTATAGCTACACATCCTGAATTCTATTCCTGGAGGTTGACATCTCTAAAAGTATGGTTGCCTCAGCAGTCTCATCACTTAGACCACAGAGTATTTTAGTGGAAGAAATTGGGTTTGCTATTTACTTCAGACTGCATCTGAAGTCCTGATATTTACAGAAATAAACATTTTGCTTCTGGAAAACAGACGATTCTTCTATTGATGGAAAAATTAATGTTACTCCTCAAGTAGGCAGAGACACCCAGCTTGGAGAGAAAGGCTGAAAAATCCTTTACACATGGGGGCTCATTGTAGAGTCTCATTAAGTATTCTCAAGACCATGACACTTAGAAAATGGTAGTAGATTTTATTTATTGAAATTGTGTCTTTTGCTTGTTAGCTTGTGTTGCAATAAGGCAGGAATAATTTTATCAGTAGCCAGCATTTCTGATAAGCAACACATTCACAGCCTCCGTTGTGACCAGCAGATACCAACTGTGTCTGTCCATGTAAAGGAGCTGGGTTTTTTTGACACAGGCAGGAAAAGTTAAGGTTGTTAATCCCTTCAATCTGTCCCTTGTTCATTAGTAAAATGGGCATTAAACTCACAGAACTACTGTAGTGTTTACTGAAAAACAGCAAATTCCTTTATATCTCAGTTATTCTGCATTTTATTTGTATTGGAAGGAAGTAAAATAGTCTTTTAATGCTGAGAACAGATAATGTATTTTTCAAACAAATGCTGTACTTCATTATACAACTTCTTTGCAAAATAAGCATCACAAACATACTTAATATTCTCTTAAGAAAGATCATTAAATATAAACATAACTTACTGAAAAGTAATCCCAAGTTCTCTCAAAAATCTGTTTTTTCATTGATTTTAGCCTGAACATGTCCCCCTTTTATTTGGAATGTATGAATTATTAAATGAAGAGAGTCAATATAATGATTGCTTTAACAAAGATTACTAGCTGCTCTTTCTAGAATGAGTTTCTTCTTAGATGATTTCTTGCTGCCATAACAGATTAACTCACAAAATCACTTTGATTTAGCAAGAGATGTCAAAACATCCAGCAGGTCTAACTGGTTTTCTTTCAATGTCAGTCAAAATAGTATGTGGTTTTAGCACTGATTCATGTTTCTGTCAGCTGCTATGCAGAAACTTGCTGAGTAATCAATTCAGTCACAGTAACTTTAAGGAAATTTGGTGCTAGTAGGAAAGCTTTTATGTTTGATTATTTGTGCATCTGTGGACCCTGATAGCCTTAAAGATATTCTCAATTCTTAGGTTTCAAATTCCCATCTTCATGTATGGGTCAAGTATGTATAATTTCCTTGATCTCAACAGCAATGTAGCTGTACATTTTATTAGGTAATTTTCAACATGGGACATATTACAGTGTGCCTGTAATCTTGTATTGCAAGGTATGATAGCCTGACTCATAACCTAAGATGACCTCAGTCTGATTGGAGATGTGGGTGCTAAAAACCTCCCAGAGAAAGGTTAAGCTTTATGAGAATTTTTCAAGACAGACAAAAAAAAAAAAATCTGTGGAAAATAATCTGTTTCTCTGATGCCACTGACAGATCATGGTATTCTGTGTCATTTTGCTTTTTCTTTTCCCTCCTAAGTCCTGAGAGGGTGTGGCAGAAGGTATTTTGGGTATCATTAGACATGAACTGTAAAGGAATGCAAGTTTACTATGCATAAACTATTCTTGTCTATTCCAAAGATTACACAAGTCCTTTAATCTCTGCCACCTCTTGAGTACTGTCATGTGGCTTATTTGGGACTCTACTGAAGTTCAAGTGAAGTTTTCAGTGAAGAAGATGAGAGAACAACAACAAAGTCTCCTCATACAACATCAAATGGAGCTCTGTCTTTGGGACAACATATTGCAGGCCTTATGATACACTTCAGGAAGAGCAAGGTCTGCCAAAGCTCTTACTTCCCCTGTACACACAGTTGTGCACAGCTTTTGCACATTTCATGTTCTAGGTTTGACTAAGTCTGGCTTCAGTGACGCTGATGCCTAAGATATTATCTATAAAATTAAAAGGATTACTCGTCTCATCATCAGTTTGAAGAATCAGGACTTAGGAACCTAAAGAATGGTGGTAGGGCAAATGAAGCCAAGAATATTAATGCTGTTTCAGAATTTTTGACAGTAAGTACACAAAGGTTTGCAATAGTTTTCCCATCTGAGCACCACAGTTAAAAGATTATCTACTGTTAGAGGAACAGCTTATCTTTTCTTCTCCAGAACATCTCATAAAACAACTGTGACACAAATACCATGAAGTGAGCATTCTCCACACTGGATTTTAAAAAAAATTTATCCTCTATTAAGAATTATCTGATAGCAGCAGCCCTGAGGTATGAATGGGACTAAAGTCTGCAGAAGAAGAAAGCAGTTATGAAATGCTTATTTAAAGATAGGCAGAGCTGTGATAAAAATAAATAACAATTTCAATTTGTTGAGGATACACCGATAAAGTATTATGTTCCCAAACAGGAAATAGGACAGAAAGTACCATAGCAGTTGATGGAGACATACTTTTCATACCAATGTTCAGATCCTAGTAAAGACTTGAAGTCTTTCAAATTTCTGGCTAATAAAAATGTCTGTAACCTCTCTCCATATATGAGTGTTCTTGGACATTAACCACCTTGTTAACACCTAGAAAAACTTTAGGCAAATAAGATTCCACCATTGTCATAGTTATGGTTGGAATCTTAAGTGTTGTTAAAATAATGAATTATTACACACTGAAAACGTTTCACTAAAAATTTAAAATATATTTGTTTGAGCTACACATAAGTCATTACATTAAATGCAGGTTAAAAGAACAGTTGTCAAACAGCAAGGAAAGAGTCATCTGCCTCCAGACACCCCTCATTTCAGTTCCACGTGCAGGGGCTGCAGTAGTGCCTCTGCCCAAGTCCCATGCAAGACCAGGGGCTGTTGCACGGAGTTTTTTGCTGTTCTGCTGTGCTTTTCTTCTCCCAGAAGGTCCTGCATGGCTCCCATCATCTTCTCCAGCTGAACCCCTGTGACAGCAACACTGCTCGAGCCCTCTGTCCTCCTTGTGCCTTAGCACTTTGGACCTCCTGAGCCCCTGCTCTGAGATTTGGAGCCCACTCCTGTCCTGTTTTCCTGCTTTCCTGTTGCATTACTGCTTCATCACTGGGCACAACTTCAGTTGCACCACAAGCAGTGGAGGACAGGGACTGTGCTGAAGCCTGACCTTGCCTTGCAGAGAAACACAGAGGTGAAAAGTCTGCTGTAAACCCAGTTGTCCAAAATGGAAGGTGGCAGCTATGTTGAGGGAGGAGGGAACAGGCGAGGGAGGAGGGAACAGATGAGGGAAGGCTGCCATCTGCCTTATGGCAAGGTTGAAGCTGCTGCCTGGGAGAGCTGGCAGTGCTGGGAACAGGAACAACTCCTTTATCTGGTGAGGATGGAGTGATGTGGAAATGCAGACTAAGAGACATGACCAGCAAACCATAGAGGAGACACAAACAGACACATACACAAAGCTGGAGTAGCCACCATAAAGCATGAGCCTTTGCAGTCTGAGACCTTCAGCAATTCTGTGCTTTCTCCCTGGGCAGCTTCAAAACATTTCAGAGCATGGATGTTAATCTCAGTAGCATCCAAGCCACATGGCAGCCTTCATCTGGCTTTGGCAGAATCCCAAGCGTATGATCTGAACAGCTCTGTAATTACAACCACAACATATTTTTCAGCCCCTACAGGTGCTCTGTCCTTTTCATTAATTAAAAAAGAAAAGGGAGGGAAAGAGCTAGATGCAAATACATTATTTCTTCAGGATTGTGGTTATCAAGTGGAAGCTATATATTTACAGAGAATGTAGATTTGCCTTTCAAAAGCAGCTAAATTTTATTTGGCATCCCATATTGAAGTGCTTACTTTTGCCATTCTGACTTTTCCTTGAAACATGTCACACGTAGATATTCTTAGTCAGAAATGTTTTCAAACAGAAGTAAACACTCCTTGTAAATGTTGATGGCTTCATTATAGAGAAATGACATTAAAAATGTTTTTATAAGAAAAATGTCTATTTATCCTACTCTCTCTTCTACTCTAATCACTAAGGAAAAGGTGTGAATTTGGAAGTCATAATGATTACATACTAAAAAATGGGGACAGTGATTTGCCAGCACACTGTAATGTAGGGAGGGCATAAGAGCCAAAGGCAGAGCTCGTGCTTGCTGGAATGTGGAAGGTGGAGGTCTGCTGAATTACTCCTTTAAATCCAGTTGACATAGCTATCAGCTCTCAGGTCATATGCTCATCGAGAACATAATTTCATATTATAAATTCATATTATATTTGCCTCTTTTGGAGCCTGATGTGATCAGCAAAATGCAACATAAGGCTTATCACAGAGACTATCAGGGATTGAAGCATTGCTGTCCTTGCCTTTTCAGAAGTTAGAATGGTCTCCTGGAAGGTTTTCTTCATAAATAGAAAGTCTTTTCTTAGAAGACATAGAAATAATTCTGAAGCATGACAAAAAGTAATTGTGGTCAATTATCTTACATAACTTATGACCTTTCAAGCTGCATTTGTACTCATAAAGGAGAATTCTATCCATCATTACTTAAAGGTCCTTGAACCAGAAGAAAAAGCATAACCAAAAATGTATTTTAAGAACCATTGGGAAGCTTGTCCTTTCATTAACTTGTTTGTTTGTTTTGGTTTGATTTGTTTTTTTTTTTTTTCCAAGAGTACTAAAACCTATATGAAACGGTGGAAAGACATTTTTGGTTTAAAAGTGTTTACTTCCCTTTGGTAAAAGACTGCATCCATTTTTTTTACCATTCAGGCTGAAATATCAAGACCCAAAGATATATAGAATGTTCTAGATGGCTTTACATTTATTGGAGGGCTGTCCATGTGTAGTTACTTTTACATAATTCACTATTTCAAAAGCAGCTGCCTGTAAACCCAGTTGGGTGGGACAAGCAGAATTCTGTAGGTCTGCAAAGGCTTGATTATGAGAGGAGTATCTCAGACTGGATGGCATTAAAGACTGTTTTTGGTCTGCACACTGGTTATATTTAAATCATGTTTGGCAATGACTCCTGGAGGCCTTTCACCAGGTTCCCAGATCCAGAATGAGGCATCTGATGAGTCCGTGTTGATAAATTTTTTCATGGTACCTACAAATCTCATTTGTTCTATGGCATTGGCACTACTTAGGATGCCTTCTTGGTCATGTTTTATGCCTGATTGTTTTCATTAATTTTAGTCTGCAATTTGTAGCAGCCCAGAAGCTGCTTCATGACCTGGCGTTATAGTGGAGGCAGAAACCTCTGAACAAGGGGCACACATCCAGCTGCAAGCAGCAGCTTCTGTCACCACCTCAGTGTAACCTGATGGAGCCAGAGCACTAAGAGACAACAAACAAACAAGACAAATGGCAATTGGACCTTGAATTCACACCTGGCTTGTTTGTTTTGCTGTAACTTCTTCATGCAGGGGAACATGAATGGGACCCTGGACAGTTATCTTTTTCTCCTGGGGTTTGAATGGGTCTGCCTACATTAGCAGTTAAGAGCATTGCATAAATGTTTCTATGATGGGAATCATTCCTTGCCTGTGAATCTCTTATGCCTGATGTTCTTTAAGTTTGGAGGACAAGAACTGAATTTCTTCCTGAAGAAGCTTAGTTGGAAATTGCATGCCAAGGATATTTCTAACATGTCCCAAAGGTAATGGGAACATGTAATCTTTAGGCTGCTGAGAAAGAGTACAGAGGTTGATCCTGCTATTATTTTGAATTTTACTTCAGCATAATTTCCTCTTTTATCCTGAATAACATAAATGCTAACACAAAGATGAGCTTTTAAAGCTCTCCATGACTGAGATTTCTGTAGAAGTGCTAGGGTTATCTTTTTGCAATCTGAGCAGTTTGATTAGATTTCTCAAAGTGTTTTTCAATTTTTTTCCAAAATGCCTGTGTTACTTTTATGGTGTAAAAGACTTCCAAAAGAGGTACCTAATCCTCAGTGAGTAATGTTTCTAATGGGATTTTATTTTAAATAAGCTCTACATTCTCTCCACTCTGGGGTATACGCTCAGTGGTTATACTATGTACTGTTCTGATATTTCAATCTACCAGGTCATCTGTGAAGGTTTCTGAGTCTCTTCTTTCTACAGAATCTGGCACTTAAATGAAGATGACAAGCAAATGGATAGAGGTTGAAGGCTTCTTTTGCTACTGAGGATTGCTGAATTCACATGTTCTTTCTGGGTCTCAGAGATGAGTGAGACAAGCAGCTACCACTTCTGACAGCAACTGCAAAGCAGGGCTAAATTTGAATCTCTTCAACTTGGTGGCAAGGCTTAGGTCAATATGCTTAGTAACTGATTTGTGACCACTAGTGATTTGCACATAGTCTTTTTACAACAGATTTTAAAACAATTGGCTCCAGACTGATGTAATCTGTCTGCCTTCTAACACAGAAACAATAATGTCCATTGGATCCCATGTTGGCATCTGGTGTGTAAACATGCAAATCTTGATTGGTAAATGGGCAAAGCAGTAGCAGAGTTTTGGCACAGGCTGTAGTTCTCACTGTGGGAATAGGAGTCAGTGTGCTCAAAGGAAGTATTTTCTCCATTCTTTTACTGCTTGTTGTGTGGCTTCAAAATTTCATATAAATGGAAGTCTGATGTAAATTTCTTTCTAAGCATACTTGTAGAGTTGAGTCCTTAAATAAGAAGACCAAACAAGATTGCAACTAGATTTGTAAACTGAATAAAGCCAAAAGAACCAATTTTTTTGTCTCATATATAAATCAATTTATATAAATCAGCATTACACTGCTTTTTTACTGTTCATGTAATTTTTAAAAAAGTGATCAAGAATGTTACAGGAACAGCTCAAAAGCCTCAAAATGGGCATCTCATCCAATGTGCAAGACCTCACATTCAGAATCATATGGTGGGGAGAATTCCTGATGTGTAGTAAATACCCTCTGGCTTTGGTGTCACTGAAGGATGACCCTCTGCCATTGTACTGTGGCTCCTCCTTGGTTCTGCTGTCTTTCATGTCAGCACAGCACCCACATCTTGCCCCTAGTTCTGTCTAGAATGGAGGTTACCAGCATGGAAGGGAAACATTGTGCTGTAGATTAATGAAACTTAGGCAACAATGCAAGGAAGCTTGAGGCTGAGACCTGTTACGTGCTGGTCACACACAATCTGACAGGTCTGTGAATAAGTTGAGGTGTACAAGTGGGGTGGGATAGAGTACACTTCAACCCTAGTTGAAGTTCCCTAGTTCCCTTCTTTAGTACTGTCCTCTGAGATTATTTCTGGGCCAAAAATCAGATCATTAATTATATCTGGTTCAAACTTTGATGTATTTCTTAACCGAGAGCAAATCTAAATTTTAAATCATATATATTCTCAAAAAAAAAAAAAAAAAAAAAAAAGGTGTTGATGCAAATGCATCATCTCTCAAGCCACAGGTAAACTGGCCTGTAGCAGCTATGCCTCAAGGTACTGCTGATCAGAATATCACTTTTAAGAAAGGAGATTTCTTTAATACTAAATAGGGAGGAGGTGGGTCCAGTCCCATCACATTTTATAACTTAAGAGGATTGAGCCATCTGTATCTTGGCAAGTCACACACAGTGTGTAGTGGTTGCAGCACAGCATTCACAGTTTACATGTTAAGAAAAAAAATTACCCTTTGCATTATATAGGGTGTTAGACCTACTGTCTCAGAGGACTTTGAAGTCCTTCAGTTTCTCTTGCCAGCTGGAGATGTGGAAATGAAGCAGGCACTGATCCTTCAGCCATTTTGGCACAGGGCCACAGAGTTTCATTAATTCCCAGGACATCCTCCAATATCAGCCAGGGGGTCTAACCTGCCCTTCAAGTTTGTCATCTTTAAGCAGTTGAGAAAGAAGTTGCTGTCTGCTGATAGAGCCTTAAGGTAGCTAATGAAGGACTGGGCCATAAGTGAAGTTTTTGTTCCTAATTTGATATTTCAATCACAGAATAATACTTCATAACTAAGGAGTTCATACTCTGAAACAGCAACTTTAGCCAAGTATTAATTATTTTTAGTACATTTAGATTTGTTGTTGTACGTGTTGAGAGTCACAGAAGAAAAGCAAAAATTAAGACTTGCACTAAATATCTGACTTTCTAGATTTTATCAGGTAGATTTTAAGCCTATAGGCTAGGTGAAGATAATTTCTGTGAGACTGCATTTTAACAAAGATTGTTTGGTTTACATTAGTGAAGGTGAATTGTAGCACTTCCAGATTCCTTGCAAGCAAAAAGTGTAGGTTTCTTACATGAATCAATTACCAGTAAATGGGAAGTGACAAAGTAAATGCAGCCCTTGGAAACAGAAAACATAACAGAAGAATATAGCATTGTACTGAAGATCACAATGTGTTTAAAATAACGAGGGATATTATGAATGTAGACTGCAATCAAAAGAATTGCAAACTGATTTGTAATATGCTCTAAAAATTTAAATAATATAAACTAGCAGGAGGAGAGGGCACATACCAAGAACACATTTTAATCCAATCAACCAGCTAGGTGATCAATTATACAATATAGCAAAGCCAGACAGATCAGTGTTTTTATCTTCAAATGAAAACAAATGTGTTTACTTACCACTGTTTGCATCTTTAAGATAAGTATAACATCCCTTCGTGTCAGTTAAAGTTCCAGGTCTTGTTGATGTTGCCTCTTTTTTCCCTAAATAATTAATTTTGCACTCATTTATTTTTTCCATCACCCGACCTTGTGCAGAGAAGGGCTGTCGGAAATGAGTCAACTATTGACTCTCCTCAGAGCATCCTACAGCAGGACATTTGCTCACAGAACTCATTCTCCTTCCTGCTGAAGTCACAGATTCAGATCTAATCCTATTGGAATTAGATATAATTAATTTCTCATGACTGCTTTTCAGCAGCTTCTTATCTGTCAGGGACAGTTCCTAATGGACAAGTGCCTGTGTGGTAGCGAGGTCACTAACAGCATCTGCAGCTTCTTTTAGGAGTGGTGAAGAAGGCACCATGTTCACTAGAATCATCTCCCACAGTCATAGGAGATCCTCTGGTACTTGTGTACTTCACAAGCATCCACAAATAGTCCCACTTCATGGAGAACTCTGAGTTTGCTGTGCCTAAAACTGAACTCAACTGATCTTCAGGTAAAAGGTCAGAAAGCATAATGGGGGAGGAGTTTTCTTAGGAAGCACTATTTCAGCATGAAATAAAATTATCTCTTGCAGTATCAAAAGACTTTATAATTTAAAATAAAGGAGGAAGACCTCAGGAAAGAGAAAACCCCACTGCCACTTACTGAGCCATTGCCAGAATGTGTCCAAGAAGGATCCACTCTCAGGGTGTAAACATGAAAACTTGCACCAACCCAACATTTAGCACTGTCATTTTGGTCCTTGTACTGGTGAATTTTACAGGAAGAACTTCTAGTCATATAGCTTGTGCTATGTGGAGATGGTTATTTTTAGCCTCCAGCTGTACAAGCAGCCATAAGATGCTGTTGTTCTGCCTGGTGTACAAGCTAAGCTGTAAAACATTGTATAAAGACAGGAAATCCAGGTTTGTCATTCTCAAGCCCAAGAAATCTTGGGAATGCTTCTTAAATCATACTTCTTGTGAAATAACTTGTTTCAAAACCAATAACTGATATGATTGGTGATTATGATGGCACTTTCCACAATAAATTATCCCCTCTTCAGAATCTAAGTATTGAGCTATTCATTTACTCCAGGGAATAAAACCAGCTGGAGCCACAGCTGCACTGGCAGCAGATGCCTTGGCCATAAAACTCATTGCCTTCAGGTGTAAGACATATGAAAAAAATATTTACATGTGGAAGCAAGACACGAGTATAGTGTTGTCTGAGCCATGGAGACTAAAAGCTGCTTTCCATAGCTGAAGGTCAAATGAAATACAATTCAAATTTCTGGGTCTAATAAGTGCAATTCTAAGTTTAGTCAATATACAAATCTCTTGATTCTAAAAAAAAAAAAAAAAAAAAGGGAAATTTTAAAACCAAATCTTTACCGCAGGACTTTGTCTTCCTATTCTTCCTGTCTTCTGGAAAAGCATTAAGAGCCTTCTCTGGGTATGTAAGAGCTGAGAAAATGCATGGCACTCCATGTCAAATATGCCATCAGTGCCTCAGTGCTTGCATGCAATTACAATATATAGTAATTGGACCAAATTAATTTAATTGTAATATCATCCTTAAAGTCTGTTTCCTGCTCCCACATGAAAAAGTTGCCTTTGTTTAATCTGCAGGCTTAGTTTGCAAGTTAGAAGTCCCAAGGAAAACTACAATTTTGGGGGAAAACTTCCCTGCTAGAGATGTACAAGAACACGTGGCATACATTTTCTGTGTGGCAGTAGGTAGGTGTCAAGATTAGTGGGATGCAAAGGCACTCCAAGTTCTGGGAGGAAAAGTCTGGGGAGACACTCATTACAATTCAAAGCAGCTGTGGGATGTGAGAGTGCTGGGATTTTCTCAACCTGCTTTCCTGTCATTTGCTTTTCAGCTTCTTTGCAAAGTCTAAGTTTCAGTGACTGCTGCACTCAGCTGTTCTTAGTGTTGTCTTATTGACAAAACTGCTAGGAAGAAGCCAAGGTCCCTCTTTCTGTCTGCAGTCATATGGCCCAGGTCAGGGCTCAGAAAGCAAATTTGCTCAGCACTGACAGGAGGAATATGCAGAGAGTTCATTACTTGCTCTGAGTCACCCACCTGAGATGCCAGGGAGAAAGATCTTTTGTATTTTCTCCCTGCTCTTGGCTCTTGCTGATGTTGTGGGACAGGAAAAACAAGACATCCTTTGACTCTGTTTTTATTTTTAGATTAATTTTCTCCCCTTACCTTATTCAGTATTTGACATCCAAAAAAGCACTTTCCTGACGCTTTCACAGACCAGATTCCCAGAAGCACTGTTTGGAAAGCATCTGTGAATGTCATCTACTCCATCTTCTGCTTGAAGAAGAACTTGTCCTGGAAATAAATCAGATCAGTGATAGCTTTGTCTAGCTGAGCCTGGAAAACTTCCAGGGATGGGGGTCCTTTAGCCTCTCTCAGTAAGTACAGTGTAACATGAGTAGAAACAGAAGCTGACTATGGACTTCACTTTTTCACAAGTTTGCAGCTTGCTAGAAACGCAGTCACCAGGGGGAAGACTGAATATTCTGTCCTTCAAATCAGGAAGTTAATTTTGCAGCAGTTAACATTGTTGATGCTAAGTAAATCATGCTGTAATGTGATCTGTGGATTTTGGTTTATTTTGGTGATTTTCAGGAAGCATCAACTTTTAGAATAATATTATCTTTACGTGGAAGTTTCTAGTGGTATTGATTGCAGAAATATCATGTAAATATAACTTATTATGAGCATACTCCCATATAGCTTAGAGCCCCTTTGCTGTGCAGAAGAAAATGCACAATTGTCACCAAGCAGGAGTTTTCCAGCTGTGTGGAGCTTTGAGGGAAACCAGAGATGGTAGAGAAATGCTTCAGAGAGGTGTTGCTAATGGAAAGATTCTGGAGCAAAGGGGATTATGACAAAGCAGCAATTCTCGTTTGCACCCTCAGGTGTAAAGAGTGGTAGCCTTGCACCAGGTGCTGGAATGAACATTTTCCTCTCCCTGATAGGACTGAAGCCTCTGGCATGGATTTTTATTTTCTTTTCCATTTCCTCTCAACCCGCAGCAAAGGTTTTCTGAGAAGTGATTATAAAAGGATTAGTGTGTGGTGGGAGTAAAAGTGCTTATTTGCAGTGTGACTGGGGAAGATGGAGTTAGGAGAGTAGAGGAATAAGCCTGTTGGATTGTCTATATTCTCTAAATTCTGGGTAGGGACTGATTGAATTGGCTATTTGTACTTAAGGTGAGTTCCCTAATCATAATTTTTAAAATGCAGTAATGCAGAGGAGGATCTGAGGGTGATGGAGAGGAAATGAGACAGGAGTTCACAATGTGATGAAGTTACAAAAATGAGTACTGTACCAGCCATATATATAGGGTATGACTTTTGAGGATGGGAAAATAATTCTGCTTCATGCAGCTCTGCTTACACTTGGAAATACTGTGGCAACATTTGAAAAGATTTTGAAAATTTTATGGTATCCTGGACAGCTGACAGTAATACTAAAGTTTGGTGGAATCATTCATGTGAAGATAGCAGAGGAATTCAAGTCCATCAAGGAAAAGATGAGGCTATGAACCATTCCTCAGCCTGCAATAACCCCTACTATTTCAGTTATGTGAGGTAATTGCTGGTATAAAACAAAGGGAATGTCCTGAAATCAAAATAAGTGCCCTGCTATTTAATTCTAAATGGGCTTTATATACCAGTATAGGCCTCTGAGTTGTTTCCTTCATCACAGAAAATTGTCAGATGCATCAAAACCAGGATGGTGGGAGACACTTGACTCCCCTCCTTGTTTGCCAGCATGTTTTAAAAATACAAAAATCTCTTTCCAGAGATTTACAGCATGTGAGTTACTGCTGCTGAGTAGATATAAATGAAGAATGCATGTCCATGGATAGCCATGAACAGAGATTGCTCTACATCAATCACAACAGGTGCTTAATCTAAAAATGTGGGCCTAGAAAGAAGTATTAGTAGACTGCTAGCTTACTATGGACCCATATGTTAAGTAGGTCAAGGTATCTTGTCCTTTGTTTACCACAGTCAGATGTGAAAACAGTGGATTAAAAAGAGGCAAGCAGATGATAATGTGACTAGGAGTTGCCAGAGTGAATGCATCGACTGACTCCAAAGAGCTTCAAAGTTCTCACAGGCTGCTTGTTTACAGTGCTTTTAGTACATACTATATAAAAATGCTGGATATGCCTGTAATGATAATGTATGTGAGCCCCAAAAGCAGAAAAGCAGAATAATTTTTTTTTTTTAATGTACATGTGTATGAATTATCTAATCCTTCTATTTGTCTAATAGCTCTACAGCTAGTTTGGGAAAAGCAGACCCTTACCTAGTCTGATCTCAGTTCTTGGGTGTAACATCTCTGGTTAATCTCCTATAGATAGCAATACCAAGGATGTCAAATACCAATAGGATGTCAGGTACATTTTAATGCTGTTTCATGTGGAGGCTGTGTGGCTAATGGCAAAAAAAACCCACAGTGTTTCAGTTGCATGATAGCATAACGTGGTTTTGCTCCAAACCAGGAGTACACTTAATAGCTGAAAGAGTTGATAACTGGAAGTAAAACTTTTTGCTTCTAGGTGTAAGCAGTTAATAAATATTATCTCTTGTTGAATCTTATGAGAGAATTAAAAAACAAATTCTTTTGTGGGTCTCAGGTGAGAAAAGCAGCGTGTTTCAACAAAGTTAAAAAAGTGAACAAAGTTTCAGTTACTGACTGCTCCTTTTCAGGGGGATTTTTTTTCCCTAGGAAACAAATATTTACATAGGTAATCAACTGTAAGCTTTCCATTATGTTACTTGTAAAGAGAAGCAACACTAAGTTAGAGCCTATGCGTTTAAGCACTACTGCCATTCTTTTCCTAGCATTTCATCTATTAAGCACAGCTACAAGGAAGCCAGGGAAATGTCATGAAAGATCTGCTTCTAGTGATGTGAGTGGGAGTGTTGCTGCTCTTCAGTGTTTTGTGCCCTTGAGGTGCTTTTCCATCCCTGCTGATGGTTAAATCCCAGACGGGGGGGGGCTTTTATAGCTCAGGTTGGGTTGTTCTCCTGTCTTCTTCAGTGCTGTCACAAACATGTCCCATCATGCAGAGATTTCCATGAGCACGACCTGTCCTAGCTTCACAGTCTTACTTCTCTCCACAAAATAAATACATCATGTTCAAGATCACCTTCCTCTTCTATAATGCCCTTAAAGACATTTTGTGGTATGCATGTGGGTTAAGACAGCAGCTGTCAGCTGAGGTACAATGAATCTGACTATCACAACAGAAAACTCAGGGGATGAGTCCTGGAGACTAATTCGGGATCACTTCTGATCTCATTACGCCCTGTGCCAGGTAGAATAGGAATTCAAGGCCTGCCTTCATGTATAAAAGCTCAGAGACTTGATGATGAATGAGGGCATATGCAACTTTTGTCAGCAGAAATAGGATGGGCTCTGTACATGACAGATGCTGTGCGTTTGGCTTTTTTCCTCTCCTTGCTTTGTTATGATTTGAAAGCATGGGATGAAGATGGCATAGAAACCTGTAAAGATCCACATAGCTAGGGCTACTGTTAATGCAAATTATCTTTTTCCAAAGATAATTTGATCCAAGACAGAAATAAGGGGTCTATTCCCACATGTAAATATGTAGAAATATCTTCTATGTGTATAGAGTTATCTTTACCCCCTTCAGTGTTCATTTTCAAAGAGGATAAAACTTCACAAGGGCCTCATGCCCAGGAAGCCCAATTCAGATCAGTACTGCAGGGCTCTGTCTGAACCTCGTCCACTTAGCAATTTGTTGCTCTTTGTCAATGTGGTTTGCCAATCTTTGGAGCCTCTTCTGGCTTCTCTCTATCAATAGGTGAATTGAACCACCCTTTGTTCTTACTTGTTGCAACTTTGTTTGCTTAATTGCTCTTCCACAACCAACTTTCTAGCTGATAGTGGTCAAGCCTGACTTTCCAACTGGCCTAAATCCTGCCTTTGCTCCTGATGCTTGTGCTGCTTGATGGATTGCTTCTAGCCCTTCCTTTTCTCTCAGCCTCTAATAATGCAGAGCTAAAAAACATCTATGCCTCAACCCACTGCCTTGCAATCAAATGAGAAATCAGAGAAACCCATTGACCAAACTGGCTTAACTGCTTGCTGTACTGGCTTTAACCTTGGGCAGGAGTTTCTGTTTCAGGTGTCATCACACATGGGACTATTTAATTACTTCTTCCTTTAGTCTGAATGAAAGGTGCTTACCAGACCTGTGTGAGTTGTGGGGCAAGATGTAAAATTGTTTATATTTATTCTGCATTAAATGTACTATTCTGACTGGAAATGAAAATGTCATTTTGGAATGAAACTTGTTTTAATTAAAAAAACATTAAGATTATTCACTTAATTCAATCCAGTTTTGATTCTTTCTAGATTTGCCTTTTCTCAGCATAATTTCTGATCTCTGGAAATGCCTTCTTCTAGTGTTGTGTTCAGTGTATCCTTTTACTTTAACTGTGCTGGTATATTAATGGAAGCATTTTAAAATGAATTCTAAAAATAAAGTTTTGAGGATCATAGCCTGAAAATGTCTTTTTCCATCTGACATTAATTCTCAAAACCTTTTTTATATTTTGGGTTTATTTTCTGGTTCCTGCCTTCACTGCTGGTACTGAGCAGTGCAGAAAGAAGTCTAATGCTATTTTCCCAGCACTTCTTCCAAATGTGGAGGTCCTCATGTTTTCCTTTTCTTCCATTTATCTACTTACATTAGTGGCTCATCTTCTATTACCACATTCTTAGACTTCCAGACTGTGTTCAATTCCATAGTAATTTCTGAATCATTGTTAATTTCTGCCTCAATGCTAGACCTACATTTTTCACATATGCACTAGGTAAAGCTCTTCATAATCCTCTTACCCATTTGCCCAGCATTAGTAACATGGATTCCTTTTTTTCTGGTATTCTTGCTTTTTCTGAAGTCCTTGAAATTTGCTTTTGAAATACAGATGTTTACATTCTGAAACAGATCTTTTCATGTTATGCCAAGAAAACTGTGATCACCGTGGCTTTAATTGAGATTTGGTTCAGAAAGGTGGGTTCTCCTGTGCATGCAATCTTTGATTTCAAGACCATAAAATTGTAGCCTGTGTGATTTAGTCTTCTCAAAGCTTTTTGCTACCTTTAACTCATGACCAGATAAAAACCATTCCACTGGAAAACTCGCATCTGATGCCAGCTCTAGCAGATTTCTGAGGAAAGGTGTGAATTTTAGATGTTTAAGCAGACTAGATGAGATAGTGCTGACTCATGCACTGAAGGCCTATGATGATGTAGTTATGTTTACTGGGGTTTTTTGATGGTCTGTCAGTGGAACCGTGGAGCCTGCCTGATATGCAGCTGGACTGCTTGTATTTTGCTTTTTGAAGCTTCGTGTTATTTATCTTTTTTAAAATGGTTTAACTATATTCCTCTACAGATAGAATCTGATACCTTTCTTATGCACTCAGCAGCACAGGCTTTGGGTCACTGAGCCTGCTAAATTCTGTAGAATCATAATGTACTCTATAAACAACTCATAATCTAAAAAGAATTAACATTGATGTATAATTCTTCCATTCATTTATAGAGGGTGCAATAGGCACATGCTAGCACTTTCCTCTGAGGCCTGCCAACTGAAGTGAAAATTGTTTTGACTTATGCTCAGTGTAGTGTATAGAATAGTGATTCTCCAAGATATATCTTAATTGTCAGAGGAAGAAGTGAATTACTATCCAAAGCAGAAAGTAGGACAGGAAAATCTATGTCATGTCACAGACATTAATCTAATCAGAATATGAACAAAGAGGAGGGACCATGGAAGTTCTAACCTTGTCAATCATAAAAGAGAATAGCCTCAAAAATTAATATTAATCTCATAGTGATTGTTTAAATGTTATTAATATCTTCTTTTATCAAGTCCTGGCAACTCTTAAGAGTGTTGTCTTACAAAATACATTAGAGACTAATGAATGCTTGGTTGGGAACAAGAAGAAATAAAATAGTTGTGGATTGAAATAATTAATTAAGTCTTAAAATCTGTGAGGCTTATGGGAAAAGCAGGTATCAGTCCTATCCTAGACTTTATGTGCTTATTTTTCTTGGGCTTTTTAGCAAGGAGATCATGTGATTTAAAAAGTATATTAGGAACGTGCACGAAGTGTTAACAGGAAGAACCAGAAGTAGTGTTGTGGGCAAGACCTCTTGTAAATGTCTGGGGAGTCCTTTATTTCTGTTTTGTTTTTTTTTTTCTTTGTATTTTTTTCCAACTTTTAATTTATTTGAGCGTGTTGGTTTTCCGCAATGTTGGATTTTGTTTATCTGAGTTTTTTGTTTGTTTGTTTAATTTGTAATTTCCCTTCTGAAGAGGCTTTCCTCTTACTTGGATTTTTATCTTCCTTAGTTAATTTTTCGTACTTTTTGTTCTTGTCTCCTTTCTGATTTTGTCTTTCTTTTCCACTGCTACCTGGAAAAGTCCTTGTCTCTGTAGCATCACCTCCTTAGGGCCAGGCATAACCTTTCTTTCCACTAATAAGTATTTATAACAACTTAGAAATATGTAACTAATTTCCATAACGATTCTCACCTTATCCATCCGTGCTTAAGTTGGTGATCAGGGTATGACAGGGGATTTTGCTATTTACCTGTGCATGTGTGAGTCTGTTTTGCAGCTGAGGACCTTGGGGCAGGAATTGCATTACTTCAAGCAGAGGAAGAGTCCAGTTGGAGCTGGTCTGGGCATGCAGCTCCCCCTCACTCAAGTATTGGTCCTTGGTCCTTTAGCCTGAGCAGTGTCCTACACTCTGCTGGTTTCAACAGAGGTTTTGTATAATCTCAACTGGCTACTGACACCTTTAGCAGGGAGAATGTTGTGGCCCTGGTAACAACCCTGGAAATTTCAGAATTGTTTCCAAGCTGCCTCCAAGAAGCAAAGAACTACAAACTGCCCTTCCAGCCCTGCCTGGCTGTGTGGACAAAAACGAAAGTGAATTTTGTAGAGATTACTTTGTTTATTAAGTACAGAACATTATGAGAAGACTTATGAACATGCTCAGAGTGAATTTTAACATTTCTAGTAACTCCAAAGCAGGAGAGTAACAGGATCCCCAAGGCTGGAACAAGCGATCTGTCTTGGGGAGGCTTTGGGACACCAACCTCTGTGTGCTCAGGTGAGCCAGCACTAACACCATGATCATCAGCTAGGTTTCCTACACAGCAATGGAATGCAAAAGAATACATTTCAGTGCTCTGGAGCTGTATCTCTGGGGAAGTTTTGTCCCAGTTCTGCTTTCCATTGTCATTACAGGACATATGAGTGCAACCACTACAGTGAGCATGGTGATGACATTTAAGAAATAAAATCCCCTTTGTACACTTTTCTAAATGGTTTCTTTTGACCACAGGCTTTCTTCCTCCTCGTGACAGCACTGGCAGCAGGAGACTACTGGTAGTAGATAAATATGTTAGTATGGTGCATTAATTTTAATGAGATGGTGAATTTAGGGCAGCATAAGACTACTATAATTTGGATGAATTCAGAGATCTCCACCTCTTTGTTTGAGCCCTGTCTGGGGCTGTTTCTGTGCCCATGTTACTCAATCACATTTAGACTAAAGCCAGAGCCCTGCTGGCTCATTCCCAGCTCTGTTGGCTCTTCCAGCTCTGTGCCTTATGAGCTTCTGCTTTTGGGGTAACCATGCAGGGAACAAACATGGATCTCCCTGAACCTCTCAAAGCAGGCAGAGTCTAAGTGAGCTCTCTGTTTGAGACTGTCCTTTCAAACATACCTGGAGACTGGTCCACAAACCCTCTTCTCCTCCAAAGGGGAGCACCAGAGTGCACCTTTGCCTAAGGATACAATGGGTGGTAAACCCCAGGTATTTCAGAGCTGTACATCCCTTAAATCTATGTGATCCCAATAACACCAATTTGGCCCTTGTCCTGTAAAGTAAACAGTTCCTGTTTCTGTTCCACAGCACAGAAATGAAATAGAAAGCAGCAGGGAGCACCAGCTGGCAATGGGAAAATCCTAGTTAGCATGGTGGGCAATGGTGGACTGGCAGCCAAAGCAGCTACTTGTCTGGGCTCTGCAGGCATCACAGTGGAGGAGAAGTTTTAGGAGGCTTTAGAAAACTGCAGACTTTTATACTGAAATGCACTTTGCTGAGAAGGAGGACTTTCAGAGTGTTTTTGAAGACCTGGCAGACTTTTCTATTGAAATCCTCTTGTGCATGAAGGAGACAGGAAAAGTAACAAAGCTACATGAACTTCAGATGGGGCTGCACAACGACTGCTTATAAAGTTAAGAAAGGGGAAGAACAAACCTCAGGCACAGTGGCAGGGCAGAGGGGTTCAAGAATTTAGCATAAAAAGAATGTTAAACAGAGGAAGAGCTGGTATTAAATCATCACTTGTCATCTGCTTCTTTCATGAGGACAGCAGGATGCCAGCACTGCCAGAGCTGCCCTGCAGACATGCCAAGGATTCCTGTGTGCCCCAGAGCATGGCAGCAGAAGAGGAATGGGCAGGTGTGTGTGTGTGTGGGTTTCTTCCATCTCTTCCTTCTCTGTGCTCTCCACAGCAAGGGCTCAACAACCTCTAGAGTCTTCTCCCCCCTGACTTTTCTTTTTCTCACCCTAGAAAGGCAGTATGATGGCCTCACCACCTGGGAAGGCTTTGGCAAGGTATTTTTCCACTGTTTGCAGCACTGCCTCCAGCAGCAGTTGTCAGATGCTCTCTTGCCCCTTTCGTGATCCTGTGTACATCCCTGCAGAGCAATATGAAATACTGTCAAGCAGAATAGCACTTTATACCTATTATACCCAGATGTAGTGACTGTGCAGAAGTCATTGAATTCTGCAGAAGAAGAGAACAAGTACACAATGTTCTGAAAAGTAATTAGTCACTGTATGTGAAATATCAGAGAAGACTTTGAGGGAGAAATCGCTAAATGAATCAGTCTTGAAAAAGTACACCCATTTAATCAAGTGGATTTAAAAATCAATCTAGTTCCTCTGGTGCAAATCTCTAATGTAGATTTCCGTTAATCCTTTTAACCCTTATGTATATCAATTTTGGTAGTGTCAATGAGTTAGACAGAGAGCAGATATAATAAAGGTCTTAGTTCCCATGACTTAAGTGCTCCAGTGCCCAAATTCTGAGTGCTTGGAGTGAAGTGCAATCATACAATAAAGTATACAGGCTCCCTGTATAGACAATGGGAAAATTTAAGTGCCTGAGAACACCTTTGCACCAGCCCTTGCACAATAGGAACCTATTCTGAGTTAGTGATGGGGGATGTTGAGCACAAGGGTGTGTCTCAACATTTGCCCCTTTTGGGAGCTTTAATTCCTAGTCTGAAAAAAAGGGACGCAGACCTGTACGAAGAGTTCCACTCTTGGATGTCTGCAAACATGCATCATTTTAGAAGCCTTGCCATCTGCCTGCTTGTGCCTCCCACCTTCTGCATAGGAGCCAAGCAGATGAGGAGGTGCCCAGGGCAGGGGAGGAGGGCCAGGCCATCAGATTTTATCAGCCTGGGAGGCTACACCAGTAAGTGCCTGTTTCACCAGGGGAGACATCTTATGCCTCTTCTGCAGATGTAGGGTAGCAGGGACTAAGGAGTGCAGCCATCAGATGTCTGTAGAGCAGATAGGAGAAAGTCTAGGATGGTAGTTTAGTGGTAGGGCATTTCCCTCGTGCAAGGAAGTTCTTGCTCCATTGCAAAGCCATGGGGGTTTAGCCAAAGAATGTAAAAAAACTTTCAACATAACAAGTTTTGAAAGAACAGGATGGCTGGGTGGTACTTTGGAGACACCCGTTTCTCCTCATTTACTGTACTGTGCCTTATCCTTGCCTCCTTTTAGAGGCAAAGGATTCATTTTTACATGGGCTCAGGTTTATTTGGGCTGAGGTCTGAGGCCTTGTCCATGCAGAATTTTGATGCTTCCCTTTTCTGCATCTCCTCCATGTTCACGTTGTGCTTTTATGTGTGACACAAAGCCCCACTTCTGCTTCTAAGCAGCAAAGTGGGTGTGGGCAGGAGACAAAACAAGGGACAGATTTCAGGCACACATCTCAGGACTGCTGCTGCTAACTGATCTCTTGTGCTGGAACAGGTTTTCCAAGGAAGTTGTGGCTGCCCCCTTCCTGGAAGTGTTCAAGGCCAGGTTGGATGGGGCCGTGGGGAACCTGGTCTAGTGGGAGGTGTCCCGGCCCATGCAGGGGGTTGGATCCTTAAGGTCCCTTCCAACCCAAACCATTCTATTATTCTACAATTCTATGTCTGTGTCTGAAACCTGGTGCTGAGCAAAAAAGCAGGACTGAGGGAACATAAGATAAGGACAAGGTCAACTTCATACTGCCCCAAGCAGATCAGCAGAATTTGTGGGTCAGGGTGGATAAGGTGTTGGAGTACTGAGAGGAGAGGTTCATAGCATAAACAATGAGGCAGTGTTTGCCCTTCAGGGAGAAATTTTAACTCTGGATTATCATAGGTGTATGGTATCTGACCTCAACAAAGTGATTCTGATGCTGTTTTCATCAAGCTCGTGGAGAGTTTTGCTCCTGCTTGGAGAGACCTGCTTGGAGAGCTCTGGGTTAGGCTGATGTCTAATTGAGTTACCTGAGTCTAATTCTGTTGTTATAATTGCCCAGAGGGAAGCAGAAAGGGCTGGTTACCAATTAAGATTTTAATGTTATTAATTTAAGAGAGTTTGAAGGGTATATGTAGTCTGAGGAATCTATCTAATTGATAGGAAAACAAGTTAAATATCCTCCTGTCTCAATTTCTAGCTGTGTCCTCCATCCAGGGAATTCAGTTTTCTATTTTTAAATCTGAAAGGTTGGGTCTTTGCAGCCTGTGGGAGGGCTGGCACAGCCATGTCATGAGAAGCTGAAATCCAAGCTGAAATCCAGACCCCACAATGAGGGGCCAAATGATGAATGGGGAGGCAGCCTCTGCTGCAGAACAGATGTAACTCGTGTTTCAGCCTGGTGTGACATAGAAAGATTTGGGTTGGAAGGGACCTCTAAAGGTCATATAGTCCAACCTCCCTGCAGTAAGCAGGGACCCACTCAACTAGATCAGGTTGCTCAAGAGCATTGTCAAGCCTCACCTTGAATATTTCCAGAGATGGGACCCCAGCCACCTCCCTGGGCAACCTGTTCCATTTTTCCACTACCCTTATGGTAAAGAACTTTTTCCTAACATCCAGTTTAAATTTACTCTTCTCTAATTTCAAGCCATTGCTCCTCATCCTATCTCTAAAGGCCCTTACAAACAGTCCATCTTCAGCCTTCCTGTAGGCCTCCTTCAGATACCAGAAGGTCACTATTAGGTCTCCCCAGAGTCTAATTTTCTCCAGGCTGAACAACCCCAGATCCCTCAGCCTGGCTTTGTGAGAGAGGTGTTCCAGCCCCTTCCTTGACGATTTTTGTGGCCCTCCTCTAGACCTGCTCCATCAGGTCCATTTCCTTTCCATGGCTCCAGAGCTGGATACAGTATTCCAGCAGAGGTCTTACCAGAACAAAGTGGCAGAATGACCTCTCTCAATTTGTTTGCCAGGCTTCTTTTGACGCAGCCCAGGATGCAATTGGCTCTCTGGGTTGCCAGCACACACTGTTGGCTCATGTCCAGCTTTCCATCCACCTACACCCCCAAGTCCTTTGCTGCAGGGCTGCTTTCTAACACCTCATCCCCAGGCCTGTCCTGACAGTGTGGATTGCTCTGACCCAGGTGCAGGACCTTGCACTTGGTCTTGTTGAACCTAATGATGTTCCCCTGGGCCCACCTCACCAGTTTGCACAGGTACTTCTCAATGGCATCCCATTCTTATTGACTTATTGACAGCTCAGCTTGGTGTTATTTGTGAAGTTGCTGATGGTGAACTCGATACCACTACCTGTATCGTTGATAAAAATATTGAGGAGTACAGGTCCCAGTATGGACCCCTGAGGGACACCATTTTTCACTGGTGTCCATCTGGACTTCAAGCCATTGGCCACTGCCCTCTGGATGTGACAGCAGTGTTTAGGTCTTCCAAAATCAAGCTGCTGTCTCCCAACACAAAGAGTAACAGAAGAAGAGAATAACCTACCAGAAAGGAGCAGTAAGGACTGCAATATTTCTTTTTGCCTTATAGCCCTCTATTCAGCAAAAAAAGCTCTTCTAGCAATCAAATGAGAAAAGTTATATAAAATGCTTGCTACAAGTCCCCATTCATTTAATCTGTGTGAACCTCAGCTCACAACTGACCTCAGGTGTAGAGTGCTGCATAGTTCCAAGGTGTAATACTGAGATCTGGCAACCCTCCTTTGGCAGATGAAGATTAAGTATTTCAAACTGACTGGTGACTAGATATTTGTGATAATCCAAAAAAGGGATTAAATATTAAGAAAGCTCCTATAATTTTTTTTCTTATAAACTTTTTAAATGAGAGAGAGGAAATTATGTGTTTTGAATGACTGCCAGAGCATATACACTGGTATCTCTCAAGTTATATGAAGTGCAAAACAAATTCTGCTGTACTTTTTGGGTGTGTTTCTGCCAGTCCTGCAAACAGCTCCTGTATGAACAGCACATTCACTTAGCCCAGTAAGTCTTCTGCTACCTAAGGTGGCTTTTTGGATGCTCAGGGCTTGTTCCAGTGAAGTAGCAGTGGCTTTCTGAGGAGCAAAATGACAATTTATGCCAGAGGCTGCAGAGTTCAGTTTGGCAGAGTTTGACATGGGGCAGCTCTGCCTCTGTGATCCAGAGGGACTCTGCTCCTATGACCTGGAGGGCAAACTGTTGTCTGCCTGTCTTCAAGACTGAGGCAGTGGTATCAAAGCAGATCTCTGTGTCTTAAATGGGCTCTTTGAAGCCGCAGTAGTGGAGAAAAAGGCAAAGTAATGGAACTCCCTCCTTCCTTCTGAAGGAAAGCCAGCACAGCACGGTTCTCTAGAAGCTACCTGTACAAAAGTAGAGAAACTAAGGACAGTTTTATGGCATATGATGGTCTTGGGGAGTTCCTGTTTCTGTTGAGTTACCTTATTTGTCACTGAAGCTTCAGTTGAAAAGCTGGGCTCTGCTTTTATAATGTTTCCTTGGGCTGCAAGAAGAGAAACCTTGTGCTGGTCTCTCTACTGCTGCTGACCCCAGGTAGTAACTTGTACAAAGAGAAAGTGATTCCTCATTTGGTACTTCCGTGATGCTCATGTAAATTAATAAACAATATAAAAAAACCAACAACCCATGAATTTAACTCTACAGTGAATAAATACTGGATGAGGCTTTAGCTACCTTGTTTGCTAAGAAGTTCATTTATCCTGTTTTCATACTGCTTTGGTGGTTGAATTCTGCAAGGATAGCAAGTAAGATAGCTAAGAGGTGTGATTACCAAAATGGAGATTAACCAAATATTAAAAAATTTTGGTGATACCTAGATCTGAAGTCTTGTCTTCACATAGGAAAATTTATTGTGTGATTTACATCAGTGCAATTAAGTTTGGGAGATTTTTTGTTGGTTTTTTGTTTTTGGGGGGTTTGTTTGTCTGTTTGTTTGTTTGTTAAAAGAACACAACAAAGCAACAAGACTAATCTATTGAAACAATTTTTGATACTGACTACTGGTAGCAAACTACTTACTAATGAGGTTCAGTATATGTATTATTGTTGAAATAAATCCTTGAACAGTTTTGCATAATGTGTTGATGAAAATCACAATCTTATTGCAACATATTTCAAAGCAGAAAGAGATCAAAATAATTTCCTATGCTATATTCCTTGTGAAAAAGCCCCTGGCCCTAAATAGCATTTCTTACTGGACTTTTTAAAATTTTTCCTGATGAGGGAAGACCTTCCTATAATAGAAATGGAATAAGCAACTTCAGTGAATATTCTACTAAGTACTGCAATCATAATATGTTTTCTTTCCCTTGAGAAATAGGTACTAAAACATTAACATTAAGGACTTCTGCTCTTCGGTGTAGGTCTGCTCCAACATATAGCCAAAGATAAATGAGACACTGATAATCCTGTCACCAAATCACCATTTATTTTTGTCTTTTTCCTGTATCTCCTTTGTTAATTTCTAGTAATTTATTACCCAGTAGTTAAATTCCTAGAAATTATTTTCAGAACTGTGAAGGAAAAAAAAGACCATTTACTTTTCTCTCTGGTCATGTTTCAGCCTAGTATAACTTCATGACTTAGTATAAAAATACACTGCAAATTCAAAACAACCCTTCAAGTTATATTTATGTCTGCAGAGTTTATGCTGGATGAGATAATATTTGCCTGTGCTATGGTGATGCAAATTGTATAAAGGTCTGGAGAATAGCTCCTGGCTTGACCTACAACTAGACTTGTAAAGTTACCCTTTCAGCCCATAGCCAAGACACCAAGGTGCCTTTGGAATTCCAGCAGCTGCCCAGTGGCATCACTGAGCCCCCAAAGTTTACTTTGAATATTATGAAACGTAAATGCCAACAAAATACATAATATTACTGTGCTTTTTGAAGCTTTGTACAGGAGGGATCTGATGAGCCACGATAGCGTGGAGATAGACTGGAGATGCTAATCTTAATAGTGATGCAGGACATAAATACATTAATGAAACACTTAAACACTGATGGCGAGAGCTCTGGCAGCTAAGTGCCTTGGATTCTGTTGCTTTGTAGAAGTCACCTTCATTTAAGTGTCCATGTTTATTGCACAGGGATGAATTGCCTCAGAAAAGATACACAAAACCCAGTGCATGTGAGTACAGACATGGCAAAATTCCCCAATTTAAAAATTCACAATTTTTTGCTTTCATCACTGGCTTGGGGGAATTCATATCAGTTGTTTCACTTATGGCAAGAGTTCCTCTATCTCCAAGTTTTGTGATGGAGGAAAAGGAAGCTTTGTTCTGCTCGGGCAGCACAATCCTACTTCATCCATACCTTACTCCTGTCTTCATTTGTGGTTGCTCAGGGAGCTGGAGGTGCCATCTGTGTCATCCTGGCAGGGCTGTGCTCCAGGCAGGGGCTGCAGCATGGTCCCTTTGCCCCAGCAACCCAGCAGCTTGGCTGCTTTCTCCCTCCTGCAGTTCGGGGCAATGCTCAGGGATGAGCAGAGAGGACCAAGCACTGGGAGGACTCTACCAGCTCTTGCTGGGGGGAGCAGGACCTCTGCAAATAAATGCAAATAAATGCTCCTTGTTGGAGGATCTCAGTGTGGCAACTCTTAGAGAGAAAGTGAAAGGAGATTGTTAGAGCTAATGCTTTAAAGAGGGTGAAGAAATCTGACATCCCCAAGCCCAGAGTGGGGATGGGGCATGGGGAACCAGGACTTCTCATGCACACCTGCCTGGGCAGGAGGGCTGTTGGCACAAACCCTGTAATATCTTTTGGATCATGTGTCATTTTAGGTTCATTTCATGCATTTTGATTTGGCATTAGAAATCCTTAAGCCAGCTTGATCAGTGAACTGCAGAGTGACCATGCCAACCTGTCAAGCACCTGGGCAACAACTATAGCACCTGGGCAATAACTGTAGCATCACCTACAGAGCCAGAAACCTGAGTCATGATTTATTATCTAAGAGGGAAACACTGTGTTGCCTGTCTTCCTGTGAATTCAGTAGCCCAGAGCCCTAGCTTTCCTCTGGTTAACAAAAACCAGCTGGTTTTATGCAGAGACATATTCAAATTACTAATACATTTTCTGTCCTTAACCACTGAAGACTGAATGTGAAGTAACCCCACTCTTATTGTTTGGTAATATTAGGCATTTTTTGTTTGTTTGTTTGTTTTCTTTCAAAATTTCTAATTGTGCACTGAAAACCAAGCCTACTTGTAATTTTCTCTGGCTTTTGTAATTTCTTATTGGCTCTTATAGATTATTCAGTAAACTCAAATTGCTTTTTGTCTTAATTGGATCTTGTCTGCATTCTGCCCTGGCCAATTTTCATCCTACCACCTAAATTGCTTCGTGCCCTAATAAGATTGCCTGGCTGATACAAGGTAGCATAACATTTATTTTACACCTCATATTCTACTCAGCTTGTGTGGAAAAAATCAGTTGAGAATTAACTTATTTTGCAGCTGCTTCTAGCAGCTACTGGTTTTCCAGAATATCTTCCTGCTAAAAATAACACAGAGAAGACTTTTCAGCCAGACTCTTCCTTCAAACTTTCATGTTTTTTAGCCATCACCCATCTCATAGTAAATTTTTCTGAATCCAGCTTTTGGAATTCTTAGATTTTATTTTTTTTTTTTGTCATAGCAACAAGAGGTTGCAGTAGTTTAATGTTTACTCAGCAGCTGCTAAAGAAGTGTTCAAATATATCTTCAGCTCAGGCCTCTCCCACACCTGGGTCTGTGTTGCTGTTTTTTAAGAGAGTTGTTACCTCTTTCACTTTATTAAAATTAAACGTTATATTGTGTGTAGTAGGCCCTTTAGATAGTGCTTTCAATTATAACATGTCTGCTGATCGTTATTCTAAAAAAAACATAAGAATTTTTCTGAATTCTCACAGGTCATAAGACACAATAATGTGAAACTGGTGAGGGATACATCAAAGTTTTGGAATACAAATATTTCTGGTTCTATTTAATGTCCATAAAATTATCCAGAGATAAATTTTGTGTGTAATATATAAGATATGTTATTAGAGATTAAAATTATTGTTATTTGCTCTCAGTCATCCTAAGAATCTTGTGAAGGGTTTTTGGTTTTTTTTTTTTGTTTGTTTTTGGTTTTTTTTTTTGTGTAAATGAAGTAACATCACAAAGAAGATAAGAATTATAAGATAAGAATTATATATATATTTATGAGAACAAATAAAGTGTAGGGTGGGTTACACCTTTGCTCTGAAATGTGGCTTAGCTGTTCTGCTTGCCTACCTTCAGCCCAGCTGAGTTATCTCCACAAGCACAAGGGACACAAGGGGCCAGCTTTAGATAGGTAACGGGTTTCAGGGCACTCTGATGCCAGCCAGCTGAATACAGAACAGATTAAGCCATGCTGATGCCTCTCTGACAAGGGCAAAAACTTGAAACCCAGACCCCATCCTGTTCTTGCATGAAGAGCCTTGTGCTGCATCTTGCTGTCCTCTGCATCCAGCTGTGCTGCATGGAACAGCATCTGGCTCCTCAGAATCACCACGCTCTGGATGTGTAAGGCATGCAGGGATTTTGGGGATGATACTAAAATTTTATTTTGTTTCCTGCTTAGCAGCAATTCTGCTCTAATAGGAGAGAGAACTAATGGCACCCGTGCTTCCTACCCCCTGACAGATTCCATGAGCTGGGGTTTAGCTAAGTCTTCACTGGGACGTTCAGAAGTCACTAGAAATCTGACCATAAAATTTTTTAAAAATTTTTAAAATTTTTTCTTTTTTTTTCATAGTAATGACAAGTATTTTCCCCTATATTATTTTCCCTTTCCTACTTGTGCATGTCATATTCTCCCTTCTCCCTTTTGTTTCTGCTAGTAAACAGTCAGAAAAAGCCAGAGCTTTCTTAAAGTGATGAACCTGCATTTGGAGTTTTGTGTATTTGTTTTTTTGCTGTTTGGTGGGTTGTTTTTTTTTTAACTGTTAAAATTGACAACATGCACCTTTTGATTTCCATTGCAGTGTCTTTAACTGCAAATTAATAGGTGGTTGCCTGGCTGAATTCTTCCACAATCTTGGTAGGAAACTTGAAAAAATGAAAATTTTACAGTAATTACTTGTTCGTTTAAAATAATCTCTAATAGAAGAGAATTTACTTAGAAGTCCTATCAGCACAATATATTCGTAACTAAGAATACATACATTTTTGAATGGGTACAGACAATGAAATTTAACGTGTTTGCTGTTATGTATCCCTACAGAAACAAAATGTAAACTAGAAAGTGTCACTATTAGTGACCTGTAAGGAAGTATAAAAGCTGTATTTGTATGGCTGAGAAACAGGATTAAAAAGGACACCTGACTTGATAGTGCTGATGCAGAAGAAACTCTGCATTTTTCTTTGGGACCATACTATCTCTATGTAAATTCCTTATGAATTTATTTAAGCAATGTTGTTAACAATCAACCTCACAGCTGATGATATATATATATAGGCATTGTTATTATTAGCAGCCACTTTAACAGGATATAAATATCACATAGGATGTCACCACTGCCCACAAAATCAGCCACCCTATAATCCAGGGTGGCTGGATGTATAACACCATGGTGTTACATTTGAGTATTTTATAGGAATTTTCATATGTAAACTTAAAGTTACTTGTCTTTCTATAATTAATATGTCAAAGTATGTCAGAAACTGAAGTGCAATTGTAAGAATAGAATTTCAAATATTATTTTAAATTTATGTCACTATTATTTATTGTAAGTATACTTTTCCAGTTGTCCCACGCCCATTTTCTATTTTCCTTCAAGGTCCATGAGGAACAGCTATTTTTTAATCAATTTCTTGAATTATTGTGGATTTTGTGCAAATATGGATTCTTCTTCCATGCTGTAAAAAATTCACACTAGTATAATATAGAGAATTTTGAAATGTAAAAGTTTATTTTGCTGCTGATTTTCTCACTCTTTTATGCAATGAATAGGCAAATACATTACAATTTTAATTCCCTGAACTGGCAGAAGCACTGATCAGGTGATGAGAAACAACAAGCCATATTTCTCCTCCCAGTTCAAATTAATTATAAAACTTCGTGTCAGGACATATTGACAATGCAGTCCTCCCTTGAGGGAGGAGAGGTGAGATGTGGTGTTGGATATGCTGTTATGTGACCTCAACGTTTCAGGATCCTTGGAGGGAAACTTGGATTTACCACAGCTTGCACTGGAGCTTTGGAGGGGATTTTTCCTGACCTGTCCTAAATTCCCTTTCTGGACAGATGCATTAAGGGGTTAAAGCTGCTGTCATTATGCAGGACCTTCCTGTTGAGAACAAGATATGCAACAGCAATGCATCAGAAGATGAAACCATTCGAATAGCTTCAATTTCAGCTATTTCTCACCATTCAGAGTTTGCAGACACTCCAGTTGCTTTGACCAGCCCTGCATTCCTGCTCAGCATATTGGAAAGGTCCCCACTGGCCTTTCCCTTCTTCCCTTTCTACTTTCCAGCTTTAGCTCATGCAGTTATGATGTCTTGTTGTAGGCATGAAACAGGGTGACATGTAATGATCTGGTATTTTAATCCCAGGTTTGGCTGTGCTGAGCTTCCAGGAGCTCTTTGCATCCAGGGAATGCCTTGTGCCTGATGCGTGGCTCCCTCTGCCCCTTCCCTCCGGGCACTGATTGGAGTTGGGGTTCTGAGGGCTCCTCTTGGTTTGGGGCTTTTGCTTTGCTTGTTCAACTTCCCTCTGCTACTGTTGGCCCTGTGGTCTTTGAGGAAGACTATTCCTGGGCTATTTACTCAATCATTGATCATTAATAGTAAGATAATTTCTTTCTAATGGGGTTATAACCTGATAGAGTTATTTTGCTAATTATTCTCTTACACAATATTCTGTACTCTTCAAGTGTGAAACTGGGTATTTTGTGTATAATTTTATTGGAAAAATCAACTTAAAAAAAAAAAATCCAGAAGGCAGAAATTACTACTGTGAACAAAGCAACATCTGCTAGTGGTTTACGGTGGGATTTATCATTACAAATAAGCCAAACACTTGTTCCCCTGCCCCTCTTACCAAATTTCAGCCCTGTCACCCATCTTTTTCAAGCATAAAATATTAGCTTGGTGCAAAATCAGTGTAGCTTTACTACTAAAGCAATGAAAAAAACCTGCCCTATTTAATAGCTGTTCTATGCATATTATTTTTTCTGTACACTAAATGAAGAGGCACTCCCTTGCTGCTTATTCATGTAGTTCTTTAATTCCAATTGAATCGCTCCTGTCCACTGATCCTCATAAAGGATAGAGCAAAATTTAAATAACAATTGCACCTAAGGTGTATATAAAGTGCTTGAATAAGAGAAGAAAAAATAGGAAAAAATTGACGTGCAGAAATACTGCAGAAGCTACAAGATTTCTGGAGGGATTTTTTTGTAAAGTGTCTATTTTTCTATTGAAGATTACACTACAGTTTCAGGTAATTATCCTCAGACATCTATTTTATTATCTCCTCTTTAATGACAGCAAGTGCAGTTGTGTGTGATGGTGTTAATGCTGCCTTTATTCCTGTGAATTTCAAGCCTGCAGACTTTCTTTGGCTTTCATGCATTTTTTGGCATTCTGTAACTTCTTCAGTGCAGGTTCTGAAATGAAAGGTTCTGCTCTGGCCCCTGAGGATCACAGCACAATACTGGAGGTGGCAGTAGCAGAGGCCTGACAGATCCTGTTCTTTGTTCTCTTGGAACTTGTATTGACTTCTCATCCTTCCCCTGCCTGACAGGCTATGGGGGGTAGAGAAGAATCACTGGAACAGAGGTATGAAAGCAGGGGGTTATAGTGCTCTCTTCAGAGGTGCAGAAGTACAGGGATACACCCTTTATTGAAGGTAGCAGTGGTACTAAATAAAAAAAAATTAAAAAAATAAAAGAAAAGAAAGAACTTTAAGCAAAATAAAAGGAAAGGCTAAATAATTGATCAGGAGGAAAACCTGTGCCCAGTCTCCATTGCTGCAAACAGCAGAGGTTTTTTTAAAGCAGCTACAGCACTGCTGCTTGTCTTGCTTGAGGTCTTGTCCTCGTACACCTTGCTGTAGTGTGTGAACTCCAATAAAATAGTTTTGTTCAATTGATTTTTTTACACTGTTATGCCTTGCTTTGCAAATAAATTAAACAGAAAATAGCTGGGATTTTAAGAAGTGCACATCTCTCTGCAAGCAACTAGAGCAGAAAATCTTTGCAGTAATTGACCTGCTGAGACTAATTCAGCTATTCAGTGGCTTTAATGTCTTCTGCCTTACTTCACCAAAGCCTGAATACAACAGTCTTTAGCAGTAACTACAGGAACTTCTAATTTTTCTAGGCAATTATTTTTGGGTAAAGATAGGTAGGCAGGAAGGAGAAACGCAGGAAAATATATTTGCCAGATTTCAATGTGAGAACTGTTTTCAAGCTTGTCTTCATTCTGATGCTTTGGGGCAAATCTGCTTTGTGTTTGAGAGCTGCTGCTACATTTGTTTCACCACAACTTCTTTCATAAGAGGGAAAATCCATGCTGGAGCACTTCGTCTGGGATGGTATGCTGCTGGAGGCTTCTCTACATCATTTCTGTACCTGCTTTTATGACATTTTGCAAATGCTGAATAGAGCAGTTTTAAAATAAACTGCTTCTTCAGGCCTAAATCCACTTCTGTTTTTCTTCGTGTTTTTCTCGTCTTTCGAAAGAAATTACATCTGAAACTTTTGGACATCTTTTGGACAAACTTTGCCATCTCCACTGTCACAGCCAATGGTTAAACTGGGGACCTCAAGTTCACTGGGCAGTCATTTCCCCGAGCTTGTGTTTAGGATTCTGCCCACAGGAGCCCACGTAAGGCACAGCTGATGTGACCTCCTCTGGCTCTTGTTCGGGGAAATCATTATGTAGAGTTCACTGAGCACTGGGCTTCTTCCTGGCCAAGAAGCCCTGTCCTGGCCTGTCCCTGGGCACTGCTGTTAGCCAGACCCAGGGTTACCCTGAGGAAAGGTGGGTGGGCTGGTTTCATACATTTCACAGGTGTGCATCCTCACTGCACTTGTGCCCCAAGCAGCAAAGCTGATCCTGTAGCAGCCATGGTGCATGCAGGGCTCAGGGTGTGCTGAGCCTCTCACCTGGCACAAAACCTCCAGCCCTGTCCCCATGTCACCTCTGCTCCTACCCAGCATGACTTCTGTGGGATATTTGCTCCTGCCTGAGCCCTTTCTCCCTTCCACTCCTATTAGCAGCCATCTCTGACTTAATTCCTTGATCTTTGACTCCAAAATCATTCTCTTTTAGGCCTTATCAGGAGCTGGAAGTTCAACTTGGGCCTTCTCAATGCTGTGGCTACATGAATACTTCTTTTAGTGCCACCTCAAGACTCACATGTGCAAATTCCAGCTTCTGAAAAATGGTTTGGAAGGCCCAGCAAAGGCAGCACAGCTGTTGCTGCCAGGGTTACCAGAGACAAGTTAAAATTTCCTCTACTACATGTTTGAATGCCCATGCACTGCATCAAATGCATATGGATCCTGGCTTTCCCTGTGCTTTTGAAGTTACAAGGCATTGGGAAAAGGAGGTTTTGTACATGTGGGGCTGGAAGACCCTATCTCTCTGCACAGCTGTGTTTGTGTGCCCACAGCTGACCTGTGTGCTGGCCCAGCCTAGATGATGTTATCTGTGTCCCAAGGATCTGCTCCAACAGATTGCAGACAGCCAACCTTTGGTAAGCAATGCTGGATTGAAGTCACTGACTGCAGTTTTCAGCATTTTTGAGAATCCTGAATTTTAGTTTGCACTCAGGGCAAATCTGGTCTTTTGAAAGCACCCGGTCTTAAGAAGTCCTGGGTGGGATTTTTCAAATTCTTCCCTGGTTGATATCAGACACGACACAAAGAGGGAGTGTGGTCATCAGGTGGAGGTGACCTTAGACCATGGACAAAGGGGCAGAAGTGAGGTGGAAGGGACAGAAGATGTGGAAGACCCAGCTGATTTTGCACTGACTCCACTGTGTTTCTAAGAAACTTTACTATATGCAATTTTAATCTATTTGTTTCTGTATTTTAAACCCTGTTTGTATGGTGGTTTCTGCTTACCTCATCTCCCTTTGACCAGCTTTTGATCTGTTGGGTCAGTGTTAGCCACACATGGCAATGTTAATAGTTTAATGATGTTTAAAGATGTTGAATTCTATGAGAGGACAGCACACAAAACATGTTGCTCTCAATGCTTTCTCCATCCTGGGATGAGCAGAGCAGTTCTCTTCAGCTCCTGCACACATAAAGGGGCAGAAGGTTCTTAGCCTGTTGATACCCATTCTCACCCTACCCTCCAGCACCACACCAAAGTGTGACAAGTGAGAGATTCAAAAGTAATAGAAAGCAGGTGAGGCTAACACAATTGACTTGTGAGACAAAAAAAAAAAAAAAAAAAAAAAATTAGAAGCAGCCATTGGTGGTTCTGCTTGTACTTCGTTTCTTTTAATTTTCCTTTATAAAAGAAAATCTCACTTCATTTTTTATTGTCTTCTTCATCTCCATGTGAAATCCACAGACACAATAATAATTCCTCATTTCCTTGTGTCAAACAGAAAGTGACATACTGAACAATTAAGCTTTTTTATTCATAATAAACTACGATGTCTAAAAAAAGGGAAAAGGGCTCAATTTTAAAATAGTCTGGAGTGTGAGAGGACAGTCTGGTGTCTCATAGAAACCACATCTTAAGTAGAAACCTTTTCTTCTTGAGGACTAAGAAATGAATTTTACCACTCGCTGCTTTTAATTTTCAGCATTAGCACTTGCTGGGGAAGCCAATCTACTTTCTGTTGTCTCAGCCCGACATGATTATTGATATATCACTAGCTAAGACATTTTTTTGCTGTTAGAAATCTTGTCCTCAATGAACACAAGCCTTTCTCAATAAGGCCACTTCTAGCAGCCTGGTTCAGGCTGCCTGTGCCTCGTGTCACTCCAAACCCAATTACAAAGCTGTTGTCAGGAGACAAGCTGTGAAATACAAAGTGCACATGTACTGGTAGTGCTCTGCACCTCAGTACTCTTTGTAGGGCTGGTTGCTTTAAAAATCCCACACACATAACCAGAAAGGCTCATTTTAATTGTTTTTTATTTGAAGTCTTAAGGTCCTGAACAGAGCAGTAACAGTTTAAGTGAAACTATAATGTGGGATTTATAGGAAGTAGTATTCCAGTGAACAGATTAGGCCAAAAATATGTTTTTCAACTCAGTTGTTGGCATTTGGAGACCTGTTTTCCTCTCAATTTGAGCACGAAAAGGGGGAAAAATTACTGAACTTGAAATAACCTTGTATGAGTGGCAGCTGAGATGCAAGTGAAACATGTTGCAATAAATAAATATACAATTTGAGTTCTATAATTTTCCATTGCATTAATTTGTCTGAATATATTTAGATCAGTAATTTAGACTGGAAATTAAAGCTGTTTATGACAACTGTTTTATGTTGGTGGAAATATCATTTGATGTGCTATATTTTAAAACCATGTCATTGACTTCTGAAAAGTGCTTCAAAGTTAAATGCACAAAATTACTTTAACAAGATACTTGTTTTCCATACTATTGTAACATAAAAGATGAAAAGTTAAAGGTCTTGCATTGTTTACAAATAAGATTTAATTATTCTGTGAGAAATGTTACTCACCTGGAATTACTTTTACAGAAAGACACTGCCTGATATCTTGCTTTCTCACTATTCTCTCTTCTCTTTCTAATTCTGCATTTATTAGACTTAATGTTTGGCAGTTTAATTTTTCAGAACTGAGCAGAACCATCCTGTTGTTATAGAATAAAAGCAGAGGTCTTAGAAAACTCTGTGGGAGCCCTGAATTAACATTCCTTTCCTAGGAGAACATACTGAAATTAAACATTTTCCTTTGTAGTGTCCATAGACCACTTTTAAATGAGAATATCCTTTGCCTGTTCATCTGGGTGACCTTTATTTTTCCAACTGGCTGCTCATTTTGTCATAAGCAACCCCAAAACCTTCACAAAATCTCTTACTTCTTGAAGGGGTCAGTGCTAGTTGAAGTTTTATCCACCTCAAGGATGGATAGTTCTGAGTGAGTGAAGCTTTGCCAATGTCCTGGGTGTCCAATGGGAACAAATAATCCCATCCTTCCAGGATATCCTATCTCAGTTATTTCAGGAGAAGACAGACATGTTTTACCTGCTCCTAGGGATAAGTAGTAGTGGGGAAGGAGTGGGAAGGCAGAAGGCAGGGGTGCTTGTGACTTCAGTCCTTGGTGCTGGAAACAAACAGCATCCCAATGTTGCCCATGGCAGCAAAGGGCAGATTCTGGCAGGGAATCTGAGATTGGCTTCAAATGTAAGAACAGAAGGGTGAGTATTTAAGGGTAAGGAAAGAAACTTTTCACAGGTACTAGGGGAAGAAAGACAGTGACAGGAACAATAAAAGTCAAAATGAAACTTTAATAGTTGTAAAATTGAATGCTGTTTTTAAAGTAACAAGTAAGCTTGGCAAGCTTAAAAATTTTATTTCAGTGAGAAAGAAGAGTAGAATGGGAAAAGGAAATTTTCATTAAATACAGAACGAGTTCTTGTCCTGTGTTTTCTATTCTTGAATCTGAAGGGGTGCTCAGAAGAAAATGAAAACCCAGATAACTCCCTGTCTGTGCTCCTGAATCCACATCTCCTCTTTCTAATTGCAAATGATGCACAGCAAAGCCTTTGGCTGAAAGGCAACACCTGGAGACCAAGCCACTGATTCTGAGTGTCTCTGCTCTTGATTGCCTCTTCTGATATGCCTTACACTGTGCAGTAAAAATAAATACATTGCTAGGCAGGACTGCTGGCTGGCATTTAGATCCAGAAGCTGCAATTTCATGACCATGGCACTGTTTGTAAAGTTATGATTTGTGATTCTTATCCATTATAATGAACGCTACAGTATTTATGAAAAAGAAAATACAGACATACTTGTAGGCAATTAACAGATATGCTATAATCAATGTTTTGATCTAATCCAAGCTTAAGAGAGACAGAAGACCTCATCCTGAAGATGTGCTCAGGTTATTTTTTGTTTTGGTTTTGTTTTGTTTGTTTGTTTATTTGTTTTACAGTGAGAGTCTTCTGTGTATTTCCCCCCTCTTTTTGCACTTAAAAGGCCTGTTTAAAATGTGGTTTGATTGTAGCAATAAGGAAAACTTATATCAGTGCTTTTATTGATTACTTTCTAACGGATTAAAAGGTCAGATTCTTCCCCCTACACCTTAAGCCAGCCATACTATACAATTCCTTCCATAAACTGTGTTTTAAAAGCAGTTTTTAAAGTTTAAAAGTGTGTTTTAAAAGCAGACCTGCCAGAAGCCGTCATATTTAATAACAAATCAACATCAACAATCTGGACTGGTTGTTCCAGAAGTTGTTTTGTTTAGAACTTCCTACTAATCTATAGATCTGTGTTTAGATCTTCCTTCTAATTTTTAGGATGTGAGCAATTAATACTCACTTGTTTTTGTGTCAGTTTGTTTTGTGACTTGGTAGTTCTTTTCATTTCCTGTTGTTTATCACTGACTCACATCCTCCCTAAGCCTTTGGTCTAGCTAGTTACCAAACCAATTTTTTTTCTGGTATGATAAGCAGGGTTTTCCTAGTCATCCACCTCCAGCTAGCTTAAAAATGCTGATGTTAAAAGATCCAGTGCTCACGTATTTAAGAAGTTTCCCCATCTGGTCTTCTTCTGTGAGCTGAATGCCCATTATTAAATGATTAGAGACACTTCAAATGTGCCTCTGGAGTCTGTCTTCTAGTTTAGTTCCTCCTGAATGAATCTGGAGCATGAGATCTATGACCACCTTTTGGTGTCAGCCAAGGCATTGTCAGCAGTGATTCACTTAAAACCCTCCTGGACCAGGCTGAAATGCTGCTGTATTCAGTGCCCAATAACACCATGGTCCTGCCTTGAGGAACTGGGATTTATGCCAGGGTCCTTTTCCAAACCACTTTCTTTTTATTCCATACAGTGAGGATCACATGTGATAATTGGTTGCTCCCCATCCACTGTTATCCATTATAATGAGCACTATGGCTTTTTATGGAGACTAAAATGCAGACATCACTGTAGGCAATTAACAAATATGCCACTTCTTTCACCCCCAAATGTCTGAATATTAATTTTTTATCGTAGGGTAAGTCAACTAAAAGACAATCCATTTCAGTGGATTTTCCATTTTAATCCATTTTCCATTTTAATTAAGAAATAATTTTAAAATGCATCTGCTATAGGACCGATCATGTATACATTTCAAATAAATGTGTTTCTGATTTTTTATTTTAACAGCTTCTTTGTATTTTTTGGCTATTCCAAAATGGCGTGATTTTACTAGGTTCTAAATGTGTTGAAAGGCACATTTACCAAGAGAGGAGAAAAAAGGGATCTAAATATAGTTTTATTGTCCCTTAAGGGAACCATTGCTTGAGCTTCATTAATATGCATTTTAGCACAATCTAATTTACTCATATGGCTGGCCCCAGGTGTTTGGAAAGGCAACCAGAGGAAAATCAGATCATACTAAAATTAGAGACAAGAAATATTGAATGCCTTCCCTTTTAGGTCCTTGAAAGGCACATATTAATTATAACTGGATGAATTTATGAAAACTAATACTACGAACAGCTCCAACAGTAATTATTTTTGAAAAATTATCTCTACCAATAAGTGTAGTCTGATCAAAGTGCACAGAAAATTTTCTGTTAAAGAAAAAATATATATATATACTGTCCTCTCAAAACATTCATTATTTAGTGTAGTGCCCCTCGACACCTTTCTGATGGATATTTATTCACTGAAAACCACAATACAAAGCCTCGTTTTATGTTTGCTGTTTCTTGAATGGCTCCAAATGGGGCAGAGCATTAGATTTTGATGGATTTTCCCTGTCTTTCTCGCAAAGAGCCAAAGCCAGCAACACTGGGGAGGGAAAAGTGAGAAGGTGTGGGGGAAAAAGGTTAAAAAACTGTCTCTGTATGGTGTGATTAAGTGCCCTGTGCTTTCATGAAGTCAATAGGAGGCTTTGGCAAGCAAGTGCTCACAGCTGGTCCCTGCACTGCTCACGGGATGTAGTGGTGCAATAAAGGGGCTTTATATATTAATTTCCTAAGTGTTGTCTTGATTTGCAGCAGGAAGCATAAGCAAAACAATGTCAAACAAATTAGCCCCGAAGGTGCCTTTGGAGCAGTGCTGAGTGATCTGCCCTTGCTTGGATGCTCTGAACTCTTCAAATGGGGAGGTGTTTGCCTGGGGAAGAGACTATTTCAGATAAGTCTTTAGGGCTGAAACAGCCCAAATTAGAGTGGTAGCAGGCTACTGAGGGATGCATATATTATGGAAACACTTAGTCATGTCCAGTGAGTTTCTAATCTGAAATCTCTGACCTTCCTGTGATGCCAAAAATACTGAGATGCCAGCAGAGGAGAGGAACTGCATGAGTAGTAGCACAGGGGACCCTATGACCCCCGTGACTACTATGGCTCCTTCACTTGGCCATTCCCACCCAGGAGGTGGCCAACAGGAGGGCATCTCCCCACAGGGTGCTCTGAGGAGATTTAATCCTCTTGCGAGAAATTTGGTAAAAGATTCTGTTATTTCAACTTGGAACTAAGCCTCCTCATTAGTAAAGAGGCAAAGTTACTTCTGTTTCAGACAGGGTGTGATTTCAGGAGGAACCACACTGAAGAGCACTCACATGCAAATCATGGGGTGTTTGTCAGATACAGTGTTCATTACACCTCACCGAAGCACTATGGACAAACATTACTTTGATGTGATCAGTGGGGTGACCTTAAAGGTGAATACTAGAGCGTGCTATTAACATGGAGTTTAAAGTGTACTTATGGAAAAAAATAGTCTCCACATTTAAGAACAGTCAATCTAAAGAACCTTCTCCTAAAGCAAAACATCAAAGACAGGATAGGAAATATCTTTTAGGCTGCGATTCTGGAAATAAATCAAAGACATATGAATTCCATTAAATTACCAAGGACTTTAAGAAGTAGATTCAAAGTGTACATGAAAAATATTTCAGTAAGTGAAAAGGAAAATCAAGTGACTGGAGAAAAAAAGAGAAAGTAAGACCCCCCCAAAAAAAGAAAAAAAAAAAAAAAGGTGGTTGAGGTTGAAGCATTTTCCTCTCTGTAGTAATTATTTCTTCTAGACTGATCCAATGAGCAAGTTTACAGGAATGAGAACATTGCTTTTAATTGTTTAATTACCTGTTAGCCAAAGTACATGCTTTTGCAATATGTCAATAAATTGCCCTCTGTGAAGTGTCTCAATAGCATTGCTACATTGGTAGGAATGACCATGGCTCTCAATGAGAAGTTCTGCCCTGTCCTGGTACCATGGCACCCACCCACCCACAGCTGTCACCCACCCACTCACAGCTGTCACCCACCCACCCACAGCTGTCACTCACAGCCACGCGTGCAGCAAAGCACCCAGCAGTGAAGAGGGCCCAGAGAGGGCACTCAGTGTCCTGGTGCCACCCCGGAGCATCCCTGGGGACCAGGCTCTCAGCAGAGGGGACTGTACAAAGCCACAGCCTTGACAAGAGCCCTTGTGCCCACTGCACACAAGACCCCTCCCCTCGGGTGGCCGGGCTGCAGCTCATGGCTGGGGGAACAGCAAAGAAAGGGAAGGAAAAGGGAATTGGGATGAGGAGAGATGAGCTTGGGGCTTCACATAGTGTCTGGGATGTACAGTGACAAGGGTAGTGCTTTCATCCCAGGGAGAAAGAAGCATTTTTCTATATAGAGGCTTCCAGCACAAAGCGAAAGAGCTGCAGTATAATGCTGTCTCCCTTTTATTTCCTTCTCCAGTCCATCCCTTACTCATTTTAAAATAAATTTTTTATATCCCAGGTTTGAACGATTATTAGTCTGGTTTTCAAGTGACTGTTTTGTTTCACTTCAGCTGAAAGCAGGGAGCATATTGTACTCCATATGCTGCAGGTAGTGCTGCTGCAAGGTTCCTCAGAGGTGGCAGCAAAAGACCTCTGGCAGGGAGAGGAGACAGACACTGCTTCCTGGCTACACAGTCCAGGTGGATGCTGCAGGACTTTAGTGCCTTTTTGTTTAGCACCATCAGTTAAAATGCTGTCAATAGTGTAAGAAAATACAGGAACCATGTTAATTTCTATTCCCTGTGACTTTTTGATGTATAAAATGTATAAAATATTTCAAATATGTAAGGGGTGAGTGTCAGGGAGATGGAGTTAGGCTTTTCTCAATGGTGACCAGTGATAGGACAAGGGGTAATGGGTGTAAGTTGGAGCATAGGAGGTTCAAGTTGAATATCAGAAAGAATTTTTTTACTGTAAGGGTGACAGAGCCCTGGAACAGGCTGCCCAGGGGGGTTGTGGAGTCTCCTTCACTGGAGACATTCAAAACCCGCCTGGACACGTTCCTAGGCGATGTACTCTAGGGGGCCCTGCTCTGGCAGGGGGGGTTGGACTAGATGATCTTTCGAGGTCCCTTCCAACCCCTAGGATTCTATGATTCTATGATTCTATGAAAATCACAGAAGAACAAGGTTATCATCAAGATTATCTTCTATGTGTCTTCATTACAGCTATATGTGTTTCTGTACAAAAAATTAAATCCACTAGTAAGTACTTGCACCTAAGAGTGTTTCTACAGCAAATGGCTCAGGGACTTGTATACATAAAGCCCCAGATGAGTTGGAATCTGTATTTCCACTATCTTTTGATGGCTGGTAAAATGTATGTAATCCCAGATCCTGAGGTTTTACCTAAGGATGCCCAATCAGTGTACACTGTACTTAAAGTAGGGATATTTAAGGAGGTTATGATACAGAGAGTAAACAGGCATGGTTTCTCTTTGCTCAGGCACTTGAACTCCAGGAGAATTAAAGACAAGCTGTTTCTGTAACACTCAGGGTAAATGCTGGACT
This sequence comes from Heliangelus exortis, assembly GCF_036169615.1. NCBI lineage: Eukaryota > Metazoa > Chordata > Aves > Apodiformes > Trochilidae > Heliangelus > Heliangelus exortis. The sequence continues at coordinate 171,320,005 of NC_092422.1, forward strand.
GGGTGCTCCAGAAGCAGGGCAGGAAGAAAAGGTGGAAGAGATAGAATGTGGGTACTTTGTATTACTCATATGTGGAAAAGAGCTTGTGCTTGACTTATACAAATTCCCTGTTTGGGTAAATTATCTACCTAGAGTTAACAGTGTATCTTAGCATATATACCTGCACGATTTTGCCACAAAACGGAGAAAATTTGTTGAGTTCTTGACCACAGTGCCCCCTGAGGAACCTATGCAAATTTGCATCCATCAGTAAACTGCAATTGTTATTTTTAGCTGGTCATGCTTCATTGAAGTCTAAAATTCCCTACTTTACACACGTCAGTATGCTGCGAATGGATATCACTGTGCTCAGCTGTAAACTTTGTATCCAACACACCTTTGCAGAGAGCATCTCTGCCCTTGCCTTGTCCTGGAGATGTTTGCAAAGTCAGTCTGAAATCTCAGGCATCTAAGTTCCAGCAACTACTTCACTAGAGCATGTGCAGAACTTATTTCCTGATGAACACCTATTCAGAGTATGGATGCCTTCAACCTCAGGGTTTTATCCCTTACATAAGCTCTGAGAATCCTAACACCCAGAAAAATAGCACTAAAAGTGGGAGCTGGAGGTCATTTAACCCTCTGCTAACCCCAGGCTGGATGAGTTTATATCTGTGTCTGAGGATCTTTATCTGTTGCTGAAGACTTCCAGTGATGGAGAATCTACTGTCTCTCCAGCTGAGTTGTTGTAGAGCAAAATAGCCTTGCTGCAAGAAAATATTCCTTGATAACTTCTTTGATTAAAGGTTACTATTTCTTGACTTACCACCACAGTCATGGATAACAGATCCTCCTCAGTTAGCAGCCGTCATCCCTTGAGGAACCCAGGTTTCTGATCATGACATTTAACAACCCCAACTCTTCCACTGTCTTCCTTTTATATTCTGGATTTTAGCCCTTGCTTCATTCTTACTGCTATTGATTCCTCTGTTTAGTTCATGTGATCTGCAGAGAGTGGTGACAACTCAACATTGCATAGAGCAGTTCAGTTTAGGGCTCCCTGGTATTGGATGCTTCAGAAAAAATCCAGAGGCAATGGAGACACTATGGCTGTTTAATTCATTGGTTGACACACTCAGACATACACCTGATATTTGGGAACACTTAGTCAGGAACAGAAAACTCTGATTTCTACCCTTCCCTGACCTTCTGGGTATTTGGAAACACAGTGTCCCTCTACCAGGAAAATGCTCTGTTTTTTAGCTGGCTTAGGTAGGTTTGCCTTCAGTTGTAGTTGATCCACTCAGCAGCTAGAGAAAAAAATATTCCCTGGGCCAGAGGAGAAAAATTCAGGATGGAGAAATGCAACCAAATTGTAGCATTGGAATGGGAATGGCTTCCCATGTTGGGGAATATTTGTAGTTAGCAGACCTAATTCTTTTGTATTATCATTGTCAGAATGCTCTAAGAAGTTACAATAAAGGGCAAATCTAAACAGGGCAAAAGGTGTTGCAAGGGTTTAGTCTTCTCTGTCACACAGGGACAGGACTGATGTGTTCAGGCTCCATTTGCACTATTATTCTGATTTCACATTACCAGGGGCAGGCATGTCTCTTCTTTTGTGGGAGCTGCAAGAGGTATGTCTCACCTTGAAAAATAAAGTTCAAGCATAAAACCCCCATGCACAGGTACTTACAGGATAAAGACCAGAGCTTTTGTCACATGAAATCCCTAGGATCATGTAGCTGGAACTGCCTTTCTTCAGAACAGCCTTGGAATAAGAAATCACCCAATAAAAATTTCCACTCGAGGCAATGGCAAGTTATGTCACATATATTGTGTATGTATATATAGGCAAGTAGGCATGTGTGTCTGAAAGAGAGACCTGAATTCTAACCTGAATTAAAATGTTAAAAATAGTAGGGTCCTGTTTAGCAGAGGTGACATAAGAGACCTCCTTAGTCTCCCAGCAATGCAAACTATTCTTCAATGGCAGGCTGCTCTATTTTGATCCCCGGTACATCAGCCTGCTTCATAGCTCTCCTTTCATTCTTCAGACATACTGCTGTATCCTTCTGCCTTTTGGGTCAATAATGCTGCTTCTGCACAGCATCCTTATGTACTCAGTTAAGATGATTTATTCATGACAAGAGAAGGAATTGCATGTTTAGTGTGGGTATGGAGTGTGACTTACCAGCAAAGTGCCCTTGTGAAAACCCGTGTTGCTGAACTGTGTAGTAAACCAAATAAAACACAGTTGATTTGACAGCAGGATAAACAGAAATATTTTCATCTTCCTTTAAGCTAGTGAGTCTGAAGATGAGTACTTTTTCTTTAAAATCTGTATTATCTCTTGATATTTTAGCCACGATGGTATTGCTTGATAAAAATGAGGGCAGGTGTGCACAGGAAAGAACAAGTTGTAAGGGAAAAAAGTTGCAACACATTTATAAGGGGTTAAAGTGTCATTAAGGTGGCTTCATTATGTAAGATAATAGTGGTAGCAATCAGTTTTCATAAAGTTGGCTGACTAAACCACAGTGAGTTATCTGTAATCAAATTCCCACCATATTTGCCAGGGTTTTGGACACACAGAGACTGTCATGCTCCATGGCTACGTGTCTAGTGAGGGATGCAGCAAGTAGGCAGTGCCATCTCCAACAGCAGGAAAAGAAACTCCTTGAAAGCAAAAGTGAGTTAGCAAAGCATTAAGGTTCCTTTATGTAACTGGGTGGTGTAAATTGCCTCAGGTAAGAAGAAAATCCAGGTTTATTTTTCCCAGCATGCTGGTGACTTCACGTGTGAAACTGGGAAAATCACTTGCCTCATTTAGGCTGCAGCTTTCTATTTTCAGATTTGTAATGTTGATCTTTGCCTCAGCAGCCTGGCCCGAGACAAATCAGGACCATTTGTGAGGTGGTTATGTAGTTGTGGGCTACATGAAAGGGAAGTACATAAACCAGAAATACTATTTATTTCACAAAATACTCATTTAAATTAACACTTTTCTGCAGACTTCAGTATTATATGGATTTAACCGTAGCTTTTTTATTCAGTTCATCTGGTAGATATATAACTAAAAGTAAGAAAAAGCAATCTTATAATTCGAACAAAAGCTCTAACGACATTTCCACTGCCCGAATGAGCTGGGATTCCATCAGCATTCCTCTAATCCAGGTGTAGGATCAGGAAAAGAGGGCAGATTCTTTTCCGCACCTGGGACGGAATTGTTTGCCACCAGAGGGAGTCGTGGGAATGCAGTACAAGTGGTTGTAGTGCCACGGGAAAGGTCATTACACATTTTAGAGAGAGGGCTCAACCATCATACTTTTCTCTTTGGCCACAGTTCAGCGAGTAATAAAATTCGGCTTGAAAGTTTGGCTTTTGGCTAAACGTGCTTGGTTGCAAAATTCACTCCATAAAAACGCTACCTTGATGCTACTCTCAACCTTCACAATTTGTGCAAAGTATGTGCTTGCTCAATAAAACAAAATTGCTAAGTAAGCCACCCAAATTTTATGATTGAAAATGCAACTCTAGAGCTGAAAACCAAGATGTACTTTAAATACCATGTACGCTTTCACTGAATTAGTATAAGAATCACTGTAATCTGAAATTTTCCTGGCAACTGTTTTTTTGGTGATAAAGCAGATTACATCTGATTGCTGTAATGGCTCTGCATTGCTGATAGCAGACTGAGCTGGAGAGCATCATGCAACAAATACTTGGCTCTGGAGATGAGCAAAGGGTGGAAGAAATACAGTGTTGATGTTACAAAATTATTCTTTTGACTTGATCCAATGTTTAAAGAGATGCGGGATCTATTCCAAATAATTCTGAAGACCCTTATGCTGCCAATATGGTCTAAAAGTGCCTTACAACAAGCAAGAACAGAAGCTGGTATGACCTAATGCTTCAACAAGCAAAATAAGTCCTTTAGAGCAGTATGCCCATTTAATGCCTTCTTTGGTCTTATTTGCTACACTTCAATTCCAAGTATTTCTGATACATCCTTTAATATGGAAACACATGCACACCCATCCCTGAAGTAAACACCTATTAAAATTTTAGCAGTTTGTTCATCGCTGATTAAAAACCAGGTTCCCAATGTTCCCAGTGCTGGGCAGGGTTAGATGTTGTACATCAGAAATATTAAGAAACAGCAGTCTGATAAAAACTCCTCAAATAGCTCAAAAATACAAATTCCAAGCCCCAAGGGTGCTCAGAGATGTCCCATAATGCTATATGGCAGCTAAGGGGTGGTATTGCTATTTTTTGTAAATAGAATAAATGTATGTATTTATAAATAGAATATATGTAAAAATAAATAGAATAAATGTATGTATTTGCCTCTGCTTTTTCCTGCCTGCTGCCTATTCCCCCTTCCTACTAACCCACTCCTCCCTTTCCTGCAGCTGTGTGTTGTTCCACAGTTCATTTTAAGGCTACAGGAGGTCACAGGTGCTGCTGAGTCTTCACATATTCTTCTTTTTTGGTGTGGGTGAATTTTTATAAGCTTACAGTTTTCCTGTCTTTCAGGAACTGTGACACTTTTCATTTTACAGACCAAAGATCCTTATGATCTTTGCAATTTCCAACATTCTTTTCCTTTAAACTAACAATAAATTGGACGTTGTAAAACCCAAACCAGACTGTGAGGATCTTGATTTCTATCTTCTTTTTCACTCCAAGCAGAATGGAGATGCTCTGGTAGCAACCTAGTAGCTCTTTAAATTATGACATGTACATATAGGATACCACCTGCTATGAAACACAAACTTAATGATTAGGTAAAAAATATTTATAACCTTTGATTTTTACGACCTTGGGGGTTTACAAAAAGTTTTAAAAATAATTGGAAAAAAGCTTTTAAATTTCAAAGGCAAATTTAAAATGGAATATATAATTTGGTTCAACTGGGTTGTTGTTAACATTTGAGACCATTGATATTTTTCTGGGTAGGGAACATGAAATTCCTTTAAAGACCCCTGGAGGGAATTTCAGCCCAGTTTTATGAAGCACAAGTGGATCTGTTTTGCTGCTGGTCCTGTACCGTAACTCAGGCAAACTTTGTAGGTGTTGCTTTTCTTGCACTTTAGGGTGGAGAATACCAGAATCTTCAAAGATTTATTGATCCTACTGTGCGTTCTGCTCTATCCTGCTTTTTGTGCTCTGCTCCAACACACGGCCATGGGATGTGTCTGTATCACAGCTCCCAGGGGCTTTCACAGGATGTATTCAGTGGAGCTGCAGTCTTGTGCCTTCCTGAGCTCTACAAGGTAGATATACTTGTGAAAGGACAGCATATAACTCAACTTATTATTAAAATCAGTTTCACACATTCAACAGTGCCTACCTGGCTCCAGAAAGCAATGTTAAATACATTTATTGCCCGTGCGAGCCCCTTCAGAAATGGAGGGGTACAGTCCCACCATTTTAGACAGTCCACATGGAAAACTGTGGACTATTTCAATTCACAGGTGGAAAATGGATATTAAAACTTGCATCTGAGCAGGTATTCCATTGATTGTTTTACTTTAAAACTTTACGAGATGGTACTTTTCAATGAGACAGGTTTTTTGTTAAGCAGCTTCTGACTATAGTTCAGTTAATTTTTAAATGTTAGTAAAATATTTTTCTCCATTTTTAATGGAGTATTTAAATTGATTAAATTTAATTAAGTACAAGTGGAGAAAAAATGGTTCATTCTTATGAGAGAAAATTGTTAGTTCAGCTATCATTTTAATTCACTGTAGACTTTAATACTAGAGTAAACATTTCAAGATGATATTTTTTTCAGATGTAATGCTTTATAATGTCCTTATATAAAACATTAATCATTCTAACATTACAATATCATAGTAGTTCAGAATAAATACAATTCTGATTTTACATTTTTATCCCTGTTTAATGTGAAATATTACATTTTCCACAGAAATGAGCATTCTGTTTTCTTACAGGTTGTATTTTACTTGTTTGGAAAATGCCACTAAATCCAGTTAAACCTGAATATGTTCCATATCATGTACAAGAAGTTCATCATTACATGCTGGTGCCTTGTTGGGTTGAAGATAGGATATCAGATTCTGTGAAATGCTCAGTTTTGTAAGCAGTTTTTAAGACAAGACTAGGCCAAATCTTTTATCTTCAGTAATATTTTAGGCAACAGAAGGATCTCAGCAATTAAAATGTTACTCCCAAAGATAGTTAGTCCCCCAAGTCAAATGAGAAACATACAGATTAGGGTTTTTTGTGTATTTCCTTCTAATTCAGCAAGAAGAGCTATGTGGAAGATAGGCCATCTTCAGAGCTGATTTAAGAAACCTCAGATGTTAGGGAATACAGGGATCTTTTAAGGAAAGGGGAATATTAAGTAGTCTTTGAGCAGGGCTGCAATGTGACATTTGTACAAGGAACTCATTTGGAAAAAAATTAAGAGCAGCTACTCAGAAGAGACTGAGAAGAGTGCAGCTATTATGCTCTCCTATCATCTGAAACAGGCTATGACTTGTTATCCTTATGCACAAGAAAGTATCCCTCTGTAGAAACAAATCCCAGCAAAATAGATACTGTCTGCTGGGTATATCTTCTTAATTCTCCTCCTTTATTTTCAGTAGCCTTTATCAGTCCTAAGGCCTTGCTTCTAATCTCCTTGGAAAATTAACTAAGATGCTAACAGCTGAGAAAAGATACAAATGCTCATGGGAAGAGATAGGATAACAGTCCATAGATCCACTCATGAACAGCTCTTGGATACTAAAGAGCAATTCCTACAATGAGATGAACACCCGTATGTTGAACATTTTATGCAAGAAAAGTCTGCAATCATAGACTCATAGAATTTTCAGGGTTGGAAGGGACCTTTAAGCTCACCTGGTTCCATCCCAACCCCCCTGCCATGGGCAGGGACACCTCCCACTGGATCAGGTTGCTCAGAGCCCTGTCCAGCCTGTCCGGCCTTAAAAACTTCCAGGGATGGGGCTTCCAACACCTCTCTGGGGAACCTATTCCAGTGTCTCACCACCCTCATGGTGAAGAACTTCTTCCTAACATCTAATCTAAATCTACCCTCCTCTAGTTTGAATCCATTCCCCCCAGTCCTATCACTACCTGGCATCCTAAGAAGTCCCTCAGCAGCTTTCTTGTAGCCCCCTTTAGATGCTGGAAGGCTACAGTAAGGTCTTCTCAGAGCTCCAGCCCTCTGATCATCCTCGTGGCCCTTCTCTGGACACATTCCAGCATGTCCATGTCCCTCCTGTAATAGGGGGTCCAGAACTAGACCCAATAATATTTATGAAGTATTTCTACCCAAAATGATACCTGAAATAAAATGTCCATAAAGGTGCTTCTAAGGCATTCATTGTTGATGTTTCCTATGGGAGCTTGATGCTGTGCAGCTCTGAGCACCCACAGGGGCTCCTGAATATTTTGGCAGGCCTGTTGAGGCATACAGGCACCCATGGAGAGCTGGTGACTTCCCCAGATCCTGAGCTGTGTCACTGAAATGCTGCTGTGACCCCTGAGAGAGGTTCATCTGGATCCCACCTCCTATGAGAAGGAGCTGACAGGATGGCAGACAGGACCTGCATGGGCATTCCTGTGTAATCCCCAGCCTGGTCGGGGAGCAGGGGATGTGCTTGCATACACAGTACTATTCCTGGCTCTCAGCAGCACAACCTGCTGTCACACTTTCCCTCACACTGACCAGAGTCACATGGATGTATAATGCAGACCTGGCAGCTGCATGGGATACCCTGAAGAGATGTGGCCATTTTCATTGCTGAAGAAAGGCAGAGCAATTTATTTGGATTCAGTGTTGCTGTGTGAAGCCACGGGTTATGATTCTCACTAAGGGCGCTGTAAGGAGAAAGCCCACTGGAATTCACCTGGAAACTGGGTAAATGAGAAGGATAAGGATCAGTTTATGCAGTTATTTCCTGGATGCAGATAAATGCAGATCACCTCATGGTCTCTATAAATTTCATTATTCAGCTGATATATAACTCCCTTGTGGAAAGCTGCAGCCTGCTGAAGTGAGTCTAGATACAGTCTCAGCTGTTTTAATTTGCCTTGTATCTGTTTACTCACAACAATAAAGGACAAAGTTTTACAAACCTAAACCTATTCTTGATGGCTTAAGGAGGAAAACACTCCCAGGGTGAATATACCTAACTCAAGTGGCAACAACTCTTGTCAGCACACCTTGGGAGCTTTATATCAGGGAAATTGTCATCCCTACTCTAAATGCAAACCCTTTACTCATTAGAAAACACCAGGGTTACTAAATGGCTATATTTCTTCCCTTTGTTTGCTGCTTTTTTTGTTTTCTCTGTTAGGCACTGTCTCAGCAATGAGCTGTGAAACTGCATTTGTTTACAACATGAAACTCAAGTGATTTGGTCCCATGCAGCAGAAATCCAGACATTTGCCTTTTCCTGTAAAATTCATCGGGTTTGTGTGGCAAGGTTTGGACAGTGGAGGGGCTACAGGGGTGGCTTCTGTGAGTATCTACTAGAAGCTTCCCCTGTTTCTGATAGAGCCAATGCCACCAACTCCAAGACTGACTCGCTGCTGGCCAAGGCTGAGCCACCAGTGATGGTGGTTGGGCCTCTGGGATAACACAGTTAAGAAGAGGACAAAAAACTGCCCAACAGCAATTGCAGAGGTAAAGAGGAGTGAGACTGTGTGATACGAACAACACTGTGGGCACCAAGGTCAGTGGAGAAGGAAAGGGAGGAGATGCTTCAGGCCCTGCAGCTGGGATTCCCTGCAGCCCCTGTCTGGAGCAGATATCTACCTGTGACCCATGAAGGACCCCACACCAAAGCAGGTGGATGCCTGAAGGAGGTTGTGACCCTGTGGGAAGTCCCTGCTGGAGCAGGGTCTTGGCAGGACCAGTGGGCCGATGGAGAGAGGAGCCCAGGCTGGAGCAGGTTTGTTGATAGGACTTGTGACTCCATGGGGTAGTTGCACTGGAGCAGTCTGTTCCCAAAGGACTGCACCCCATGGAAGGGACCCACACTGGAGCCAGCTGGTGAGAAACTGCACACTATGGGAAGGACTCACACTGGAGAAGTTTGTGGAGCACTGTATCCCATGGGAGGGAGCCCACACTGAATCAGAAGAAGAGTGTAGGGAGTCCTCCCCTTGAAGAGGAAGGAGTTGCAGAGATGATGATGAAGTGATGGCAACCCCCAGTCCCCGTCCCTCTGCACACCTGGAGGGGAAGAGGTAGAGAAAACAGGGGGATGTTGAGCCCAGGAGGAAGAGAGGGATGGGGGGAAAGTTGTTTTAAGAATTAGTTTTTTATTTTCTCCCTACTTTACTTTGATTTGGCTGGTAATAAATTAAACTAATTTCCCACAAATTGAGTCTGGTTTTACATGTGATGGTAACTGCTGAGTGATCTCTCCCTGTTTTATCTTGACCCATGAGAGTTTCATTATATTTTCTCTCTCCTGTCCATCTCAGGAGGGGAGTGATACCAGGCTTTACTGGGCACCTGGCATCCAACCCAGGTCAAACCACCACAAGAGCCATGGTGTTCTACAGTAGGGATTTGTAAAGCTTTATTTGTTTCAAAAAACAAACAAGCAAACTAAAAACTTTTTTTCATGTTCACCTGAATTTTGTGGTGCACCTCTAAGTGCAAAACAACAAAGCCCTTTCCATAGATATTGTCATATATCAACAGCTGGAAATACAGAAACTGCTTCTTGTCCATATTGGGAAAAAAGAATATGACAGAAGCCCACTGATAGAGCCTATGAGTACAACTGGTCAATATTTTTTTGAGGTGAGCACACCAACACATCAGAAGGCTCCCAGCCTTTTCATAATGCAGGCTAATAAACTAGAGCCAGTTAACTCTCTTAAAAAAACAACTGGAAGAGGCAATAAATACCAAGAGTTGAAAACAAATCCCTCAGTCTTTGCAGGACAAGTCTTTTCTTCCAGTCTTGCTTTGCAATCCAGCAGCTTCCAGAGGTTCCCTTTGTATGGGCTTCTCTGAGTTCTCTAGAAAGCTTTCTGCTTTCCACCACCCCTGGGACTGACATTGCTCTCTGTGCCCTGCTCTTTTCAAGCATCTCCTGGACTACACTGACTCCCTCCTACCTGCCCCATCCTGCAAACCCTCCAACTGAGCAAGTACTGATGCATTTGAGGAAAGTGCAGTTTGTTTCCACCTTTCTTTCTCTGGTTCCACCCTCTGTGGAACTTTCTGCCCCTCAGACACTGGACTTTTAAATATAAAACATACGTTATACTGAACCATTTATGTAAATGAACACAGAGCAAACATCACAGAGGGCAGGAAACAGGACAGGGGAGCCCTATGTGTAGTTGTGAGCAGCCAAGTATCCTGCTCCTGTGGAGGAAGGGAGTATGGAGGCAGCTGGAATGAGCTGGCATTTGAAGGGAAATGTTGTCTTTTCCTTCTGCAGAGTTCCCCATTGCCCAGCTGCATTCCTCACTTGGATGCACAGAATATTTTAGCCTGAAGTACACAGAAAAAAAGGAGAAAGGTTATGAAGACCCCATGCTGATGGACTATTAATAGTGACTGAAATACCTTTCTAATCCAAATATTTAGTTATTTCATTTCCTGAGAAAATTTTGTAATTTAGCTCAGGTGTGTTTCAGGGCATACCAAACAAGTTTCCTGTTCAATTTATGATGACAACGTCTGAGCTATGTAAAAGCCCTCTCAGATATCCACCAAATGCTCTCTTCTTCCAGAATCACCAAGCAGACATGCAGTAGTTTTGACACTCAGATGCAGATGGGTGGCTCCCAATGACTGATGTTCTTTCATCATTCGTGCTCGGAGAGTAGATGGGTGTTTGGGATTACATCTTCCTGCAAAATTCTTCCAAGAATGGAACAATTTGGCTCATGGCAGAACTTTGTCTCAAAGTAAAGCTAGTTGGTAGCCTACCCTTCATAAAGCTTTTGTGAATGAAGAGAGGCACGAGGCTGTATTTGTAGGTAGATGTCCAAAACAGTACCTCGGAGTAAGAATTATGCAAATGACCCAGTTTTCCTCAGTCACCAGGAACCTACACTTCTTGTTACCTCTGGTGTATTTTCTAGTAAACCATGGGAAAATCCATGAGAAAATCACTTGACTAAGTGCCTTAATTAGACCACTTGTGTTCAGGTGAGTTTTGGTAGGCATTCAACTTGAATTTTTTCTTTCAAAGTTCTAAACTTGCCAGAGTGGTATTTTGTTAGGAACAATTCACCAGCTCTAATACTTTTTAAACTCTCAGAGAAGTTTCTCTCTTATTTTGTTGGAAGCTGCCTTGGGTAGAGTGAAACAGAGGGTAAGGTGTTAGTATGGTTGGTTTGAGACCCAAGAGAACCAAGTTCAATTTTCAGCTCTACCATAATCTTCTCCTATGACAGCTCATTGCTTCTGCTTCAGTTAATAATTTTTATTACTTTTGAAACAGAGCTGAATAACTTCCTAGATTTATTTTGAGACCATGAATTGTTCAGCTCAGTCTAGGAGTCACTAAATGAAACTGAATGGCTGAAAAATATAGAAGGCTAGAATGGGAACTTTTTGTGCCTCTGGAAAATAGAGATGACACTATTTCCTAACTTAGAGTGGTAAAACGTATTGGGATATCTGTAGATTGGCCATTAACATACAATAGCCAAATACAGACTGTTTGGTTAAATGTCTGATAAAGAAGCAACAAGAAAAAAATACTTTAACATGGAAATCCTTAGTCTTTGCTGTGGAAGGGAGAAAGTATCCAATTTTTCCCAGTTTTGAGAATACAATGTCAATGGCAATTGAGTTCTTAAGACATCAGAGTATATGTGTATGTAAAAATACAAACATATGGTGAATAACTGCAGAAGCTTGGTCCAAATTTTATTGTAAGACTCTCATTTTAATATACTTGTGTGGACTTAACATGAATTTTCTACCATAATCAGGTAACTAAGAAAAGAGCCATTGAAGTTGCAAAAAATTCAAGGAATTTGTGATCTTATTGAATCAATGAAAAATCATCTTCTCTCTCAGTGGGGACAGAATTTCACTCACAGTTTTGTAATTCTTCTCTGGTCTCTGAAGCTGTAAGTGAGAATGGAAGTGTAGCAGGCATAAATAATGTATTGGAAGAGCTTTTTTTTACTGGTATAAGTGACCATAAAAACTGGACTTAAGAGTCTGAGGTTACAGATTCTGGATTTTTTTTTTTTTTTTGAAAGAGTATAAAAAATTTCAAAGCCTATAACACATCTACCATTCCCAGGGTTAGTAGGTCCTTAAGTGAATTTCATGATCCAATTCACACTTTATTTTCCCTTATAGTCAGGAAGCAATGCCAGCACATTTAAAAAATATTAAAAACTACATCTAAAACATGATTATTAAAACAACAAAAAAAAGAAGAAATAAATGAAATTTTATCTTAATCAAATTGGAGACAGTGCTGCAAAACTGAGCTTGTTACGATGCATTTCACAACCCATGGATTTCTTTGGAGTAGAACTGAGAACCAGTGATTTGACATCCCATTCTAACATTGTTCTTGGAAGAATACTTAACATGAAGGGCCCTGCCACCAATCACTTGGGGAGAAATTTATTCCTTGGTTTTCAGATGAGAGAAAATATGTAGTGTTTCCTAGGACAAACCTGTGATAACCACCTCTTTCCCCTGTTAGGAACAGCTGAACATATGAAGTGCACAAGTCAGCTTCCTTCCCTTTCCTTCAGGTCCCTTGGCTGGTGTCATTGCTCAAACTCTTGCTTGGAGAGCAAAGTGTGTGACATTGAATTCTCCATGGCACTGAAAGAGACCAACTTGGCAGAGCACTTTCCAGAAAGGATTAGACATGTTCAAGGTTTGGCTTCCAGCTTTATGGCTAATGCCAGATACTTTACATGATGCAACTTTGGAGCTTCTGGGAAAAGTATTTGTAGAAATAAACTTCCCTATCCATCCACTTCGTTGTTTAAAAATCAGGCTGACATTTCATACGGAGAATTTATGGACCACAAATGAATCTTAAAGTTGACATCTTTGTGACATGGAGATCTGAAGGCACTGTGAAACAGTCTTTGGTTGTTCACATAATTTTAATGATTTTACATGAATTTATGAATTTGTGAGTTTAATACAAATGACAAATCTGTAGCTAGTTTTATCAGTCTGCAGTTTAAGAATTAATTAATTTGTGAATTAATCTGCAGTTTTGACCTGTCCGATAACGCTGTAATGAAAGAGCAAAAATTACAACAGAAATTAATTCTGGGACTAGTCTGACTTTTGCATATTTCCATATTTTCAGCGTGACTGAAGTTTTGTGTCTTGCATCATCAAAAACATAACTCTACCAAGAACCATCTCAGGAGGAAATTGAGTTCAAGTTCTTCATTAACACCTCTTACACCTTATGGAGGATGGAATAAAAAGCTGTTCAATCCTTTCTTGGGGCACAGATTACTTCTGGAAAGACTCTGCACTCCCTATTTATCTGCTCAGGTGTTCTTGTGAGCTACATCTCACAAGTTAATTTCTCACTGGGGAGTGGAAATGAATATTTCATATTTATGTTCCAATATTTCTGGTAGGAACCAGTCATCAATTATCTGGAACAGTTAGGAAAAGCAAACCAAGCAACCAAACCAAACCATACAACATTATTGGGTTAAACAAATTTGACTCAGTAAAGCAGGGGTACTTACTTGAAGATAGAGGAAATTGTTGGAATAAATTTCATAGGCATAACTCTGTCCAGAAAATAGATTAACAGTTACATGCAATCACATAGACAAGAGATACATAAAAAATTGACTGCTCCATTGAATCAAAATAACAGGGTTATCTTGCTTTTCTCAGTATTGTATCAGTGTTAGCAGACAGCAGTTAAATCATTCCACAGACATTGCAAGCACCACACCTAATGGCAAGGCTCTACAGAATTTAATATGGAGCCTATTTGTAGCCCTTTTTTTTAAACCAAGTGGAGCAGAGTTTTGAATGATTTATCATAGCCCGTTATATTACAAAAGTTTTTAGAATCACTTCAGTTGGACCGTGTTGATTATCTGTGTTTCTCTTGGTCTCTAATTATACAGTTCTACAGGACTTGACAGCCCTTATCAATAATAAAACCCAGCCTCTCTGAGACTGAGAGTGGAAAAGCCTTTCTGAATGACTGTGGTCCCATTAATGTTTGCTCCAGAACAAAACCCAGATTCTGTCCTCAGTCAAGGCTGACTTGCATTTCTAGTGAAATGAGGAAACTTAATACGATGCAAAGACAAGCAGTAAAATTCATCTTCTCTTTGGCAAAACCATGATTCTAGTTCCAGCTTTCATCACAACATGGTTACAATTGAACTTGAGCTTACCAGCTTATCTCCAGGCTTCTGCAGAGTCCCACCAAGCACAGGTATTCTGACCCTAGCCAGGTACTTCTACAGGAGGTAGCAGGGCAATGTGTAAGACCAAATAATGCAATGTAACTATAAAAAGGATGTAATTGTCCATAAACTGCAATTACCAGTTGTTATTAAATGCTTTAAAATGAAAAAATATATAAAAGGTGCATCAATCCATCTCTTTTTAGGTCAACACTCGTATGTGTGCTTTGATTTCAGTTGGTGTTTGAATTCTGCTTTGTTCAACAGAATTTATCACACTGATGCTTTCAGGAGCCTGCAAAAGGTGAGGGAAGATGTGAGCCAAGCTGCAGGAAGGTGCTGCTATCAGAATTTAAGGTTAATTTTCATGGCAAAATATTATCAAGCAAATAAAGCAAGTAAAAAGCTGTAACTGCCTATTCTGCATAACCAACAGCATTCATTATGTCTTCTTTTTCTGCTCAAACACAAATAATTTACTATTGTTGACAGAAGCAGTAATGCATACACACAGAAGTTTTCCTTTTCAAAACAGTTTCATGAATATGAATAAACATAAAAAAATGTGCTCTCTGAAAAATATCATGTAACATGGTCTGTACCTTTTTAGACATATTTTACAATTTCATCCTGTCACATCTTGTGGAGCTGGGTAAATTGTTGGTATTAGCATCTTGTCAAGGATCTTATACTATAGAAACTCAGTTTACTTAGGAAAAGTAAAAAAAGACAACTGGATTTCCCTGAGATTTTGCAAACTGTATCCTACACTACGATAGAAGAGTTAAGCATCTGAATATTTTAGTGAAATTTAGAAAAATTATATAGTGAGTGCTAACATATATTTAATTTGTCACTGCAGTTGTAATTTCTGGAGACCATAGTAAATTTTTTTTCCATGACCTCTAAGGTAGCCTGACTTTCAACCACTCAGTCAATTTTAAAGGTCCTAAGTGTCACCTAATAGGAGTTTTATTGAGTGAAACAAAGGTTTTTCTCCTCCCCTCAATATTTAAGATAAATTAATGGCTAAAATCAACACATTTTAAAAATGGTTATTATCTTTAAGTGCTGGGTAGATACTAAGCAGGGAGGGAAATGGATGGGATGTGGTGTCTGGGACCTCCAAGTATATGAGGCTACACTTTCCATTTTATATGCAAGAGAAAATGTGGATGGAGGACTCACAGCATGGAGAAGAGCTCAGGGAACTATCTAACCTTCATGTGTCCAAGTTGAGCAATCTGAATATGACATAATCAGAATCAGCAGCATTTTCTGAAAATGTTGACTCATTGTCAGAAGTGTGTGTTTTCCTTCTCTATAGAGAACATACTGTAAGATGATTCTATTTCTAGACAAGCAGATGCCAGTAACTTAATTTATTCTTCTTAGATTTCGCATCTTACACTGTGTTTGTGAAAGTTGTGCCCAGTTCTCCATGCTGTTTTTGCTACTGCTGTAGATACTCTAAAAATAACATATGCGAGGGTGATATTTTTAGTGATCATTTTAAATTACCTTGTCATTGGTTGCAATCACATTAATCATGTTGAATGTCTTTTGGGTGTACAAATGAATATATGTATGTCCACAGGAGGTTACAATTTACTGTTACAATTTACTACCAATATCCTTTTAATGCAGGCCTTAATTTTAATAAGAGAAATGTAAGATATCTGTTGTGAGACCGAGGTGAACTTTTGGAAAAGATGAACTTACAGTATTTTTCTCAAATGAGGATGGCAGCATAAAGAACAACACAAAACTGAACTAGTGTAGAGGAGGGAAAATAAGTCTGTTGTGGATGAAAGCACTGATGAGAATTACAAATCTTGGACTCCAACACCACTTGTCTCTATTTTCTATCTTCTTCTCTATTGGGGACTGGTCATTTAAGGAGGGACAGAAGTTAGGAGAGGTTCTGTGTTATATGGGCAGGGCTCCTACAAAACCTGGATAACACAGAGCTTTTGTCCCCCATTGGAAACCCACCCAGGGCAGTGGCAGCTACTGCCATCCCTGTCTGGCAGATTTCACCCCCCACCAAGGAGAGCCCCTGGCACTGGGATGAGATATGCAGAGCAGCACTGCTGCTGTGGGTAAATTGCCATTATGCAAAATAAATCTTGCCAAAGGTCTCCCTTGGGTCATTCTCCTATGCAGCACAACGTGTATTAATAAACCCCCTCTCTATTTAACAAAGGGATCCTTCTGGAGTCTGCCTCTTTTTTACATCACTATAAACTTCTAATTTAAGCAAGGCTTCCCAAGTTAACAGCGTTTTCCTATGTAAAGAAAATATGATCATTTTCTGTCTTGAAAATATCTCACACTAAATTCCTGTCCCATCACTTAAGAGATACTTTTTGACAACTTTAAGCCATTTATATAATAATTTTTGACAGCATCAGTGTGCTTTAGCCCTGGCATCCTGCAATGTTACTACTTCAAGAAATGTGAGAGGTAATGGCCATGATTTCTTACAGTACATTGAAGGTAA
Organism: Heliangelus exortis; assembly: GCF_036169615.1. Taxonomy (NCBI): domain Eukaryota; kingdom Metazoa; phylum Chordata; class Aves; order Apodiformes; family Trochilidae; genus Heliangelus; species Heliangelus exortis. Next base: position 171,336,878 of record NC_092422.1, read on the forward strand.
ATAAACATATATATTTAATTTAAAGGCATTTTAAAAGAGTTTAGGAAATGCTGATTGTACTTCATCATCTTTAGTTGTGAGAAAGTGAGCTGTTATTTCTGTCACTTGCTGAGAATTGCTATCTTAATGATACAGACCTGTGCTTTGTGGCCTCATAAAGATTAGGCTGAAAACATTAATGTCCTTTTTAGAATTTTAGAAACCTGAGTGTTGCAAAATTATGATAATTCTGCAATTAAAAAAAGACCATAACAAAGAGTTTTCATTCTGCTCTTCTTGTTTTATTCAATGCAACATTAAGGCTGTTCTTAACAATGCTTTGCAAAAATGTGCAGAGGGACAGGATTTTTTTTTTTTTTTTTTTGTTGCCAATATCTTAGCATAGAATCATAGAATGGTTTGGGTTGGAAGGGACCTTAAAGATCATCTACTTCCAATTCCCCTGCATGGGTTGGGACACCTCCCACTAGACCAGGTTGATCAAAGCTCCATCCAATTTGGCCTTAAAGACTTTGAGAGAAGGAGCAGCCACAACTTCCCTGAGACACCAGGGTGCCAGTGTGTCACCACCCTCACAGAAAAAAATTTCTTCCTAATATCTAATCTCAATCTACCTTTTTACAGATTAAAGCCATTGCCCCTTGTCCTATCACTACATTCCTTTGCAAAAAGCCCCTCCCCAGCTTTCCTGTAGGCTCCCTTTAGGTACTGGAAGGCTGCTATAAGGTCTCTTCTCTCCAGGCTGAACAACCCCAGCCCTCAGCCTGTCCTCATAGGAGAGGTGTTCCAGATTTCAGATCATCTTTGTAGCCCTCCTCTGGACTTGCTCCACCAGTCCCACGTCCTTCTTGCATTGGGGGCTTCACTACTGGACACAATGCTCCAGGTGGAGTCTCACAAGAGTGGAGTAGAGGGGAAGAATCACCTCCCTTCACCTCCTGGCCACTCTTGATGCAGCCCAGAGTACTGATGGCTTTCTGGGCTGCAAGTGCACATTGCTGGCTCATGCTGAGCTTCTCATCAGCTGCCCCACCCAGCACCTTTTGCTGAAGGATGTCATAGAATCATAGAATCATAGAACTGGCTGGGTTGGAAGGGACCTCAGAGATCATCAAGTCCAATCCTTGATCCACTACCGCTGCAGTTACCAGACCATGGCACTGAGTGCCACATCCAGTCTCTTTTTAAATCAATCCATTCTCCAACCAAGCTGTATCTGTGCTTCAGATTGCCTCAACCCAAGTGCAGGACCTCGTATTGAACTTCATATTGAACTTCATATGTTCAATATACTCATATTGAACATATTGAAGACACATTGAATGTCACGAGCTTGGCATGGGCCCAGCTTTCAAGCCTGCCCAGGTCCTCTGGGTGGCCTCCCTTTCCTCCAGCATTGCAACCACACCACACAGCTCAGTGCTGTCAGCAAGTTTGCTAAGGGTGCACCCAGTTTCACTGTCCATGTCACCAACAAATTCCTCTGTCTGTGTCTTTTTCAATAAATTCCTTTTTCGATAAGCAAAGATATCAAATAAGTGAACATGGCTAATGAAACCTGGTCTGACAACACTTCTATCAAGGAAACAAAAATCTGTGCATCAAAGAAAGTTCAGGCATTTATAAGGAGCTGGTAATCACCGTGGCTCATACAAGCTCTATAAATTTGTGATCTACCAATACAAAATGACAAATCTTTCCTTTCTTTGTATCACCATGTATGATCCCTTGTATAAATGAGTAAACACCAAATATACCCTCTCTTTACTACTTTACCTTAGACATCAGAAAAGGACATTATAGGGGATCATCTTCTTTGAAAACCACTGCATTTTGGTGCAATGATATGATTTTTTCCGTATTATTCATCTTTTCCAACACACTCCCCCATCCCACTCTCTGTAAAATAACTTTTAAACCAAATCACAGTTCCCAGAAATGTATTGGCAAAGTCTCATAAAACACTTCTTCCAGGAGTGAAAACTGTATCTTAACAAAGTTCATCAGCATAGCACCGATTATAGTTCTGAGAGTCTAAATAATTAAATGAACTCTTGAAAGAAAATTGTAGCCTATTACTTGAGGCAATCTGAAAGTTTGATTGTTAAAAAGTATTTCTTATTACGAACTGATCACAAAAAATATTAGAAATTTAACTGCTTTACTCATAAGGTCTGTAACAATGTTCAAGGGGAAATTGTGACATTAGTGCCTCTGATGGCATTATAATACTTCCAGTACTGTGGTCCATGAGTATGGCCTGCAGACTATATATAGTGAAATACTATAATTTAGTGGCACGTGAGATGTTTTTATATATGCAATAAAAGGCAGTTTGTCCCAGACCCTTTCTCTATGTAAAATCCTCTTGACAGGGCTCCAGTCATCCTGCTCTCTCCCAACACTCACTGTGTTTCCGATCCTCCTAATCTCTGCATTAAGTTTTGTGAAGGTGAACAAAGGATGTGGATAAGAAATATTGTTGATGCCTTTTTAAATGAAAACTATCTTTGTTTTTTCTTTCTTTCGTTCATTTTTGTTTGTTTGTTTGTTTTCAGCTCTCCAAAATACATAGTTTTAACAGAACACCTAGACATTGCTTTTGTAAGGTTCCAGGTCATCTAGAATCCATCACCATGCCTTTGCAATCCAAAGCACTGAACTTTCACAACCAGACCCTTTCTCTCAGCATCAGTAGTCCAAAACAACAGTCAAGATTGTAAATATATAAATATGAGTAATGTCTCCTTTATTTTTCCTATAAATGAAATAATTCTGATAGATATAAGAGGCATAATCTTGGTTTTTAGTGTTTGGAGCTATTTATTTTTGGTTGTGGAGCTGTGCTGTTACTACCATACTGGGGTTATTTTTGGTTTGGTTTTAATTATTTCTTTCCTGCATTTAGAATGACCTTGAAATGGATTAAGCCTTATTGATCCGTAATTCTTGAGTTCACCCTTTGAATGTCTTTTTAAAAGAGCACTAAAACACTTGCTCTCTTTAATCCTCCAATAAAGATTTTAGCAACAGATTATATACCTCTGCCTGCTTCTCCTCTTCTTAAACATTCACCCTGCTTTTTATCAATAAAATCAGTTCTCAAAAGTACTTAACAAGAGAGACTTTTTTTTTTATCACAACTTTGGGGCTTGGGAAATAGAAGCATGGGGCAGTGAAGTGACTGTCTCAAAATCACCCAAGAGATCAGTGTGAAGGCTGAGAACTCAGATTTCCATTTCCCAGTGCAGAAGTAAGACTATCTCTTCATCTTAACTTCCTTTTGAGCTACACTTCTAATTCCTTCTGGACTGTGTGACTGGCTTCCCCCCTGATTTATGAATGGACTTCAGTGCTGTTTTGGACACATGACTTTGATATTGCCTACTCTATTAGAATATTCTGCTTATTAGAATGAAGAGATACTTCTGTATTCTCTCTGAGCTGAATGTAAACATATAAGATAATATAACAATACAAGGTATATCATATAACAATGTCTCAGCAACACCTTTAGGCTTCTGAATTGTTTTCTTTGAAACTCTTTCTCAGTTTAGCTTAGTTTTCTTCAAAGTATGACCCATCAGAAGATCCAGTCTGCTTGAGTTTTCCTAGCCCACAACCTATTGCTGCAGCCTCTTTCCCAAGCACCCACAAACACGAACAAGGAGTGGGATGGTGGTTGAATTCACGGGTTTGCCAGCCTGTGAAGTGTTCCCTCTTTCCACAGCCCCTTCATCAACACATGAATAGATAGATGTGCCTCCATCACATGGTAAAAATTATAGCACCTCCCTTTATATCTGGTCCTAAGAGTGCATTGGCAAACATGGCTAGATGCTGCTTGTGTGCTATGGCATCTGATAAGTTTGTTTCTTCACTGCTTGATGTCTTCATGTCCTTCTCCTGTGATACTGGTGCCTGTTGATGTTAGCTGGTATGGTGCCTCCTTTAACTCTCAGATACAGGGCACAGCACTTACTGCTCCACTGTTGGCAAGGTGCCTCACAGGAGAAATGTGCCTTACTGGATTTGAGAGGTAAATCTGATATGAAAATGTTTGCTTGGCTAACTTCATAGAAAATGATAAATACAAGTATTAAGTCTGATCTCTCATTTAGATTAATACTCCTGTCTGGTTCAGAGCACACAGCTTGTCCTTGGGTTCTTCCTGCAAAGTCCTATTGCCTGCAAAAGAAAGTCCCTGCCCATATCGAGCTTTGAATCTGCTTGTCTATTTACTCAGTACGTCACTTAGGCACACTCTTTACATTTAAAACTTGCTTAAATATTTTTCTTTTGATGTGTTTATTTCAGTCTAAAGGTAGGAAAATGCACGTTTTTTAATATATGGCCTACTTTAAAAGATGGCTGACTTTAAAAGAAGTTGTGATGTATTTTTCAGATAATCTTTATTCCCTTACTAAATCTTGCTGTTTCTTGGAAAGATTCTCATTCCCTTAATTCTGCTTACCATTTGCAAGTTTCTCGAACAGAAAAGAATTGTGCACTGAACCAGGAAACCCAAAAGACTCACTTTTGAAAAACATTTCTGTTAACAAGGGTGGATTCATATGTACATTGAAGTACTTCTCCTGAATTTCGTTTCACTGAGAATTTTTTTCCAAAGAGACTATAAGATCTGTCCATTATATGCAAAGTCTTGGTGTAATTTACTATAGCTGTTCCCATTCCATCAATAAAAGCCAAATGATAATTTTCAGGTTAAAAGACAATTGAGGTTCAGTACACCGAGATCTATTCCTCATTTTAACAAGGATTTTCTCTGGGACTTTGCTTTAAATCACTTGTCATGTGTGTCTGAATCCAACACCACAAACAGCTAGTGTCAGGAGTAAGAAACAGCTCAGTAAATGGACTTTCTTCTCATGGCCTCATTTTACCCACATGTAAAAGTCAGCTTACATTTTTTTCTGGAACACTAATGTATTTTATTTGCCAATCTCTGGGGAGAACTTTTGGAGCCCCCACAATATTGTAGAAATACTGTAGAAATAGGCAAATATTATTTTTCAGAATAAACATCCTTGCTTATAAAGTTGAATGGAATTTAGTAGATTTAAAATGACAGATGTTCCACATTCATTGTGCATTTAAAAATATATTATAGAACTTAGAAGGACATAATGAAATAGTACTGCTAATATTCATTTTGCAGTGTTTTCCAGGCAAAATTATAGTTGATCTATTTCTTGGAATGGCTGTCCAAGCCTAAGGAACAACTACAACTTTTACTTAAATTCTGTTAACACTTTTCCTCTGAAAGTAAGGGATCTATGTTGAGATTTTTGAGCCCTTTGGAAACAACTGATTAAGTTTTCTCATAGAAGAATGCACAGATGGAAAGGTTTGATATAATCACAGATGGAAATCATTCTAGGGATTTGCAAATGGCGGCTGGCAGAAAATATGCAAATTATTATTATGATGTAGTAGAGCTGGAAATAAGTTTCTTATGAGTTATTAATTTTTATAGACAACTCTTCCTTATTGTTTACTTGTATTAAGTTGCTTTTTTAGAAGTCATAAAATGACAAAAGGACCTTGCTATAGGGGCTGAAAATCCAATTACTGTCATCTTGAACAGAGATGAAGCTTTGTACTTTCTCTTGTATCTCCAGACTAACTGAAAAGGAAAATGGAAGTCGATATATTCCTTGATGGAAATAACTTCTAATTTAATGGTGCAGGCATAGAATACTGTCAAAGATCATTTAATGGTGAGTTATCACTTCAGACACTTGAAATCAGTAGGAAACACTGGCAAGGTACATTGAAATCTGCTGTACTCAAGAGATTATTACCAGCTATGAAAAAACCTTTTTTTCTACTGTCCTTAAAACATAACAAAAAATGCAATACTTGATGAGAAGAGATCCCAAGTCTGAAAAGAGCCTCACTGAAAGAAAAAGATGAAAGTGATGATGGAAGTTGCATCTACAGAAGGGAGTATTTAGGATGAGATCTTGAAGATGTGACCATCTGTTAAAGACACAAAATGTGAAGAAAACAAGAAAACTGACATTTCTAACAGCTGATATCATTAAAGAAGCACACATCCTGCGTTGGAAAACTAATGAATCCATGTCTACAATCCTCGTATGTTTAACACAGTTCTATAAATAAAGGACTCTCAAGTTAAATTTCTTACTTGGCCTTTTGGCTGAGGTCTGTACAGGTAAGGACAGTGTAGGACAGAAGGAGGCTGGACGTGGGAGTCTGAGCTTTGGACTGATTCTGGGACTGGATCAGTCTAGCCTGTTAGAAGTACAACCCTGTCAGCAGCACAGGCCCTAAAAATACGTAGTTGTTGTAGAAGTCCTCACAATTCTGTTCTCTTGGCTAGCTCTGGCCATAAGACTTCTGCTTCACAGAATCACAGAACCACAGAATAGTGGAGGTTAGAAAAAACCTCTGGGGATCATCTTGTTCAGCTTCCCTGCTCAAGCAGGACCACACGAAGCAGATTGCATGGAACTGCATGCAGATGGCTTTTGAATACGGATCCTCCACAATCCCCCTGAACAACCTCTGCTGGGCCCCAGTCCCCTTGTTCAGGCTGTGGCTGCTGAGTTTCAGCTTGTGCTCATTAACTGGTTCTGTCACCAGTATCACTAAACTGAGCCTGGCTCTGTTTGTCTATATATTCCCTTCTGGTATTTATCTATATTGATGAGATCCTCCCAAATCACCTTTTCTTTAGGCTAAACAGTCCCACATTTCTCAGCCTTTCCTCATAGGAGACAGGCTCTACTTCCTTAGGCATTCTTGTCAGTCTTCATTGGACTCTCTCTGGTACGTCCGTGTCTCTTACACTGAGGAGCCCATAACTGGACACAATACTCCAAGTGTGGCCCTACCATTGCTGAGTATAGGAGAAGGATCACCTTCTTCAGCCTGTTAGCAACACTTGCCCTAATGCAGCCAAAGATACCATTAGACTGTTCCACAATGGCATAGTGTTGACTCCTGGTCAACTTGGTGTCCACAAAGACCCTGAGGTATTTTTCTGCTTTCCAGCTTGTCAGCCCTTGCTGAACTTCAGGATATTCCTGTGAGCCCATTTTGCCAGACTGTCAAGGTCCCTCTGGATGGCAACAGAACCTTCTGGTATATCAGCCACTCCTTACAGTTTTCTATCATCAGCAGCCTTTCTGAGGCTGTACTCTACCCCATCATCTGGATCATATTGAATACTATTGTACATGGTATTAACCCCTGGGGTACACTTCTAGCTGCTGGCCACCAACAAGGCTTCATAGCACAAATCTCCAACCTCTGGAGCTAGATGAAAAGTTTGAAATCTGTTGGTCTGCTCATCCATCCCATCAGCTTCTTTGAATGCATACAAAGCTATCTTGAACCCCATGTGGAAAAGTATGCAGTCATTTAAAGTAACCTTTCGGCTCTTCATTTAATGTGTAATGGGCATCAGCTGAAACTCGTTTCCAAATAAAACCAAATATTCTGGTAAAAACAGTGACATTTGGACTGATGTTTGGAGTACTTGCAGTCAATTCTTTCAGGACTATGAACTGAGATTATGGGATGCCAGTCTTTCAGATTTCATTTAGAAAGCCTGTGCTATCTTCCATATAATCATTGTTTGAGAACCTAAATTCTTTTGTCATAGGGTCTGCTGACATTTCCCCACCAATATCTCAGTACGAATGACTGTGTGATATGCAACATAATCTATTATTAGAATTAATATTTCGTTAATGCTGGGTACTGTGAGGTATAATGAATGTATGCAAATTTGTTCAGGTCAGTGACAGCCCACATGTATGGGACACTAGTGATTACTGCTTCAGGTAAATCTCCCCTATAAACTCTACTAGATTTACTGTTGTTTTGCATAAAGGAATGATAACTTGAGGGTGGGTACAAAACAAAAAGAAGATACGGTGCTGTTTTTCAGCAACAGTGGCAGAGTCTATATGCTTCTTGATGAACAAACCAAGAATCTGTAATGTTTTGCAGGAAAAAAAAAAAAGTGATCTCTATGTAGGCCAAACAGGATTATCTTCTTAATGACAGCAATTTGCATTACTTTTAATAGGATTTATTCTTAGTGACTTGTAGCAGAGAATGAAAGAAACATCCTAGCTCATTCAACAAGATGTTTCCTGAATGAGTTCAGAGGGTTATATGTAATACTGCTATTGTATAAGCACCACTGTGAAGCGAGGCTAAATTCAATGGCACAACCAAGAAGAATCATGGAGAAATTGTTTTAATCCTTTTGAACAGAAGCTAACATTTTGCTCATTAAAAGAAACTCTCATGCAATTTTTGCCTGTGACAAGGCCAAGAGAAGTGCTATTAAACGTGCTCTCTTCTGAGGAGCAGAGTGCAACATCTGTGGTGGACATGGAGAGTGATGGTGCTGCCCCCATGGCAGGGTCAGGCTGCCAGCCTCCTCCTGCTGCCATTTCCTTCTCCACAGAGACAAAAAATGGGGAACGCAAGTTAGGACAACATATTTTTACTCTGATTAAATTATTGATAGTCTTGCCCTCTAAATACCATGTAAGACTGCAGTTCTACAGAGCTTCTTGGGTAAGCAATCTGGTGGAAACACATATAATCAGGAGATGTGGCAGGAAAGCCACACACCACTGCCTGGCTTCTCAGAAGCCACTCTGCTAACCCACGCGGTGAGGGCGAAGTGGTGATACAAAAAGCCTCCACTATCAACATACAAAGAGCAGTCTGGAAAATGTGCAACTTAATAGTAACAGTTCTTCAGATGTGATTTCATGCTTGCTATGTCTGCACACATAGGCTGATGTCCCTGCATCACTTAGGCCAGTGTCTTTGTGTCAAAAAGCAGATGCTACTTCTGAGCTTTGTAGTGTGGATGTGTAGGCTGCAGAGAGAAACAGCTAACCAGATAGCCTTAACTACAAAACCTTGTTAATTTGTGAACTATCAGTCCCTTCTATCCTTTTCTTATGTTTTATATGCTTTATGCTTATGCATTTGTAAAGATAAAGGAGATCAAGACCAACATTTAACACAGTATCATATGGTGTAATGTTATTACTAGCTAAAATTGAAATTATGTCGTTGAAGAAACTATACCAGAGAACTAAAGCTATCTGAAGGAATTTTGGTATAAGCTCCTCCAGCTGTCTCTGTAATCTGATCACAAAATACTGCAAATATTGAACCATGTTAGATAAAACAGAAATATGATCTGCATTACACTTACTTTTCAACAGTTGAATAACAGGCAAGTATTCATTTTGAATGGGTACATTTAATTGAAAGAGACACCAGTGTGAAATATAAACCTTGTAGGGGAACTAACACTATGGCTTATGTTACTGTAAGATCTGACTGGCTGATTGACTGAAATCCCCAGAGGAAGTTTTATTTCTAAAGAAATATTAACAACTATATCACTGAAGTGTAGAAACGATCAAGAACAATGTTTTCATAGATGATCTCCTGTTATTTGATAAGCAGGCAAAGTGTTAAATGATTTCATGCCTTAATAAGGAGTTACTGAAGAAATATAAGAAGAAATATAAGACTATTAAGAAATATTCAGACATTAAAATAGTACTCTCTAGTCCCTGACTATCTTGTAGTCGGTTTAATTCACTGCAAAAAAATGCTCAATGGATAGTTGTGAGCTACCTCTATGAAAGGTAAAAGAAAATACTATGAGAGGGCAGGCATTTCACCAGAGCCAACCTGTCAGATGTATGGGATATGCCCCAGAATGTCACAGACTGTGATGCCATCAGCTTTTTTGCTCAAAACCTCAAATTCAGTTGCAGAAGGAAATAACCTTGATCCTTTTTTGGTGTTGTTTATCAAGTCATATGTAAGGATACAACTTGTAGACTGTAAATGAGAAAATTATTGTTTGTGTTAGTGAAAATTCCCTCTTGTTTAGTTAAAATTGAAGTCCTGTTGATAAACAAGGCCCTTGAGCAACATCTTTTACCATATCAAGACAGAATGGGGCAAAATTGTGAATGAGAATTGGAACACTGTTATAGGAAAATGGATGAGTTTTCTTACTGGACTCTGACAAACCCATCAGTGCAATTCTGCAAATGAGCTGAAAAACTCCTTTTCATCAATGCCAGCTTGTGAGCTCAAAAAAATCTTTTTTTTTTTTTTTTTTTTTTTTGTATGTAGTATTTACCTCAATAATAACTTGTTTAAGTGCTTCCCAAAAAAGCATCTATCTGAGTTAAAAATGCTCTGAATGACTGAACTGCATGATCTGTACTTTCACTAAAAAGAAATCCCAGCAGTTACACCCATCAAATTATACCAGTCTGACTAGACTATTGAAGAGGGAGAAATTCATTACACCAAGAAACTCTGCTCCTGTACAGTAGATATTATTGTAAAGCAGTCTGAGTGGACTAAAGTCATGAATCACTCCTACTTCATGGTGAAGAGCATGAACAGCCTCTTAGAATGAGTAAGACTCTTTGAGTTGCCCTGAAAGCTAAAAATATTACCTGTATCTCAACCTCTGGACAGAGTGCCAAAAGAGCTTAAGAGTACTGACTGACTTCCAAGGAAAAGGGATTTTTTTTAAAACTATCAACAGAATGTTGTAGACTTTTATGTAGGATAGTCTTGCATACGTAAATGAAAAAATGTTGCTGCAAGAATTATCAGCTGTTAGATGGCAGAGGGGGAGGCTCTGTAGTAAGGAAGTATTCTAAAACAAAAAACCCAGGCTCATCACATGGCACAGAGCACATGCCACTATGTCAGGGTTGAACCCCACTTAGTAGATAAGGTTGAACTAATTTGGTACCTTGTGAGAAATAAGCTTTTTCTACACTTCCCTGATATATTTGGAACAGCATAGACAATCCTGTAATTCTACTGGCACTGAAACTCAACTGGCATTTAGTAAGGACCTGCATCAGAAAATATGATTCCATTTTGGTAGCAAAATCATTTGCGTGGAGTCAGCAGAAAAAGAAAACAAAAGCCTGAATTTGCAACAGAATTGTAGTAAGACTGAGCCGAGTCATTACCACTTGAAAATACTGATGTCGAGCTCAACTTAAATTTTCAGGTTGCTTTAATTTCTTGTCTACTTCAAGAAACATTTAGCTAATGCAGTTCTTCACTATGTTTTAGCTAAAACAGAGATCCCAAGAATGATGAGAAAATTCAAGAGAGGTCAGTGATCAGCCAAATGGCCTGAATGTTTGGGTGTAGAACTGTGACTCCTCTTGGATGCCAATCATACTCTCAGGCTCCTGATTATTACTGCAGAATGTGTACCCACAGCACTGCTCCATCAGGAATCCTCTCTAATCATCAGTTTTGCTTTTGCAGACAGGTGAGAAAATAATATTTTGATTTGACAGAACTTCTCATCCTTGAGCTTCTGCTCCAGATAGTACTTGTTAGTCTTCAAAATTTTTTCCCTATTCAAATGCAGGCAGCTATGTAATGACAGAGCCACTGACAGTAACACAAAATAGACTCAGTATAACCTCTGTGGGCTGGATTTTTTTTATATGAGGCTCATAAGGCACTCTGTCCTTGGGCAGGATAGAGCAGCTGTGTAAATTCTGTACCATTAAGTGGCAGTGAGCCACTGTCTCCTGACAGAGCAGGAGAAGCAACTGGAAACCTGGGAGGGCCTTTGGATTCAACTGGAGAAGTTGGGACTGGATATAGCACAAAAAGAAGAATCTAAAACAAAAGTATGATAAGGTCTAATGCCATTTAGCATGACAATGGCATAAAAAAATGTAGGACAGAAGTCACTGTGATGTCTCTTTGTACGAATATTATTACTAAGTAAACTTCTCAAAAGCTTGCCATTAAGCAGATATTTGTGTTTTCCAGAGATGTAAGGATGACTGTAAAAAAATTACCTGTTTCATTTTATCTGTGGAAATGGTTCATTTTAAATTGTAATATTTTAAATAATAAATAATTTTCAGAGATGGGGAATGAGCACAGGCATTTTCCATTGTGTTATTAATTCTCTTAATTTGGAGAGGCCACGTACGAACTAAAATAAAATTAATCTAATGTAGCTTTTAAGAAAGAAAAATGCAAACAACACATATAAAATCATCCTTAAAGCTTACGAAGACATATTCCATATCAGAATAATAGTAATTCTATATTTCTGCAGCTATCTAAGAGCAGATGTTAGTCTGAGAATAAATCAGATCTGTTTTCCCAGTATGATTTGAAGTTAAATATTAAATAGTTGACTTCTCAGGAAATTTAAGGTGTTTTTTCCAAATAGTCTTTTGTTTGAAACAAATTTATTGCAGGAACAGCAAAATATGCATGAGTCATCAAAAGCTATTTAGAGATGAGTTTAAAGTGCTATCAACTAAACAATTTCCATCATCTAGAATAAATACCAGACAAATAATGCAGAGAAGAATTAGTGGAGAATGGATTAAATAGCCAGAGTTAATCTGAAATAGGAAAAGTGATAATTTGTGTTTAGTTATGATATAAATCCAGTAGAACGTTATGTATTTTCTAACCTGGTGTGATCCAAGTCTTACTTTTGATACTGAGGCCAAAATTTTAAAAAAAGGTACCTTATTTCATGGGAACCAAGTCAGATCACCACAACATCAGGTTTTTAAACCTGGAAATAATCATGACTTCAATTGTTATTGTAGCAGTAACAGTGGCCTCCTAGTGTGAAGAGGGAAACTCAATTTTGTTGTGATTTTTTTTTTTAAATGGCTGAGATATGACTGCTCTGTCTGGGCTGAGGGTAGGTGTCCTCTGCATTGCAACTCAAGATCCCTCTCCCTCAGTTCTTGACCTTGAGGGATCTGCTAGGCTGCTCAGCAGTTTCCTTCCAGCCTCTGCCTCCAGATTTCTACCCCTTTGGCACAGAGAACCAAGAGTCTTTTTCTGAGTCTTCACACCCATTGGTGATTCTTCTAAAGGTAGAGCATGGTTTTCCCTTTAGACCAGCTGCTGTATTCTGTAAAACCAGTCTGTCACTATGCCTACTCAGGAAGGAGGAAGCTTAAGTTGTAGGGATCTTGGGATCCTGGTCCCTACACTGACAAAAGGCAAAGCTGGAGGGAACTCCTCATGCTTCTTGCTCTGCATTGATTTCAAACTCATCCAGGACCGCATGGAAAGCAACACAATCTGTCCCTCTTGCCAGCCTCTGACAGCCACTGCCAAGACCAGGAATCAGAGACAGGATTCCTCTCTCTGCATTTAGTACTGAACTAAATGTTGATGCCACTCTGCATTAAGCTTGACCTAAACATACCAACTGGAGTGGGCCTGAGAAGGATATGGGCAGCTTATCTGTGACTTTTGACAGGGTAAGAACATGAGCTGAACAGTAAATTTTTCATTCAGGGCAGCATGGTTGAAGTTTGAATACATACACATGTGCAATATTAGCATCAGTGGTATTTTTAAATCATCATCAGAAACACAAAAATGTAGGTGTTGATAGGTTTGCTGTTGCTTCAGGAGCCAGGCATAGCTTTGAGGGATGCACCACTGAGATGAAGTGCTTCTGTGCCACTGAAGTCCCAGGTCAGGTGCCCATGTGCTTTTTTATGGGTCTGCACACTAGCACCTTCCCAACACAGACAAAATGCCAGTGCAAGTTTTGTGGTGGTGGGTTCAGTAGTGAGCTGAACCTGGCTCTACACCCTAGACTAACACTCCCCAAAATGCACATCTCTCTCCTTTAATTTTCTGTCTGTCAGTTGCTTGTTAAAACATCAGGGTTCCCAGATTTTGGCTACTGCCTTTTGTACTGAGAAAAAAGCTACATTACCTGTACAGTACTACTGTAAATTTATAGATTGCAGAGCTTGTTGGAATCCTTTGGGATAAAAGGTCCTCTGTAAATACAGGTATTTTATTAGTACACCAGGAAAAATATATTGAAGTACTAAGTAAACATCTGCAGGGTGCTAAGCAAAGGTTAACTATCACTTTCAGTCAAACTAGGACAGTGACAAATGGCCTGAAAGATATACTCTAAGGGCAAGAGCAGATGCTTTAAAGCTGGATGAAGCACTGAAAACAGACTCTTGAACCTTCTTGCTTTATAGGGTCTTATGTGTGGGAACGAAGCCACCAAGAGATGCTTGTTCCTCCCTCAGAATTCCCATGTCAAAAGAACATCAAACATTTACAAGAAAATAGTTTCTACTAATGACAGAGGAAGAAGAGCTGAAGGCTGATATGCAAAAGAGAACCCATCAAAGAATTTTTGGATTATAGGAGTATTTGCCAGCAGAGGTAAAGCAGAGAACCGGGAGAGTTTTGTAGACTGCAAATTATAAACTGTCCTTTGTGGTTCTCTCATCTAATGTCTCTTTTCAAAAATGTATTATGTATTGGCTGTAAGTAAATTAGATAAGGATACAGCATCTAGTATTGTGACGTTGTTTTCTTGTGGAGGCCAAACCTCTCACATCAACTAAAGGCCTTGCCAGAATTGCTATTACATTTAATGAACCAGAAAATAACACACAGCCAGGTTAATATTCTTCAAAGACTTCTATTATAAGCCACAGCTAGGGGAAAGAACACTGTATTAGTGACATGTGGCAAAAGGTCAATTACTGTGCAAAATCATTTCACCAGGTAATATTTAGTGCTCAAAACTTTATCTGGCTTGCACTGATTGGAAGGCAGCCTGCATGTGAAATGCCTTGAAAAATGCAGGGTTGTTTGCAGTGGTTTCCTGCATTGCAAATGTTAATTTTTTGCATTTTTGTCATATCCAAGCTAACAAAGGGTGGTGGCTTTGCCCTTTTAGTTATAATGATGTATTGTCCAAACCTCAACAATACCCTCCCTAGGGACTATGTTATTTTAATGGAGAAATTTAATTAAGATTTTTCTCCCATCCTCATTTTTGCAAGCTGGTGCACTTCTAGACATAGTGCTGAAATATTATGGAAAATGTAGTTTCTCCTGGAATTCTGGCTTGACTAAGCATGTGAAATATTAAATATTTAAGACATTTGTTTTAATGAGATTAGAAGATAATTCTGATGGTGCAAATTATTAAAATAGGGTATGATAAACATACAGTTCAGATAAGCACCAAGACTCTAAGACAATTATCTAATGTGACCTTCTCTGTTTCTTTTGTTCACCTGGCACTGCATAGCAGTGAATGAGGGACTGAATCACAGGATCCTTTCTTTAATTGAGTCTGTCCTTGCAAGCTTTTGCTACTGCAGAACCACTCAGACCAACAGGGCCCCAGCATTAAGACACATTCCTAACCCTCCCTGTAAACACACCAACGCACCAAGGGATTTAGGTACAATTGCTGTTTCATCTACCCTTCTGCTGACCTATCCAAGGCTGATTTTTCAGCTAAATAAAGTCTTTTTTCCCTGGATGGGATTTAGCAATAGCCATGAATTTATTTTAAGTGCTGCTGTGGGCTTCTCTAAATCTTGATCAATTTCTCACCACTTACTTGGCCAGAAATTGCTCACAATATTCTGGTGTCAGTCACATCTGTACCAAATGTGCAAGTAAGGCAGTCTCTTTACTCCTTTTCCACATGGCTTTGTTTAAACACCAAAGGATTTCATTTGGCCCCTTTAGCCACATTCATGCTCTGGGAACTGATGTCTGGCTGATTACCAGGACAGTAAATCATCACCAGAGTGATTGTTCATTAGTACAGAGCTCCTGATCTTTTAAGGATGAACCAATAAACTGAACAGAAATGAATATTGTTTACTTGTGCCTGCTCAAAAATACAATCTAAATGCTATCAAGGGCCTGTCAGCCTTGTTGTTTACTGCTCCTTCAATCCCTGTAAACTTTCTCAATCATGGTTTTTCTTTTCTTACAGGTCACTGATAAAAAATGAAACCATCTGAGGCCAAGAACAAATCTGTGAAGGCTGCCGTAAATTTTTTTCTACTTGATGAGGATTAAGAGTCTAGAGTTTCACCCTGTCAGTTACTTAGATTTCAATAGCTTTAATCAGTTATTTTTGTATCCTCTTTCTTAAGCAGAAAATTGTACAAGTCTAGGTCAAATGAGGTACCAAAATGTAAGTATTTTACATCTCCAATATTGCTTTTGACAATTTCATTTTTTTGATTTAGTCATAAGTATTGAAGTATAGGCCAATTAAAACTTTTATTCATTGGGTCTCTTACTACAAGAAGGACATTGAGGGCCCTGAGTGTGTCCAGAGAAGGGCAAAGAAGCTACTGAAGGGTCTGTAGCACAAGTCTTACAAGGAGCATCTGAGGGAAGTGGGGTTGTTTAACCTGGAGAAAAGGAGGATAAGGGGAGACCTTATCACTCTCTACAGCTACCTGAAAGGAGGTTGTAGCAAGGTGGGAGTTTGTATCTTCTCTCAAGCAAAAAGTGACAGAAGAAGAAATGGCCTCAAGTTGTTCCAGGGGAGCTTTAGCTTGGATATGAGGAAAAATGTCTTTACTGAAAGGATTGTAAGGCACTGGCACAGGCTGCCCAGAGAAGTGCTGGAAACACCATCCCTGGAGATATTTGAAAGATGTGTAGATGTGGTGCTTAGGGAGATGGTATGGGGGTGGACCTGGCTGAACCTATATTAACGGTTGGACTTGGAGATCTTAAAGTTCTTTTCCAACCAAAATGATTCTGTGATTCTACAGTTCACTAATCCTATCATGAGTACCATAATTTGGACTAATTATTGTCATGTTTTTCTAACTGTTCCTTTATCTGCCTTGACATTCGTACCAGGCTCATCAGTTTGTAACTTGAGTAAGCTCTTAGGAGTATTCATCCTGCATAAACTCTTTTTGCAGACAGTGGTCCAAGATTATCAGTAATTATTCTAGAGTGTATCAGATAGGCTAAAACCCAGGCACACACCTCTTAGCAAAGAGCTATAATCACTAGGCTATAATGCCAAAATCCTCCATGCCTGCTTTCCTTTTGATTTCAGTAGTCTCACAGAGCTGTTTAAACAATGACTCCACTTAAACAGATTATTCCATAGTCTCATCTTGGGGCACAGGATAAAGGAATTGAAGGTTTGCATTTGCTCAAACTGAGGAAGGACTGAATTATCAGATCTGTAAGCATCCCCAGAGCACTCTTTTAAAATTAAACCAGCCTTTCTTGGGACATGATTTTGTGCTCTGAATCTTGACAGGACAGGAGAGCCTCCCAGGACAGGAGGTCAGAAGAGAATTTCTGTGCCCATTGTCACCAGCAACCTCTTACTTTGTCTGTAGTCTTTCTGGGTTGGCTTCTGGGTAGGCACTTTCTTTCCATTGATCTGATATACTTTCTAAGGATATGTTGCCACTCCTCTGAATCAACAAGTGTGAAAGAGTTGCCTGATCTTTAGCAAGTTCAGTGCCTAATTTATGATCATGTCAGTAGTAACTTTGGTTCTCTGCTTGATATTATTGAAGTCATTCACTTTGCTGGCAGTGTATCTAGATGGCAGTCCACATACTCAGTTGTATATTAATTTCACTAATAGCAGAGAACCTGAAACTAATAAGGACCTTCCCTTAGACTATCCTGGATAAATATTTTTAAAAAATGTTTTGTTGTTTTGGTTTTTTTCCTAAATAATGCCATTCTATTTCTAAATAAAGTTGAAAATGGTTTTAAATCTTTCTAATCTTTCATCTCATGTGTCCCATAATTGTGGCATGCTCGTATTTCCTAGTAAAATGAAAGTATAATTTAGTAATTATACTTACAATTGTACTTAGTCTTGGTATGTTGAGGATCTCAAGACTAAATTCAGTGGGGCCAATTCAATTATATGTACTATAGACCTTGGTGGAGATGCCAGCTTCTGGAGAATATAGTTATTAATCACTAAGAGCCACATCGTGTCCTGCATTAGCTAAATACATAAACACAGCTAGACTTAAACTGGTATCCTTGAGGACAAGGCCTTTCACTCTTTTAATGATCAGACACTGATAGCAATGAGAAAGTTTGGCTTAAGAAAAATTCAACTATTCAAATGTAGGAGGGCAAACTTTTAATATTTTGTATCTGAAGGTATTTAAATTACAAAAAATCCTAAAGATCTCCAGTAAAAAAGCTGGCATCCACCAAAATGTGGCTGGATGATTGGGAGACTTGTATAAACAATGGGAAGAGACAAAGTAAGTCCTGACTTCTGATCACTGTTTTCTACTTTGGCAACTTGAAGGACACTCAGAAATAGTAAGTTTAAGCTTTTTTTGATGTATCTGCACACTAAATATAAAATTCTGTGCATAGTTAGCATGGGATGCAAAGAGCTCTTCACCTTCACCTTGGAAAGAAGGGAAGAGCTCCCATCTAGAGTTTTAAGATTAATTATTAATGAAAGAGCAAAATAAGTAAACTTTAGAATGCTATATAGGAAATTTAGATTTTCTAATAAAACACTGAAACAAAAACAAACACCTCGGAGCTCTCAGATCTATTTCTATTTTAGGAAGGAATGGGGAGACCAACCTGCTTCATAAGGTATCTTCCAAAAGCAGCCATAATTCATGATCCTAAATTCAAATCCTATCTCCCACCTAACTAGGACATGCTCCACAAACTTTGTATTACAACTTAATTCCAATTTGAAAAAGGAATTTCCAATCTGGAATTGGTATTTGAAATTCCAGCCTCTGTGTAATAAATTTTACAATATATATAAAGCCTTGTGAAGGAAAATTCAGTTTGTTAAAGGAAATGCAGCTTTTAAGAGCCTTTTTTATACACGAATACACAGATCAGCCAACCTGACCCATGCTATTTCTTTGGATCTGAGGTTAAATTGAACTATGTTATTAAACTTGTTCACCTGCACTAAGGCTGAAACACACTAATTATTATTAGCTCCATTATATACTGCAATGTTGGTATCAGTATTTCATAACTAGCCTCTTAGGCTAAAATATATAATCATTTCACTTCACTACTTGCACAGCAGTCAACTACCTAAGACACATGAATTTAAATCCAGTAGTGGCAAGCTAGTTTTTGTGCCCTGAGCAATGGAGAGAAGACATTAGAATTTCTGTGTTATTGCTTACTTTGAATATCCTTTCCCACTTATGTATCAGTCCTGCAAACATTTATATATGTAATTAATTATTTCCAGCTAAACATTCCTTTATCTCAGTGAGGCTGAGCCTACCACTGCTCTTATTTGACATTTTTATATTTTTAGTACACTAAATTCAGTTTATGAAATCTTTTCAGAATTTCCCCTTTACTTAATTTCGCTGCATAGTTATTATCAGTAGGATAGAAAAAAAAAAGAAAAAGTTATGCAACTTTTCTGCCTCTCTTCATGGTAGATTTTGGCTTCATTCAGTTCCCCCCAAAACCATGGGGAAGCACTCACTGGCTTAAATAGCTACTAGAACAAGCCCTGAGTGAAGCATTCAGGAGTTCTGTTTCTGTGATCAGACATTCACCCTCCAGGGGACCACTGCTTCCCTTTTCTTGCCATTTCTGTCTGTTGCAATGCATTCCCCTTAGTCTACTGGTATTCAGATAACCTTTCTTTCAACTACAGTAACAGAAGGCATTTATTCCCAAGTCATTATTTCAGTTCTTTTCAAACACTGGCAGCTACTATCCTGATAATTTTGAATCACACTATGAATTCCTCTTAGGAGGAAGAGCCTGGGGCACTGGTACAGGCTGGGGGCTGACTGGCTGGGAAGCTCATCTCAGAAAAGGCCCTTGGGATCCTGCTGGACTCCAAATTGAATGTGGGCCAGCAACAAGCCCCTGTGGCAAAGAAGGCCAACAGCATCCAAGGCTGCTTAAGGAGAAGCATTGCCATTTGTTTGAGGGAACTGATCCTTCTTTTCTACTCAGTAGTGGTGAGATACATCTCTAGTATCTTGGTCAAGCACTGGATTCCCCAGTACAAAAGGGACATGGTCATACTGGAGAGAGCCCAATGAAGGACCACAAAGAGAAGTAAAGGCTTGGAGTACTTGGCATCTGGTGAGAGGCTGAGAGAACTGGAACTTCTTAGTTGAGACAGCTTAAGGAGAGATGTTATCAATATACCTAAATGCCTGACTGGGGCAGTAAAGAAGATGAAGCCTTTTCTCAGTGGCAGGATGAGAGGCAATGGGTACACACTAAAAACCAGGAAATACCACTTAAAAATAATTAAAAGACCTTCTCTATTGTGAGGGTTGTCAAACAATGGAACACTCCATGCTCAAAATCTGACTGCATGTGGCATGTGGCTCTAAACCACCTCCTTTAGTTGACCCTTCTCTGAGCAGATGTTTGGACCAGATGATCTCCAGAAGACCCTTCTAACACCAGCTTTTCTATCACTGACTTTAACAGAAAAATACTGTGTGGAGAAGGCTGGGATGGGATTCTTACATCCTTGAATCCAATTCTGTGCAAATGTTCTACTGAGAATTGCAGCTATAAGCAAGATTAGCAATGATGAGTTGTTATGGGTTATAGGTTGGATCTGCAACTTTAGGCCCTTCATAAATTCAAGAAACTAACTTCTAACAAGCTCATGCTATCAATTAAGGATTGTGGGCTGCTCTTTAACAGAGCTTAGTACAGGACTGCATTCTATATACACTTCATTGGTTAGACAGGTTTGATGGAAGGAGGGAATTAATAATTTAAGTTCCTTTAAAAATATGCATAAGTACATCACAGAGAATATGAAAACTTCAGGGGAAAGGTGATATTATTATTTAATGCCTTGTTGATGAGGTTTATTTTGGTAAGCTCTTGACAGCACAAGCTAACATATCATCTTTGTGTTGACACAAACACTATCAAATTGTGAAAGGATGCATAGCAGAAAAAGATCTGCATCTAAAATAGATTTTTGAGAGAGAAAATTATTTTTTTTTACTTCCCAATAGTTTGTTGATTTGTCTTTGCTAGAACGCTGCCAACACCTTTAAGCAAAATTAAAAAGCATTTTTTGTTACTTTATATAACTCTTCCCAGGTCTGTTTAGAATTCTCTATTTCTTTCCATCTTCTATTCAATGCTGAAAAATGCTAGTTGATAATACAAGGGAAGAATGTCTTTATATTTGCATAGCTTTTGCAGTATAGCTGCTTTCATTACTCACTGCACTGTGTGCACTGTGCTATTCATTTTTACATTGGAGAACAAGGCCTTTTTCTTTTTTTCTTCATGTCCTTTGTTTGGTTTGAGATGAGAGCGATTCGGAAAGCTCCAGAGGGCAGTGTTGGGCTGAAAGCTTCGGTTCTCTGGGCTCTGCCTGAATACTCCTTGGGCATCAGGAGGGGCTGAATGTTATTTACTCACATACAGACTTGCTTAAATGACTTAAGTCTAAATTCCACAATGGCCTTGGACATCTTATGACTAAGGTGCTTGAAACAAAGAAATTAACTGTGTTTGTGCACATAATATGATCTTCAAGCTTTTTCAGATGCTGTGTTAGAGGAAATAAATAAATAAATAAATTAAAATCCCAGTCATCTTAGATAATGCTGTGCCAGATTCACCAAGCAGGCTCAATGGGTTGGAATATTAATTTCCCTGCTTCTGCCACCTGGGGGAAAAAAAGGAAAGAAATCATCCCCGGAAGGGTGCAAGGCAATACTGTTCCCCCTCTCCCTCAGGACTTCAGGGAAGAAGCAGCAGTTTTCAGTTCCAGTTAAGGCCTCACAGGAGCACACTGAGAGTCTGCAGGGGAAGCATCAAATCACACACCTCCCTTCAAGTATGGCCCCTCAAAACTTCTCTTTTTCTGCTCTCCATGGAGTGTGCACCAGAATTGCTAGTTAGCCTGCGAAAAACAGGACTACCAGGTACAGCTGTGACTGACCCCATGCCCCATGAGAACTTCCTGGCTGCATGAATCTCATTTCTTACATTACATATTGGCTGTCTCTTAACTGGCCTCCCAGTGCACAGTATGGCTGCTAATGGCTACATTCTCCCCCACCCAGACCCACGTGCCTACCTGCCCATCCATTTCTTCTGCTCTTTGCCCCAAGACCCCTGCATCTCTCTCTATATCCACATCACCTCTGCTTCCTAAGCATCCACACAGCTCCCCAGTACCCTGTCTCCTAATGCTGTACATTTGGTCATCTGCATGTCCCCCTCTTTCACACTGATTTCTAATGTCCATCTCCTTCCTCTTGCTGCAGCTCCTCCCTTTGTCCACCCTGCAGTGCCCACAGCTTATTCTTTCCGTGGTTTTCCAACCCTTGCTGCTCAGTGCACTGCTTGGGTCAGAGGCAACAGCAATGACAACAAAGATATGATTATCCTGGCTAATCAACCACTTGGCTAAGGACAAGCCCATGTCACCACAGCTCCTGACAACAGAAGCAGTTGCTCACCCTCTCAGACTGTAGAAATCACCTTGTGAGCCATGTGTGGCTTACAGCCATAGCCTGAAATGCTTGGATGCAAGCCTGCATTCAGGAGGAGGCATTTAAGAACTGGCATGCCACCTCTTTCGAAACATGCCCTTCAAGAAGTAGCAATGTAGGCATAACCATGGCATGGCCTGAACCCACCAGATGTATCCCAAAACACCAATCATAGATGATATGTGTAGGGAGGTACTATGGGACCATCATTGTGAGCTTCAGCTCCTTCAGCAAGGACCTGTGATGGACATGGGTTGTGGAGCATTCCCCACTTCAGCTTGCTCTTAAGCCTCCATATCATTGAACAATAGAGACCAGATACTACAAATGTTTATAAATTTAAGCAGTTCTGAAAAGGTAAACCTAAGTTTCCACCTGGAAATGAACTCTGCCCTTCCACAATGACTTGCAAGCAAGCATGGGGGCATCAAAAGGGAGCTAGCTCAGGACATAAATTAGTATTCGCTGATTTTTTATTGAATAGGGAGAAATATGGTTGAATTCTGCAGTTGCTACCCTCCAAGAACACAATGTCTCAAGGTTCTAGCAACTGAAAAGGGAGAAAGAAAAATAATGACAAAGAGTGGGGCAGTACTTGTGCAGAGGAAGTGACCATAGGACAATTGCCATAGAAATACCTATTGCCTATACCTCCAGTAGCAGATCATTACAAATCTGCATTTACATTCTTCATGTAAGTGCTGAAAGAAGTCTCTGCCCTACAGGACTACAAAATTCCATTGGATTTTGAGGACCTGCTAGCAGATGCACCACAGTAGTGATAGGGGTGTCCCACAGCTATCCACAAGAGTCTCATCGGCAGGAATAGGCTGTTCAGAAGTATCCACAAGTGAAGCAGGTTTTCAAAATGCTCATGAGACTATGATAAATATATCACAGAATCATAGAATGGCTAGGGTTGGAAGGGACCTTAAAGATGCTGCAGTAGTAGCAACCATCCTGCAGTGGGCAGGGACACCTCCCACTATCAGGTTACTCAAAGGCCAATACAATCTGGCCTTGAACACATCCAGGGAGAGAGCAGCCACAACCTCCCTAGGTAAAATATATACACATACATGCAAAATATATACGTATATGTATATGTATGCATCACTCTCTAAACTGCTCCTACAGCAGAGGGAGGCTTTGGTATTAGCTGTCTTGATAAACCTATCTCTAGATTCGTGACTTGAAGACAGTGATGTGCTCCATGCCGAGAAAAGGGAGTGACAAAGAAAATATTGCCATCTGCTTGTGTAGAATATTAAATGACTGCACTTGCTCTCCTGCACAGTGAAAGAAAAATGAGTCTTCCCTTATTGTTACATTCAGTCTTGAGACTGAGGCAGTGTTCTCACAGAGAGACCTGAACACTGAAAGGGTGTTTGTTCACCATCAAGTCTTGGGTTCTAATTTAGGTGACAATGTTGAAAGCCCCCAGAATCCAGAGAACCTCTCTCATACCTATCAGTTAAGCCTCCAATCCACTGAAGCTCCACTGACAGCCCAGGGAACCTGAGCTGCTCATACAGACCCCCAAGGGACACACCTAGAATCCATGGGGCTACTATTCCCATAGGGTGATTACATATCACCTGGGTTTGCAGGCTTGAGTTCTATCATTGTATTGCCATGATTTGGTTTCAGATATTAAGGTGTTAAAATAAATTCTAAAATCCATCTAACTGATGACAGCATTGCTGGCTGACAGAAGCAATTAAAAAAATAATCAGGTATCAATACTTGTTTTTATTTATATTTTGTGGTAACCCAGATATAGAATTGCCCAGACAACTGTGACTTAATCATGTGTAACTGCCAGCTTGCATCTTTGCAGGCACATCTACCCTGACAAAGGCTTTTAATATTTAAAATCATGCAGATTATCTATTCAGCCCTCAGAAAACTCATTGCGATGAATTCAGTAGCTCAGTTTCAGGCACTTCAACTGCTGACACTTTTCTTTAAGCTACAGAGAGACTATATTAATTGTACTGAAAATCCTGTGCAAACATTTAAAAATATTATTTAGTACACAGTAAAATATTTTTTATTTGAATATGCTACCATTTACCAATGTTGTCACAAGTCTCTAGATCTCCAAAGTGTTTTTTTTCCTCTACTCTCTTTTTAAAATGCATTTTTATCCTAAGAGTCTCTGTTTATGCAAATTTATCAGTCATGTCTACTCAGAAATGCTTATATCATATCCGAGGTCAGGAATTCAGCTGTATTTAAATTACATGCCAGATGGATGGGCAATGCATACATTTCAGTTCCTTGACAACTTAATGAACATATCTCTTGGCAAGATGAGGTTATAAGAACATCTCAAATCATCTGTCACAGTTGTATCCAAACTTTTGGGCTGCAGTCTACTGTCAGCAATGAAAGGTGACCACCACACTGTCTCATCAACCTTTAACTGAAAAAACTCTTAACAATTATTTGCTTGCCTAGGGCAGCCGTGGGCACCTTGCCATGGCTTGTCAATTACAGGGGGGAAATCCTGACTTATATAATGAGTTTCAGAAATCAAGAAACATTACATAATTAAACCTCTCATCCTTCAAGTAAGTTAAATTATTAGCTATTTTATTCAACTGGCAAACTGTGCAGGAAAAAAGTTTTCAACCTACATTTGCAAGCTGACCACTGATCTGGCCACCTTATTTTTGGAAGACTATAAGGAAACACTGTTAGTCTTAAAGAGTGATCAAGAAATAGAACTTTTTCACAGAATATTTTCAGTTTCCCAGGAAGGAAAATTCTGTAAAGTGGGAAGTTGAAATTTCCTGCAGAAGGCCAAGACTCAGGAAAACAAGATAAACAGAGTATTTTTGATTGGTTTTACACACCTATCACATTAACATAATCTATA
Source organism: Heliangelus exortis (assembly GCF_036169615.1). Classification (NCBI taxonomy): domain Eukaryota; kingdom Metazoa; phylum Chordata; class Aves; order Apodiformes; family Trochilidae; genus Heliangelus; species Heliangelus exortis. Next base: position 171,362,138 of record NC_092422.1, read on the forward strand.
CTTATGGGTGCTGCATTCACTTGGAAATTGATTCACTATTGACTCAAATTGGGAACTCAAGATGTCCTTGAATTGCTTAAAATTAGTGGATAGCTAAAAAGTTGGCCTACACAAATCACCCAAGGTCACCCATGCAATGAAGTTAGTGGCAAAACTGCAATGAGAACCTGGAAGTTACTGGCTTTCATCCTAATGGTCACTTCACCAAATCAAGATACAACCATTATGGAGATAATGATAATAAAACACTGCAGTGCTCTCAAATTGCTCAGAAACTGCACTTTCACTGTTCTGAAAAGCTATCATTCAGGCTGAAAGTTATCAAAATTGCTGGGCCAACATACTTTAAATACATAGTGTCACTTACAGAGAACATGTAGCTTATCTTAGAGGAATACTAGAAAAAGAACAAGAAAAAAGAATATGGAAATAGAACAGAAAACCCTGTTAATATGCTTAAAAGGGAAGAATGGTAAATAATGGACACTATTTAGTTTTTCTTCAACCTCCTACTAAACTCAGACACCAAGAGCACTGAGACCACAACTGCCCAGACCTCACTAATGTAGAAGTTCCTCAGCATTTTTTCCCTTTTCCATGGGTTAAGAGAATGTTTATAAGCAGAACCTCCAATAGACAACAGGAACCTGTTCCACTCTGGAGGACCCTCACTGTTGGCTCTTGCCATACTCCTACAACACTGCTGCTCTTCACATCTTTTCCTGACTAATGACAGGCCCCTTGGTTGTTACAATAATGCTCTTCAGCTTTCTCAGATTTCTCTGTATCCTGGAATACCAAATCTTAACTCCAAGGACATTGATCCAAATTTGGTCATTCCGCCAGACTTCCCTTCAGCTCCCATCACCCTATCACTCTCTCCAATATTTAGTCCCTCAACCACTCCTCCTTTGCTGGTTTCATTACCTTCTTCCTCTGTCTCCTGTAACAATTTACCAGTCATATAATTTATCCTGTAACAGTGCCTTCCTTAATTTGAAAAAAAAAAAAAAAAAAAAAAAGTGTGTCTGTCTCCCCCACTTACTTTGTCAACTATTTTGCCATCTTATGCTACCTCATCTTTTTAAGCTCACTAACTGCAGTCACTAGGTGGAGTCAATCTCCTTGGCTTTCACCAATTGTTTTCATTGAACCTTACTTTCAACATGACCTCTGATGACTTCTTTTTACCTAATGCTGTGAATCAGTAGTTACTTCCTGTACCTCCTCCAGCTTTCTCATTCTGCTTTTCTTGTCCTATCACCTTTCCCTCTTTATCAAGAGGTTCCAATCTGCTCATGTTGACAGCCTATCAGTAACAATTATCACTGGCAATTAGATTCTCAGGAAGCAGTCTTTGCACTTGCTCCTGAGCTGCTCTTCTCTTCTGAGAATCTATCCCCTTGATATTTTTCAATTGTTTTAAAACTTTCCTTTCAGTCATCCCCCATCCCTAAAAAAAAAAAACACACCAAAAAAACCCAAACCAACCAAAAAAACACTCCGCAAAACAAACAAAAAACCCCACCCCCCAAAAAAACCAAACCCAAAACCAAAAGAAAAAGCCACCTGAATATGCTAGGAATGTTTTGCCTATCATGCTTACCAACACTGTCTCATAATTTTCTTGGAATTCCACTTGTATGTACCTACCCTGTGTTATATTTTAATTGTTTGCTTTTAGACAGAGGCTGCTTTTTCACAGAAGACAATACAAAGGGGTATTTTTCTATAAAGAGGCTATTAAGCAACATGGTTATGTAAGTACAAATTACAGTAGGAGTTCAGATTTCATTGCTGTAAGCATAATATGAAGACTTTGACATGAAGAAAACAGAACTAAAAAGCTTCAGAATGTGAACTGGGCATTAAAAACTCATATACCTTCAACATGCTGAGCATACATGAGCATAATGTATCCATCCCTTCTATGGCATACAGCCATTTTCTTTAGAAATTAAGGCTGATACATAGAATCTTGCCTTCACTGGCAAGGCATTAGATTACTAATTTCAATATGGCCAGGGCTTTTTCATCTTTATCATATGCATTTTTATACCATTTGCAAAGAAACAGTCAAGCAGAATCTATATAGCAATCAGATTTCACAGTTATATTCAGTGACTGGAGATTATCTTGACAGTTTGATTTCTGATTCTATATTAGGTTTGAATGCTAAATCTGATGATAACAAGGTACCAAAGCCAGTGTTTCATGGATCACACACATGATTTAAGAAAACATTGCTTTTTTTTTTGTGGTGGCTAGTTTTACACAGTCTCTTCTGAACTTTAAGTTAATAAATTATTTAGCAGACAGCCCTTGTCCTTAAATGGCGTAACTTAGATGTCAATATCACCCAAAGCAGCCACATTTGCCAAACCTATCTTGCATGAAATGGAATGAGGACATTTGCATAAGGAAAATGTCAAAGCAGGAAATTAACCTCTTTAGGGATTTCAAATCATAAAATATTGCAATAGCTGTTATTCTTATCAGCATTTATTTAACTGATGCCAAAGGATTGTAACATTCCCACTGATGCTGTGTTTAGTCTGGTGGTCATCCTGTTTGGGAGGGGGCAGTGGGTTTTTCTGTGATGCTGCCTTTAATCTAGTATTCTAAGAAGCAAATTTAACATGATTTTTTAATACAAAACATACAAAAATTGAAGTGCTTTTTGTAATACAAAAGGATAGAATGAATCTCAGATTTTTTGGCAATGTGTCTCTTAGAGGAAGGTCATCCATACTGTAAAGTCTTCACAAATGATGGTTTCTGTCTTTCTGGAGATGTACATTGGCAAGAGAGACTGAATGCTGACTGGGACAAACCATTTGAGCTCCTTGGGAACATACTTGTGAACTACTCTGGAATACAAGAACATCTGAGAGATACAGTAAAACTGTGAGGGACATCTAAACCTATCTCCAACCTTATGGAGGTCCTCACACCAAGACTGGGTGGAAAAGGATTTGCTTAACCCATTCATTCTCTTTACATGCACTGCTTTCCAGTTATTAAGAATGGCAACTATTCACAGAAAACACTGAAAGAAAAACAAGTTTCAAAACATTGACTGTCACCAAATAATCCATGTGGAATAAATCTTTAGGCTGCTGAGTTCAGCGAATATTACTACCACACAAGGTGCCTGTAATGTGTAATGATTGCAGTCTACCCCTATGTTAGACAAGTGAGGAGAGGGACTCATCTGCAGCACTATGCCCCAGTCGCTGCAGGAGCCCTTACCACCTCTTAGAAACTTACAGGGGGTTTACAAATTAGTCTAAAGGTATTATTTGCAACTGTTAGTATAGGAAGCTATTAATAAATGTCCCTCACCTTCCTTGCATCTGATTTTGTATTCACTTATTGTGCTCTTATGCAATACTAAGTGCACTACAGCAGGGCTTCAGTTGTCCCTACTCAGTATCAACTACACTTCAGGGAAAAAAAATTATATATACATATATAAAATAAATATATACACACATATATACATGCTCTCTTGAAAATAATCAAAAGATTGCTTTTGCACCTAGACTGTAGCAGAGAGTACATTTAAAATCCTATGTCAGGCTCTCAATGAGAACCAGTCAAGTAAAAAGCATGAGCACTTATATAAATTATCAAGAACTTACAGTGTTTATTGAGACAAGTTTCCACAAAAGACAGGAAAAAATCTCCTTGCATAGGGATTGCAGGAATAGAGCCAAAGTTACAAGGATTACATAGCAAATGGTATGCCACTTTCTCCTTTTCTTTTGTGCTTTATGCTCATCTTACTATAGCTATGACTGAATATGTTAATCAAAATCCTATAGAACTGTACTCATTTGTGTGTGTGTTTACTTTCCATTTACATAATCATGTTACAAAAGGAGCACTTCTCCTTTGTGCTAAATGTTTTAAAATGTAATTTAAAGTTGCAGTTACTGAAATATCCTATTCTAGCAGTCCCACCACTATCGATTCTATTGCCCAGTCATTACCATAAATTATTATACAGGAGCTAAATATACTTTTCCTGTCTTCATAATGTCCAAATAGTCCTGCAGTCAAGGAAACCAAATGTTCCCTGTGGTGTGTCCTAATAATCTGCCTTGAGTGTTTTGGATCAAATAAAAGAAATTTCTAAAGCTTAAGGGCCTTCACAGAGAATACAGGAAAGACATAACTGTAGAGTGCCTTGATTTCAAAAATAGGATTTCTGTGTCTGTAACACAGGAAATGCTTATGGAAATGAGCAAGCACATACGTTGATACGTCTCTCTGTAATCAGTGCAAAGCTACAAATCTGTTTTACTATTAAATATGCATTTTAAAGAATACACAAACATGATTAAGCATAAAATCAAGTGCTCAGCTGGTAAGGGGTGGGATGGCATGAAGTAGCTGAGATGGCATGAATTAAAAAAACCAAACCAAAATCATGAATAAAACAGATCTTCTCAGTTGCTTGTGAGGGACCAAGAGAGCATGAAATACCAACCAGCTCATGAAAAAAAACATTTACCTCTGGGACTCTGATTCTTCTGTTACTTCTTCTGTTTTGAAAAGACAAACATCTATCACCTGCCTGTAGCCTGCAACTGTTGTCAAGGCTCTGCTTCTTATCTCTGCTCACTGCTGAATTTCACCCATCAGTACTCAGAGTGTGCAGAACAAAAGTCCTACTTAAACTCAGCATGAAGTGTGTCACAGATCTGTGGTGGGACAGTTCCACGGGGAGGTGGTTTCACTATGGGACAGCAGTAGGTTTTTAACTGGCTGGCAAACAAGGGTGAAAACTTTGGTGTATCTTCCCAACTGCTGCCTGAGGTAGTCATCAAGTATCTAAGCCACTCTCTTGAACTATCTCAAGGACCTGATCTGCCAAGATGATTACAGTGCAAAGTTTCTTATTTTTAGCAATATCTTCAATTTGCATAAGGATGTTAGCATGCCTGAGCCTGATGGCTATGAAAAGAAAACAGAAGGGCTCAGGAAATGCTGAAATTAATGGTGGCAAATGAATTGCATCTACAATGCACACACTAGGAAAAAGTAGGCAAGCTGGTAGTTTATAACCATGCAGAAAATGCTATGCATACATTATAACCTTCTACATTTCAAAGATAACTTTTACAGATGTATTTCTGGCTATTCTTTCTCTTCCCTCCGACATACTTGTTTTTCAGCATTTGCCCTTGCACTCCTAAAGTTGAAACTTTAATGTTACATGGGAAAATGAGAAGGAATGAACTGGAAGTTTGTGATTCTGTGTACTTTTTTTGCATCATAAGAGATTTTTTTACATTCTTCAAATGTAAACTTTGTGGATTTATTTAAAATGTGACTACAGAGTGTCACATACAGGTAGTATAATAATTGAAATTGAAATTGAAATTGAAATTAACCACTTTATACTTAGGATTTTGAACTTGACATTACAATAGAACATGTCTTAGCCAGCCAATGAAATGATGAAAAAAAATGTGTATCTTTAACGGGGTGGCTCTTTAACAAAGGTGAAGTGGACTTTCTGTAAATTAGCACAGGGACAATTTTGAATAATGTCTGCAGACAGTTCTGTTGTAGCTAATGCTGAGTTTTTTGAAAATTGTATCGAATGGAATTTGGTTTTATATATCTTGTGCTTATTAAATACAAAGCATAGCACAAAAACTGTGATGAGAAGAATAAATCTCTCACTGGGCTGCATCAGCCAACTCACTGTCTAAAGATATTGTTCTTTAAATACATCAAGTACATAAAATCACTAAGTACTGGAAGTGTCAATAATTGTTTTGTTATCTGTGTTTTATGAAACAAGCGGACAACCACAATTATTTTATTTCAAATGGCTGAAGATTGTAGTTACTTATTTCCTCTTTAGACTATTAAAAAATCTAACTTATTTACTGTGACACTCCTTTGATCATCATATACTTAGGTAATTACACAGTTCAGCCAAACAAAAAACACCACAAAATCCCTTCATTATAACAAGCAATCTTTAAAATACACCCTTGTTTTTCCATGCTGGCTAGTTAAAGACTTTATCCATTTAAATCAACAGCTTGATCATATTTTTTTCTAAATATAAAGCATGAGCTATTTCCAGGCCACTCAAGGAAAGTCATGGTGTGTAATATCAAACTCTTTGATTTGTTGCTGGCATATACATTGCAAAATGTCATCTTGTCTTGTTGTTTATGGTCATGGCCAAAGAATGCTTATTATCATTACTGATTTAGATCACTGATTCCTTCACACTCGAAATTACTTCAGCAAACAGAGAACATATATTGAATTTTTGTTTTGAGGAACAGAATTTCAGACTGAGCCTTCTCTTTTCTCTGAAAAGTCAATCAGATTGGTAGTGTGCACTTATAAAGCTCTCAATGAATATAAACTAGAAGGAAATTGTTGCTGTGGCATGCAGAATTGCACAGTCAACTCTCAGTTGTCTGTGGGTGTGTAACCCAGGTTGCAGATTAGCAGTGCTATACTAAAACAAAGCAGAAAAAAAAAAGGAAAAACACCCACCATTTTTCTTTGAATTTCTGATCTCACTTCTTACTTCGGCTTAACTTCATTTCTTGATAAATGTAATAAACAAAAGGAAGTTCTTATTGAAGTTCTTATCTAATGTGCATATTCCTGCATTACCCATGTTTTAGCTTTATGCAGGTTAGTCTATTTAATTTCTTTGTTCAGTAATTGAGAGCTGACTGTGTAACTATGAAACAGCCCATCAACCTACAGTATTATCCAAAATTTGGTAAAAAACCCAATTGTTTATCAAAATACCTCTCTAATTCCTCTCAAAAATCATCAGAGTTCCCCTTTATATTATTTTTTTAACCCAGGAGTAATCACAGCTTGTTGAGATACTGTACTCTTATTAATATAAGCAAAAGCTTCACATACTTGAAAGGGAAAGCAAAGACAGTGAAAAAACTCGATGCTCTAACAAGGAAATAGATACAGTGGACTCCTCTGCCCCCAAGGCCTAGAGACTGACAAAAAGCCATTTCATAACAATATTTTGTATCTGCATTAAAAAACATTAATTAGGTAACTATACATTTTAATCATTTAGAGGGTCATTAGCACCAAATATGCATTAAGGAAATCATATGTTCTTGTGCAATGGAACAATATCAATAGTTTTTTTATGAAGGAGTTTCAAGAGAGAAAGTTGTTTCCTGCTGTCCCCTCCACTTTCTTGTTTCTCTGTGGATAACCTAAATACAAACTATTTCATGACCAAAGCCTAAACAAGAGGTACTCAAGTGTGCTAGCCAAGCATCATGGAATGACAACTCCATGACATACAAAGGCAGGTGGAAGGCAGTGGCAGTCTCTCCCTGTCCTCAGGAAGGGAACCCAGATGCTAACAAACCTTGGGAAGCTGCAGCAGCAGTTTATCTGCTGGATAGGAGGGATGGCTGAGGCTCTTCTCATGGAGAAGGAGAAATATAAGACTTGGTATGTGAAACATTTAATCCTGAAGAAGGATTGATGGAGGAGCTACCAAAGGGCCGGTGGGGCAACAGAAGGCAGAAAAGCAGCAGGGCAGACAGCCTTTTCTCCAGGGAATTGGTTCTTTCTCTTTTTTCCTGCCACCAGAAAAATGAAAGCTACAAACTTCCTATTACCTTTCGGCATTAAAGATCAACACAGATATAAAATAGTGTGATACTCTTTGCTGTACTGAAAAGAGTAACCTACCCACCCTCCATTCTTGCTTTGGCAACAGACTATGTCCTGTACTAAAATGAAAGCAAAAGGCTTTTCATACTGTGACATGACTGTGTGCTGAATTGGAATAAATCTTCTTGCTCCCTTGAATTTATACCCTAATACATTAGGTTTGATATGCTGACTAGGATCAAAATGACATCGATGACAAAAACTGCAAGCACTGCTTTAATTCATATATACATATAATTCTTGTAGGAATCTCTCCAAACTGCTTGACATCCTGTGCCAGTGAGTTCCACTGAGTAATAAGTGTATAACATTATTTCATATATTGCCTTTTGATTTCACTGAACATCCCCTTATTCTTTTAACAGTGGAAAAAAAATAAAAAGAAATACTCTGGTCACAAGACTTATTTCTAGAACAGTTATAAAAACTCACTTAAAGAAAAGTACCTCTCTTCTGTCATGTAGTAATACAGTTGTGTAATTTTTCAGTTAGCCAAAGGAATTATATTCATATCAAAAGAAAAACATTTAGCAAAATATTTGCTTTCAGACTTGTTTACTGTTTATTATTTTAATTTACATCAGTTACTGCTTGCAAAACTTCCAGGGAAATAATTTTAAATTGTTTTTATTGTTTTTTTTTCTTTTCCCACTGCATAGTAAATACAGCCTTCTTAGTATTTCAGAAGCATAGTACTATAGAAATGTTAGGGCCTGCTTCTGCTCCAAATGAAGTTAATGGGAAAACACCAACTGACTTTATTAGGAGTTAGGCCAGGCCCCAGGTTTGCAGCTTTTGAAATTTCATAGTTGAAAATTTTCTGGCTAATCTTCAGAACCGACTACTTCTACAACTATAACACTATTTACAACTTTATTTATATGTACGTCTTTATTACAATATGTAATATCAATGTTCCTTGTAAAGGTTACTATTTTATAGAAATTAGACTGAAGTTATTGCCAATCAACCTTTTAATAAACTTAAGTGGGATAACTTTCAGAATTTTTCTCAACATACGGTCCAGGTTTTATGCACTCTTGCTATCTTTGACAATTGCTTAACTACCTTAATTTCAATGCCTTTTTCAGTGTAATAAAAAAGTCCTTTGTAGAAGTTCATTGGTCCCATTTCAAGTTGCATTCTGAAACATTCTAGTACTGATGAGGACTCACTATTTTAGTAATTTTTCTGTTTCAACACAGTATATAAAGCCATGCCTCTCAACCAATCAACCTCAGTATAAAAGTGTAAGTGAGGTCAAACAGATTGCTCATGGTATCTTTGATCAAGTTCTCTGATCACATATAGTCACAACTCTGAATTGTTGCATATGTTGTATAACATCAAATTTCAGCATTTCCATTATTGACTGCTGCTTGTGTATGAATATATTAACTTTCTGGTCATAAAACTACAACAAAGGACAAGATATATCAATACTGAATTAAGACCTCTAGTCTTGTCTTTCCAAAAATTAAGAAAAATCTGTGTTCTTTATGATTGACCAACTCATGATGTTGTGCTTCAAATGTACACATTTTGCAAAATTAAACTGTGAAGTTAATGTCAAATACTGTGTTGTAACTTTAAATATAACTGGCATATTAGAACAGATAGATGGGTAATTATGATAAACTACACAATAGTGCTACTGTAGATAATATAATTTATCAATCCTGTGGTCCCCATCATTCATGCATTTACAGTTTGGGAATACAGTGACTGCAAAGGATAATAATTCATAATGGCTACATTCTCAGTACCTCATGCTAGCTCACTAGACAAAATAAAAAAAAAAAAAAAAGGTTAATTGTATAACTGGAAAAATGTAAAATTTTATTCCAAGAAAATTAACAAGCTACACAGGTAAATTTTGGCAAATGCAACTTTATATTGAAATCCACACATCTGTATCTTAAAGAAGGAAAGACTCACAGACTCTAATGTATTTCTAAAATACTAAGAAATCATATTATATGCTTTCACAAGTTAAAACTTAAATAATTTAAAACAACCAATACACCAAAATGTGCAGAAAATATAAACAAGACTGTGCCTTCAGTAGAATAAATGCTTCACAAATTGTGCAAGATATCATACTAAGGCTGCGGTCTCCCCATGACAGCTGTCTTAAAATATAAACATACATCAACTGCCTGTGTTTCTCAGAACAAACTAGAAAGGGCGGCACACCTAGAAAAAAAACGTATCATCCCAGTGATGTGCATACTGATTTTGGGAACCACTGGAGTAAAAAGGAAAAAAGAGGACTAAGTGATGTTTCATGCACTCTCAAATGACTGACCAGAGTTATTCATTCAATTTTCTTTGCTTATTTGCTTCAATGCTAAACAAAATGGAAGATACTAGATAACCCTTTAAGGCAACATGTGTTTATTCTGTATAATTATAACTGTTCAATTATGACTGGATATTATCATTATCGTTGCCTAACAGACTGATATCTAGCTTTTTAAAAAATATAAATAAGTCTATTAAACTTTATACCAAATCAGCAAAAACCACAGAATACAGTTAAATGTTAGTAATTCACTGTTAAGGAAAATGGGAGTTAGAAAGAGTAATATATCTGGGAGAAAAAGAAAAAAAAAAAAAAAAGAGAGAGGGGGGGGGAAAAAAAGTAAAAGTGTAAATCTGAACAAAAATACTGCTTTGGGATGCTCCCCAAAACTTAACTCACAAGGCAAACAGATTTGTAAGTGTGATAATCCAATAATGCATGGCACATCTTTAATCTGTTACAGTACTTGAGTCCCCAGTTTTCAGTCTTTGCAAAACAATAATTGTATGAAATGTTTTAAAGGTCTTCAGATGTCTAAAATTAGTTTTATCAACACATTAACCTCATATCAACTTAATTTATTAAGATGTCCAATGCTAATCTTTTTGATGGTCTTATTTTATGTAGTGATATACACAGCATTTAGCACTGATACTTAGCACCTGCTACTTTCATAATCTAGATTTCAACCACATAAAGGAATTCAGAGCAGTAGTTCAGTCCTTTGTTCTTAATTACAAACCTTCAGCAGTGGTCAGCAGGAACATGTTTAGGTTTAAAATAGGATTAGAGGTGAGCTATTGCAAAGACTGCAGAATGTTGCCCAAATCCTTACAACTGCTGACATCCCATTCTTGATTTTCTTCTCAAGACATGGCTACAGGCCACAATTGCTTAGCAGAGAATGGTAGTGTTTCACAAGGCTAAAGATTTACAGATGCTCCCTCATATAACACAGTAAGGTTCCCTTGGTAACCTGGATTTTCTGCAGTAAAGAAGGGTTGTGCTGAAACAGCGCCTCAGCTCCCTGTTGGAGAAAATGCAGACAAAAGGATTGATTCCAGCTTGGGCAAAACTCATCCAGACAGCAGCCGTTAGAAATCCCCCTGGTACTACAGGCCCTCTTGCAAAAACTCTCCAGTAACAGGCTACCAAATAGGGACCCCACAAGGTCAGAAAGAGGAATGTCATGATGTAGAACATTCTGCTGATTCTCTTCTCCATTTTGAACTCGTCTAAAACCAGTAGCCTTCTCCTGCCTGTGGTGTTCGCATTTTGCCTGATTCCCAACAAGGTTGGAGGCGTGGGACCCCTTCCAAATCCAGCCAGCCAATTAGCAGCTGCTTGACCACTTGCTCCAGGACCATGAAAAGTCCAGTTCTGGCTCACTGCTGCAACAAACTGGACTGGCTTCATTTTCCTGCGATCGTGAACAAAAAATATCAGCTTGAGGTAGACAAGCTGTGTGGCTAGGAGGATGAGGGCAAGAAGAAGCATAAATCCCAAGGAATCATTAGCCCTGAAGGAACGATGCTGGAAAGTGCATTGGTCTTCCTCCCTAATGAAAGAGTAGGTGCCCACATCTAAAACTGGGGGGAAAGCCATGGCTACAGAGAGGGTCCACACCATACAGATAACAGCCAAACAAGTCCAGAAGGTCAGCCTTTTCGTATAAAAACGGTGGTGGGCAATAGCTAAGTATCTGGTGACGCTTATGCAGAATAACATGAAAGCAGTGTGAAAGCAGGACAAAACCCCCAAAAAGGCAATCACTTTGCAAGTAAGAGTCCCATACGTCCAGGTAGAGCCATTTTTTACAGAGGTGAAAACAAATGGGAAACAAATTGCAGATCTGAGGATATCTGAGCAGCAAAGATCCAATAGGAAGTAGTAAGGAGCTCTGTGCAAGGTCTTATCTTTGACTAGCAAAATGGAGATCAGAAGGTTACCCACCACACTGACTCCTATTATGAAACCCAGTGAAGTCAGTTTCAGAAAAGCTGTTAAAGGAGAGAGATTTTGTAAAATGTTGTCAGCTGCATGGCTGTAGTTCGCCATAGATGGATGGATGATATGTATATTGCCTCAGTCAAGTCTCATGATCTATATATAAGAACAAGGAAAAAATAGATCCATACATCTTACTGAAAATGTAATCCACAAACAGAACTGATCTTGTGTCTAGTCATACAGTACATCCTCTTCTTTCTGATTTGTCATGCCATCAAAATATCTGAAAAAAAATCGAGCTATCAGTTCTTAAGTTAACAAGAAATGATGTCAGAAAGTGCTAACAAAGATGTTAATTTATGGAGAACCAAATCAAGTTGTAAATTTGAGTACTATTGTTTGTTTTTGAAAATCATGAGGCTTTTATAAAAATATATTTACTGCCTAGCATGATTGATTATTGACATTTCACATATTTGGCTTATTACGGTTTCAGAACTGACCGGTGCCCCTTCTACTCAGTAGCATTTATAATTTTACAGTTAAAGCCTCAGAGATTTTATGAATCAAAAGACTCCCCATTTGCAAGCCCAAGAGTTAATCACTGACATCTTTTTTAAAAGATCTCCAAAGACTGCTGATACTCTGATATTACCTACATTTATTTTATGGCTACAGTATTTGTCAATGTTTTAGAGGCAGCTGCTGTGTTTATACGGATCACACCCAAAGAAACCCTGCAGAATTTATGTTTTTTAACCCAAGTCACCAAAGCACATTAATCACACTGTGTTAGTTCATGCACATTGAAAGAGAAACAGCATTCATTACCCACCTCCCTTTCTCCTATAAACCATAATTTTATCTTTTAGGATTTCAAATAAACAGACATGCCAGACAGTCAACAGCACTATGTTTTAGGGTTGTCCCCCCACCCCACACACTTCAATGCAAATCTTTAAAGCCTCAACATAATTCATAATAAGCAATGGTCAGTGTAAATACTGAGCAAAACAGGCAACACACCCAATATGTAATGCCCATCGTTTCAGGACGGGTGGTTATGGTTATGCTTTAAAAAACATATAATAAATTTATTTATTTATTTAGCTAATTAGGGCTCCGTGATTCCCACTAATCCTCCCGGTGAATTACACCAGAACACATTGCATGCAATAAAATAAAATAAATAAATTAAACTGTCTGCTGCTCCTGATTCGTGGCTTTTTTGGTTGGGTTTTTTGTGGGTTTTTTTTTTGGCTGTGGGGTTTTTTTGTTGTTGTTTTTTTTCCCCCTCCCTCCAGAGCCAGGGACAGGAGCCACAGCAGGCATCATCAGGCTCCTTCGTTATTCACACGAAGTGTTTCCTATGCCAACTCGGGTGTACAAAGGATATTCCCACTGAATCCCAGCAAAATCCTTCCATTCTTACCGTCCACAAAAGAGCCTGATTGCTGCTGTGTAAACAGAGGCTGATCAGATCATGGCATCGTTTTAAAACCATGAAATCAGGCTCCCCCTCCCCCCTCCCGCCAGCCCCGCCGCTTCCCCTCCTCTGTGGAGCTGTCCCCGTCGCGCGGCCGGCCCTACCTCCCCTCACACACTCACACTGACACACTCACACTGACACACACACACTGACACACTGACAAACACACACACTCACACTGACACACACACTCACACTGACACCCGCTCCCCCCCACGCCCGGCCATGCAGGGATGGACTGCGCCGCGCTGCAAGGGAGCCCCGGGTGCCGCTGCCTGGCAGCCGCATCTGCCGGAGCCATGCGAGAGCCTCCCGCGGCGGGGAGCTGGGGAGAGCGGATGAGGCATTGTCTCTGAACACTTCCATCACGCTGCTTCTGGAGAATTAGGCCCCCTCCCCCCCCAGACCCACTCTCTGAGGGGGGCTGCCCTCCTCACACGCACCTGCAGCTGCGGCAGCCCTCGGCACCCACAGCCTCCCCCAGCCCCTCTCCTCCTACCTGTTGGTGCCGGAGATCCCCACATGCCAGAGCTGCTCCTTCCCGCCCACCGAGGGCTGCTTTATCCTGACGGTCTCTTTGAGAACCTTTTTTATTTTCCTCTGCCGTTTTTCATTCTTCTTTCTCTCAAGGCTTTCCTTTTTTTTTTTTTCGTCTTGCTTTTTTTTTTTTTTTTTTTTTTTTTTTTTTTTTTTTTTTTTTGCCTTGGTACCTTGACTGAGAATCCAGTCAGTGGCTCGGCCGGCGCATGCTCGCTGCGCCTCCTCCCTGCGCGCCGAGCCCCGTCCTCCCCTGTCGCAGCGGCACAATCTCTCCCAATAACGCAGCGGCGGCGGCCGCCTCAGCGAGGGCAAGGCGGCCCCGGCGGCGGCTGCTTCTTGCTGCCTCAGTGAGGGCAAAGCAACCTCCGCGGCGGCAGCGCGCTCCTCAGCGGTGGGCAGGCAGCCTCAGCGGCGGCAGTCTCCTCGGTGAGGGGACGGCAGCCTCCGCGGCAGCACGTTCCCATCGCGATGCACAGCCCGGCTGGATTTATTGGCGAGCCTGGGCAAGCTAGGTTGAGGAAAGGGAGGGGGAGGAATCAGGTTCTGCGCTCCTCGTTTGTGCCTTTGAACTCCCCCTCCCGCCCCTTTCGCTTAAAATGGGGACTGGAAGCGGCCGCCGTGGTGCACGTCGCAGCCTGTCAGGAGTAGGGACCGGGTGGTTTCTTCAGCTGCCGCTGCTGGGGTCCTCCCGCTGCAGGCTCGTTTTCTTTCCTCCCGATTCCCACCTGGTGAATTCCTTCTTCCTAACCCCCGAGCCAGGAAGGGCTCCTCAAAAAGTACCGTGGTCCAGGGACGGCGTATTTGCCGCGGGGCTGTTAAGACACCGCACCTTCCCCCGGGCTCCCTCCGCTGCCCCCCGCTCGCAGCCCGTGAAGCGGCTCCTCAACATTCAGCCCAAAGCCGGCGCAGAACTGTCAGCGAGCTGCATGGCGACAGTGATGGATTTTAATTGTAAGCCCCTTCCGTCCGCAGCAGGGCCGGCGTTCCCCCTCAGCGCGCAGGGTGAGAGCGGCGACAGCAGCAGTAGCAGCAGCAGTCGCCGCGGAGGACCGCCCGAGCCGTTAACCGCTGGGGACCGGTACCGAGCCGTCCCGATGATGTCATACGGGCCGGCGGGCCGCGGCGGCGGCG
This sequence comes from Heliangelus exortis, assembly GCF_036169615.1. NCBI lineage: Eukaryota > Metazoa > Chordata > Aves > Apodiformes > Trochilidae > Heliangelus > Heliangelus exortis. The sequence continues at coordinate 171,377,257 of NC_092422.1, forward strand.
CCGTGAGGCGGCCTGTGGCCTTGGCCACCGCAGGGGCCTGTCGCCCGCTTCCCCGCCCCTGGCCCCGACCCGTGCTGGGTGCCAGAGCGGTGACCCCGGGGGCAAGCGTGCAGGGTTCGGGTACCGCTGTAAAGAGCGCTTTCCTCCGCCCTCCCACTTCTTCAGCCTGTATGGAAGTTTATCCGGGAGGAACGGGAGCATAAAGAAAGCCTGGCCCCAAAAGTAATTAGTTCTGACTACAAGGCAGTCGAGGAACAGCTTATTTTGGGCGGAGAGATTTGGGTTCTGAGGAACTTCTTCACCGTGTGCTTTCACTCAAGTCAGAATAAATCCTTCTGGGGGACAGATTTATGGGGATGATTCATAATGTGTGTCACATCTCTGAGACCATTAGTACCCTACGGGCATTTTTAAGGCTGTTGTCTAAGTTTGGGTTCTTTTTTTGGCACTTCCTAAAAGTCATTTGAGTTGGTGGCTTAACCAAATTGGTGGCCAAAATTACCCTCAGTAACAGCCTGATCAAGCCCAAATGTCTGTAGCCACCAGAAAATAAAATGAATTAAAATAAAAAATGCACAGTATGCGACTAAGTTCAGAAAAGAGTAATTCTTGAGCAGAAAACTTGTGCAAAGTTCAGATACCACACAATTTTAATATATATATACTTATATATATTTAATACATACATATGTTACAGAAGTATATTGCTGTGCAACATTTAAGAACTTGGGGGTTTCTTTGCTTTTTTGCTTTTGTTTGGTTTTGTTTTTTAATACCTGTCACACTGTCACAGATTGTCTGGAAGCAATCTGTGGGATTCAGAATTCATTCAGTGTTCAACCCCTGGTTCATCATAAATCCATTTGTCATCATATGTGTAATGTGAGAACCAGTGCTCTAATTTTGTTTGATGAAACATAGACATCTATACTGAAACAAAAAAATAAAGCTAGCTTCCCATCATAGTCAATGGTGGGGAGAAGATTACCTAATTCTGAATCACAAGTTTAAAATGCATCAGATAGATTGCAGTCTCTTCTCTTTATTATAAGGGTGGATTTAGGCAAGAGAAGGCCATCACAAAGGGAGAGACTTCTGGTGGCATGTGAAGTAAGGCTGTGTTATACTGTTATACTGTTTTGCTGGGAGCAAATCCCATCCCTCACACAGGGAAATCAAGTCCAGGAGTCATGGGATTGGGAATCTGGGAACTGAATGCAGATGTCATCTGAAGATGACTCCAGGAAGCATGAACCAGGAAATTAATGTGCAATTGGAAGAGGAAGAGAACAATGACAAAAGGACAGGTGAAGAGAGATCTGTACTCACTAGTTCTTCAGAACAGCTGGGCTAGAGGTATGGAAAGTTGAGAAAAAACTTTTGAGGCAGGCTTTGTTCCAGGGCGAGCAGTGTAGGGTTAGCCAAGCAGAATTTCTTGGGGCTTTGCCACAAGAAGGAATCCATAACCCTGAATAAATTTCCCTCTCTACAATGTAAGGAGGACAACATTAAGGGCAACAGGAAGGAATTTTAAAAACCCTAGAGGGCCTGATTTTCATATAAGCATGTCAGAGGAAAGAAGGAAGGTAAATATCTTTCCCTGCCTTTTGTTTACTTAGGTGTTTGTCTACTTTTCCCCAAGAAGGAAGGGCAAATGGACAGAATGTTAGGCAAGTGTAAGCACAAGAGCTTTCATGTACCCCATTAGAGCCAGCAGCAGGATGAAGAGAGCTTTCCCTAGAAAATGAGGGAGCCAAAGCTGTTTTCCTGATTTTCTGAATTAGATCAAAGACATGAACCATCTCCAGGTATGGGCAGCCCTACTGCAAAGTTATTGACAGTTATGATAAAGAGCTCTTTTTATTTTCTCCTGTTGGGGTTATTTAATAATCATGGCCTGGAAAGTAACTGGTGAAGTATGTTAGCTTTGGTGGTGGTGACTGAGGATCCTGCATGCCAGTTGTGTGTTTTTTTAATTTAAGTGCTGTTTAAGAATGACCAGAGGGTCCAGTCAATTGGGCCCACTAAGTCCATTCCCACATTAGGATTACCTTACTGGAGAATCCTACTTTGATATTCTTGGTCTTTGGTATAATCTGGGTGGTGGTGATGCCTAGGTGCATGCCAGGAATTTGGGCACTTTGTGTGCAAGTAGCATTTTGGGTACTTGGCACTAAATTTCTTTTGAAGATATGTGACTTGGAACCCTGTAACAGAGCTGTGAGCCAGGTGAGTATGCTGGGTAGGTGTTTCTCCTTGTTTTGAGCTTCTTCCTCATAATAGAGGTTTTTGGGAAAAGTCTGACTCTGAGAAATCTCACTAATAGATCCAGAGGTAGAAGGCAGGCTAGTAATGACAAGTAACTATCAGTTGAAAAGATTGGGTGAGATGCATTCCTCACCAAGGTCAGTTACCAGTCTCAACAATTTCAGCAGAAAGAAGATTTCAGTGTAGGGTCAGAAATTGTTAATTGTTAAAATGTAAAATATTCATGTCCCTATTCACTTCATCATTTCATTAATTAGGTGTGGACTGGCTGTCTTGAAATTTGTATTTATGCAATGTCTACTGAGTCTGCATAATACAAACTCTGAAGCACTGTAGGATTTTGTGACACTTCTGTAAAACAGGAGAGATACTCTGCAGGGTGTACCCATCTCTGTGCAGAGGCCAGCACAAGATTTATGTATTGCTTAAGAGACTGTGATAGATGCTATCAAAGTACATCCTTTTCAAAGGGCTCAAGGAATTCTTCCAAGGGAAATGTCTTGCCTGTGCAGTAGATTTGTGAAACTTTAAAATGGTGTTTAAGTAAGACTTACGTAATTCAGAGACCTGTGCAAGACCCCTGCACAAGGGAGAGTTTCACCTGCAGTCCATTTGTTTCCTGTGCTTTGAAAAGTGTTCACAGAGGAGAGACATTTGTTGTGTCTGGCTCCTGGATGGGCTCTCAGCACAGACATAAATTTCACCCCACAATAAAAACCTCTCCAGTGGTCTCTGCCTCAGTGATGCATGTTCTCACCAAGAACAAAATTGCATTAATGTGGCTATTACAATTTCTATGGATAATAATTGCAATTTTTGAAAATTAATCTTTAGCCATATCCTTAGGTGTTTTATAAGTATTTATCAGAAATATTTAATTTGGTATTTAAAAAAATGTTTCATAAGTGCCCTTTAGAACTTAACTTTTGTTCTTAAAAGCTGATCTGTGTTGCATGTTTACGCAGGGATAAATGAAGGCTTAAGGACAAATACACAAAAGCTTACCTGCTGAGAACATGAGAAAGACTTAGTCCTGCAGAGGAAAACCTCCACTCTGTGGTACTAAGGAGAGTAAGGCATCAATGTGTTTCTGAAAATCCAGTTAGGTAACTTCCCTATATCCTCAGGCTTCTAAACACTTTTCTTAGGACTACATTTGAAAGACTGGACACGTCTTTTGCATATAGGCTTCATAGTTACACTGTTAAATCAGTGTTGCAGTGTTAAATTCAGTTATTTCTTGTGCAATTTGAGTAGTGTGGACATGTAATTACCTGACTTCACTTGCATGTCAGGTAGTTAGAAATGCAAATGAACTTAAATGGGGCCATGAATAACTACCAATGTTAAATTGCACTTCTAATTACTGTGCCTGCAATAAGATAAGCTACATTTTTTAATTGCTGGACTTCACAAATGGCCTTTTAATATATGTGATTTAAAGAGAGAAAAAAGTTAGAGAGGCAATGAAAGGTTCATACGTGGTCTTTGTTGTGTGTGTGCCATGTGTATGTTCTATACTGAAGAATTCCAAATTGCCTGTTTTCACAGCCAAGGTGGAGTGATAGGATACAACTTAAAAAACATAGAGCCAGTCACATCCACAGTGATGCAGATTGATGACAGCTCCACAGAAGGAAATAAAGAGGAAAGAAACTTCATAATGTCTGCAGAAGTAGTTGCAAGTAGATACATTTGTTGAGATACTATTTTTGGGTATTTCTCTAATATTGCCCTTTTGTATTCCTGTAAATTGTGTATACAAATCAAATAATATTCAAAATTTCATCTTTAAGTAAGTTGTTCAGCTTGAGATTTTGGGGTTTTGACTTTTGTTTTGGTTGTGGGTTTTTTTTTGTTTGTTTGTTTACTTGTTTTTGGTTTGGTTTGTTTTTGTTTTTAAATAACACAGGGTAACCATGTCTGCATATCAAATCTTTAAACGTGAATAGTTCTGAACTTGCAGTCTTGCCAGTGGGAAATATGGAAATTCTCATTCCATCAACAGCTTCTTGTTAATGTGGACAGCACTGTGGAAATGCCTCAGTCCAGTGAAGTCCTGAGCTGCTGACCTTGGGAGTACACTTGTTATTTCTTGCAAGGAGGAAGGAAGAAACTCTTGTCAGAAAATCAAGGGAATATGGACCAAGCTTACTGAAGTTCTTGCTATTTCAAGTCTCTTCACTTCCTTCTTATGCCAGAAAATCTATCGGTGTTTTGGTAAATGAAAGTGGAACAGGAGGAAAAAGACTTCCTTCTTTCTCCATTTCAGAAAACCAGAATAACATTCCTTACAAATCTTGTCGATGTGATTTGTTAAAGCATGTGCACAGACACTAGGAATAGCCTTTCAGAAGCAGTGATTCATTTATTTAATGTATTTTCATCTGCAGTTTAATTAATCCAAATAATTACACATATTTTAGTATAAGCTACATTACAATATGTCTTTCAGCTACTGTAAATACTTTCCCTTCACTGATTTTTGTTTTCTGTGCATGACATACGGTAATGGGAATAAATCATAGTGGTACAATTCAGCAACCAAAATAGTTCAAGGGAGCAATGCTGAGCACAGTTAGGAATTTATGACTTAATCACCTCAGGTGGAAGGCATGATTTTTGCATGTGGCTTGTATTACCAGTAAGATTGAGACAATCTGGTGAGAAACAGGTAGAGAGCCTTTCAGAATTTAGAAACTGAACTGGGAGCAGTGACCCAGGACAATGCTAATGACTTCCTGTCTGTGATGCATGCTCAGTAGTCTTGGCCTCTTTGCTGACTGTTGTTTTCATATCTTGCCTTCTGACACTCTACCAGCAATGTTCAGGTAAAAGTGGAGCAGATTTCCTGCCAATGCAAGTCGGCACCTCAGGACCACTAACATAGAAAGTAGAGCTAATTCACTCCAGTGGGGGGAATATGGGAATATATTACTGTGATTTTAGAAGTGTTTATTATCTTTAGAAAGTGATGATGGACAAAAGCTTGTGGAGTTGCCTTTTTTAGACAAGGAAGTGTTTGGTTTGTGCTGTTTGTGCCCCTCACCCCCTCTCGGATGTTACGTTTGATAGTCGTTTTTTCTGTGCTAATTTAACACTTGTGTTTTCAGTAAAATGCTTCCTTGGAGTGTGTGTAATGCTCTTGGTCTACCTTACTAAAGGAAAATTCAGGACCTGAAATCAGCTAAGCACTGCTGAAGCACACAGCAGCTCTGCAGCGTCATGGTCATTAACAGTGCCAATCACAGCATTCAGGAACGCTTTTTTCCCATCACCATTACAGATGCCAGTGGAACACTGTGGAGTAAAATGAATGGGGTTAGTGACACTGCAGAACAGAATGCTCATCTTGAGAGAGGAACCTGAAAATGCCTGAGAGACAGGGGAAAGATGACATCTTCCAGCTGAGCTGCATCCAACATTTTGGTGCACCTCCTATTAAATTTAGACGGTGCCTGAGATTCCCATAACTATACTAGTTATGTAAACCTACTCTATCCCAAGCTCTTCCATATGTGTTGAATACTGGCAGACTGGCAGGTCCCATCTCTTTTTGTGCTGTTGGCTCACTGGAGATTATTAGGACATGGTCAGGGCCTAATGAAAGGATCACAGTTCATTATTTTTCATATACTTTCTGCCATAACGCTTTATAATGGCTAAGTGAATTTAGTCATTTTCCCTCCCTTTCACAAGTCAGATACACAAGCAAAGAGGTCTCAGAGGCAGGTGAGGTTCACATAAATTTTGTGAATGCAGGTGTTAGCTCCTTGTCCCAGAATTTACTTATTTCTTCAGCATACAGTGATTCATCCCAGGTGAAAACTGGCCATGGCCTAGTGTCTTAATCCCTTCCCAGTCTGAATTATTTGTGTCCAGGCTTGGCTGTGCTCAGCTGTGCATCTGAACAGGACACTGGATATGTCACTGTGGTTTCTGTATCCAGGGGCAGAATGGCACATAGCAAGCATCACCCCGTGTTAGACCCAAAGACCACGCTGGTTCTGTGACAGGCTGCACACATACTGTTCATCAGTTCAGTGTCAAATGGATCAACAAGCTCAGAGCTGAGCTCCTCCTTGCTTCTCTTGCAGTTGCTGCTCTGTTTGTTCCAGTGGTTTCAGAACTATTTACATGACTGTTATTTGTGTGTAGGGATATATGTCAAATCAATCACTTTTTTAGAGATGAGGTATACAAATACTTCCATTTGTTGCCATCTTGAAGGTAAGGTTAGAGGTGAACTGTGAATGGAAAGTATGTTGTAGGATTATAGAGACTATTTGGCAATAGCATTTTCTATTTCCAGCAATATACTGAGAGGGGGATTAAAAATAATAGGATAAAATAGGATAACTGTCACTGGCAGCTTTTAGAGAACTTTTAGGCTGTGCACAGGGGCAAAAAAATAACAGTGCCAATGTTAGAAATATTTAGTTTTGCTGGTATGACTGGTTTACATCTAGACACTGGATTTGCTACTCATTTATTGTTGAAATTTTAATTTAATATAATACAGTATAATGATTCTGGATTGACTTAAGGCTCTGAAAAAAGAAAAATAAAAACAATTGGTTAAAAAAAGTGCACTCCTGGATTGCTTTTCATGCATAGAATTGAGACAGTGAGGAATTAAGTCTCTAATATCTGAGATGGAGAGTGAACACTGGCTTGCAAGCAGCTAGCATGAATTTATGTTCTACAAATAAGCTTCAGGTCTTGTTATCTAGAAAGTGGAAAAACTCCTGGATATTACCATGTCAGCTCAGTTGTTACCTGTTCACTGCAACTAATTTGATATCTAGAAGCTAATGCCATGGTCCCATTTTGTCAGCTTGTTGGATATTAAGACTGAAATGTTCCCATTTATATGTAGAACAAGGAGAAGCAATTTTAAGTTTTATGCTTGTGAGGTTTATGCCTATGTCTGGCTAAAGGTAGGTCATCTCTTAAGAAACACAATGGTTTGAATTCTGCAGACACTGCCAGAACAGCACTGTGATGGCACAACAGGAGGAACTGCATGAATGCAGCTCTGTAATGCAGCTGCAAATACAAACTTATCACTGCATTGCCTATTTTATGGAGTTATGAAAGAATAAATGTTTTATTGACTTTGAAAACTACTTAAGCTTAATATAAACAAATGGCAATATCTTTTGCTTAATTGGATTAGTATGTTTAGGCACTGCTGGAGTATGGTGTTGAAAGAAAAAAGTAAAAAACTAAGCAGGACCATGATGTTGCAATGTATTAGATAAGACACTGAGTTGGCAGGAGAAACACATGGGATCTAGTCCCTGCTAATTAGATTGTTCAGGGCTGGTTTTACTTTGTTTCCTGATTGACTGCATAGTTTCAGGCTGTGGACCTGGGACCCAGACCTAAATCTTGACATAAAGAGCAGGTATTATTCTAAGTAGCAGATTACCAGTCTTTCTTGTCCCCATCCTCACTCCTCTCCCCTCTCCTTTTACTCCCTGTGCTGTTACTCTTACATTTTTTACACATAAGAAGATCCAGGATAAACAGGAGAGGATGTTTTCCCAGGATTGTACCTCCTGGTACTCCAGAAAACTTATTTTTGGTGGCAGGACACTAGGCTTGAGTTCCACAACTTCTGTTTCGTGTGCTGTAAGTAGGTGGTGATGGAAAAGGAAGGCATCGTGCATCCACTGGGATCAACACTGCTAGCTGAACACAGTGAGACTCTTCCAGGGATACTGCTGGAGTGAGATGTTTAGGTTATGCTCTGTCTCACACCTAGATCACAGAGATTCTTCACTGCACACTCATCTGCAGTTCTGCACATGAATGGAAAGCTTGAAATCTCAGGTTCAAAGTGTAAACATCATCTGAAAAGTGAGCACTGAGAAGTGTTGTGCTTGCTACAGGAAGGATTTTTGCATCCCTTTTTGGAAGGTTTATGTCCTAAATTATGTTCATCACGTTTTAGATATTTAAATTACCTCATAAGCTCTTGCAGTATCTCACTACATAATTTTATTATACCTCAGTGAATTTATTCTCTTCCCATTATTAAAATAAAATGTGGAAATAAGAGATCTAAATACTAGTAATCTGTTTTTTCTAATCTGGCATATGTATCTGGACATAAAATTGCTCTTTTGATGAGTGAACACACCAGTTCCTCACAGTACAGGACCACCAGCAGCAAAGTAAAACCTACCTGTTGTGTAATTCTCTCCTGCATTGTAAATTTGGTATTAATGCAATTCTTCAAGAGCTAACAGAACATTTAGCTGATATACAGTATCTCTCTATTATGTATAACATCTCCTCATAAATATTCATGTATAACAAAACTGTGGCAATTTGAGGAATTTATGTAAAACTTAGGAATTCTGTTTTATATCGTGGTCCTCAAGATGTATCATTTTCAACCTGAATGGAAAGCAAGCACTTTTTTCTTTCTTTCTTTTTTACCTAACCTTTTTAGTGTATTGAATTTTCAAAGGACATTGCCACAAGGCCAACCATGGAACATAATGAAATGGGGCAACCTCAAATCAAATGGAAGACCTGCAGACTAAAAGATGTGGCAATTGCTGAGGATGATTTATCTGCCCCAGTGGGTTAGTTACCAAAACATGGATCACGTCTTAGGAAAACTTGGTGAAGCTGAAAGAAAAGTAGAAGTTAAAAAAGGAAGGATAACTTAATGGCCATTTTGGACTAAGATAGAAAAATTCAGAAAATTGTGGTAGGAATGTAAAAAATATTTTCTTCTGTCACAGACAGACAGAGGCAATTGAGAACACAGAGTCAGTGGAATCACAAGGCTTGACTTAAGTGCACTTTTGACCAATTTAGGCAAAACTAATTAGATAATGGAGCTTTGGTTTCCCTCAAATACAGTGGGAAGGTGGAGAGGGTTAAAGTTATAGTCTTAATTGTGAAACTCTTAGAGTTCTGCCTCATTTGGCAGTCTTGGAATACAATTATGAACCTACTTAAGCCAAAATTATTTTAAGGTGAGGTATCTGTTATCTTTTCAACCCTTAAACCCTTTAACAAAAAGATACAGCAAGATACCTTTCAAAACTGAAAATAATGCTAAATTCATCTTTTAAATGTAAAAAACCTGCATGATTTTTTCCCTGAAATTTAAAAATATAAGAAAAAGTCAAAAGATGAAAATTATTAATACTAAGGATATATCAAGATGTTAACATTGGGCTAAAATGACTAATAAATACAAGTCTAGCAGACTTTAACTCAGTGTTATGGTTTAAAGCTTAGGTATGCTGTAATGTGAATAAAACTGCATTATATAGCAGTTTTAAGAAAGGATTTCTGAAGTGTATCTACCAGGGGATGGTGAAAGATTTTTTCTGTTGTGTTCAGTGAGAGCATGCTACACAGAATTCTTTTAACCAATGTAGTTTATGGGCTTTTACTATTTCCATGATAAGTGCAGAGAAATATAGGTACTTATAAAACTCTATAAATGTCCTAGTTTCATACAAGCTGCATATTTCTCAGTCTTCGTAATAAAACAAGAAATAGTTACTCTAAGAAGATGGCAGGGATCAACTGGTTCAAAAATGAAGAACACCAATCTTTCCCTCATGAAGCTTACTTCCTTAGCATTTGTTTCTTGAGAAGCTGGAGTGCAGCTTTTGCAAACACAGGACAACAAAAAAATGTGGGTTAACAACACCAGACAATGAAAACTCAAAACCCCATTCCTGTAAGAGGACATGGAATTCTTACTGAGCAAATGGCTTGGCTGCTACTGCATGAAAGACAGTGCACTTAAGTATGTCAGTATGTGCCTCTTCACCCTGTTTCTGTGACTTTTACTTCCCAAGGCCTGTATTTTGTGCTAAATCAGGTAATTTTCATTGTCCTAAGACAGGTGACATATGATACATCAAGGCAGCAGTCTGACAACTATTATGTACAACCGATTTCAAATGAGTTGGTAGTGTGCATAAAGTGATCACGTGCTCTACATTTGCTATTGGAAGGTCAGTATTGCTTTGGAAGATTTTGATTCTTAATTCCTGTTAAGTCTATTGGGAGTTAAACAGAGGGGCCTCTGGCAAATACTCATGAAAGCTCAGATTTTGAGTGCTTTACATTACTATCTATAGTTACTTAATTTCCTTTCTGTCCCTTCTAAAACTGAGAGCACATAACCCTTTTAGCTGGGATTTCATCATTACTTCTGGATAAGAAAATAAAATTTATGAAGTGCTTCTCATTTAATACAAATAAACTCATGAAGTCTAGGTGAGGGGAGTTCATGAACAATAGTTGGATATAGACACAAACCAGATTTATTACTGAAATAAGAACAACAAAGTAGAAGTGTAAACTGATGGACATCAGACATGTATAATGCACTACACTAACAGTGTGTGAATAGGCACTTTGTATTAGTAAGGTGTCCTTGAGAGTGGGCAGTCCTATGGATTTTCCTTTACTTGGCTGATAAATCTTGGGGTGAGGGGGAAACTATGGAGTCTAAGTTGAACATACAAGTTCTGAAGTGCATTTGTGAAATGAGATTGGGGAGAATATTTTTTCCTAATATTTATTAAGATGTAGGTCAAATAATTTACTGGTAGCAGGCTGAGAGAGAAAAAAAAAAAGACAGCATCTATTTTGAGAACCAATTTAGATTTTCACATAAATGGAAATCAAGAATAATTCTACTGCATTATACAGAAGTGTAAGGGCTGGTGCAAGGTCAGAAAGAAGCCTCTTGTGATTTCTGTTCAAAATGAATTTAAATCAGGATGACTGCACTGATTTCAGCAACTTCAGTCTGGTTTTTTACCAGGTGAAAATTTGGCTAATTCAACTACTATTTTCCTAAAGAAAGAGATGGGGATGGAGCCTTATATGGCTGCAGTTTCCCCACGAGCACCATTTAGTGCAAGGTACACTACTGGGCAAATGACAGGGACCCCTCCATGCTGTCAAGGTAGCTACTGCATCCAAACCAGTATTTTGTCTTTGACCTTGTTCTAAACTCCTGTTGGTGCCAATAAGAACTCCATGTGCAACACTGCCAAATTATAATATTTTCAAAACTTTGACTTGGGCAGGAGTTGAGCCAATTCACATTTGAGGCTTTGCACTGCAGCACTTGAATTCTATTTGGAGCGTATTACTGGTCCCATAAACTCATCTCTAAAAATCCCACTCTGAATAGAGGATTACTGTACATATGCTGTATTTGCTCCCTTTTTCCATAGCATTTTAATGCCACAGGGATTGAGTTTCACTATACACAGCTGGAGAATTCTGGTACATCTGGTTTCCCTGTGGTCTTACACGATGACTGAACAGCCTCACAGCTTTTGTGATCAGGTTCCCTGTGGGCTCACACTGTGATTAGATTTGTTCACCACAAATATATCCTTGTTTGCCATAAAGATATGATTGAATTGAGATGATGTTTATGCATCCCATTTACAACTAGGATTTCATAGAATCATACAGTAAATTAGCTTGGAAAGGACCTCTGGAGGTCACCTCGTATGTTTCCTGGCTCAGTCTCCTCCCAAAGATGATGTCTTTTTTCTCTTATTGTGGATGGACAATTTAGAAATATCCTTTCAGCTGACAGAGTGACCTCTGCTTTCCTACTTCTCTCAAATAAAAGAATGCACCCCTGCCCATGCACATTCCATATTTAAAAATATATATTTAAAAATAGAATGAACGTAAAATACTAAATTTTGAAATGTGAAACCTGGCATGGAAGAAGGTTAGAGATGTATGAGCCACATAGAGATACCTGAATATCTCAACAAATACATGATCTGTCTGGTTTCTGTCACAGCAGGAGATGACTCCGTGGATTGAGTGTAGCCATGGCCTGGGCATTCATTTGGCACCTGGGGAGACCCAGCTGCCTGTCACTTCCCAGGCAGGATTTGAGGTTATCCATCCCTTGCATCAGGACAGTCTGCTGCCATAACCATGGCATGGGACATAGTCATGGTAAAGTCATATGGGGTTCGAAGGACAAAATTTTTTCATCCCTTTAGGAGACCTTGATTGAGTTTTAGCACAATAACATTTTTTGAGCTGACTTTCACAGGGATATCCAGGGCCATAATTATTATTAGATAAACGTGACTTGTTCTTGGAAAAGCACTTTTTGCCTATTTTTAATGTCTAATAGTTTCTAAGATTAATGTTTTCTTTCTGCAAATACAATAGAATGAAAAACATAACTGTGACATTTATTGCTGAGTATTTGTTTCTTATTGGAAAGTGCTCCAAATATATGATCAACATCTTCAATTTTTATGAAGAGATGAAAAGTGACTTTGGTAAGGCCCATTGCAATATCACATTTTATGAAAAAGGACTTATTTTTTTAGTAGTTATATTTAGACTATAGTCTCTAGTCTCTAGATGATATGCTTTCTCCAGATCTCAGATAGGCTTTTGGAAGTTGACCCCAAATACCCTTTCTGAAAAGATGAAACTCTAAAAATGTGTAATTGTTCCTTGCTATTCATGCAGACACTTGAAATAAATACTTGCTGTCAAGGAAAAATTGGTCAACATGGTTTCTGCTAACCATCCAGATCATTTGAATACATTCAAATAAAGTTTAAATGTGGTTTATGAACAATCATTTTAGGTTGAACTCTGAGAAATTAGTGCAGGTATCGACCATGCAATTTCTATAGCCAACTGAGTCAACTGAAAAAGGTTGGCAGAGAATGTCCTTGAACAGTTGTAGAATTAGTTCAAGACATTCTGGTTTCACTGGTAATTTATGAGACAGAAAGGGAACATATTTTGTTAAAAGTGACATTGAATGTTTCACTTCGTTTGTGCCAGGATTAAAATTAGTCAAGTTTTAGGGCTGCTGCTTTTCTGTGAGAGGGTAAGGAGGGGACATGCTGTTGTATTACTTATTATTTGTATCATTGCAATGTGTGCAAAGAGCTGCACAAAGAGAAGACAAGGCCTTCTCTAATAAGTTTTCTGGAACCATGTTGCTCTGCAGCATTTTGACTCCATTCTGGAAGAAAAGATAATTTTCATGCTCTCATACAGAGGAGAGAGTAGCAGTATGAAGATGTGAGCAAGCATTTTAGTGCCTTGAATGAACAGCAGCTGATGTTCAGATTTCCAACCACTATATTGGTTCAGTTCAGATTTCCAAGACAGAAACTGGTGAGAAGGAATACAGCCAACACAGGAAGGCTCAAGCAGAGCCCAGACTTTTAGCCCAATCCATCAGCAAGGACTTTTTGCTGCAATAGCATAGCTGGGCACACAATTCTTACTTTGTTGCCTGATGGTTCTAAATCCTGGGTTTGCTGCAGGCCACTCCACCTTCAGGTTTTCACTTACACTGCTCCTATCAGTCTCTCTCTGCTTGGCACTTGGAAAGGCTCTTTCATTTTTCTTATGAAAATCTTTTTGTTTTGATCTGATCAGATGAATGATCCAGAAACAAAAGGCTATGCTGACTGCCTTGTCTGCCTGCATCCCTGTGTGACAGAGCATCCCATGTGTTTTCAAATTTAATTATGAATGAACTAAGCTGAGGAGACCAGCAAAACATCTGGAGAAGTTTTTAATATCTATATAATTGTAGTGCCTTTTTATTTTCAGTTCAGAATAGATGGGCTTTTACAGTATTTACCATACCACACCTTGGTATGTAAATTCCAGATTGCTTTCTGAAAAGCTTGCTCTCTGAATATTGGAAATGGAGTTTTGAGGTGCAACTGCATATTCGTGTGAACTAAAAATCTTCATAATTTCAAAACTGGTTACATTCCTTAAAAATTTCTCACTTAGCAGTGTGGTCAGTGTCTAATGTATTTGGAAATTTGTCCCTTAAAAAGTCTGAAGATTGATTCCAGGAGAAATTAAATGGTTTAGATCCTGTGCATCAAGTCTTGACCAATATGTTTTGCTGCATTTGGTTCTGAATCAGTAGTCCTTACTTTTCTCATCTGATGAACAACATGCACCTTCTGTTGACTTCAGATGATTTTGTAAAAATTTGTTCAGGTGTAAACCAGGATGACAATCAGATCCAAGCTGTCCTTTCCACAACTCCTAGCAGTCTCTCATTATTACATCAGTTTAGATCTGCCAAACCTTTCATCAGATGTAAAACTGAACAGAAAGGTTAATTTTGTAGTATAATAATGAAAGCATTTACCATGGTAACAGACCTATTACGATTCATCCATTTAGTCACGTTTTATCTTACTATAAATGGTGAACTCAACTCCCCACTCCCTTCTCACAAAGCTTAAGTAAACAGCTTTGTGTAAAGAGGGACCAGGGCTTCAGATCATGTCTAGTGAGTACACGGAGTCTCTGGACCAGTCCAGGGACAGCTCCCATGGCAGGGACATGGTGGATGAGAACCAGAAGCACACCATGGTCCAGAAATCTCAGTGAGCATCCTGGAGCCATCAGCTGCTTCCTGTGACAGCAGATTACTGCCCCTCCTTCCACTCATCCCCCTCATCAAGCGATAAGATAGGATGCAAACATTAATACCTGTAGGCATACAAGGGTTCCAAAAGTAACAAAAGAACTAGAACCTTGATTTTTATAAAATTCTTGGAGGAAACAACCTCTTTTGAAGCTAAAAAAAATGTATCATTCAAATAACTATAAACCACTAGAACATATTTTTTCTTCGTGGAAAAAAAAAAAAAAAAGAATATGGTCCTTTATATCTTTGTGTCTCCAGCTAGAAACCTGCCATAAGTTACTTTTCTGGTTTAAAGGCAACTACTTAATACCAACTTTGAAAATTCATAGTCAAAAAAAAAAAAAAGAAATGCTTCAAGTTTTCCCTGTACCAGGGAAATGGACTGATTTGCAACTGCAAGCTACCAGTTTCAAAGAGGATCAGCTGCCTTGAGGTGCTCTGAAGTAACTGACATTGAAATAACTTTTACTTATATAATAAGTAATAGGACCAAGGGTGCACTCGCTGTACAAAATTGTCTGAAATGTACCTTATGCCACATTAGTTTGTGAAGTCACTGAACAGAAGAAAAAGTTATAAGAAAATATTTAATTATATTAAGGAATTTAATATTTAGTATTTAATTATATAAGGAACTATAATAAAGACTTTCAGCAGTCTGTCATTTCTGTCATCCCTATTTACTTTTTCATAAGAACTACTTCATCAAACTGATGACAAGTCATATGTGGAAGTTTATTAAGACAGAAGAAAAACAGGTATATGATTTTACACTCAAAAAATTAAAAAATGCAAGTCTTTAACAATAAAGCTTCTGTCAGAACCAGGAAACAATGCCATTAAGCTTCTGCAAACACCTTTTAACAAAGTACCTGAGCTTCAGGCAAAGAACACAGTTCTACATATCCCTATTACCTGATGCTAATTACTCTGCTAAATTTGTGTTCTCCTGCAGTGAAACTGTTGCACAATTCTGTGAAACTATTGCCAGGGATCTTTTCCAAAGTCGAAGATAAAAAGACTGTGTGAAAAGCAGCTTGTATTCAAAGAGCAATATTTAATATTGTATTGAGAAACTGACAAACTACTTGAATTTTGGGAAATGAAAAGGCAACTGAGGTTTTATTTGTTTGTTTGTCTTAAAAGGGTCATGGTTTAGCTAAACTGAAGCATGGAATATGCTTCATGTGTGCTTCCATCCACCTAGATGAATAAGTATACAGGACCATCAACTGCTGCTGGGCACCTTTCAGAGGTGACACTGTTTGAAGCTCCTCCTGGAACCATGAATTTAATTTGTACATAGTAACTGTGCACCACATCCCTTTCTGACTTTTGAAGTCACATAAAGGGTTCAAAAACAGCGACCACAGCGACCTGGGAAGTCTTAGATCTCATCAGAGTAGTTCTGTGATCATTATTATTCTGTAACTTGTAAGCACAAACCTGGGTTCTTGTGGCTTGCTACACTAAGTTCTGCAATTTCAACCCCATGCAATTCTGGAAGCTTTTGTTTTGCCTTCCTCCCTCTATCAACCACGAGAGAGGGATGTAAATTGCAAGACTGAAATAACCAGGGCTTCTGTCTCCTCAGTAGCAGGAGACAGAAATTAAACCAGCCACGAATGTCATGCAGAATACAGAAATCTTAAGAGTTTGGTGGACATGATCTGCCTGCCCAATTACTTATATAAGACTTGCCTGATGACTCTTCTAGCCATTGCTTTGTGCTCTACTGAACAGAAACACTTAGAGAGGGAGGGGTGGGGGGATAGTTCTGCATCACATTTAACCTTTTTTCCATAGCTCTGAAAGATAAAAGCCAAGATTTCTATCAAAAGTGGCAGTGTCCATAGCACAAAATCAGAAGGAGTTGCTGTGAACTGTGGAGAGCTCACCCTCCTATGCTCATTATACTGCTGCTGTTACAGATAGCCAGAATACCCTAACAAGCCAGAGAGACTTGTGGTACACATTGTTGGCTGTGCCATTTCACCTTTGATACTTAAAGAAACAGGTCCTGGATATGCTAATGAGTAGTCTTTCAACCATATGCTGTACAACCTGACTGAGCATTATAGAAAAAAGACTGCTTATATCTTCCATTTTGCATCAGGATCTTTTACTTTGGTTTTGGTCCTAATCTTCTGTGGAACTCAGATACACCATTTAGGTAAGAAGCCTAAAAGTTTGGCGAGCAACCTAAGTTTGTTATGAGAAGACACTTGAGAACAATGGACCTGTTGACTAAACGCAGGATTTTAACAAACACACTATATCCATATTCCAAAAGAAGTAGGTGCATAACTGTCTTGTTACAATTCTAGTAACACCCTAATGCAGAAATACTACACATAATTCCTCATAATAAGACTGTAAGATTTGGGGGAAAAAAATACAAATAGCAAATGTAAGAAGATTCAACCCTGGAGTGTCTAGAGAAAATCAGAGTACAAAAAATAAACAAGACAAAAAAATATTGTTAATCTCATTTACATAGCCTTACATATACTTTTCTGTGAAACACAAATTAAAGAAAAATAGTGGTCCCATTCTTAAGTTTATCTACTTGGTAATGAGAACACAAGATACAGAAGCGGCATATTGTAAAATAAAAATACATTAGAAAAGAAAGTTTTCCTTGTTTTTCTGGTTCTCTGAAGCGTCCTCCCTGTGACAGCAGAAGTGAGCTGTTAAGTAACTGTTATTACAAGGAACTTAAGCACAATGCACACACATCAAAGCAGTCTGCTCCCTAGCAATCTAGAATAATCCTGACTGAAGATTCATGGATGCTTTCTCCTGATGAACCCTTGAAACCAAAATCATGTTAGTTGTTGATGGTCTCCCTCCCAAATTTATAAACATTTACTGTGAACCACTCCAGGGTTTGCTTTCCCTATTCAAAAAGGTCTTACCCTTCTGTAAGGAAGTAATTTAACAAGTAATATAAAATAATCTGTCACAAGGACAGATCCTACAAATCCCTTTTACTGGTTACAGTCTTGGTTCTGTTGTATTGCACAGTAAGAGGGGTTTGCAGAAATATCTGCTACATGGTTTTTGAAAGCTATCTCGAACTGAAGCTCAGTTTTACACCCTAGATGTCAACCCCCAAGCTGTGTTTGAAAATTCACTTCATCTGAAGTCATTGTTGGCCACTCCTTTTCCTTGCATACAAGCCAAGGCAGGCGCAGAATCCGATGACACTGACAGCAAGGCCTAGTAAGAAGGCGATGGTATCTCCTGCATCCATGGCTTCAGCCACTGGCAGCACCAGCAGCAATGACAGGAGGACCAGGAAAAGTTTTGAGGTGTTGTTGGTAGAAGGCATGCTGCTCACCAGCCGACCACAAGGCGAGGTCAAATGAGGGAAGTGGTGGAGAACAGGTACTTCAGTGGTATCTACAAGGAAAACAAAAGGAACTTGACAGCATTTCCCTTCCTTTGCCCCTCGAATTGTCTTGCCAAAAGCTAACTGATAAGATTATGTATTACAGACATCTGTATGGGACTCGGGAAGTTAGGTTTTATCTTGAGAATTATAAAAGTAAGTAACTCATGAGACAGCCACGGCAGGTTTGCTATCTTGTTACGCAACTCTGGAAACTAATCCTTTGGAGTTTTACCATGAGGTGAAGCCAGATTAGGCTCTCCTGCCTGCAGCCATCAGTGCCTGACTTCTTGGGCCTTTTCCCCTGGGTGTTTGGGACTGCTGCCGCACACCGCTCCCCGCACCTTTTTGGAAGGGGCAGCCTGGGGATCCCAGCGCTGGGGAGGCTGCTGCGCACTGGCGAGGATGTGAGCCCCGGTGTCAGCCCCTCCTCCCCTGCCCACACCCTCACTCTGGGACTATCGCCCTTCCCGCTCCCTCCGACTTTGGGAGCGTCTCTTCGAGGCGCACACCGGGGCACCCCCGGACGGGTCGCTCCGCAATCGTTCATCCCGGCGGGAAGTGCAGTCTCGGGGCACACACCGCAAAACTAAGCGCCGAGATACTCCGCGGTTACCGAGGCCGCCTGGGCCTCCCGGAACCAGCGGCTTTTCCGCCAGCCCCCCGCGGTGCGGGCAGTGACGGGGCTGGCCCGCAGCGCGGCCGTTCCCCCCCCCCTCCCCTAGAGAGGGAGCGAAGCGGTACTGCGGAACTCCCGCTCGCCCGCCACCCGTCCCGTCCAGTCCCACCGCCGGTGGGCTGGCTGAGGGACGGCGGCTTCCCGGGGCGGCCCCCGCGCAGGGCCCGGCCGCACGGCGCCCCTCGGTCACCTCCTGCAGCCGGCTCCGGGCTGGGGGACGCGCCCGCTCCGCGCCGCGCTGCCCGGACGGGCCTTCAGGTCCTGGGAGCGCCGGCCCGCACCGCCTCGCCTCTCTCCCGTAGCCCGGCTGCGGCCATGACAGGAAGGGGCGGTGGCGCGGCCGGGGGCGGGCGTGACCCTGCCGGGCCACCTCCCGCTGCCGGCACGCACCACTGCCGAGCGGCTGCCGCAGGTCGCTGTGTGGGGACGGGGGAGCTGCTAGCGGGCGAGGCAGCACTGGCCCTCAGTGGAGGCCCCGGGAGCGGTGCCCGCCTTGGTCTGGGGACATGGAGCTGCCAGCGGTCGGGCGGAGCGCCGGGAGCCGCGGGGCGGGCGCTGCTGGGGAGCCCCGGGCTGAAGGCACCAGGGTCCTCCCGGGAGCCGCCTCCAGCCCGGTCTCGGGTGGTGCCCAAGGGGCGTGCGGGGAACCTCAGTCTCAGCAGCAGCGAGCTCAGGAATCACGTACACATTGCGGCTTAAAATTTTACAAATGCGCCGGCCTGGGCTGGTTGTCTGCTCTTTTTATCTAAAAATAAACAAAAAGCACAAGTTACCCTTAGTCTTTACTTGGGGTAGCGCCTGCTTAATTTCAGATGTATGTTGTACACCGAGGATACTGAATACTCAGGAGTGCCATCATAAACAATTCCTGCTCTGAGTTAAAAAGCACATCATAGGGTGAACGGACACATGACGCCAAAAAAAGAGAAGTGTCATCAGCTCGTTAACCTGAGATCACCCGTAAAACCTAAGTCAGACTTGTCCTGATTTTTATCCTGTTTCTGCTTTGGGAAAAGCTGTGGCGCTGCTCTTACACAGAACAGGTTGAAATTACTTTCTTGTAAATGCAGCAGGGGATACGAGCTAGTTCCTAGTCAGAGCTCATTACTCGTGTTTCAGTGGAAAATGTGTATGATTAAGTTTGGATAAAAGATCTGTAAGCAATTACTACAGATTCAAAGTGTGTGTGTTTTTGGAATGCTTGCAGAAAGAACCAGAAAAAAACCTGCTAATCTAATGACAAAATTACCCCAGAATTTGTATTCCATTACTTCAAACATTAATTCACGATAACCCATGTTCTCAATGTTTCCCTAGGCTTGTGCTGGAAAACAGCTTTTGCAAACATTTCTCTTTACAGAAACAATTTACGATGAGCTGCTTGAAGAGCAGTGGAAATCCAGATGGATTGTTCACCTTACATATAGTTTTGCTTCTGCTTTATATAATATAGCTGTAATTGCCTGTGAGCAGCCATTCTTTATACTTATAGGACGTCTGTATATATAGGAGGATACTTGTAAGTCTGAGGTGGGAAGTTACTCTTGTGTTGATCATAATTCTTTTATTGATCCCCCTCTCTTCCCTGTCTGGATGCAGCAGCTGTCAATCATCTTCCACCATAAACTTACAGGTATAGGAACAGGTTTTTTGCTCCATCTTTATACCAAGTCTCATGAGAGCTGCTTCTTTCTAAGCAGCAGCACCTAGATTCTGTGATAACACAAATAATAATAAATATCAGTATAACGGCTAAATAAAGATATTTCACAGTGTTTCTGGTCAGAAATGATGAATGCTTCATCTTCTATTCTGAAGTTATTTTCTCAATAAGCTGATTGCAGATTGCACTGGAGAAAAATCCTGAAACTTCTGAGAAAGGTGTCATGACACGGAAGAGATTAAAGGTACAATGCCCATTTTTTAGTGAATTGCAGATACATCTAAACCCCTTCAGAACCCCAGGACTAATTTTGAAATAGAGGAGGTAGATGTCGTGTTAATCACTGCTGTCATCACAAAGAGTGTGCCTTGGAGTCTTGGCCCTTTTCTTTCCCTCCTGGGTGTATTTATTGCATGCTTACTCTGGACAGGTAAATGTTACACTGTTCTGAAATGTAAAAAATGCTTTAGTCATCCCTGTAAATTTAAGTTTAAGTTCTGTACTGGCTCTCACTAGTACTTCCCAGCTAAAATTTTTAATAGTCCTCATTTAGTCCCAGAAAACAGATGCAAGGGGTTTGAACAGTGACTTTCAAGCCTATCTGTTATAACTGGGCATGTCAAAAACAGAGAGCTATGGCATCTTTGGGCATGTGTATTTTGAAGATGGAGTGTAAAATCCAAGGGGAAGACTGGGCTTAATACTCATCTTGTTATCTCTCTCTCTTCAACAACTGCACAAATTTACAGGCAGTTGAAATGACACAGAGAAGTACAGTAGGGATGTGGAAAATACTGATTGTAGGAGATAGGATTTATTAGTAATATCATGGAAGTGCCTTAGAGAGATAGAAAGCAGTGCCATTTGGGGATATTTCTTTGGCTTATTAGCTCTTCCAATGCCATTACATTTCTTAGCTTTGGCTTCAGAAACAGTATTGCTTTGAAAAAAAGCCAACAAAATCTAAACAGCAAAGGAGGCTCCAGTGGTTTTTGTGCTCTCTGAATAGCAGAGAAATGTGTATTCAGCTTGAAGCTCTGCCATCAACTTCCTGCATCACCTCAGGCAAATCTTCCTTTTGACCTATCACCGCTTTGATTGCTTAGCTCAAGCTATTATGTAACTAATATTCAGAGGAAAGACAGAATTCCCAGAGCTGACAAGCTAAAGCTTTGTAAGTTTTGAGCGCAAGGCTAAGAAGGTATACGTGAGGCTGGAAATGGAAAATAAAGTGCACTTTTTGGAGAGGACAAAGTTACAAGATAATCAGCAGAACAAGGTTACACCCTGAAGAGTGTATTCGGGTTGTTTTTTTCCCCTTCTTAGTTCATCTTCTCATGAGAGCCATTTGTTAATTGCATGACCACACTTATTGGAGAAGCTTTCTGATGAGTTTTTGGATTTCAGTTGTAGTGCTGGAATGAGAAATGCTGACTCTTACTACCCATAAGACATTGGCTACAGGGCAATGATTATCACTTCTATCAACATGTTCACCCTTGAGCTACTTTTCCTTGGTGATACTTAATCTGACATTTAGCTGCCTGTCACTATGTCCTCATCTCTTCACTCAGATCTACATCCAGTTTTTCTCCTACAAAAGAACATGACTTGCTTTATTTGGGCTTCACTGGGTACTTTTTGTTCTTTGAGAAAATACTCTATCACAACCACCTCTTTTTCTGTTTCTGCAGAAAAAACAGTTAAAGTACTGTCTCAATTACTTCTGTCATTAACCTTTTCCACATTTGCTTCTCAGTTTGCTGTCTCTCAAGTGTTCATCATCTTTCTTCCTTCCCCTTTCACTGCCCCCTCCCTACTATGTGTGTCCACTTCATCCTGCCTTCTTTTTCCATTTCTATTTCTCAAAGTCCTTAGGCTTCCTCTCGAATAAATATAGGTAGTCACAGATCTTCCCTGTCATGAAAACACCACTTGGATTCCCTTCCTTTAACCATCACTTAATCTGTTTTATTTCTGTCATCCCTAACCTGCCCAAACTTGCTGTTCAAAGCTGCTTTAATTCCATCTCCTTCAGTATGGCTCATTCATTCCTCCATCATCTGGAGCTGCTCACTTTGGTTTTGGTTAGAAACTCAGATGTGAAAGCCTGCACTTTGTCACTGTCTTTGAGGGATGGACTGCTTTAGAAACTCAAATTCATTGTGATTCTTAAATCCAGTAAGCATTTAAAAAAACACACCTTCTTTTAAGAAAAGAATTTCCCAATTCCTCACTTCATCTTTTCTGCTGTTGGGAATGTGCTAGGCTTCCATCTGTTTCCCCCACCCCCGTCTTTGCCTCTCTAGGCATTTTCCCTGGGTGCCCTTATCAACAAATACAGCTTTGAATACCATCCTTAATTCATGTTTTCATTTGTATTCTCTCTCTTTTTGTTCCCATTTGATGGTGTTGAGGTAGCACAGCAACTCCTAGGCTTAGCAGTTCTCCTGACTGCATGACCTAAAGTCATGTCCTGACAATTATTCTTGTCTCTTGCTGTGACCTGTGCAGCTTTGTTTATTCAAAGTGCTTCTTCGAAGAGGCCTCTCTCTGGTTTGTCATTTTTACCGTGTTCCCTCACTTCTTAATCCTCTGATGTTATATTTCCTCTTTTGCTGAACAATTTTCTTCTCAGTCCTAGAAGGTCTTTGCAGTATAATCTTCCTTCATAGTGGCTTATCCTATAGCCATGTCAGGAGGTTAACTTCTACCTTTCTTTTGTCACCCCTGGCAGACTCCTTTTGATCCCTCTGAGAAGCAAAAGTTACTTCTTTCTGAGAGCACAGAAAGGCTTACAGAAAGAATTGAGACAGTTTTTGATGGAAAATTCTTTCCTTTGGTACCACATGCTTCCTGCTGGCCTTTATACAGGCATGAAAATAAAGGATTAAATCGCCCAGTGATTCCTTTTCCCTCACTCCTTTGCTCCTTTAGCCTGGCAGGGGATCTCCTCTGCCTGCTGGAATCTCTTTGAGCTCTCTTGCCAGCACTTCGGAGTTGTTTCTGTGCAGCGCTGGCTGGAGTGGAGAGGCATGGAGGCAGCTGCCAGCCCTGCAGAAAAAAGCTCTGGGGTTGGTGCTGGCAGGAGATGGGAGCTGCAAAACTACAAGAGTGGAGAGGATGCCAGCCAGAGTTAAACACCCCCTGATTGACTTCCCCACTGAACTCTGCAGGGGATTGCAAGAGCTACCCAAATCTAGGCAAAATCTAGGGATTCCCTGTGACTGTTGTGAGCACTGTCATGCTTCTTCTGGATTATGAGGAGCAGGCTCCTGGGGTTTTGTGCAGAAGCACTGCAAAGCAGAGGTAGATGTCAACTAGAATGATGCATCGAGACTCCCTCCAGTTTTGAGGGAGTGTGAATCCAGTCGTCTTGATTTCAGACGTTATATTAATGTAAGATATTGAAATGTCCTCACATTGTTTATCAGTGTTTCCACAAGTAGGTTGATTAATGTGCTTTGTTTATCTGCTTCTTTTTGAGAAAAATAAATTATTGTACAATATTAGCACGAAAGATGCAACAGCAACAGCATGTTCAGCTTCAGAGGGCCACCTTCATCTGTATGGTATAGTAAGCACAAGGAGATACAATTCAACACAAGAATGAAGGAATGAGATCTAAAGGGGGAGTAGCAGCTGTTATCCACATGTTTTGTAGAGCACATCTTTTTTTCCAAGCTATGCTGTCAGATGTTTTCTTCTGTGCATGTGATTGTAATAAGTAGAAGTTTCATGAAAATAAAAATTAATTTAAACATAATACACCTATGTAATGATATGTTTCTAACATACACCTACATCCATATTTGGAACATGCCAATAGCCTTTTGATTTTTTTTCTAGCTTTAGTTATTATTGGAACTAAAACTTGCATAGTTACACAGTTCTATACATCTAAATCAGAGTATGTTAGTCATCAGAAAACTGGTATTATAAAAATTGTATATAAAAATAACAAATATAAATATTTGCATGCCAAAAATATAATTTTTTTTTGAAGATTTGTGCCCAAAAATGAAGGCTATTGGAAGGCTGCTGAAATTAGATAATTTGGGAAAATAAGAGGTTATTGTTAGGCTCGAGGCAGTGTAGCTTTGACAGAAGGGGCAGAATTCAGAATGGGGAGCTGTACTACGTGCCAAAACTCAAGAGGTTGGAAGATACTTCTGGAGATCACCTGGTCCATACACCTGCTCAGAGCAGAGTCAGCTACAGTGGGCTGCTCTGGGCTGTGTCCAGTTAGGTTTTGAACATCTTCAAGGATGGAGACTCCACATCCTCTCTTGGCAGCCTGGGTCAGTGTTTGATCACCCTCACAGGAAGGGTTTTCTTTATGTTTAAATGGAGTTTTCTTTATTTCAGTTTGAACTCACTGTCTGTTGTTCTGTCACTGCATGTCACTGAAAAGAGCCTGGCTCTGTTTTAACCCCTCATCAGTTATGTATATGTATTGCTAACAAGCTGTCTGAGTCTTCTCTTTTTCAGACTTACCCTTCCTGGTTCTCTCAGTCTCTTCTCACATGCTGCATGCTCCAGATTGCTAACCACCTCATGGACCTTTTATGGACTCATTCCAGTCTATCCATGTTGCTCATGTAACAGGAAGGAAAGGGCTGGAACAATTACTCCAATGTTTTTTACCAGTGCTGCACAGAGAGAAAGGATCCCCTCCCTCAACCTGCTGGCAGTGCTTTTCCTAATGCAGCCCAGGATGCTGTTGGCAGACTGTGTGGCCTTACATGCTCTCCAGATTCCAAAGATAATCTGAACAGTAGAGAGGTTTTGGAGCAGTTTATATACCCCTTGACAGCTCTTCAAGTTATCACACTCATTAAATGCTCTGTGGTTCTGGGGCACTATTTAGAACATGCTTTTATGTAGTCTTTAAAACGGGGCCTTAAAAAGCAGTTCAGTGTTTCTGTTCATCAGCTCAGCACATGTTCTAGAAGAAATTTTTGGACTTACATCTTTCAGAACCCTTTTGTCAAGGTTCAGTGTCAAACTCCTGGGCAGGGATCAGGCTGCTCAGCTGTTAGGGTGAAGGGTGAACAGTTCTGCCACAAGATGAGGTGACTATAGATTTTTTATCTGAGACAAGAAGCAATTAGATTTATACAAAGAATTAAAAATTAACAGAACTTGGAGGGAAAAAAAAGGAGAAAAACAGGAACAAGTAAAAAGATTTGAGCCCATGAGAGTAAAACTGAGGGTGAGAGTTGCTGAAGACAGAGGAGAGCATAAGACTAGATTCTTCAAAGGAGAAGGAAGTGTCATCATTGCAGCTGACTTTATTGAGCACTAATTAAAATGTTTCAGTTCATTCTGGATGTCTGTAGTGTTTCTGAGCTTGAATTCCCTATCTACACTGTTGTCTCCTTGACACATATTGGAATTTTCCTATTGCCTTCAGTAAGGTCATGATTCCACCTGTTTCTGAAAAACAGGGGCAATCATTCTTGCCAGTATCACCAAAATATGGTGATATGGTAAGCCCATAACAAATCCTATAAATAATTACATTCCATTTATTTGTTAAATGCTAAAGGTTTGCTGTTGCTAG
Organism: Heliangelus exortis; assembly: GCF_036169615.1. Lineage (NCBI taxonomy): Eukaryota > Metazoa > Chordata > Aves > Apodiformes > Trochilidae > Heliangelus > Heliangelus exortis. The sequence continues at coordinate 171,403,293 of NC_092422.1, forward strand.
TTAGAAGTTGTATTTTAGTTGTGGAATGTATTTGTTGTATCTTATTTTTTGTCTTGATCATAAAAAGTCCTAAAAACGGTTTGTAGAAATAAATCTGGGTTATTTTAGTGCCAGTCTAAAGGGAAAGGGCATCATTCATAAGGAGCACATTTAGCAAGCCAACTGTCCACTTCCAATAGCCTGCAATTCATTCTAGCACTTAGTTATTTGGCTCTCTATTCATTAGCAAAACAGTTTGAGTTTCACTGTTGAACTAAACACACAGCTGTCATGACAAAAGATACTGTGATTCAGAAAAGTATTACCACTAAATGCCTTTGTGTTTCACAGGTTACACAAACTTTTAAAGGAAAATGCCTTTAGCTGCTGTTACCAGTCTGAAAATTCATGCACTGAGAAATATCACTTGTCATGTGTAAACTGAGAGATATAGTTGTAAATACATGTAATTAAAACTGACATATCTCACCTTAATGGCTCCAGTGGCCAGGGTGATAAAAATCTAAGACACATGAAATATGGAAGCTATCTATATATTTTATGTGCATGTTTAGTAATCATATACATATAAGTAATAAAATTATAATAGTAGTCAGATTAGTATTAAAGCACTCACTCCAAATCCACCACCAAAGTTCACCAAACTTAATGGAATTTTTTTCGTAGACTTCATGAGTTTTGAGTGGTACTTAAATGCTGGTTTTCATGTCTGGATTTTCATGGTGTGTTATAAAGGACAGCAGGGCTGACCCCATTTTACATCTGGAATAATCAAGACATAGAAAGGTGAAATTCCTGAAACGCTTGCCAAAGATCAGAAGCATAGGAAAGGATCTTGTGCCTTCTTATTCTTCCTATCTCTGTTCCCATTATAGCTGGTGGTAACTTCCATGGATTTCTGTGGAAAAAAAAAAGAAAATCCTTTTGTGGAAATGCACTGTCTGTCAAAAAGTACGGGATTTCCTGCCAAAACTGCAGAGCCCATGAAAGTCTTAAGAGATGTCTTTTGCTATGATAAAGTTCATCCTATTGCATGCTGACTGACCTTAAGTTGCAGCCAAGATACAAAGATTACTGTGATGGAAGACATAAAGATGCGTACAGTGTAGATTTATGTCACTATATTCAAAATGTATTGGTAGGATCCTAAATAGCAAAACATTTTATTGTAACAGTGTTCAAATTCAAATGGGATAGAGGCTGTTTAACTCTGAGGGCTATTTACTGTTTTGTAATCATAGTCCTTTTTCCAGAGCTGGAGTAGGGAAAATGACCCATTTTATGGATTAGGAAAATGTTACTTCTCTCCAAAAGTATCTATAAATATGGTCTGCAATCGTTTCATCTATGGCTGTGAACTCATCAGAATCAGAACAGAGCAATGCTAGAACTTTGTCACTTCTTAGATACATACCCAAAGCCCACGATAATGTAAGTTTAGTAAGTGTTTAGTTTGGAGAAGAGGAGGCTCAGGGGAGACCTCATCACTCTCTACAACTCTCTGAAAGGAGGAGGGTAGCCAGGGGGGGTCAGTCTCTTCTCCCAAGCATCTACAAGTAAGACAAGAGGGCATGGACCTCTGCCAGGGGAGGTTTAGATATTAAGAAAAAATTATTTACAGAGAGGGTGATCAGGCACTGGAATGGGCTTTACAGAGAGGGTGATCAGGCACTGGAATGGGCTGCCCAGGGAGGTGGTGAATTTTCCGTCCCTGGAGGTTTTTAGAAAGCGACTGAATGTGGCACTCAGTGCCATGGTCTGTAGTGGTAGTGGATCAAGGGTTGGACTTGATGATCTCAGAGGTCCTTTCCAACCTGGCTGATTCTGTGATTCTAAGTGTATAAAGGGCACATGCATGCATACTCAAACGTGTTTATATATATGTAATCATATGTATGTATGTATAAGTATATGCATAAACACATTATACACTCTTGAAGTATTTAGGATTTTTCACTTTCCTCTTAGTCTGAGCAGTGTGACAGTGCACATTTTACATGATATCCCATGAAGTGCTTAACCATGTGCTACCCTTTACACACATATGTGGTCCCTGGGCAGTGAGATGAATCAGATGTTTAATTTTACCTAAATGCTTGAGTGCTTCATGTTGTCAGGAGCAGCACTTTCTGGGCCCTGCTATATAAAACCTTAAACCTGTACCCCAGCAAATGATGAAGGCAAGAAGTTCCTGCAGCTGGAATCCCACTTTTTGATCACAGAATGTTAGGGGTTCGAAGGGACCTCTGAACATCATCTAGTTCAAGCCCCCTGCCAGGACAGGTTCATCTGGAGCAAGTTAACTTTTTTAACTGTTAAGGGTGGATCTTCAGCCTGTAGAAGATGGGTTTTATGCCTCAGTCTTATGTGCCATTGCACATCTCTGAGTACAAAAAAAAAAATGCCCATAATTACATACAAACATGTAGAAAAGGCAATTACATTAAAGACCATTTGAAAATTAATTCTAATGTGTAATGCTTCAGAGGATGTGAAGAATAAACCCCTAAAAATGGGGTGACAGGAGATTACTAAGTTTGAAACTAATTTTATCTAAGCATCTGTGATATAATTCCTTTGACTAAATTATAAACACATTGTCTATCTGTTCCCCTTGCAGAATATCTTGAAAATATTTAATAGGTGGTGCTAATTGCTCATATTCACAGTCTCTGGAGTCTCCTTTTGCCAGTATCTGTCATCTTCTGGAAGTGTCAAGCACTGAGGAATTTAAAATTTATTCTGACTCTTTTATGACTTACAGTCCAAATAGAGATAATATGTTACACTTTCTCTTCACCAGCCTGCAGTAATATAGCCTCTTATTTACCCATCATTGCAGGCAATTAGAAAGGATATATCCATTAGGCTGCCTGTTTTGGAACACAATCAAGATATGCAGATTGGTTTAAACATTGCTTTCCTTACAAACATTGTCCTTCTGTTTTATACCTTTTTTGTTATTTTCTATGCACCAGAAAAGATTTGTGCAGGTCATGGGGAGGCCACAAAGGAGAAGGTCATATGGGTCAAAGGAGGAGATGGCAGGAGCCAGGCTGGTATTTTAACAATCAGGATGGAGTGAGAAGGTTGGATTTTGATCTGAAGAGAAAGCCATGTCAAGGTCTATTGACATTTAGTGACTGGTGGAAAATATGAGTAGAAGATCATACTGCAAGCTGCAGGTAGTGGTTGTATTCTTCATACTGTGGGAGACAAAACAGCTAATTGGGTTTAAGATATGAGGCCCAATGGAGGCCATCCATTCTTGCTGTAAAGCAATATTTCTATTCAGTTCTTTAACTTTCATTGGTACTGGACAAGGTACCTTGTGCTATGAATCTGAAGCTCTCTTAGGAGGTCCCACAGAACTGGGATTATATTGGATAATTCAGAAGAAGGCTAAGAGTTAACTCAAACTCAAAATGATGCAGTCATTTAATAGGAGGGCAGGAGGGTAACTGTTAGCTGAGTGTGGCTGAATGTTGGTCTGGGAGGGAATCACAGAATCACAGAATCACAGAATGGCTTGGCTTGGAAGGGACCTTAAAGATCATACAGATCCAACCCCCCTGCATGGGCAGGGACATCTCCCACTAGACCAGGCTGCACAAAGCCTCATCCAACCTGACCTTAAACACTTCCAGGTTAGGGGCAACAACTTATCTAGGCAACCTATTCCATTATCTTATCTTACTACTCTCATGATGAAGAATTTTTTTCCTAATATTGAACCTAAATCTACCCTCTTTCCATTTAAATCGAATTAGTACACAGATAAAAGGCTGCATAACCACTTAGCATCCACAGAGAAATCCTCATTCCTAGTTTCACCACTCTTAACAGTTATCTATGGGAAAAGATCAGCAGTTACTATTGAGAGTTCTTCATGCTGCAGTCCTTAGTTTCTCACTTTTTTTCTTTGTGCTTGGACTAAAAATTTCAACAGAAGTCATTGTGATGACTCTATATTTGTAGAAAGTTGTAGCGTGCAAAAACTGGTCTTTGGACAATGAGGAAAGTTACCTGGACTATTTAATAATCCTGCAGTGTTTGTCTTTATTCACAATGTCTCTTTGGTGTGTCAGTTGCCCTGCTGTCTACACAAAGGACGAATGATAAGCCCTTGATGTCAGTCTGAGGTAGGAAAACTGTTACTATCTGTTAGCATTACAAACCACAGAGAATGACTAATACAGAGATCAATGCTTTGGGCTGTATCTGGAGTTCATGTGTTGAAGAAGTTCAATACTGAATGTTTTACCCAACCTAGCTGATACTAGAACCATAATTTATTCACAGAAGTGGAATGTATTTATTATTATTATTGTTATTTCTAACAGTTTTCTAAGTATCAGCTCTAAGTTTAGTATAATTATATAGAATAAACCTTATTGACTTGTTTAGTTTTCTTTCTCCAATTGACATTTTCAAGCTGATAAGAAGCAGCAATCATACTTCCCTGAAGATTTCGTTGTTATAGAAAAGCCTGTTACTTAGCCTTTAGATGTAGCTGACCTTATGTTGAGGTAAGCAATGAGATAATTGATGTTCTTTAATCTTTCCTGTGACCATCTAAGGAAATCTGGCATAGCACCTTTTTTTTTTTTTTTTTTTTTCCTTTATGCATACTCTTTCTGTGAAGTACTGCACTGAGCTCTGAATGTTGTTTCCAGCATTTCAGTTGTGACATCTGATTATGAGGAGTAACTGAATCTGAAGTAAAGTATTGATGGTTTTATCAATGATAGAGATTTATTGATGGAAAAACAATAGGAAATTCAAAATATCAGACCATGAAAGCACTGCAGACATAACCTTGGCCAATACAGGTGAGAGCCATAAAGCAGACTTAGATCCTGTATGTATCTTCATGTAATACCACTTCATTGGTACTGCCTGGGTGTCTCTTAATCCAGAAGTGTCTATAATATTGCCACCAGATGTCTACAGAACCATCTGTGAGTTGGCACCACTCAATTTTTTTATGAGCTTCCCATTGATCTCTCAAGATAGATGTTAACTTACAGCTCTAGAAAGGGGATCCTCAATGCAAATGAAGGGGTCTCCACCATGTCAGCGTAGCCGAAGATTTTGACTGTGCTTAGGTGATCTTCAGCTGGTTGTAACGTTTGCCACAGGCCAGGGACCAGGTCAGTAAATGCCAGAGTTTACAGAATAGTGCATGGACCTTGCTCCCCAAAAATTCAATTTAAAGTCTTCACTTGGGCCTAATTTAAAGCAGGGACTTGAACTTGCATTTTCCACGTAAGAAAGACAGGAGCATCCCAGTTGCCAAGAGGCTCATTGTCTTAGAAAGGCAAAATGTCCTTAAGATACAGAAACACACAGTTTGGTATTCCAGGCAGAAATGAGTGGATGTCCCCAGAGAAGTCATCTGCTTAGCTTGAGCTCAACCCATTTTTCTGTGCAAACAAGTCTTACATGGCTTCTGAGGATCTTGTAGAGCAGATCTTTGGCCTCCCCTCGCCTTTTGCAGCACAGGGGCAGGGAGAGGCTGAGGATTGTGCTGTGTCAGGATGGAATTATTCTCCAGCATGACCCAGCACTAGTGGCAGAGAGCTTAGATGTCTGGTAATCAGCTTCTAGTCATAGCTAAGAACATCCCAGAGCTAGTCACTGTCTGAGAAACATACAGTATCCTCTGTCTGTGCAGTGTTGGGGATCTGCCAGGGATCAGACTTGTTCTGCCTTTGGCTCCAGTTGGCAGCATGGAGCTGCAGGGGCTCAGCTGCACTGCACTTGGGCTTTTGGCTGGGGAAGCTCAGTCTTTGAAAGCACTGTCTGCTGCTGTCATCTTTTAATATAGTATTTATGTAGTAGTAATATATTCCACCATGATAAATATATGAAGAAACAATGAATTAAATATCTGTGCTAGCCATGTGCATTTACTCTTAACATTGTTCTTTGATGAACAGGAGTCCCTGGTCCCTTAGCATTGCTGCTTCTGGGGGTGGCAGGTCTGGATATCAGTTTCTCATTTCAGATGTTGTGGTTTGAGCCTGGCTGGTAACAAAGGACCATGTGGCCACTCACTCTTCCTCCATTATGAGATGGTGAGGAGGAAATCCACCTAAAATCTCATGGGTTAAGACAAGGACCATGAGGGTTCACTCACCAATTACAGTCATGGCCAAAACAAACTCAACTTGGGGTAAAAAATCAATTTATCTTATCATTAATCAAATCAAAACAGGACAAAGAGAAAACAAAAAAACCAGAGCTTAAATACTTTAGCCCACCCCTGCCTTTTTCCCAGGCACAAATTACTTTGCCCCTATATCTCTACCTCCTCCCTTACAAAGCGGCACAGGAAGACACGGAGTGGGGTCCATACATACCAGGTTGTTTGTAGGCAACAGGTGCCAGGACCTGCTGAGTAATGAGCTCAGTCGGTGCTCAGCCTCACCTGTGCCCAGTTAGGGCTGGCCCAAGTGCGCATGCTCAAAGATCAAGGGCCAATAAAAGGTGGGGCCTGAGACCGGCAAACGGCTCATTCTGAAGCAGGTCAGCAGCCGTGCTGGTTGAGGCCAGTTCTCTACTGATCCTGTCCTCATTCAGAGCCTATCATCGCTACGAAGTTCGCCTCCTGTTAACAGCTGTTTTCTGCCACTCTTTCTTCCTCAGGGAGAAGGATTCCTCACAGTTGTCTCTTACTCCTACTCCTACTCCATGTGGCCCTCCATAGCTGCAGGTTCACAACATGTGCTCCGTGATCCTCCACAGGCTGCAGGTCCGTGATCCTTCAGGGCTTTCTCCCCTGGGCTCCTCCATGGCTTACATGGGTGCAGTCTCACCATGGGATGTGGAGGAACTTCTGTTCAGGGCACCTTCTCCCTCTCCTTCCTCACTGACCTTGGTGTCTCTGCTCTGGCTTTTCTCTCTTCTGCTGCTGCTCTCCCTCCAGCTGTTGCTGCTCTTAGAATCATAATCATAGAATCATCTGGGTTGGAAAGGACCTCAGAGATCATCAAATCCAACCCTTGATCCGCTACCGCTGCAGTTACCAGACCATGGCACTGAGTGCCACATCCAGTCTCTTTTTAAATATCTCCAGGGATGGAGAATCCACTACTTCCCGGGGCAGCCCATTCCAACGCTTGATCACCCTCCCAGTAAAGAAATTCTTCCTAATGTCCAACCTAAACCTCCCCTGGCACAACTTGAGACCATGCCCTCTTGTCTTGCTGAGTGTTGCCTGGGAAAAGAGACCAACCCCCACCTGGCTACACCCTCCTTTCAGGGAGTTGTAGAGAGTGATGAGGTCTCCCCTGAGCCGCCTCTTCTCCAGGCTGAACAGCCCCAGCTCCCTCAGCCTCTCCTCATAGGATCTGTGCTCGAGTCCCTTTACCAGCCTAGTTGCCTTCCTTTGGGCCTGCTCCAGGACCTCGATGTCCTTCCTAAACTCTATCCTCTTCCCTTGTCCTCTGCCCTGAGCTCTTATCACTGGGTGTTTCCTCTTTTTCAATATGTGAATCACAGAGGTGCACATCCATAGTCCCTGCTGGCTTCAACATTAGCCAGAGGTGGGGATGGACATTTTGGAGCCAGGAGAGCTTTCAGTAGCTTCTTACAGGACCCATGCCTGGGGCCCCTCCCGTGTTACCAAAACCAGCACCACATGGACCCAGAAGACCACAAGGACAGGGGTGACCAGGGTAATTTTTTTTTAAATTCAGGTTTATCTCATCATCATCCCGTTCTTCAGTGACTCCAATGTTGTTTTCTAATAGTGCAGGTGTTTTGTTTTTGTTCCACAAAGTGTCAGGAGCTGTCAGCACATGATTCATTGATATCATTTTGTTATTATATTATCTGTGCAAGGAATTATAACAAATGATGAAGACTGATATGAGTGGAGAGTGAATGGAAATGCAAAAGCACCAGCAGGAACAACAGACAAGTGGAATATGTTAATGATACCTATTTTAGCAGGTCTTCAGGATCTCAGAGAATTCATGTATAGGAAGCTCAGGATACCCAGATCAGAAGTCAACAGGCACAGAATAAGTTTTAATAAGTAAAGGAAGAGGAATAAGAATTATACTTTCTTAGTGAAGCATACAGAAGATCACATCCAAACCCATCATGTCATCACCAACATAAGAAGAGCCCAGGAGATGTGAGGAGGACTCAGTAGCTGGCATCCCTCACCTTTTGTGTCACCAAAGACAGACAGACAGACTGCCTGGATACTGCTCCATTGCTTTAACCTTTTTGACTCTGGATTGGGAGTTAATACAGACTAGCTATCATGTGTATACACACATACATGATTTTAAATTGCTTGAATTCAAGTTCTCCAAGCTATAAACCCTTTGTCTGACACTGCTGTCTGGTAAAGGCAGATTTGATAGGAAAAATTTCTCGCTTAACTGTGGCTATCCTGGGGAAATGTAGTAGTAAACCCCAATTTTTGCCAATCACTGTAGAAGTTCTAAAAATCAGAACTAGTTAGATATCATGGCATTAACATTTATGTTTCATTTCAGTCACTTTGTGGTCACAGGCTTTCAGAGCTCCCTCTGGATATACTTGTGGAGTATTTTGTCATATATTTATTGTCATTGTAGTCCAGGACTGATGACTTTTAGGTAACTTCTTGTTTAACTTCTTAAATTTTTTATGAATATCACTATGTCGTATCTATTGTGTATCTTCCTGTTGTGATTTCAGCCTTCAAGTACAGACAGCTAAGATTTTACAAGAAACCATTTTGATTCTCCTTGTCTGCTGAAGCATGCACAATGTTAAAGCCTCAGATGACTATGAAATACCCTTGCATTCTGTATTTCTGACTAATTTGCATTCAAACCCACAAAATTAAAATTATACGTTGCTTTTGCTTATCAGTTTAAATTGCTTTTACCTCTTCCCCAGCTGAAAATGTCCTTTTGCAGGTCTTATTTTAAAACATACATTATATTTTCTGATGAAAAGCCTCCAACCCAACATCTTCCCAAGATGTTGAACACTTGTGTAACAGGATTCAGTATTTCTCAGGGCATTTGCCAGATTCTTGCAGGTGTGAATGTCTTAGAGAAAATATTTGATAAATATATGCGATAAATTTGACCAAATATTAGCCATATAAAATATTTGATAAATATTTATATTTAATTTAATATTAATTTGATTTAATATTAGTCCTATTCCCTGATATTATAACCTGCAGGCAGTGGTGATGCCAAATCTTGTGGCCTGATTTTATCACAGCTGGTGGTCAAAAGGCTCGTGCTGATTCAATGACCACTTGCTCACTCCCTCACTACTTATAATACAAGTGAAGTGCTTAGGTGCTTCCCTTGTGGCAAACCACTTTTTAAGCACAATACCCAAGCCTGGCAAATGCAGCTTTACTACAAACATTATAATTCTCCATCATTTGTACCTGAAATAGTGCTTGACAGTGATTAATGTGCAGCCTCTCCTCTCCCAGTCAGGCAGGAAAAAATCAAGCTCCCATGAAGAGAATGCATAATCGGTCACACATGTCAAGAACCCTGAACTGTATAAACCTCTGGTAGGACAGAGAGAAATCTGACCACCCAGGTCCCACGTGTCCTGCAGAAGAAGGCAGCACCTGGCTAGTGATGTGTTGTGCTACAGGTGATCAAGCAAGGGACTGTATTAAACACCAGGTTTGAAACATGATACTTCAAGCTAAGAGCTTGCCATGTTTCCTGTATCATTTTACTTCCATAGCTACCCTTTGGTCCCTTAGTACAATGGGCCATGAACAAAAGAAAATAAAGGGGTTGAATATCACATCAAAGCTCCCTCGCTAAGAATCTGGGTCTTCAAAGACACAATCCCAGCCCCAGAGCTAGCAGAGGACACTGAGCTGGAGCTGGTAATAGGCAAGGACCTGCAGATGAAGCTGGTCTGCCTGAGGTTATGTTGGCTGTGGGAGAGATGGAGAAAGTCCTTCGCTAGGAATGAATATAAAGCAAATAGGGATACATAAGTTGGCAAAGAATAGCAAGGACTATACAACCCATGCAGGCAGATGAACCCTGGGATCTGTGTCCAGGGCTTCAAATCCCAGCTCACATACAGCCCTGCTGCATAACCTTGGTTCACACTGCTGAGCTGGATCTTTGAGAAATTTTGCAGAAAGGTCAGAAAGATGAAATTTTAGATAGAAGTAGAATTATGGAGACAGGCTTATTAGCTGGTGAAGCATTCAAGAGGAGGACACAGCATGGTAAGGTGTAGAGGTTGATCAAAGGTTACTCAGAAATCATAAAGTCATTGAATTAAGTCATTGCTGCTATCATTGTCAATGGAGCTGGTGTGGGATGGCAGCTCAGCCAGACTTAGGATCCCTTACAGACAGCTGTAGAGGATGAGCCCTCCCAACCTGCAAAGACTTTTTAGGGCTGGTCGGCCTACAAGTGCCCAGTAGCTGGGCATTATAATATAACTGGTTTTCACCTTTAGGGATGTATATCCTGCTTGAAAGGTCTGTGATAGGACTGAAGATGTCCAGATAAACTGGCTTTCAAAACATACTGAAGCAAACAAGAGAACAAAAATGGGAGGTCAAGTAAGTGATAGTGGAAAATTGATGACTTAGTGCTGTAAATTTGCTTGGCTTCAGGCCATGGAGAAGCAAAAAGATCTAGTGAGTGTTTTTTGGATGAGCTTGGATGAGCTGAAGAGGAGAAGGCTTCAGCAGTTTTCATTGTGGTCAGGAAGTGAGGTAGTGAGGGGTCAAACCAAAAGTCCCTCTGTATTAGAACGCTGTGTGTAGCATGGCAGACTCCTGGCATGCTCCAGCTATCTGCTCGAAAGATCCCTCTCTCACATTTTTGCTGTATCTCTTTCCTCTAAGAGTGTATTTCTCCTGAATACTAATAATCCATAGTATAATCCTTTTTGTTCATTGCACAACAGAAATGACAGAGATAGGTGCTTCTAGGAGATCTTGACCTATTCTGTCTCAGGCTACAAGGTGGTGGCTGCAGAGGGCCTTTGAAGAGTAAAGAGAATTGAGGTTTTTAAAAAATTTGCAAATTCCTAACAGAGGAAAATTTATATTCACAGAAAATATGTATCATGTCTTAAAATAGTGTACTGCTCCCCAATCAAGGCTGACAGATTTTCCCTGTAGTTGCTACAGATGTTTTCCCTGAGGCTTTCTGCACTTTCTTATTGCATCTTTTTCTTAGTTTGACTTTTTTTCTCTCACGATTCATTCCAATGTTTATTTAGTTATTTCTTGTACAGGTTAATACCTTACAGAGACTCCTGCAGGAGATTTGCATATCTGACTTAAAATTAGTTCTCTTCAGTGGTGGAATTAAACAATTCCTAAGAGAACAAAAATTAAAGTCTCCTGTTTTAATTTTCTTTCTACCCTAGTAGCTGCTAATAATAAATATTGTTACATATTGAAAATGGCTACATGGATATCCCTGTTATTGATCATTACATAAGCTTTATCAAGTTATTCTTGTCAGTTCATAAGCACAAATTTGATCTTAAGTCTTTTTATTCTTTCCACTTCTTTCAAGTTTTCTGTCATTTTGTAAGAGTTAAGAAGCAGTTGTTAAGTCAACTTTTTACTTTTTGTGGTGAATACAGGGGGGTCTTTTTGCATTGGTCTTGTTTTATTCTTCAACATCTTCCAGATTTTGAATATCTGAAGTTCCTATGTTTGCTGTTTTAAATTCAGATATTGAATTTCATTTATTTATACTGTCCTTCATTTTCATATTTCCAGGAACTGATTTTCTCATATACTACCCACATATCTGAGTTGTCTTGAAATTTATGAGAAGCTATTGTAGCAGAAATAGTTCTGCCAAGGATTCCTTCTGAAAGAAATAATTTGCCATTTGCTCACTGTAAACTTGGAAAAGAGAACTGGAAACTGACAACTGTGATTTCTTTCTCTCTGATTTTAGGCAACCTGATCCATGTTTCCATAATTTAGGCCTTTGAGGATAGGCATGTTTTCCTTGTCCACAAGATCTAAGATCCTTTGTAACTGCCATGGACTGTCACCATATCATTCAATTTTCTTTCTGAATACTGATAGATTTATACTTCCTTTATTTTCATTATCGAGTGCATAATTAGAAAAAGACCTTGACTGTGGTACTGTAATAATACCGTTGTAATATTAATATGAAAATAATTTACATGCTTTCTGAGGATAATGGACATCTTAGTTGGTTTTTAAATTATTAAAGCTTACTTACAATGCAGATACGTGGCTAACAGACTTCATTACTAGTTTTCCAGGTAATGTGAACTTTTAGCTACTAAAAGACACTGACAAGACTTGTAGTTAATTGCTTCTTGTCGACAAGATTTTTTGCTGTATTTTCACAAAAGTACATTTCGGACCAATAATGAGGGAATTTCTTATAACCCTACTAAACTCCAGTTCACCATTAGATTGTGTAGTTTAGTGCCAGCAAAAGGACTTCTCTTTTTAAGCTTAATTCAATAGGACAAGCTTATTTTTAAGCAAAACTAATGCATTGGAGGTGGAGAAGATGCCAGATACTGTATGTCATACTTACTAAGATTCAAACTAAGGCTTCATTTTCATTCTTCCATGAGAATCATGGTTTATCTGACTCAAGTGACATAATAAGCTGCAGCCTTTATGCTGCATCATTTTGCCTTAAAATCAGGAAATGTGTTTGTTTTAGTGTGAACTCATCGAAATGAGTTTATTAGCATGGTGATTAGAACTAATTTACCAGTTACTTATTTATTTAAGAGGACATGTTTTCATGTTCTTAAAATCCATTGGAACATAATACAGGCAAGAGAATGAATATACTTTAATAGTAACTAACCATCCTTGAAACAAGGTGTGATATTCTCAGCAAAGAACAGAGGCAGGACAGATGTACAGATTTACCAGGGCAGGGAAACAGGCTGTGGCATCCTTCACAGCATCACCTTGGGGATCTGAGCTTCTCTGTCCTATGATGTGATTCACACCCCCTTAATTCATTCTTCTTTTAATCTGAATTTGAGTACATAGATTGTTTAGTGTGGCTACTTGTAGTTTTAAAAATGTTTGGGCTTTTTTAGATGAACTTTTAAAAGTATGAAGCATTTTCTAAAGATGGCTAAAACATCAGGTACATTTGTATGCACTACACCAATTTCATTGAAATAATCTTCACATCATCTCCAATCATTAAATTATCTTGCTTTTCAGGTTGATGAATAGATGTTCTGGGGGAGACCATGAAAATGATCAGAGGGATGGAACATCTCTCCTAGGAGGAAAGGCTAAGAGAGCTGGAATTGTTTAGCCTGGAGAAGAGAAGGCTCTGGGGACACCTCATTGTGGCCTTTTACTGTTTAAAGGGGGCTTATAAGAAAGACGTGAGCAGACTTTTAAAAAAATGTCTGCAGCAATAGAAAAAGCAGTAATGGTTTTAAACTAAAAGAGAATAGATTTAAACTAGATATAATTGTACTAGATATTTTACAATTAGGGTGGGGAAACTGGAACAGGTTGCCCAGAAAGGTCCCTGGAAACTTTCAAGGTCAGCTAGGACAGGGCTTTGCACAACCTGATCTAGTTGAAGATGTCCCTGCTCATTGTAGGGAGGTTGGACAAGATGACCTTTAACTGTCCCTTTTAACCCAAACCATTCTATGATTCTATGATTCTGTGATTCTATGACTCTGTGTTTCTGTGACTCTGTTTCTGTCGTGCTGCCTAGAAAGAGAAAAGATACTGCCACGACAGTCAGGAAACCTGGATCATATTCTTTATCATAGACTTTTTTTTCCATATCCCTGGCAATCATTTTGCCTCTTTGTGCTTTAGTTTCCTCTCTGATTTCTCACTGATATGGTTTATAATCTCTTGGGGACAGGAATAGCTACTGACTACGTGATGGTAGAGTGTCTTACAACACAGACCTGACACTGGGAGCATTATGTGAACTACTCATGTCAGAAAAAGACAAAATTTGAACTTGACCATGGTCACTGCCATCAAATATACTCCCACTCTGCAGGCATACAGAATAATTTTATTTACACTTATCTCTGGGAAAGACATGCAAACAAACAGTTACCAGAGCATACTTAACTGCAAGCTCATCAGCTCACCTGCAAAAAGTTGTCCAGTTCTTGTTACTCAAAATACCATTGGTCTGTACATATATTTGTATATAGATACAATAATGGGTTTGTCTGTATGTAAATATGTGTACCTATATAAATATTTGAAGAGACAAAGTATGAATATTTTTTGCGTGTGGTATAATATACTATTGTATTATATAGTATAATTTATAAGACGTTAATAATAAACAGCTTTTTGGTCCTTTTTTTTCTTCCTTGTTATGAAAATAATATGTACCTAAAAAAGTCAATTTATGCCTTTATACATGTTAATATATGACTTTATATAGTCAGTATCTCATTCTGTCTGAAAAGAAGACATGACTGAAAAGCTTGAAATATGACATATTCTGCATAGTTAGCATAAATGTGTCCTCCTCTGATTTAGGGACAAGGACTTGCAGAGCTCAGATTTCCTAATATCTATACTTTTATAAAATAGTCCAGCAACCTAATTCTCTTCCTTTCTTTTCTCAGTGCCTCATTGTACCAAAATGTGACATCATGCCCAGTTGCAGTCTTACTGCATAGCAATCCACATCACAGCACCTGATGTCAATGTTTAATACTGTCTATGGCTTTAATTGGTGACAATGCTCAATGTAAAAGTACATTTTAGGGCACTGAAGATGGACCAAGTACTCATCATCTTTGGGGAAACTGACTAATTTTAAACTTCTTTCTTTCTTTGCATCTATATTTAGTGTAAGAACACATCATTTTCATATAATTTTCTTTTCTGGTTACAATCGTAAGGATGTCAAGGGAATGGATAGATGGTTAAATGTTCTGCTATTTTCTCTTTATTATTATAATTTTTCTCACAAGGTGGAGAAAAAAGGGAGAGTATAGTGAGAAAAAAATGCATGGTATTGAAGCATTAAAATTTGGTGATAATTCATTCCTGTGACAGACTACTCAAGTACAAAATGCAGTGTAAGATATATTCATTCCCCTGACAAAACCTGTAGAAGCAGTAGGAAATAGTATGAAAATAATTTACTCTTATGACAGTCGTCCTAAGGCATCAGTCTCATGTCATCTTAGAAATGTCTGTTTTGACAACATAGCTGAGGATGTTTTATTTAAAGGTACTCATCAGTTCAGATTTATTCCTAATGCATGGAAACAATACTGAGTTTAGTGCATGGGTCATTAATTCTACTTTAAGAATATAGGTTTTTCTGTCAGACCATTTAAAAAGAAAAGATAGCTTCACTCTGAAATTCTAGATGTTGTTGACGTTGATATAAAAGCTTTTTATTATGTGATCTAGCAAAAATAAAACAAATCAGGTTTTGATTTTTTCTTGTGTAGGTTTAGTTCTAAGTACTGCATTATATATATAAATGGAAATAATAATGGTTCAATTTAGAATTCTGCTCTTTGATTTATTCCCAATGCAGCTACCGAGATGTGGAATAACAGAAGAAATTTTTCCTAGCAAAGTTGGCATGAGATTTGTGGGCTTGAAATATGTCTCTTGAAATTACTTGTCCACACAAAATTTAACAATAGCAAACACTCAAATCCAAAACTTCTAGAGCACAGAGCATTATCTCATTCCCTAAATTGTTTCAATTGAGTTTAATGTAGTTTTACTGAGAAATTGTCCCAAGAAATTTACTGGTTGGTGATTAACCAATAAATAGCATGCAGTAGGTTTTAGTTTTAGACAGCATTATCTCAGAGTGCTCTGCCAGGAGGGTTTAGACACTAGAAACACTGTGATGTCTATCTGGATGATGTGGTTGCTATATGCTTAGCAATAGTTTGCACAATGTTGGTGACTAGAAGGATTTTTTTGTTGACAGAGAGGTTTACAGAGACACTTGACTAGGAACAAAGAGATAGCTGGGCAGGGTATGAAGGAGCTGGAGCAATGGTGTCCTTAATGTGTATTGAACTCCCAAAGCCTACCTCAGAGCTGCAGAAAAAAAGGATTGCATTATCTCACAAATGGTTGTCATGAGACTAACTTGAAAGAAATCTAAATCTAATCATCTGTCACCCATGTAGTAAGGTATTTGAAGGAGGTAAGATTAGTGCAGCTTCATTTGCAATTTAAATTTGCTACAGACTATTTTTTGAAAGCATATATGAGAGTCCTAGGAGGTGAAGCGTAGTTCAGTGGGGGGGCTATGTTTGAATTTTGTTAAGGTAGGATTTCTCAAGCTATCATTTGCCCAAATCTGGCTTTCCCCCATGTCTCCTTCTTAAGGGAAGGATGAAATGTGTGTGCACAGCCAGCTCCCTGCACCATGCTCTGGTCTCTGCCTACGCAGTCCTAGGCCAGGGTTGCTCTGGGATGGTGAGGCTGCAGACAGCAGGCTCTGAAGTGGGTCTACAGCCCACATCCACCCAAAACCATGTTCGTGTATTACACCTGGGTGAAACAAATTAAAAATGGGCTGTGTGAAAAGGTGCAGGACTGCTGATTTCTGCATGGCGTGGGGAAGCACTTACCTAATTTAAGTGCCTAATTTATGGACAGGAGCAGGGATGGAAATGTGTCTGCCCATGGATTTTTCTGAAAGGTTGGCACTAGGTTAGTTCCTCCTCAGCCAGCTTCCTATGAAGACCCCTGTTCTTGGGCTGGAGAGGAAGCCTGGAGAATTGATTCAGGAGTTTGAATTCCAAGTAAAAAAATGCTGCAGTGCTCTGGGCTGCAGAACTTTAAGATTTTTTGTTTCATTTTGTTTTTGGTTTTTTGGGGTTTTTTTGAGATCTGGCTCCAACCTTCTGTTGGTTCCCATGAACATACCATGCAGCATTTCCAAGATAAATTCTGATTTAGAATCATAGCATCATAGAATGATTTGGGTTGGAAGGGACCTCATCTACTTGCCACCCCCTACCATGATCAGGAACTCTTTCCAGTAGACCAGGCTGCTCAAAGCCCCATCCAACCTGGGAAACCTCTAGGGAGGGGCCATTCACAGCTTCTCTGGGCAGCCTGCACCTGTGTCTCATCACTCTCATAATGAAGAATTTATTCCTAATATCTAATCTAAATCTATCCTCTTCCAGTTTAAAGCCTCCCGAGCTTTCCTGTAGGCTCTCTTTAGGTACTGGAAGGCTGCTGTAAGGTCTGCCTGGTGCGCTCTCTTCTCCAGGCTGAACAAACAACTTTCTCAGCCTGTCTCTATAGGAAATATTCTCAGGATGATTTGAAGATTTATGATAGTGAAGAGCCCAAACAAAGATTAATAGAGTTTTCTTTCCTGGTTAGCAAATCAACATACTCTTATCTCTATTGTACCACAGGCTCTTACACTTTCATTCTGGGACGTGGCAAATCCAGTCCATGCTCTGTAACTGGTGTGCAGTATACCAAGGTCTAGCTGTTCTACCTGGCAGTATAATGTAGATGTAATATTTCTCCTTAGAATGGGTATTGCTAAAAATTATTATTGCTGTACATAATCTTGTAAAAGTACCATCGATTCAGTTCTGTTCTACTAGAATTGTGAGCCTGCACAGTAGGAACAGCATCAAGTAGAAAACATTATTGATGGGAAAGATTAATCCACCATTATTTGAACAAATGGGGATTTTTAACATGAGAAAAAAGCTATCTGGGTGCTATCATCTTAGCAGGGTTATTTCAGTGAGTCCATCTCACCGCACTACGTTGAGATGTTTGAATGGTTCAGTACTCCTCAGTCACTGAATCTATGCACCTCATTCTTGCCTTGCAGGCTGTCTCTGGGGCAGTTCCGGTCCCAGCAGTGTTCTTGCTTCTCCACCACAAAGTGAGCATAATTATCACACATAATTATCAGTTATGCCTTTCTACTATCCAAAATATTTATCTATAAGCCCTTCCAATTTCTTCATATAATTTGTTAGTAGCGTTAGTTTGCCATTTTTTATGTGATGCATGTGTTGTTATTATTATTTATAATCAATATGTTCTTTCAACTACAGCTCCCAAGAGTTAGGGTTGTTCAGTAACCAAGAGCAGACCACAGGCTGTGTGGCAAGAGCAACTAGTGTTAGATATCACTCCAAGGATAATTCAAGACAAACAATAGGCTCAGGAGCCAGAGGAAAACATCAGGAAAAACAACAAAGTGAGACAAGTGCAGCAGGGCAGAATATTCATCCCCCAATTAGAACAACATGTTGTTTAGTTTGGTGAGTATAAAACCCATGCTGAACTAGGCTGCATTTATCTTCCAAGAAAGAATATGTTTGTGTTAACAATATATGATCATTGCTTTTAAACAGTGCAACAATTCTGTTCAGATGTGAGAATGAAGGCAATGGAATTTAAATATATTCAACCTCTTCAGGTAAATGAGGGGTTGTATACAGCAAAACAGTAGACTTGAGATTTCAAATGGCAAAGTCTTCTCCAGGTAGCAACAGTGTTGAAACTTCTTTCAGACAGTTACTGGCACACAAAATCAAACTGATGATTGTAAGAAAATGTTTGTCTTAAGAGCTTGTAATTGATGTCCTTAATTTCTTGGTAGAGATTAGATACTAAATGTAAAATGTAAAAAACTACTTTTAATCTCTAAAAACTTGCAGACAGGAAGATGCCATAATGAAAATCCATATCATGATGATTATATTGTCAATAATAATGAAAATGTTTCTGTTGGTCTTTGTGAAAGTGGGTTAGATGTTGCAATGCCTCTGCATGGAATTTGCGAGCTAAGTGCATTATTTTTTTTTTCTGAAGACCTGTCAAAACCTAACACAGCAGTCTGTTCCTTCTGTGTGAGATGAAACAGCTACACTGCCAGGAAGAATATGTCAACATGGTAAATTTTTGCCTCTCTGGAAGTGGGCAGCTTGATGATTGCAGCCTGTTTGTGACACCAAGAAGCATTACTGTCAACTCCACTATCTCATATGAGAGAGGAAGTACAAAGGTATGTCAGCCTGGATAATCTTTTTAACAGTTTTAAAATGCAGATGGTGTTTTCCCCTCCTTAAAAGACCAATTGCATGTCAAAGGTATCATTACACACCAAATATGTATGAGATGGTGGGATGTTTTTACCTCTGTTCTAATTTGGTTCTGGTAGAACAAATGCTCACATGTGAATAATTGGGATTTGCATTTCCTGTATATTTCCATAAGAGGTTTGCATGTAGGTCTGTTGCATTAGCAACTGCAAAGACATCTGCTGAAGCTAATCTGTCATGGCTATCTCCCTGCAAAGGCAACACTGCTTCTTTTGTATGTCCATTAGCAGGTCTGTCACAGGAGGGATGCTCTGAGAAGGATTTAACAGCTGCTATTCTTACTTCTAAGCTACCATAAATAAGATATTTTTCTAAGAATGCCTCTTGGAGGATATTAAAAGTGACACTTTTTCATGTTACTTTTCAAACAATAAAGTAATAATGACACAATATATTGTACTTCTGTGGAAGTCTGCATTTGGTTGTCTCAAAGTGCCATAAAACCATTTTCTACAGTATGTGTTTAGACAGGTGGATAAGCACAGATCTATGCCTGATTCTCTTCCCACTTGTTTTGGATACACCCTTGCAAATATATTAATTTGACTTTATTTTTCTGCCTGGTGAAGGGGCTGACTTCCTCAGACCCTACTTGCATTCATGCCAGGAGGGCTGGAGGGGTCTGTGCAGGCAGCACAGACTGGGGACATCAGGGACAGCAAATGCCAGCACATGAGCCCCTGTGTGAAAGAAAGGAAGGTGCAAAGTTTTCCTTGGGTTTTCCAGGCAGTACTGGTCTTCACCTCAGTGCCTTGCTGAGCATGAATGAAGACATATTGCAGGGAGCAAAGCTGTGGGGCACTTTTTATTTCAGTCCCAGTAAATACTGTATGGTGGAGGTTTGGCCAAGTAAGAGCAATCTGCAGAAAATCTTCATGATCCTCAATGTGAGGACAGTTGTGTGTAAGCAGCCCCCATGGCACTCAGTGCTTGTTTCCCAGGTAGCACCTCTAGGAACATTTGCTATTGTTGTGGCTGTACCTAAAAGTGTGGACAGGTATGAGGCACAGAAGTATTTGGGATATATGGTACTTGATTCCTTGCTTTAAAAAAAAAATTCAAAGACAAGATTGCCTCCTTCCTGATATGATTTAAGATATCCTGCTGTCCTTTAACTTCCTGAGTGATGCACAAAGAGGATATAACACTTGCAGTGAGATGGATAAATATTTTATTTCCTTCTGAAATATCTTCTATGAGAGAGAAAAATTTTCCTCTTAGTTCACAGGGGACAGTGAATTTTTGAGAAATTCTAGCACAGTTCCTCTCACTTGCACACAGCTCTGGCTAAGGAGTTTTGTACAAAATGTTATGGGTTCATATTGTATATGACATAAGTACCAGTGCATGTCAGAGAGGCTGCAGCATGACTCAAATTTGATGCCAGAAGCAGCAGTTAAAACAGCAAAGCACACCAGGAATGTCACACTGTGAGGTGTGGACATGCCTGTAGGCATCCACATGTTGAACACCCGAGCAAAAAAATCACAACCTGGAAATGTTTTGTGTATAGCCAGTATGGCTGCACTTGCCACTAAGGGTCTTATGGACAGAGTTCAGATGGAGATTATAGGAGTGCCAGTCTGCTTCTAGAAATATGTTTTGGCAGCAGAAGTTGAGCCTCATCATGACCAGAAGCCATCCCACCCCATAACACGAGTCACTGTACCCACTGAAAGGATCCCAGATCTTCAACACCAATTTTCTCAATGGAACAGCTTGATTTCCTCCCACTGTGCTTGTAATAGCTTAAGACTGAGTATAAGAAATAGGTTTTATTCCAGCAATCATAACATTACAGAGAGCTTCTTTCAATCTTGTTCACTGTTGCTATTAAATTGAGAACACATAAGAAGGCAATAATAGGGCTATTTTTTCAAAGTAATTTATGGCTGCTGAAGTTGGGGGCCTTAGATGTGCAATTTTGACATAGACAATACTATTGGTGCACTCTGTTAGAAGCTGAAAAAGTTTTTAAGTTTGTTTATTTTCTCCTATTGCCTTGAGTCTTTGGGGAACTGTGCCCCTTTCAAACCAGCCTGGGGTAACTCTGAAGTAATGGTAGTTTCTGCATTTCCTTTCCTGTTCAGCTTCATTCTCTGAAATTTCTATACAGATACTTTTGAATAATCATCTTTACCATATTTTTTAGGATTTGTTTAAGAACTCCATTGTACTCCCCACAGTGCATGTTGCCAAGTAAATTTAATGGAAACTACCTTGTCCTTGCTTAATTTTAGTTTTGCTTATTAAGGTCAGCCAGTTCTGAATACTAGCAAGGTGTTGCTTCTCTGCCTAACCTAGAAGTCATCAACACATTTAAATAAGCTCTTGTAGAAGTTATGTTAGATACAGGCTAGAAAAGGTTTTTTGTGGTCTTATTGCCACCCAATGAACCACCTCTGGGAAACTCAGGAAATCTATTTCTTATATTTATTTTTTCCCTAGGATCATAATTCTTGATATACCAAGAATACCATATAATAACATATACCATATAATTGGTGGCATTTATATATTTTAGTATCATCAGGAGGAAAATCCCACTGTTCATAACACAGTCTCAAATTCTTATCTTTTTTTATAATTTTTAAGAAACAATATGCACTGGCATTTTGCATCAAGGACATTAATATCTCAGTCCAGGTTCCTCACTATAGAATCTCTATTAGAAACTACACTCTGTAGCATTCAGCTCAGTGCTTTTTTGTCCAATAATTCATTTGAAAGTTGGTGAACTCTTTTATTATAGCTTCTTCCTCAGCACTTTTTCTCACAGCCAGATCTTTTACCTTTGATGAGTCCAAATCTCTGTAGCCCTAGAGTTCATTGTTCAGCTGGCAACATTTTTACATTGCATGGAAAGATCTGCTGATTTTCACCCTTTTTTACCTTTTCTCTGGAAGGGAATTGATTTCAAAGGCTTAATTGCCTGCTTACCACTTATAACACTATCATATGTATTTTGTGCTTAATGCAGAATTCAAAGCAGTATTTTTACCATTATCATATATTACTGAAGTCATGAGGTCAACAAGAAAAGAATCATAGAGTTAGCTACCTCTGTACCATTTTCCTCACGAGTAATTCTATATTTTGTGGCATATTTTGAATGTTTCTGTGGAAACTAAAGTACCGCAGAGCAAGCATTGATTGATTACTACAAGAACAAGACTTTTGGCAAGAATTAAACTTAACATTGGCAAGTTGCTTGATAATTATTTGAGTGTGAAAACCAACACAAATATGTGCATTACGCAGGGAGCTCAGTCTCAGACAGCATTTATAGTTCCATCTTCCTCTTGGAATTGATTTTAGAAGCCAGAGTTATACTATTAAACATGAAAAAATAAAATTAGAATTGATAATATTTACTGCTGAAACATTTAAAAGTGTTAAAGTTAATTTCAAAATAAGTTAACCAATATGTGTAGGAGGTCCTCCTCAGCTACACTGGTTGCTAAAATGCTTCCTATTTCTTTCTTTTCACATCAGTGATTCTGCTATAATATTTGTTGGAATAGTTTCTTTTTGGTTTTGTCTTTAGTGATTTAATTGCAATTCTGTTCAAAAATTTCAGTGGAATCAACCATTTACAATTTGCCAATTTTTTTTTATTAAAAACATGAAATGCATTTAAAAAGCAAAAGTGGAATAACTCAGTCTTGAAATAGAAGGAAAATTTTCTTGGTAAAATCCCAAGGAAAATGCCATGAAAATAAAATGGAGCAAATTAAGAATAAAACAGCATCTAGTATTGTGCTCATATCTGCAAAAAAAAAAAAAAAAAAAGGATGTAGCACTGCTATCCAGGAGAAGTTCTAATCTTGGAGTTCTAACCTTCTCCTAATGGAGAAAGGTACCTGGACAAGGTAATTCAGTGGCTGATACTTTTTCTTTAAGGCAGAAACCTCCAAATCTATTGTAGTTGCATCTCACTTGTCAACACTTCAGTTTTATCCAACTGGACAAAACTTTTTACACAGGGACTGCTCTCACTTCTATTTTTCCCCACCTTCATCTGTCCTGAGTCATCCTCTTCCTCCTGCTCCCACCAGTATCACAGTCATGTATCAGCTTGACCCTGTCACCAATTACTCAGAATTGAGGAGCTGAGCATCTCTAGAAGTTATTTAACTCCTTTCAGATAACTTTATTGCAATACTAGAAAACACCTTTTTAGATGTTGTTTTATCTCCACTGGTCATTGTGTAACTCAAACTTTGATGTCTAAATTTTTAAATGTCTTAAGTTAGGGCAAATAAATCTCGCCATTAATCTTTTAAATCAGAAGTTTTACTCTTGGGAGAAATTTACTGCTGTAGAGTACAGTTGGAAAATAACATGTTCCTAGTAAACAGGCTTTTTGGGGATGCAGTCTCATAGGATATGACAGGCATTCTGCAACTGATACACATTGGTGGGACTCACCCTGCCATAGCATCACCAGGCTACCTTTAAAACAGCTCTTGGCTCAGAATTCTCAGAGAATTCTTATTTATCAGCTTTACATGGAGTTTGCAGATATTCAGACTTTCACCATAATAAAAACTGCAATGACTGTATGACTGTTTTCCTCAAAAACCTTGACATATATATTTGAGCTGTAGCCATATTAGAAAAATTATGAACGTGGGTTTTTTTTGTTTGTTTTTTCTTTCTTCTTCTTCTCTCTCTTTTTTTTTTTTTTTTTTTTTTTTTTCTTCCTCCCCTAATGCAATATTTGTTTGCATTGTGCCTTACTTAGACTTTTAAGAGATTTTCAAGGCAATCTGGGTCAGAATATGGATTTTAGAGCACTTGGAAAATTTGATGATAAACAATTAGGTCATCTTGACATTGAATGTGATGGTGATGTGAAGCAGTATTCATTCATGGAATGTGTAGATAGGTGTTGTATTTCGAAAATTCAGTGGATCCTTCTGCACCTGCCCTTTATTTTCATTTCTATTTCCACCTTCATTTAGGTTGCTCAGGAGGTAATGTTCTCTTCAGAAATCACTTTGTCCTCTTCAGAAAGTGGGGGCCCTGGTTTGACCTCCTTTGAAGAGAGATGGAGTAACTGTAGAAAAGTGCATCAGCTAGCAAAGTTACTATAAAAAACCCACGACAAAGATTAGGGTTGTTTTAGGATTATTCAACTTTCCAACTAAATGGAATAACAGAATTGTTTTGTAAGGATCTGGAGACTTTACTGATCATGGCTTTCCATCTAACTGAGCTGGAAGCATTTAACAGTCAAATAATGAAAGACATGGAGAATAATACAGCTATTTATGTAACCACATCACACTTGTACCACAGGTATAGCTCAAAATCTTAAATGTTTTGAGAAAGGAAGGATGCTCCTGTAGGAAGACTGAGGTGGAAGGCAACAGGACCAATACCTAAAAAGAAAAAGCATATGTAGTTGCATAGATTCTTGTGCTTTCTTGAATACTGCCTTCAGAACCTAGCTCTCTACATGCAGTTATGACATAATATAACATATATCCAGAGGTGACAGAATTATTGTGGTAAGACCATATAGTAGGACTTTCACAAGACTCAAAAATTTATTGTCTTGTGTAGATAAGGTTTATGAAAGCAGTGTTCAAATCATACTGGTAATATAAACCAGGCTTCTAGACCTGTATTAATAATTAAGTCTGGGAGTCTCTTCACAGTCAGATGACAAAGTGCTGAAATGTGGAGAGCTGAAAAAAAAAATAATCATTCTTATGTAAATGGAAATTGCAAAAGGCTTAAGATCATCTGAATGCTCATTATATGTGTCCAAACTAAAGACCGAAAACCATGCTCACTTAGAGATGTGTTCAGCTTTTGCACTTCCCGTCCTGAAATCCGAAATGCTTTTGATTGAGACTATTTTGTCACTGGTTTTATGAAGTTTTACAGAAACATAGATTGCCCATTTTATAACAAAAGCAATGGATCAGCTAAGTGTGGTTAGAAATTCTGCAAGCAAAACTGACAAAGGCCCAGTTCTCTTTCAGCTTTACAGAGAGGTTCCTTTGACTTAATAGATTTGTTCCCATGTAATTGAGGGCAGGACTGGGGCAGAAGGGCAGACTGGGAAATTTATTCTCCTGCCTTCATAAATGAGGAGCTGGTTCTGCCATAATGTGATTCTCATAGAATAGATGATTGTCACATGTGTTGCAAACCCCACTATTGTACCCTCTTCTCTATAAGGCTAGAATTGAGCCCAGTGTTTCTATTTTAAGCACTGAAATACAGAGACTAATTAGTGATATGTATTATTCTTACACCAGAGAAAGAACTCTTACAGGAGGCTTGCACTTGTGTAACATATGTTTATTTAGCCTTTTGTAGATCTAAGTATTGCTTTTATGATTCAGGCCATGGATTATTAATTGAAACAGTAAAATAAGCAATCATCTTTGGTTGCCATAGCAAAGCTACCCAAAATATAGTTGCTGAGGAAACCATACTGAGATTTTTACATGATATATAACCTAATAATGTTGATATACAGCTTTAAGACTATGAGGATGCAAAATTTATTTGTGCTTTTGTTGAGGGACTAAATACTGAATCTGATACATGCTTACTAATTTTTTTTTTAAACTCTTCCTGTTGCATGGAAAGATATTGCTTACTTAACTACTAGTTATATTATCTATATGATAATGTTTACACTATATAACAATTTGAAAAAAAAAATCCTGCTTTATTAAAGAAGAAACAGACTTCTGGAAAAGATCACAAATGGATGAAAAGTGAACAAACATCATAATGATGAATGCTGCATTTGTAATACATCGAAAGGTCTACAACAATGATAAAAGTAATAATTTAAACTATTTTTTTCCCTGCAGCATTGTGGTACTTTATTTCTAATCATATGAAAAGCCTAGAATGACTGCCCACTTCCAAGGTGGGTTTTGTGACATACTGTATTTCTTCTGGCAGAAGCATGTACATAACCCTTTTTGATATACTTAAGTATGGAGAATTTCAGGATATCTGCATGCAGCTTATTCAAGGGCTTTGCTCCTCTACTGTTAGTAACATTTTCCCAGTGCCTGCTGGGAATATTTTTTTGCTACAGTTTAAGCCATTTGCTTCTTGTCTATCATGCACAGAAAAAAACCCATGTAGTACCTTCCTGCAGCATGTCTCCATGTATATGAAGCCTGTTACCATGCTTCCAGATTTGCAATATCTTATTTGATGAAATAACCAGTGTTTTCCATTTTTCTTGATACCTTATGCTTATATTGCATAAACTTTCTTGAAATACTGTGCCTAGATATGGATCCTGTGTTGCAGCTGAAACCTCCATTCTAGGCAGAGCAAGGAGACTATTTCACTTGTTTTCACATGGTCGTAATTATAAATCCCATCATGGCTTGTTGTCTTTTCCTTGGGAGTAGAACCTAATTCACTCATGTTCAGTTTGTGATCCACTGTAATCCCCAAGATCAATCTTTGAAGAACTGCTGCCTAAATCAGATGTTGTACATCTTGCATTTGTGCAGTCAATTATTGCTAAGAATAGAAACCTGCATTTATTCATGGTGAATCGTTTCCAGTTCTTCAGTAGAACATTTCTGGTTTGTTAAGAGTAATTTAACTCTAAGGATATTTGCAGCCCCTTTTAGTTTTTTCTTTAACAAATATAATAATCATAAAAATGCAATCAAAAGAGCACGAGAAGACTTCAGACTCTTAATGAAAATGTTGGTTAGTACTAAAGGCAAGACAGGTTGCAGTGGAACTTTGTTACATCCATCTATTTCTGGCAGCTATCTACTGTCAGGTGCTATCTAGCCTCCAGTTGTCCAATCAGTTTTGCATCAAGCAGTAGGGAAATTGAGCAATACCATATTTCCCTAACTGGCATATGACAAGTCTGCCCTGCTAGACAGCTTTCCCCAGACATTCAGCAGGCTGAGATTTCCCATTACCTAAAGGTCCCATACTTCTACCTCCTGCTGATAAAGCACTCCCTTGGCTTAATCTTCCTTGTCTGTAATCAACTGCTCTCCATGACTGTACCTTTAGTCTTTTATTTTCTTGACCTTGGATAAACTGTCCTTCAGTTGGCTCAACTTTCTCCATATACTGGGTGTCCAAGCCACTAGCTTGCTGCTGAGTATGCAGGGTTATAACATCTCTTCATTTCCTTGCTCTCAGCAGAAGAGCTATAACCTTTAATACTGTCAAGTGAGTTGTGTGAGATTTTCCACAAAGTATATTCTGTGACTATTTAGTCACATCCTCTTCCTTCTGAAGTGTTCACTTCCACATTCAGTTTGGTATCATCAGTAAAATTCATCAGGCTACAGTTGATCTCATAATCCTTATGAAACTTATGAAGATAATAAAAAGAGTGTTGGGCCCAAATGTGTAAAGTTCCAAAGGTCCAAACTTGTGCATTTGTCAGCAGAACAGTTACCTAGCCAATGGTGACAGTGCTCATCCTCCCTTCTCTATCATGGTGTGGGCATGTGCTGTATCACACTGGGAAGAATGGAAGCCTCAGCAGTCCAGTGGCTGTTGGATCTGCTTCAAAAACTTCTTGAGTAAGCTGATGTATTTATACTTTCCAGCTTGGAAGTTTGTTCTATCCTATTTCTGTGAGTTAGTTTATTCCG
Source organism: Heliangelus exortis (assembly GCF_036169615.1). NCBI lineage: Eukaryota > Metazoa > Chordata > Aves > Apodiformes > Trochilidae > Heliangelus > Heliangelus exortis. The sequence continues at coordinate 171,431,036 of NC_092422.1, forward strand.
AAAAAACCCGCCCCTGCCAGTCAGTTGTGGCTGCAGGAGTCAGCAAGCTGCTGGTGGCAGTGGCTGCATAGTGACCCTTAGTCCTCTCTGGACACTGTGTCCTGGGCATGTGCTGCTCTTGCTTTGTCCCTGTGGCACTGCTTACAGCACACACGAGGCCTTAGCGTGAGCTGAGTGTTTGCCAAAATCTGAGCAGGAGTTGAATGACAGCTGCAACTGTAGAGAAGGATTTGTTAGAGGTTGGCCAGGTCAATGATTGTTTATTGGTGTTCCTGAGCCTTAGCAGGTTATTTATTACAGTATCCCTAGTGCTCTTGTGGGACTAAATAGGGATAGAAATTCTCTGGACATATTTTAGTTACTCATGGAAAGTGACACAGTTCTTGGTCTCAAGGTGGTGCCAGAGTGGTGTACAGAGTTGTGTCATGGAAGGAACATGCTTTAAACATCAAGTTTCTTCACACAGGAAACCAGTCATCCACAGACTCATCAGTAATTTTAACTGGAAACATCAATAAGGATTTTTAGGGGGATGAGCTTAGGAGGTTGTACAGATTTATTGCCTTAAAGCTTCTTAAACAAAACCTGAGTAGTCTGGAATGTTTCTGAATTGTGTCAATGTGTGATAGATTAAAGATTCCCTAGGTACCATGTACAAAGCAGTACCGCTGACCCAAATGGTTCCTTGAAAGCTATTCTGGTTTATTGTGTCAGTGATCCACAGATAATAGGTCTCTGGGGGACTTCTGAACCAGGTTTTTGAAACTGTGAAGCAGTAAGGATGCCAAGCAGTAAGGACTTGCCATGTCTCAGCAAACTTTAGCATATCTTGAAGCATACTTGAAGGGCTTCAAGCAATATCTCACAGATCTTTATTGAATCTGTAGCAGACTTAAAGGAGGAACAATCAGGAAATGCAGTGATTCTGGACTGGGGAAAGGCATGAAAGGAAAGGAAATCATGCAATGCTCACCAAAATCTTAACTGTAGAAATTATTTTCCGGCTTGGATGCGGAGAAAAATATTTCATGTATTTTCAAGCCTTCCAATAGGCTTGAAATGTTGTGTCAAAGTTTCTGACTTGCTGCAGACTCACAGTGGAATATACTTAGAGTCTTCTGCTAGAGAAGGATGGATAGGATAGACTTCTAGAATGAGAAGTAATCGCTTAGTAATTTTACAAACAAACTTAAAAACATTACCAGTTCTAATTAGTGAGTGATAGGTAGCAAATTGTTAATTTCGTTTCATGTAACTAAAAAGTGGCAGAAGGAAAATTTCAAAATTAATTGCCACAGTTTCTTGCAATGATGTGAAATGGAAGTAGGAAATTTAGCTTTGGAAACAAAATCTGTCAGCAATGGAACTTACTACTGAAAAAGTCTTTTCTCAGTCAAAACATTTCTGCTTATTCAATCCAATTAGCATGACCTCACAAAAACTGATATTGTCACAAAGTTATGTCTTGTTTCATGTTTGTGTGCTCCCAAAACTAATTCCTACCTCAAAATATTTGTACTAAATAAACAATTACAAATGCATTTATTACATAGCATGTTCTCATTACTTTTTAAAGACAACTATTTAAGTAAACCATGTACTTATAAAGACCCTGTCCTTTAGAAAGACAATTCTAAATGAAACTGCAGCAGATCATCAAATGTTTTTGCCAAATTCTGTATTTTCAGAAACCTAAATTGCAATTTAGAGATCTAGCTAAATGTTATCAACTTGTGGATGAATATTTAATTAATACTGTTTATTAATGAATTCTTTTATTCATGTCTGGATCGTTGTTTAGTTTGCATGGAGTGTCCTTGCAAACAAATGACTTATTTTTGAAGCATGCTTGTTTGTGTGAATCATTATGAATCCCAATGTGCTGCTTAGACTTTACTTACACATCCTTAGAGTACCCCTTGCATGTTTTAATAAGAAATGTAATAACTATTGTGCCTTTAAAGAAGAAATGAACAATTCAGTAGTGCACCCTTTCGTAGTGATACATACCAACTCTCAGAATATTGCATTGCTATCTTCTGTGAAGCCAGTGAACTAAATGATAAGTGTCACTCCTAAGAATCCAAAGGGGCACAGCCACAACTGGTACATGATGCTTGTGGATAGTCATATGAGGCATTTAGGCACCAGGTGGTCTGAAATAACGAAAATAGATGTGTGGGAAAGGTTGTATTGAAATGCATGCTGCATACATCTTTTTCTGATATTTTCCCATTGCATTGGCACTTTCTGTTCTATTAAATTCTGTATTTAAAGAACATTGTGCCCTATAAGAATTACAGCAGAGGAAATTATTCTCGCTTATCACATTGCAGTAATGCAAAGCTTCAAACAATAGTGTCAAATTATTTTTCATTATAAGTTTCTTCACGTGACGCTGCTCTTACTGTTTTGAATTCATATTTTTAAAGTTGTGCCTCCATTACATTACAAGTTGCAGGTGGCCTAATTAAAACTGAGACTTATTAAGAGTTGAGTGGGAAGATCAAATCATAATGAAGGAAATATTATGAATAATATATAGTCATTTATATGCAGCAGAATCTGAAATGGGTAGGCAAATGTTGAATTAGTTATCACAAATTCATTGAGAGCACTTTCCCTGTTCTCCCATTTAAACCTTCTGAGGACGCAGCCTGTCGCACACCATTCATGCATATTATGGCCTCTTTACCTTTTTGTTTCACCTGTAGTCCTGTTGTACATCAGATTCTTTGGCAAATCTAATTGTCATGTTCTAATTAAAAGGATCTGTTGACATTAAACAGTTCACACATGTCCAGAACACTCAGATACTACTGGAGGCTATAAACCTGTCCCAGGAAGGATGCTAAAACAGTGTGACCTTAGGCAAAGCACAAAGCTGGCATATGCCACATACACTTGCTGGTTGTGATGGTGACTGACATAGATTGAAAAAGAAACATATTTCAACTCAGAAATGGAAATAAAAATGCTTCAATAATGAAAACACAAACTGTGCAGAAGTTGTCTGTTTGTTGGCATGCTCCACATCCTGCACATGTGTTGAAAATTCATCTGTCTCATTGCATTCTGAAAAGGCATCCTCATTATGTAGCCTGTTGCATGCTGTACCAGCATTTCAATGTGATGCCAGCTACATTAGAGCCAGTAGCAGCAACAGGAAATACAAAGTGTCCTTCATAAGCCTCTCTTTTCCTTTCCTTCTTAAAACACACAAGAGATGAGGTAAATTGTTGAAAGTGTACAGAATGGGCAGATTGAACCCGATCGACAAAATCCCAATCAGTTGCTATTCAGGGCAGTGTTTAATGCTCCAATGTGTTTTGCACTGGGCTTTTTTCCACAGTTTTCCTCTCTAAAGTTTGTTGGATACAGTCCTGCAAGGACACAGCGAGGTAACAGCTCATATAACTGATCCTCATGTAACTGCAGTCTAGGGTGACAACATCAGTAAGCACAGGAGTATATGGTTTCAGGATAAGACAAGCTTGTATGTGTCTGAGAAAATGATAGTGACACAACCCTCCCTCCCCCTAAAGCTCTTCACATTCTTTTTATTTTATTGGACAAAATATGCAGGTGTTAGTTTTTAAATCAAATGAGAATTCATGCCACAAGACATTATGCATTCCATTTGTGCTACACAATCTGAAGAGACTTGTGGTGGGAGGCACAGAGAGAAAACCAGTTTTAAACCTGTTGAAAATTGCTTGTTTCCACACCTTATTGACAGTCATATCTTTCTTTAAAGAACTTTTCCTGAGGATCAAAATGACTGGGAACTGTGCAAGCACAGTCCATATATAAGGGTTTAAATGGATATCACAATGATGAGAATCATACTTAAAATACTTTCCCTGTGCAACAAATGAAGCCATGTGGTACCTAACTATATCTTGTAATATTAAAGGAATTTTTGCAAGCTAAATTGACGTCAGTGTATACTTCATATTTCCTCTAGCCAGACAGTGAAGCCAGCATTGCTCTTTCAGTTAGCTTGATGATCTTATGCCTGATTACAAAGCTGACATGTTTGTTGCTTGCCCTCTCAGCAAGTCTGTGTCTTTAGGCACAGCCCTGAGGAAAACAAGAAGCACTGGTTGAAGTACCACAAAAGCAGCCTTTGGAGGAATTGTGCATCAGGGACACTCCTGCTCTGCTCATATATTAAGGATGGGGAGGAAACGAGGCAGGAAGAAATTTTCTAGCATGTCTTCAAAAATAATAGCTCACTGCCTTGCTCACAGTGGCCGAGTATTCTGACTGCATAGGATGTAGGTGAATATGGAGCACTTTGGGTTGCAATTAGTTTTTTTGTGCATTCAATTTAACCTTTAGAAAGTTGTTTACTAACCCAGGCCTGCTTCTGGGATCCCAGGGGACTTGCTTGCTTTTTTGCCAAGAAATGAAAGGAACACACTACCTCACAACACACCGAATGTCTGATGTGTGACAAAATTGGCCTTTCAGTCTCAGCTCCCATTTCTAAACCCCATATAGGGGTTTATAGGGACCATATAAATCACTCACTGGACATTAAGTAAACTCTGAAACTTCATCTTTGATCTCCTAATTTCTCTAAGGTCCTATTATGCCCCCAAATTGGGAATTTTTAATTCTGTTGGGAGGAGGAATTTGGGCCAACTAGAAAAAGTGTGAACTACAGTATACATCTAAGTCTGTTGGATGTCTTTGAGGCATTAAAATCCCATGGGATTGGCAAATTGAATCTCTTTGGATCTTGACCCCACTTGGATTTTGGGGCATTTTGCAGGACGGTTAAAGCCATTTCCTGTTTTGCACTTTTTGTGACACCTGTCAAGTCACTGTAGAAAATACTTTGTCCTGCATTTTGACATGACTTGTGGAAGGGCTTCTGCAGTAAGAAGGCTGGATTTCTGACTTCTAACCAGCTACCAAAGAGGGCTGTGTTTCCCTCTTCTGTTGACTGGGATTGTTAGGATACAACAGTGCAGCACAAAGCGCACTTTGTAGAACCATCTGTGCTATCTCCTAGAGAACAGAATTGTGCAGATATTTATCCTGAATTCTCCTTCAAAGCAGATATATCCTGTTGTTACTGAGTATTAAGCAGACAGCATTAAGCCTGTGAACAACACTGTAAAAATTCATGTTTAATTGTATTTCCTTTATAGAATCATAGAACCACAGAATGGGTAGGGTTGGAAGGGACCTTAAAGATCATCCTGTTCCACCCCCCCTGCATGGGCAGGGACACCTCCCACCAGACCAGGTTGCTCAAGACCCCATCCAACCTGGCCTTGAACACTTCCAGGGAGGGAGCAGCCACAGCTTTCCAAGGAAACCTGTTCCAGTGTCTCACCACCCTCATAGGAATTGATTTCTTTCTAATGTCTAACCTAAATCCTCCCTCCTCAAGTTTTAAACCATTGTCCCTTGTCCTCTCACTACACACCCATGTAAAAATCCCTACCCCAGCTTTCTTGTAGGCCCCTTCAGAACAACCAATGCTGGACTGGCCTGAGGGAACGTGGGCAGAGTGAGGATCTCAGATGTCCAATTCCCTTCTGCTCTTACCCGTGGAAGAACTTTTCTTCACTAATTTGAAGACAGCATTAAATTGAAGTTGTGTCAATAAAAATACAGGCTGTTCTTATTCAGTCTTGCTTTCCCATTTTAGAAGGAAGAAAGATACTTTCTTAGAGAAGGCTTTCTTAGAGAAGGCTAAGGGGCACAAATAGCTTGGCCTGGATGTGGAGGAGGAAGCACTATGATGACAGTTACATATTTTAATAGATTCCCAAGGAAGTCTTGCTGGTAAGGCTATTATTTACTCACCCTAGCACAAAAGACTAAATGATGGTTACAGTATTTTAAAGTAACTTTCAATTTTTTTGTTTCAACATGATTTGGATGCATGGTTCAGTTTTTTTAAGAGAGTGTTTCCACTTAGCTGATATAATACATACATAATAGATACAGAAAATTATTTAAAAAATAATATTAATCCCTTGCAGAGAGAGAAGATCTTATGTCAGGAATGAGATGGAGAATACCGCTGCCTCTGTCATCTTTAATAACTGAAGGGTGTCCACTTGAGACTGAAGGTTGCTGCATGTAAAATTTCATAATGTGATATGCATTCCTAGCATATAATTCTCCATCCTGATCTCAGGGGCAGATGGCAGGAGTCACAGGTACAAATATACAAACTTACAACTTCATGCTGTTTAGATCAAGATGAAGTGCTATGTGATGACACCTGTAGTCTCTGAAGTCTTTGTGGATTTTTCCTCTGCAATAAAGATGAAAATACCCATAACTCAGCAGACTGTTAGCTTGCTTTCCTTTTTCTCAGTTCATTTTGTCTCTGTCAGTCATTTCTCCCATATACTATTTTGAAGTAACTGGCCAATTTGCACAAAATTTTACTGAAGTGAAGTCCTAAGGATATTAAGCTCTTACAAATCTCATAAAAAGCTCTGGCTAAATAGAGGAAAGACACCAGAATAAAAGCTCTCATTGGCAAACACCAATTTAAATGGCTGCCCTGGTTGATACGTGATCTGAACAGCTATTTGTTGAGTTTGGGAACACTGCACAGGTCTGCCTGCCTGCAGTGCAGAATATCTGGGGAAGAAATGCTAATCTGGGACAGAAAAGGGAGATGGGAGCTGAAGGACAGAAGAAAAAGTGGGGCAAAGGAATAGGAACCAAAGGGGCTCTGAGTACAGTGCCTGGGGACAAGAGATGACAACTTGAGGGCACATCAGGGCCAGCAGTATGTGTAAAAAAATTTTGTGGAAGTTTGGACCATGAGTGTACAATAAACTGTGGTTATAGCAGGGGACCCTGTGGAACACACACAAAACTAGTTCTGCTACATACAGAATACTTTTTAACAACTACAAATAGGCACTAGAATTTGGGGACTTGTAGCTGCCTCATTGAGCTTGTTTTGACCAAATCTATGCTGAGATCAAATTGTAAAGTGAAGCTGGTCTAAGTACTGCTCATTATAAACACGTGTGCTGGCTTGACCCAGGCTGACTGCCAGCTGCCCACTCAGCTGCTCTCTCATTCCCCCTCCTCAACTTGATCTGGGGGAGGGTATGGAAGGAGATAAGATGACAAAACCATGAGTTGAGATAAGGACAGGGGTATCACACCAGTTACTATCACAGAGGAAATTGACTCCACGTGGGAAAGATTAATGTAGTTTATTGCAAAATAATAGTGGTAGGATAGTGACAAAAAGACAAAAACTGAAACACTCCCCTGTTCTTCCTTGGCTCAACTTGAGTGTCTCAGGCCTGGGTGTCTGCAGGGCTCTCACTCATTTTTGTTTCCTCCTCCTCCTTTCTATGTCAGGCACTTTTTGCCCTTTCTTAAATTTGGTTTCCCAGAGACACTACCCACCACCCTGGGCTCAGCAGTCCCTGCAGTGGTCCGATGGAACCAGCTGGAACCATCTGGAACTGGCTGTGTCTGGCCCCAGGCAGCCCTGGCCTGTGGTCCCAGGGGAAGCCCTGCAGCCCACTTCCCTGACCTGCAACACCTGGGCACCCATACCCAGTACAGTAAAGGTTTTGAGTAATTAAATACACTTAAAGAGTAGGTTTTAACAGCAAAATTTCAAAAAAACCCCATGGATTCTTAACAGTTCAAAGAACAGCAATGCTGCATAGACATGAGGTTAACACTTTTGCTTGGAACTATCAGGCAAAAATTCAGGATATCCACAGCTGGTAGACCACCAAATGGATGAACTCAAACTTTGTGGGTTATGAGTCCCAAAATTTTGGACAATTTACCTGAAGCTAGAGGCCAGTGTGACTTCTATGGACCTTGTCATCAGCACTTGTCTTTCTGAAACACCAGGTGCATACTGCTCCAGCACAAACTCAAAGGTCAGCTCTTAATCCTGTTTGCTTCAGCCTCACTCTTTACAAAATGGAAGTAATGATACCTCCTGGTTTTGTTTTTTTTTAAAATTTTTTTTTCGTATTGTAAGGTTTCTTACTGAGAGAGGGGAAGAGTTTGCCAGTATAGTAGGCAATAATAGGCATGGTAATACTTTTAGCAGTCCTACCTATGTCCTACCTATGTGATCTCACTTTCCTTTCAAATTGAGATTTAGATATCAGTCTAGAATCCTAACTGAAGGGCTGAATTCATCTGCTGAAACATATTTATATATGACCATTTAAGGAACCTTTCAATTCCAAGACATCTGCAGGGAGCTTTTAATTCAGACAGCCCACATGGCATCTTGGAATGGCAGTGAGAAGTGAGGTGCCACACCAAAATACATCTCTATTGGTGGTCAGGATCTACATTCAGGGAACTGAATATGTCCTGAAGCATCTGATGTCTTCCCTGATACAAGAAGAAGGGAAAAAGTGACAATTGAACTTTACAGCTGTGGGTGCCTTGTGCATTGCAAATTAGAAAACAGTTTGACAATGAAAGTTCTAAAGTGTTTGAATCTTGATACAACAGTAATGTTTAAGTCTTCAAGGAAAATAAGATCTGAAGCACATCCTGGTTGTTCTATAGCACTGGCTGCACAAGGTGGTTTGCATACCCCACATGTAAAGCAAGAAGTTGTGATGATGTCTGTGGTGGAGAGAGATTACATTGAAGAAAAGAGGGCAAGAAAAGATGGGTGTGTGATATCAGGTGTTCTTTGACTCACTGTCTTAGAAATGCTTCAGGCAAAATGTGCAGTTGTTCTGTTGGTCTGGACTGTATATCCAAGTTAAAGCCACTCTAAAATTTTGCTGCATGAAGATCATATTAAGGGCCAGTAGCCACGTGTTGCACTGTCATTCCAATTTGTCCTTTCTCCTAATTCATTGCAAGAAGAACTTACGAGTGATACAACAGTGCCTTTGACCTTGGAGATCATCCCTATGATAAATTACTTCAGGAAGGAAAGAGACATAGTACTTATGTTTCCACTCACTTTCAGCAACCAAAAGTGAATTCTCCTTTAGGTGCCCTGTGAAGCAGGAAGAGTTAGCATCTGAAAACAAATTGCAATATTTATCCTCAGGATTTGAAGCTTTCTTTGGAGAGAATATTGTGTTGTAGAAGACTGTCAGTATGCTGCTTGGTGGAGAAATTGAAGGCTTCAGTGTATGTTTGGAAGAGGTTTTACTGAAGCTAACCTAGGAGAGCCATGAAAACCTTTGCTGCTGATTTGTTCTCTTCTGAGTGAGGTAATTAAACATGGGGGATGAAAACTTCAGTGCTCTGCACTCTGGATCATGCCAGGTTTTTCACATGATTGTCCACTCCACAAGTTCTCCTGGTAGCACCAATCAGGAACACTCATTCCTACCATGTCCTAAATTAGTGCCCTAAGGTCACAGTACTGGCATCTTCCTCATTCGCTCAACTTTTCATCCCATAACTCTTGCTATCTTGGTTTTATAACGACTCTACTTTGGCAGGAGGGGTGAAAAGCAACTTTAACCTGTTGTGATTGTCTTCTAGGGAAGTTTGAAGCATGAAAGTTTCAAGAAGAAACCTTGGGTTGAAGAGATCCTAAAGTGCATTTTCCACTTTCTAGGTGAGTGACCTAATCACAGTGTTGTTCTGAAGTATGTGGAGAGCATCTCATTATCCCTCCTTCAGTCATGGTTTCAAAAGTAAATGTGATCAAGCACCTACTACTAGGAAAGCACTCAGGCTCTGTAGAGGGGTGGGGGAATGAGGTCAGATGCTTCCAGATGCTTTGTTTTGGCAGTCACTCTTTGGCAATACTTGGGCATGATCTTTCTTTGTAAGTGGTGTCTGAGGTGTCAGACTCCTAGAGTTTCCATTCCACTTTTCTCAGTACAGGACTCCTAAGGTTTGAAGGTACATTAAAGTCATGGAATATATTAGAAATGAAAGTTTTTAATTATGCTGGACATTCCCTAGCCTATTGCCATCAGTGGTAGAGAAGTGACAGCAATATGCATGGGAATGCCAAATGTAATTAAAAATGTTGTT